>NC_090934.1:741498641-742123641 GCF_040938575.1 Ambystoma mexicanum
AGCATCTTACCTCCTCACCAGGCTCACCTCAGGCGAACAGGTTGCGCAGCACTGCTTGGCCGACCCTGGACTCCCCCTGGAATCCCGATCGACGGGCCAGAAGGGACACTGTGTCGAGCTTCGCTCCCAGAAACCGTGCATTTTGCGCGGGTACCAGGTGGGACTTGGCGTAGTTCACGGAGAATCCCAGGTCCGTGAGAAGGTGGACGGTCCTTGCCGTGTGCTCCACGGCGAGCTCCCTCGTCTTGGTTCGGATGAGCCAGTCGTCCAGGCAGGGGTAGACGTGGATCCCCTCGCGGCGCAGCTGCGCCGCCACCGGTGCAAGGCACTTGGTGAATACCCTGGGTGCCGAACGTAGTCCGAAGGGGAGGGCTTTGAACTGGTAGTGATGCCCTTGGACCACAAACCTGAGGAATTTTCGGTGCCCCTTTAGGATGGGAATATGGAAGTAGGCATCCTCCAAATCCAACGACGACAGGAAGTCTCCCTCCTCCAGCTGACCCAGGACGTGCTGGAGGGTGACCATCCGGAACTTCTGCGCCTTGATGAACTTGTTCAGACGTCGCAGGTCTAGGATGGGGCGCCATCCTCCCGTCTTCTTCTTCACGAGGAAGTATCTCGAGTAAACTCCGGAGCCCCGAAGCCTCTTTGGGACGAGTTCGATGGCGCCCTTCCTGAGCATCGCCCTTACCTCCAGGAGAAGCTGAGGGACGTGAAGCTCTTTCCTGGCCACGGGGGGGACGCGCGGGCACCTTCTTTGAAACTCGAGCGCTTGGCCCCGGGCTAAGGCGTCCAGCACCCAACGGTCGGTGGAGATGGACTCCCACACGCTGACGAAGCTCGCCAGCCGGACTCCCACCGGGGTGCTTCGGTGGGGGCCCGACCCCACGGCGGTTCAATCCTGTTTCGATGAGGCTTTGCCGCCTTGACGACGACGGCGGGGTCCGCCAGACTTGCCTCGTCCTCTGTAGGCCTCCTGAGACGACGAGCGGGCCGCTTGACGGTAGGTGGAGAAACCGCCGCCGGAACCTTTGGAGGCGCCCTTGCCTCCACTGCTCCGAAAGGGCGTCCGTCGTTGCTGCAGAACCCCAAGGGCCCGGGCCGTCTCATTGTCCGCTTTAATGGCCTGAAGGGAATCGTCCACTGTTTTCCCAAACAGGTTGTTCCCATCGAACGGCATGTCCAGGACTCTGGTCTGTACGTCTTGACGGAAGTCCGTAGCCTTGAGCCATCCACGCCGCCTAAGGCACACGCCGTTGCCCAACTGGCGAAACCCAGTGTCGGCGATGTCCGTCGCAATAGTGATGGCGTGGTCCGATGCCACCTCACCTTCCTGTAGGATTTCCAGGGCATCTGCCCTCTTGCCCGGTAGGAAGTCCAGCAGGGGAGCCAGTTTGTACCATAGCTCCCTGTCGTAGCGGGCCACGATAGCCAAGGCGTTGGCCGCTTTAATCGTCGTTGCTGCAGACGAGATGACCCTGCGTCCCATAGCGTCCAATTTCTTTCCCTCGCCGTCTGGTGGGGAAGTCGATGTGGAGGCCGCATCCCCCCCCCGCTTTCTTCCTGGCTGCCGCGGAGACGACGGAGTCCGGGGTAGGCTGCGCCCGGAGGCACAGGGTGGCCGCGTCCGGGACCCGGTACTTCTTCTCGTACCGGTCTCTTCTAGCTGGCGTCGTGGAAGGGTTCTTGAGGAGGGCGAGGCCCTCATCCCAAATGTCGTCCAGTAGAGGCACCGCGAGGACCGTCTTCCTCTTGGCCTCGCGGCGTTGATAAAGGAATCCTTCCTTTTTCTTCTCCTCAGGGCAGAGGTGGAAAAGCTCGGATGCCCTGGCGATCATGGAGTGGAATGATCCAATCTCGTCGGGCGGAGAAGCCCTGGTGGGAGGTGACGACGGTAGATCCTCATCGTATACCTCGTCGTCAGTGCCCGTCGCTGCCGTGTCAGTCCCCGTATCATCCCCTCGGGTGGACGGGGAGGAGGGCTGGACGGGGCGCGACAGCTGAAAAGGAGGTGGAGGGTGAATCCTTCTTTTCTTGGGCGGGGGAACACCAGAAGGTCCCGGTTCAGGATCCCCCGACGGGAGAGGTTCCTCCGTCGGCAACGGTAGTCTCGTCCTTATCTCTGAGCACAAGGACTGTATAGCCAACAAAATGGCCGCCGAGTTGTCTCGCGGCGCTGGCAGAGGGGAATCCGACGGGCAATCAGTGGCCCCGTCGGCACCCTCGACGATGTCGTCGTCACCTGCGTCGGGATCCATCCCGACGGGCCTGTCTTCTTCCACGCCAAGGCCCTGGCTTAAGACCTCGATCAGCTCTTCCTCCGAGGTTGAAGCCGAATCTACGACGCCGCCCTGCCCCCCCCCCTTTTTCTTCCCCGCCGGGGATTTCACGGGGGTCCTATCGATGAGTACAAAAGAGGACTCCCTCCGAGGTGGCAGGGAGACTCTGAGCCCCGAGGTCGCCACCACTGGTGTAGCCTCCACAGGCTGAGCCAGGGCCGCCGTGACAGCTTCGATAGAGGGCTTGGCCGGATGGATTAAGGCCTTCACCACCTTAGGTGCGCTCACCGCCTTATCCTTGAGGGGGGGGGGGGACACTGCCTCGCTCCCCCTCCGATGGGGCCTTCGAGCTCGACCGGGGCCTCTCCAGGAGCTTCGCCGGGTGCTCGCCCTTCCTCTTACCCGACCCAGAGCGTCGGCTCGTGGCTGAAGGTGCCGGGGAGGGTGCGCCCTGCCTGGCGCCCGTAGAGCCCGACCGTTCGGCGCTCCCGGTGCCAGCGGACTCGCGGTGCTTGGCCTTGTGTTGGACCCCCGTCGCCGTGGCGTCCTCAAAGGTCTTAGAAGACCGCTCGGATTTCTTCCTCTTCTTCTCGCCTGACGGGCTCTTCCCTTCCAGCCAGTTGGCGAGACGTTGATGGCGGTCCTTCATGGTCCGCTCCGACATATTGCCGCAAAACGCACAGTCCTTCTCCACGTGCGTCTTGTCCTCATGTAAGCAGTAGAGACAAAAGGAGTGTTCGTCCTCCTTAAAGACGTTCTGCAGCTGGCATCCAGGGCAGACCCTGAACAGCTTTCCGGGCGTCAAGCTTCCCTTCTCCTGGGCCATGTCCGGGCCTGAGAAGCTTCTGGAGTCCTCCAAAAGCGTAGCTCGACGAATTTTTCACCCTTGAGGGGCGCAGACGAATCCGACACGGGTCCCCGTTGATCGGATGGAGAGTCGGTGGAGCTTGAGGCTCTTTTGACCGAAAAAAACTAAGTTTTTGAGAAAAAACGTGAAAAAATAGCACTAACGCTCGAGAGCAATAGCACGAGGATCCCAACACATGAACGTGCGGTAAAAATCTGAAGATGGCTACCAGAGGCGGTGCTTAGGTAGAGGGCAGTCATTGGCTGTGGTCAGTATGACGCAGAGACCAGTGATTGGTTATTACTACGAAAGACAGATCAGAAACGAAACGGATAGTTTTTTTTTTTTTCTTTACCGAGGATTCCCAGCCTGATGACGGGGAATATTCATGAGCATGTGAATCCATGCCAGACCCCATGCTGGAGAAGTCTATCACAACCGCAGCATGATCCGACAGGGTGTGTGCCAATATCTTACACTTCTGAACCCAGCCCGAGATGCCTGGAAGCGGACCCGTGTACTGATGAGCTGAAAGTGTACCCTCTTTCTTTCTAAGCCATGGCGCTCCCTCCATGTGGCAACCAGTCGAGCGTTTGCACAGAGTTGCTGTAATTTATGGGTAGCCTTGGTCACCCCCTACTGCATCCCCCCCAACCTGTCTAGTGGATCTCATGACAGTGTTGAAATCCCCCGCATAGCACACCGTGCCCACCAGAAGATTCCTAAGGTATACCTCAATTAACTCTAGAGTATCAAGTGAGTCGGTATTGGGACCATAGTAGTTCACAAAGGTGAATCCCGCCCCAGACCTGTGACGACCAGGGCTCTGCCCACCGTATCCCTCGCTACTTTCATGCATCTAAACCCAGTGCACCCTTGACGAGAATACACACCCCTCGAGAATATCTAGAGTATGATGAAAAGTACCTGTGGCATCCCAAGATGTAGCAAACGCAACCTCCCCCGCTTGCGAGAGAGGAGTCTCTTGAAGAAAGGCAATGCCAATCGGTGCCTCTGCATATAAAATAGGACCTTACTTGCTTTCAAGGGGCAATTCAGGCCTTGACTGTTCCACATCATACACGTAACCCCCCCTCCCCTACCCGACATCGTCCCTGTAGTATAAGATTAATACGTTAATTGGAGTGTCCAGGCACGATGTAGCCAGTACTCACAGGCCCCTGCCAATTGAACCCAATTACCCACCCTCACCCCCTCTCCCAGACGAGACCTGTCCACTTTACTCCGTTCCCTCCAAACCCCCCTCCCTCTTGTGCGTCCACTTTGAGGTAAATAGAGGACAAAATGCCATCTTAACTAACCCCTCCCCACCCAAACCAAACATTGAAACACCCAACAAACCACCACCCCCACAGACGACCCAAACCTGCCAGTAAAGTTCTCCCCCCACACCCCCCAAAACATGGGAGCCTCTAGAAGCTTACCTGCCCCACCCACCAGGACCATTAGAAGGCGGCTCAAGGGCCGGCCACCCCTCATTCTATGAAAAAGGAGTAACTCGGGAGGGTCGCTAATCGGCCAACTTGTTAGTCCACGTCCCCTGGCCATTTCTGCCTCTCGGCGGCCCGGCTCCATTATCCGCAGTGTCCAAGAAATCGCTTGCCTCCTCAGGGGATTGAAAGGACAGGGCTTTTCCATTGTGTTGGACAGGTAGGCATTCAGGGAACATTGCATATTTGAAACCCTTGGCTTTGAGCTGCCTTTTCACCTTTCTGCGACACCTGCACTTTGAGAAGTCTGAAAAGCTGCATCTGGTCACTGTGGTAGCTAAGGGAGCCCAACTCTCTCGACCTCTGCAGAGAATGATCTCTGTCGCAGTAATTAAGGAGCCTAGCGATAATAGGTCAAGGCAGTGCCCCTGACACTAGGGCACACCCCCTGGGACTTGGTGGGCCCTTTCAATTACAAAGGCTGATGACAAACCAGGCATTCCAAGAACCTCACACATCAAAGCCTCCACCATCTGCTCCATGGGCCCCCTATCTGCTGATTCCAGAATGTAGACTATCTTTCGGTTGTTGCAGCGGGACCTAGACTCCAAGTCATCCTGCTTCTCTTGCAGCTCCTTGACCGCCTTCCTAATCTGAACTATTTCTATGGATACCGTAGCAGATCCATCCTCTGCTGCAGAGATGCATTGCTCCGCTTCATCAATCCTGTCGCCATGCCGGTCGAACCGGACCAGCAAGTGATCAAACTTGCAGATAAGCGTGTCCATTTTATGGTCTAGTGAACGGATACCAGATTGCAGCTGAGTCAGGATGCATGTAGGGCCTGGTTCACAGACAGAAGCATTTTATAATGGTACAATACCATAGGTAAACGCTCTGTGAATCAGGCCTTTAATGTCTCGCCTCCACCGCTTCCGGGCCACCCTGCCCCCCCCCGGCCCCTTGTGATGTACTCTTTGCTTGCGAGAGGGTGCTTTATGGGAGCTTAGATTGGGTCTTGTTGTGCTTCCACATCATGCCCTTCTATGGATGTGTTCCCCAAAGGAGCTGCAGGAAACCAACTCAGGCGCTTATGCAGCAGTCCCAGCACCACTCTGCGGCTATCAGACCGAGAGTACCCAAGGAAGTCAGCAGGTACAGGCAGTATATGATTTGTTTGAGAAGCCCACTGCTCCTACAGCACCTCACTGTCTAACGCCAGCCCCCAAACAGATCAATGACTCGTGCCCGTTTGTGGGTACCCTCAGCTCCAGGAATCAATGCTCTATTTTTCACAGATGTCCCAGGGGAAGCAGCTCAGCCCCACAGCCCCAAATTCCGGTGTAAATATGTGCTGCATCCTCTCCAGCACAATAATCTCTCCCTGCCACCAGGCATCGCAGCGACCACAGCTCTACAGGCTCTCCAGCCCAAGCGGGCTGCAATCTTTGCCCGCCTTAGTCAGACCAACTCCAACGAACCGCTGTGCACCTCAATGTTCTCTAGTGTTGGGGCCAGAAGCCCAGACAAAGCCACAGATGCACTCTGTGTTGCCGCTGTAGACGGCTGCTACCCCGGAGTCAAGATCCCCGGAACTGGGAGACCAAGCAGTCTGGAACAGAGCAGCACCCCACAGGGGGAAAAGAAATCCCGGGCAGGCGAACCAGCAGCATAGCCAGGATGGGAGCCCAAACACTCGTCCCGCTCTGTTCTCATCGGGCGCCGGTCACGGGCTCTGCCAGTGTCCCAACTCTCTGCCTCACCTTCACCTCTATGGCCAACCAGCTCACAGCCTACAGGGCAGCCAGGATCTGAGCCAGGGGCGCACTCATCGGACAGCGGGGATCTGAGCCAGGGGCGCAGGAGCTTGCATTTTGGGTCCCACAGTTGTAGCTGCAAAACCGCAGCGATCCCTGTCCGGATCGGCCACCTGAGCCCAAGCGCTCAAGCATCTTCAGGCCTCGCCAATAAACCACAGCGACGGCGGCCCGCCAGTTAATCACCACGGACACCAGCAGCACTCCACTAGCTTTCAGGGGCGAGTGGCTCACAATGTTAAAGGATATTTGCCGGATTTATGGCAGGCAACACAGGAGCTCACATAAGAGCGGCCCTCTTGACAGAGCTCCCGAGCGCCCCCTCTGGTTCTTTAAAGATTTGAGTCTGGCCTTCTGTTGTGCAGTATGGCCTGTGGTCAGAGTTAATTTACTCTGATGTTTTGCAGTTAGTGCATGAGTGTGGCAGGCTTGGGACCTGGGGTGGCAAATCCAGGTAGAAGGAGTTCAGTTGCCAACGGATGGCCTGAAGTTTGATGTGGTTTGGTTGCCCATGGTCAGGCTGCAGTGCTTAGGTGTTGCATGCCAAAGATTCATGGATGGCAGCCTTTAATAAAAGGGGTTGTGTTCTCTTTTGCTGGTTAAGGATGTTGGTCAGGTGAGTCGAGTGTGCTGCTGGTTAGTGAGATTGCCTTAATAGTATGCAAAGACCGTGCAGATGGTATGGGTGCGGCATGTCGGTCTCCTCTGTTGTGAATGTTGAAGGAAGGGAAATGTGTTGTATATTGCCTTCCTGGATGCATGAGTGAGTGATGTAATTTAGGCAATCCTGTGAGCGTGACCAGAATGTTTGTGTATTGTATTGGTCATTTGTATACCGTCTTTTACCATTATTATAGTCTCAAAGCTCTGGTAGCGGGAACGCCCTTAAAGGACCAAGGTCCAGAGTGTCGGAGATCAGTGTGAATGTGTGTGTGCATTTGGCCATTATATAGCTTAGCATGGCTGGCCGGTATCCGGTAGAAACAACCCACGAAGACCAGGCATGGATGGGTGTTAAGGGGGGGGGTGGCGTGAGTTCTAAAGATTTGCTGTCTCTCCAGCGTGCCCGGATTTGTCATAGGTCTTCGCTGCATACTAATGTCAGGGGTCTTGAGGCATGGTCTGGTCAAAGCAGGCTTACAAACATTAAGTATCCAGCTAGCCCGGCTGATGTCCACCAATGTGGTGCATTTATACGTACCAAAAGCACCAACAGAGCTGATCTGTAATGTCGCTGTATCATCAGACCGTCTGTGGAAAAAAGACTAACTACCATTGTAGACTTTTCAAGGCACCATTTGTGGGCGCGAGGGGGCTATCCTCAGGTCTTCTTGTCACGAAAGACTGGCTGACCTAGTATATTTATTAGGCGGTTAGCATAGGATTTAGGATAGAAGGTTTCTTTAGGCGCCAAGGACCTTTATAGTCTCACTGGATGTCTACGTGTAACACATTTCCTGCCCCAGCAATCTAAGTTTACAGCCTCTACCCCAAAATCCATCTGAATCTGGCACATTTCCGACCCCCAACAATCCATCTAATTGAACATTCTGAGTGCTTTTAGGATACACAGCAGTGGTGAAAATGCACCTAGATTTAAAATTCACATTAGTGGCAAAAATGGACCCAGATTTAAAATATACAGCAATGGGAAAATGCACCTATATTCAAACTCACAGTGGTGCTAAAAATTCACCTGGATTCAAAACTCACAGTATTGGGAAAGAACTTAGATTTAAAACTCGCACTAGTGGCAGAATGGAGCCAGATATAAAATATACAGCACATTTCCAACCCCCAAAATCCATCTGAATACGACAATTACTACCCCCAAATCCAACTCGGTGCACCACATTTCCTACCAACAACAATCCATCTAATCAAACATTCTGAGCGCTTTTAGAATACACAGCAGAGGGAAAAGCATCTAAAATTAAGGCTCACAGTAGTGGGAAAATGCACCTAGGTTCTGATGTGAGACATGGACATTATACACAGTTCCTCCCATGGCAATGCCCCGCTGATCATACCAAACGATCCGAGTGCGGTGGAGCAGAGGTTCGATCTCGGCCACTTTGACTGGGAGTGCCCATTTTCTCTATACATGCCATTGAAGTGACTAAACACTCCTGTAACATTTCATGGTGTATAAGCATCCTGTGTTTCCAGCTGATGGTGCATATGAGAACCAAGGTCAAGGGTCGTGTTAGGTGGTGTGTGAGGTCCATGGAACCACGTAAAGGGGCGACGAATTCAGTGTTATGAGGCCCAGGCTGCTGTGAAAACACTAAGCGCGGCTAGTGGGTGAAAGTATGTATCAGACTGGGAGGGGTTTCAGTTGTAATGCAGCAAATAGCTAGGTTTTGAGGACTTATTGGAAGGAAAGGAAATCCTCGGTCTGGCGGATGTGCAGAGGAAGAGAGTTCCAGATGGTGGAAGCTGAAAATGGAGAATGCTGAAATGCCCACTCGAATGGAGTGGTAACGGGGGATAGCGAGGAGGAGAGCCAAGCCTGAGCTGAGGTTTCTGGAGGGTTGGTAGAGGATGGTTTTTCTCTGTAGGAACTCGGGTCCTGTGTTACAGAAGGCTCGGTGTGTGATGCACATGCTTTGAAGTTCGCTCTTAGGCTGACGAGGAGCTAGTGTAGTACTCTGATGGAGGGGGTGGTATGTTCTTAGAGTGAGAGGGCAAGGAGCAGACTGGCTGACGAGTTTTGGATTCTTTGGAGTTTCCCGAGCTGGTATGCTGGGGCGCCGAGATAGAGGGAGTTAGCGTAGTCTAGGCCGGAGTGGACAATGGCCAATATAGCAAAGACTGAGGATAAGTGAGATAGGGAAAAATTCACTTCAGGGTGCATAAGTGGCAAATTCTGGATACGGAGTGATGTGTCTGGAGAGAGATGGGTATGCGTCCATGGTGCATCCAAGATTTTTAACAGAGGCGGAGCTCGGGCTCCCCGTGCTTGTTGCCATGGTAAGGGTTGGGGAATGAGAGCAGTTCTGCCGTATATTAGGATTTCGGTTTTGAGCAGGTTGAGAATAAGGTGGTTGATCGTCATCCATAGGTCGATATCCGAGAGACAAGAGGCAAGGTCGGCGGTTGGGGAGACTGGTTTCTTGGAAATTGTGGAGATGATCTGGGTGTTGTCCGCATAACTGTAGCGGTTAAACATTGTGAGAGCGGATGAGAGCTTAGGTAGGAGAGAGGTGGCTGCTTGCTGGACCTCTTGTGACAGGGCGAGGGGTGAAGGAGAAAGGCAGTAGAAGAACTATTAGAAATTAATCAGAAGATCCAATTGAGGGCAGAATCCTTAATGCCTAGGCGGAGGAGCCTGCTATGGAGTATTGTGTGGTTGATGGTGTCAAAGGCCACGCAGAGATAGAGGACGACGAGGGCAGCGCTTCCTTTTGAGTCAGCAGTTATTTTTAGGTTGCCCCAGATAGGGACTCGTGAGGATTTTCGTTCCACAAAGGGGTCGGAACCCCGATTGGACTGGGTCGAGGAGTCTATTGGCTTCTGTTTATAGTCCAAGTTGCGTCTATGCAGCGCAGTCAATTAGTTGAGCAATTAAGCGGGTATGAGAGATCAGGCGTAGCTAGATCGGGGAAAATGGGTTGAGGCTGTTTTGTTTTTAGTAGCGGTTTTGAAGGCCTCTGGCAAGGTGCCCGATGAGAGGGAGTTATTGATGGAGCCGGCGACATTGCATGCACAGGTGGTGGTAAGGATCTTTTTCAGAAGGTTTGGTGGGCAAGGATCCAAAGGTAAGCCAGAGGGTAGGCTAAGTTCTATTAAGTTTTGGAAAAGGGCTTGGGAAATAAGTGTGAAGTGGAGGGGGCGATCAGCGCTAGTTTTGTAGTGATTTAATTTAATTCCCCTTGGATTTTGTGGCGCTCCATGCATGGATTGTTGGAGCTGAAGATTAGGTTTCCATAGCAGCTGTTTTGGCTTTCTTAATTTCACAAAGCTAAGCCTTGTACAGTCTTGCAACGGTAGTTCTGTTTTGAGGAGTAGGGTTGGTCCTGCAAGTTCACTCTAGGTGATGCTTGAGAGTTTTGAGAGCGTGGAGGAAAGTGGTGTACCACTTGGGGTGTGGGCTTGATCTTTGGGAAGGGCAACAGGTTGGTGTGAGTGGGGTCATGGCTTCGCAGAGCCATTAGTCGAAGAGGTCAATGGAGGGGTGTCCTACATTGAGGGAGATCTCAGGAATTGAGTAGTAGGGAATTGGCTACATCTGGGTTGATGATGATGATTTTAATCCAGAAATGGAGAGTGGTGGGGGTGGTTGAGGAGATGTTTGCTGGAAGTGGTGGGATGGGGGAGTGGTGCTGAAGCAAGAAGAGTGTAGAGTGGTGGTCAGTCCAGATGAGGGGCAAGGGAGTGGCCAGACTGTCTGATATGCAGAAAAGTGCATTGAGGGTAAGCCCAGCAATGTTGCTAGGGTGGGAAATAGGTTGTGTTAGGCCGAGTGCTTCCAGATTGCCAGTAAGGGAGCGAGTCACGGAGTTGGTAGCAACATCAAATCAAATCAAATGTTGAGTCTCGTGGCAAAGTGAGCGAGGGGTGCTGGATCAGTGTGGTTGAGAGAGAGTTGCAGAGGGAGTCTGCAAAGTTCTGGTCATAGACGTGAAGCCTATTTAAAAGAAGGAAACTATGAGAGAAGGAAGGGCTGAGGTGAAATTTTGCGAGGATAGATTTGCATTCAGTGGTACAAAGTAGATTCCTGGTTAGTAGTTATCAAAAAGTGTTTGCAGAGGATGGCTGGACACCCCCGCCCCACAATCTGTTGGGCCTGTTATGAACAAGCAGGGAGTAGCTGGAAAGGAAGGCCTTGTGTGCGGTGGGATTGAAGTCATCGTTAAATCAAGTTTCAGTGATGAATGTCTTGGTTTTCCTTGGTTATGAGGTCAAAGATGACGTATTTGTTTTGGCGACTGATCTGGCGTTAATGAGAATGCACAATATTTTGAGAGACTTTTTGGTGTGAGATGTGGAGTGGGGTTTGGGTGGGAGATGGAAAGGGCTAGGACTGAGTTGGGAGTGGGTGGGGAAAGCTGGAAAGGTTTAGGAGGGGTAATTAGCGTGCACTGGGGAGAAGGGGAGAGCAATGTGTTGGAGCTGGTCTATGATGTGTACAGCTTGGGCAGTTTGTGGGGCACAGGAGTGTGTGAGCGTAGGGGGGGGTTGTTGACTGGCTGTGCTCACCAGGGCAGATTGCACTGCACTGAGGGAGGGGAAGCGTGCAATTGGTTACCGATGGGGTGAGGTCTGGGGAGGGGAGGAGGGAGTCGAGGGGAGGCGCAAGACTGCTGTGGGTGGGGGGAAGAGGGTGGCTCCAGCAGGGATTGGTGGATTAAGGCATGAAAAATATGCTGGAGTGAAAAGCTGGGGTTTGGGAGGTTGGCATGCCAGCAAGATGCCCGGGCAGCCTTATTCCTGTAGGGGCTAGGGGTCAACAGTGAATTGGATTGGGAGGGGTGTGTTGACTGAGCCGAGGGCTGGTGTGTCCCGATGGGGTTCTGCAGAGTAGCATGCAAGTGAGCTGCCCTAGTTGCCTTATTATTGAAGGGATGTGTGGTGAAGTGGGGGTTGCTGGGAGAGGGGGAGAAAATGGAGGTGGGTAGGGCAGAAGTGTGGGGTATGATGTGGTGTGTCCTGGGGCGGCAGGGAAGGGTGAACAGTGATGATGAACTTTGGCACAGTAATGGGTATCACCCTAGATTAAACGTTGCCACTGCAATGGAAATTACC
This sequence comes from Ambystoma mexicanum, assembly GCF_040938575.1. Taxonomy (NCBI): domain Eukaryota; kingdom Metazoa; phylum Chordata; class Amphibia; order Caudata; family Ambystomatidae; genus Ambystoma; species Ambystoma mexicanum. The sequence goes on from NC_090934.1 coordinate 741,510,784, forward strand.
TAGCTTCAACTTTGGCATAGCAATAGAAAACACCTAAAAACATTCAATTTTGGAAGCACACTGAATACCAGTTCCGCAATTTAGGCTAGGTGCATAGTATTAGCTACATGGTTTGTATTCCCCTCCCACAACACACTTAACTTTACTTACCAGCTGACCCAGGCGAACACGGGCAAACACTGAGTGGAGCTGCTCAGTCGGGAGCTGCCCTTTGCCTTGTGGCCCTTATCCGAGGGCAGCCTTAGCTCTGCCATTGAAGAGGCCCTCCTGGATAACAGTGGACCAATCAATATGGGTGGGGGCGGGAGCTGGGGAGCAAGAAAGACGAGCAGCAAGGGTCGCAGAGAGGGACACAGGAAGTACACTAAGGAGCCTAGGGCCCAAATTGGGGGTGGCACACAGTCACTTGATGGCAGACTATATAATATTGTCTTCCTGGATGCGCGAGTGATGTCATTCAGAGAATCCTGTGAGTGACCACAATGTGTGTGTGAAAGAGGTTCTACACCCAGGCAGTTGGAGTTGTGAGCTTGGGTGGTGGGAACCAGAGAGCTCCTGTCCTTTCCCTTCTTATACTTTGAAGTACCTGTCCTATTCCTAACTTGGTGTGTCTTGTAACATAATAAAAGGTCCTTAAGAAGAACTCACATGCTGCCTCCAGGAGTCTTCATTTCTAACAGTTTTGTAATAACATACAAATTAAAGCAATCCTATCAACATGTGACAATTGTGGGGGGCACTGTATAGCAGCGAGCGGATGACTATGTGAGCCTCGGGAGCTCAGTCGCGGCCTGCAGTATCCGGTTCATAAAAATCGTGATTCAAGTAGATTTCCCCACTGATACCGGATTCGGCATAGAGGTAACGCTGCACCAATATAGCCACAGCTATCCTTGCAAGAAACTGTGGTTCTGGGACAGAGAACATGGCACTCATGTCGGACGCCCTTTGGGGAGGTGCGCAATCTTGGAGTCGTGACAGGAGCCCAGTCAGGGACCGGTCAACTCAAGCGTCATCAGGTGCGGTACAATATCCGGTGGCGGACCCTTCAAGAGACCCAAGGCCGATCGGTGGCGTGCGTAGGAGACGACACATGGAGCCATAATGGCTGGCGGGAGTTAAGGAGGAGGCCCCAGGGAGGGGTTTGCGAAGGGGTGGGGGGAATAGTCCTTGGGGAGGTGAGGAACCCTACAGTGTGCCTCACATGCATCCTCCCCTTGAAGGGCTCCGGCTGCCTGAGCTCTGGGGGTTGCTGTGCTCATCCCAACTGGTGAAAATACTCTGTAGGGAGCACTGCGTCACGGATGACAGATCACTATACCTTGGCTGACGCAGACTGGGGTGTGATTTTTTTTGTGTCCCACGTGGACCAGAGTGGCTGAATCAAAGGGGCCACCCAAACTGTCTTTAGTGGGGCAGCCTGCTGGAGCCTGTGTGGAGCCTCATTATAACCTTCCTGCCATGAGACCCAGTGCCCTCCCAGTCTCCGACATTTAAACACCTCAACAGGGCTCTACTCAGCTCTGTAGATGACATTAGCACTCATATCTGGTCAAATACACTGTGTGGCACGGATTCTCATTTTGGTTATACTGCCGATACCTTGTCTCGTGGCTGCTTCATCATGGTCAAGGAGAAACTAAATAGGGAAGGGACACAACACAAGATGGATCAATAAATCATGACCACCCCAGTGTCCCCTAAACCATCAATACCTGCTGCAGATTTGCAGGACAAGGACACCTCATCAGTTACTCTCTCCCTAGCAGATGTGATGGGCGCCATCGCAGAATCTAGAAACTCCATGGAATGGAAGATAGACAGGTTGAGTATGGATGTCTCACTGCTACGCCATGATCTGCATAAACTTTCCTCCAGAATGGGAGAAGCCGAGCAATTTATCTCAAACTCTGAAGACACCCTCCGGACGGTGGAACGCAGACTCTGACACACAACAGATAAAGGTTCTTGAAAGCTGGGTCGAGGAAAGCGAGGGCCGCTCCCGAAGAAACCGTATATATTTTTTTCTATTTGTTTATTTCAAACCTTTAACAAATATTACATCCTACCTCCACATCACAACATGTTCCAATCCATAGATAAGGAGCACATTTCCCCCTTCTTCTGAACTATACTTCGTTACCAGCCATCTTCCCAACCCTCAATCATTTACCGCCCTCGTTAAAATAATTCATTTAAAAATGTTACCACTCCAAACACCATTGAGTGGTTTTCACCTAATATCCACCTCCACCAATCAGCTGATAAGATCCTAGCATTATCCACAAACGCTCCCAGATAGAGGGTCCTGTGCTTTGAGTCCTGCGCACGATATAACCAAATGCATCAACATTTCAGCTTCCCCTTCATTCAAACAATATCCACATGTATAGGATTGTTTATCTACTTGTCTCCGTGCGGCCGGGATCTCTTTGGTGGGCTAGAGGTTAAGGCATGCTCTCATAAAATGACCTCTATAAAATGGATTGGGGAGGTTCATCAAATATTTAGGGATTGTTTTCACTGCTCTTCCTCTCAAGTAGTCTATCAGGGGCAGTTGGTTCCTTTTCTCTTGGGTCAGAATCCAATAGTGCTGCTGCAACTTCTTTTTCACCTCCATAGGGTTGGATATTAAGATTGCCACTGAGGAGTCTAGCCCCCTCAGACAGAGGTGGCATTTCTCCTTCCAGTGGTCTAAAAGACCATCTCTTATTCCGATCGAACTGTTTTCCAAGAAGGTCAGTTGGGGAGAAGTAAGGGCTAGCAGGGATTTCCTGAGTAGAGACAGTCACTGCCACACTGATACAGAGTAAAGCGACTGCAGCCCTTATTCAATTCGAATACAGGCCATCAGTAGACTTTTTGTAAGCCACAGTACTCTCTTCCACATGGCACCTTCTAGAATTTCCCATATTTGCTGTGGGAAAACGACCCGCCTCCGCCCCATAAGAGAGAATGGCACTTACTTTCCTGATGTAGAAAGTAAGCAGAGGAAACATTGTACATTTCCCAAACCTTCGATGGAGGATCATTCCATGCGCAGCCATGCTTTTACATTTTGATCTAAGTAATATATCCCATGGTGATTTAACCAAGCTTTGATTAACAAGAATCCCCAAATATGGAATCAAATGGATGCATTCCAATTGCTTTTTCCCCCACGAACCACTTAAACTTGAAGTTCTGTCTCCCCTTGTTGGTATTCAAAACCATGATTTTAAATTTGACATTCACTCGCATGTCATTTTCACTCATGTATACTTTAAGGGTTTCTAGTCGCTGCTGCAAGCCGATAGGGGTTTTGTCAATCAAGACAAGAATGTCCGCATATATGATCCAGGGCACCAGGATCCCGTTGATCTTGTGAAGGAATGCCCTAACAAAATTTTGAGACAGTGCCACATCCAATATGTATACGTTGAATAAAATAGGTGCCAGGGAGCAACCTTGCTTTAATCCCCGATTGTTCCTGATGCTTTCCAACAACAGGCACTGCAGGTTTAACCTCAATTGCATAGTTGTCCCGGTATATAGTTCTCTGATGGCCTCAATGAGGTGCGGCGTACTGTCCCATTTTCTCAGCTTGGACCACAACCTTTCCCTGTTGATGCCGTCGAATGCTTGCTCCAGGTCTACAAACGCTATGTACAGTTTTGTTTTGCTTTAATGGCCTGGCGTTTGAACAGATTCAACAGGAAAAAGATTAAGGGATGGGCCTAATCCCTTTACAAAGCCTGTCTGACTGGGATCTTTATCGCCAGACTCAAAAACATAATTTGATAAACTTTTCAGAATAGATGAGGCAAAGACTTTCCCCAGGGTATCCAATAGGGCCATCGGTCGATAGTTCTTAGGATCGGTGGTTGGCCCCTTCCTGAAAATTGGAACGAGGGCTTTTTTCATCATGGAGGGACTTTTTTTTCCTTCATTATGTGGGCAAAAAGTGTATAAGCAAATTCAGCCCATTCTATTGGAGTCTGCTTTAGGATGCTATTCGACAAACCATTCGGACCCAGTGCTCTTGAGGTACTTAAAGGATCAGGACCAAGATGTCTTATTTGTCTAGCTGCCAGGACCACGGGGCGGGATTAGTAATTTGTTCTATTACTTTGCTCCCCTGGGATGCAAAAAGGGAACCAACATGCTGAACCCACTGCTGCTTGTCTACCATAGCTGCTTGTAAAGCTTCTTTAGGGAGGCCGACTTTATTGGTTCTTTCCCATGTCAGTCAGGGGTTTATTTTTTTCTTCAAAAAACTAAGCATACCCTCCCCCTCTTCTTGCATACGCTCAGCACTAAAGCTCTTCAGCCAGTTTATATACTGCTGCTTGCGCTTTTTTTTGTTCTGATCCTGAGAAAATCAGATTTTCCCCATTCCTATCCACTTGCTGGAATTTAGATAGAAGGGGCACATAGTTCAAGACTGATTTTTTTTGTTCCACTAGTGCCTTTGTGTTAGTCATCGCCTATAACATATCCCTAGGCTCCATGCGTAAGCCTATTTCTACCTTGGGAGACCTGAACATTTATGCACTTGACTTCCAGGTTAGCACTTATGGGCCCCGACCAGCTCCGCTTCAAGATTCTATGATCACTGGCTTCCATATCTACTACCTCCAGGGAATTCACTCCCCTTTGGACATTGACTGAGAAAAGAAAAATAGTCTTGAGTGGCCTTAGATGGACCACCTATCCATTTAAATTTAGAGTCGCCGAAAGGTTTGCCGGGAAGACCTTTGAGGTCAATGCATCTGATGTTAAGGTCTCAACAAAGTATAATGAAGGAATTTACAAAGTCTACTCGGGCCTGATCTATCAAGTCCGACACACAAGTCAAAATGTTTGGGTCCAACTTTTGCTGGGTTCCAGTATAAGTTAAGGAGATTCATAATTGCGTCCGGAGCCGTTTTGTCTGGGACTGTCGCCAACACTGACATTTGAATCCAGAGGTTTGGAGAGTAATGGTTTAGGACTTTCATTCCATGTTTAATTTTTATTAGCATTAGAAGTCCTGAAAATGGACAGCCCGAAGGGCCCTTTGCCGCCGGATTTAGGATCCATGTCCAATCTTTTCCTCTTTGTTCGTTCGAGACATGACCTTTGGTATAGTTTACCATCATATCCTCCGTTTTCAGTCTTGAGATCGTGACTTTCAGATGGCCATCTCTCTTATGATGATTACTAGACCCAGTAGTCTTATTAGAGTTTTATTGATTAGAAACATCTGAGGGAAAAAAATGTGGCTGTTCTGTCTTCTCTCCTGGCTTAGTGCGTTTCTCGTTCCATATCCTCTACTCCAGCATCCCAAAGGCTCCCTGGCCCTTCAGCTCCTGTGTCAGTTCAAATCCTAAGGTCAAAAATATGGTAGCTGTCTTCCAAAGTGTTTTTATTATACTTGTTTTTAAGTGCAACAGCACCCAGTCCATCCTTGATTCATTAAACTCAACCACTAAGATATCCTCTGTAGTCAGAGCGTAGGATTGGAATGTGGTGTAATAAAGTAATTACATTCCTTCTGTTGAGTATCAAGAAGTCATTCACATGAGATCGGCGCTCCAAAGAGATGGTTATTGGCTCCATTTTCATGGTCTTTGCTTTCTTGGCTTGATTTCTGCCAATAGTGGTCTGTGTCGACACTCGGTGAGAGCCCAGAGATTCCTTTTGATGCATTTTTTTTCAGCCGCTGCTCTTTTTTGGCTTAGGGTTTGGAACAATGTCTCCAGAGTTATCGGCGTCAAGATAGCTCTGGCTGGCTTGTTAGTCGGAGGGGACTGCTCTATGCTCCCACTGGGACCTCCCTGGTGTGACCCTGGATTCCTTTCCAGCTCCTCGTTAGTGGATTCAACAGAGTATACTGAGAAATCCAAAGAGGAGACCACTTCATTTTTGTAGTCTGGGTACTAGATAGCCTTTCATCTCTCGCTGAGGCAACAACCAACTTGTTTGCTTCTGTTTCTTCAAGGCATTGCCACATCAACCGGCTTTCTGAGGGAAGCTGGGTAACCAGCCTTGTTGACGGCGGAGGGGTTTTCAAGTTACACACAAACGTTCTAGAAACAATAGATTTAGGCTTCCTCCCGGGCTGCATGTTTTTAGATTTATTTTTGTTGGGCTGATGTTTTTGGTCTAGTAAAATGAGCTTTTTTGTCAAAAATGGCAAAAGTTGCCTCTGAGCCATCTGTATTTCCCTTCTAGACTCCTGGACCGTTGGTTGCAGTGCCTCGTCTATTGCCTGATGCAAGCCTTCAGTGGGCAATACTTTGACAGCAGAAAGTTGGGTGGAGTTCATAATCTCTAAACCCAGAGTTTCTAGGACAGAATTTAAATGAACCTTTCCCAGTTTTTGCTGAGTTGAACAGTTATTTCATCCAGTGTTATTCAGGTTTTTTTTTTTAAAAATTTAGTTTTTTTTTTTAGAAACCACCCCCGCCCCATCCCTCCTTTGCTATTTCTTCACTTTCTGTTATCCGCCTCGGTTCACTTACAGACAGTACTCTAACTTTATGAACAGGTGCCCCGGTTGCTGGCCCTTGATCACAAATATCAATGCATCTTGATTAAGTTTTCTTTTCCGAGTTAGTCATTACTAATGAATTGTGAATCGAGAATAGCCTCCATCATGGTTGTTTTGCATGTATGTTCTGCTAAGGCTATATCACAAAGATGATTTTGCCATAGGTTTGATTGCTCAGCTTCGTAAGTGAGTCTAGTTTGGACTGTCGAAGTGAATGCTTCCAGATTAACTTCAAGTGCACCGTTGCTAGCAGTGTGGCCTGATCCTTGATGTCCTCATTAATTGATTCAGTTTCATGAAGGGAGATGAGATTGTCAGCGCAGACATTATACTTTGGGTTTGAGTTGACCAAGCTCCCAATTCCTGAACCGGCCTGCATGGCGAGAAGACAGTCATTCAGGCTCGTTGAAGATGTAGTTGGGGCTGAAGAAGGTGAGATTACAGAAGGCAGAAGAGACTGTTCTTTAGGATTCAACCCTCTAGGATCTGTCAAAGGCGGTATAATGGTTAAAGAGTTTGGCACTCGAGGCCCCTAATAAGTCGTCTCTTCTTCCCCTAGTTCCTCCCCTCCACCCCCACTCCGAGAGCCCATTGCCGCAGTTGTAGTCAGACTTAATGTTTCCCTCCACCCTGCTTCAGGCTCCTGGTCTGCCAGTACGCTCTGATCTGATAAAGCCTGTCGTTTTTATTTCCATTGGGTTTTATTATTGAAAGAGACTTTGATGCGAGCAATATCAAGTGACAGCCTAGATGCCAACATTGAGTTTGACATTGAGATTTCTTCTCGGTTTCTCTCCTTAGGTATTTCCACTGGGCAATCCCGGCGAGGGGGGCGGAGGGTTGAGTCGGGAGCATCAGAGAACACAGAGGGTCCTTGCGACCACCTTCTCTGGTATCTCAGACTGAACAGGCTGAGCAAGATTCCCCCTGGCGGCTTCGTTGGTGGTTGAGTCTGTAGTGAGAGGCGGTGTTAGGAGGGGCAGCAGGGTTTTTACACCTTTGTCCTTCACTATGGGAAGCATTTTTTCAACTGGGAGGCGAGTTACCAAAACAATCTGGTTTGGTCCCTCTGCGCTCGTCCCCCCCTCCCCCTCCGGCACTGAGGTCAGATGCGGATACAAGCCTCCCACCCCCAACATCTCAACCATTATATCCACCAAGGCAGGGGCAGGCTACCTACATGGTACGCAGAGCAAAGATTTATTAAGAGTCATTATTTGGATTCTGTGGCTGCCCGAAAAACCAAGTATGGAACTCTTTCTGGAAAATTGGCTGGCTGAACCTATGAAAACGAAGATCCTCTTGAATTTCTTTTGAATTGAGAGCACACCGAGGCCCACGGCCCACCTATTCCGGGAGGCTCTCAACAGACTGTGGTCACCAAAGTCTTCAACTATCGCGACCGCGACACTACTTCAGATGGCACAAATGAGAGGACCCATTACATATAACGGCGCAAAAACATTGCTTTCTTCCCTGACTACACCAAAGGTGTCCAGAAAACCTGCCAATCTTTCGATGAAGTGAAGTGGAAGCTTCAGAAACTGGGCATTAAATATGCTCTTTTCTTTCCAGCACAGCTAAAAGATTTACCTCAACGGGACAGTTCAATCCTTCTCGGACTCCACAGGTTTTAATTGTTGGCTGTTTCGCCCTGGCCAATTGGTTACATGTTTGGACAATGGATACTTCCGGAGTATGGGGAAGGGGCGTTTGGGATGTTCGTTTAGTTAGGATCTTTAACGAGAACATCACATTAGTTGGTTGGCATGGTAGGGATAATTCCGACCCATTTGTGGTGGTTAGGAACTATGGGATGAATCGACTGGAGTCAAGACGGATTCCCTGACTCTGCCCTCCTCGCATGTGGCCAGGGGACGGCTTTATGAGGGTGGATCACATGGGAGGAGACAACTACCAGGGAGTTGTCATGACTTAATTGGACGAGACAATATCTGCCCCTTCTCCATGAGGAAGGCCTCTAATGCCCAAAGCCTTAATGGCATATTGTCAGGTCATGGTTCCCCCTTATAGAGGGAGTAAAGAAAACATCAAGGTCCATTTGGTCAAACCCCTCACCTATGACCTAAACACACACAGCTCCAACACAACACTTTTTTGTTTTTAAACTTATTTTATGCAACTTTGTTAATGAACTACTCACATACATTATGACTCCATATTGACATATGCTTCGATTGTTACAAGTTTTTCTTCAAACATAACAAAACCTGTTTCCCCCCCTGAGACGAGAGAAAAAATATGCTTGTAGAACTAGGGTATCATGCATGCCAGTGAGAAGCCCAGCCTGGGGCGCCACAATGCGTTACTTATAGATGTTGAGTAAGGTAGCCCACTCCATTTCTCTGCTCTGGGAGAGTTTCTGAAGGGCCCCTGTAAAGGGGAGCCGCACCCATCGACTCTCTTGTTCTTCAAGCCAAAATAGCACAGATTTTGTGTCGCAGTTGCGTGCCACCCCCAACACCGCACTTTTTACAACGGCCACCCCCAACAGAGCACTTTTTACTTCTGAGATATGTAAAATCAAGAACTGTTTACCCACCATGGACTCTTAACTCCCAGAATCAATCAAGAGTCAATCAAGAATCAATCAGTTTGTACAAGCTATCAAGAGATTGAAGCACAACATTCAGTCTAGTTGTTTGCCCAAACTAGCTGTGTGTGGGACATTTAAGATGGGAAAAGCACTACTGAATTCTCAAGCAGTGCAGGAGAAGAATGCAGAGGCTTGTCAGTGCGAGAAACACCTACCAGTGCAGTGGAGCGGAGAAAACCGCCAGGATCGAAGGAGAAACGCACTGCATGAGCAGGAAATGCCATGGAGATTCTGGAAACTGCAACAGAGTTCCTGAGCGCTCGGCAGCTCGAAGAGGCAGCCTTCTCCAGACTGGGACCTGGAAGGAAGCTGGAAGGACGTCTGTGCACTCCAGAATGGGAAGCAACTGAAAGAGCTTCACTGCAGAAGCACAAACCGAACTGCAGATCGTGGTGAGTGTGCCTGAAGCCAGTGAGGATCTGGGGCGTTCCGGCAACCGTGCCAACAAAAATTTGAATGCAATACCGTGGCATAGAATATAAGAAGTTTCTTTGAAAGCAGAAAAGGCAAAGTACAGATTCAAACCCCAGTGAGCTACAGATGCAGGTGATGCAAGCGTGGGGCAAAGTTTGAGAAAACATTACTATATTATATGGGATACATTACTCACCGTAATTGTATTTCTGATGCTTGTATCTGCTTAGATTCACATGCCGTGCATAGGCCGACATCTAGTGGAAGCTGCGGAGTATTACAGTTTGTTTTTCGAAACTCGAAAATGGGCGTCGACACAGGGCGTGCCAGTAATACTATCCCTAGTGTGACGTCCACTGTACCCAAGATCCCTCACGCGTCTAGGATCCTCAGATTGTATTTTTTCTGACATGAGGTAGCATGAGGAGTAGCGTGAGTACAGATAATCCAAGCAGATAGACAGAAAGGTAAGACTACAAGCAATCATGCGCCTTCACTCAGAGGGGAGGAAGGGTGGGTCGCATGTGAATCTAAGCAGATACAAGCATTAGAAATACGATTACGGTGAGTAATGTATCCCTTCGGAGGCTTGTGGAATCTGCTTAGATCACATGCTGTGCATAGATTAGCAAGCAGTACCTGAAGGAGGAGGTGGGAGGTGAGAAGGGTCATGAGCAAATAAGTGTCTTAGAACCGCTTGTCCCACTTGTGTATCTGCCTTGGAATGGGTGTCAATGCAGTAATGCTGAGTAAAAGTGCGAATAGAGCTCCAAATAGCTGCTTTGCAAATGTTGTCAAGGGGTACATTTGCAATGAAAGCCAGAGTGGCCCCAATGCCTCTAGTAGAGTGGGCTCTTGGTGTGAAAGGCAGAGTTCTTTCAGAGAGTGAGTAACACAGCTGGATACAATAATCCACTTCGAGATGGCACCTTTAGAGACGCGATCCCCCTCTCTGCCTGTAGCTACGGAGACAGACAGTTGATCTGTATTTCTTAGCGGTCTGGTTTTATTTACATAGTAGAGGACCGCCCTACGCACATCTAGGGTGTGTAGTTTCACCTCAGCCGAACTTTGCGGGTCCTGGAAGAAAGCCGGAAGCTCGATGGACTGGTTTACATGGAATTTTGATATAAATTTAGGTGAGAACCTAGGGTGTGTGCGTAAAACCAGTTTGTCTTTATGGACAGTAAAGAAGGGATACTGCACTGACGGAGCCTGAATTTCACTGACCCTTCTTATAGAAGTAATAGCTACTAAGAAGGCCGTTTTTATAAGTCAGGTGTTTGAGACTGCTTTTATGCATGGGTTCGAAGGGAGGTCTCATGAGCTTGGCTAGCACCACATTAATGTCCCACCCTGGTGGTGGGTTTGAGATAGGAGGGTGAAGTCTCTTTACTCCTTCCATGAAGGCTTTAACCACTGGTACTTTCCACCACGAGGTCTTGCTATGGGAAGTGGTGTATGCCGACAGGGATGCCAGGTGTACTTTCAGTGAGTTAAAAACCAGTCCTGCATCTAGCAGGTGGAGCATGTATGTAACAATAGTGGAAGGAGTGCAATCAACAGGGTTGATTTGTCTTCTCTGGCACCAGATAACAAACCTCTTCCACTTGTCAAAGTAACAGTGCCTTGTGTTTGGTTTCCTAGATTCCTTTAGGATGTCCATACACCTCTGAGGCAAATTGAGATGTCCAAACTCTATGACCTCAGGAGCCATGCTGCCAGATTCATTGAGTTGGGTTGCTGGTGCACTGTTCGACCTTGGTGTTGGGACAGTAGGTTGTACCAGGCTGGAAGTTTGATGGGCTCGCACACCACCATCCTGTGTAGGTGTGGGAACCACGGTTGTCTTGCCCACATGGGAGCAACTAGGACGAGCGTCATCGACTCTCTGTTCATCTTGTTCACCACCTTCCTGATGAGGAGTTGGTGGAAAAGCGTACGCAAACATCCCTGACCAGTTCATCCACAGGGTGTTACCCTGGGAGTCTGGTTGGGGGAACCTGGATGCAAATCCTGGGCATTGTCTGTTTTCGCGTGTGGCGAATAAGTCTATAGTGGGGAAACCCCACTGAGAGAAGATATCTTCTACGACCTCTCTGTGTAGAACCCATTCGTGTTCCTCTGGGAGGGAGTCTCTGCTCAGAGCATCCGCTAGGGAATTGAGCTCCCCTGGAACATGTTGTGATGACAGGAAGATGTTCCGTCTGAGTGCCCATATCCAGATTTTCTGGGTAAGCTTGGACAGATTTGGCTAACGAGTCCCTCCTTGCTTGTTCAGGTAGAACATGGCTGTTGTGCTGTCCGTCCAGATTTGCACTGACAGGTTTAGTAGGTGGGGCTCGAACGCTTGAAGCGCTCTGAATACTGCCAGAAGCTCTAGCAGACCGATGTGGTTCTTGGCCACTGAGGGAGACCAGAGACCCTGAGCTTTGTGGTGGAGATGGTGAGCTCCCCACCCCGTCAGACATGCATCGGTAGTGACTACTGCCTGTACTTCGGGATCGTAAAAGGGTTTCCCCTGTGCGAGATTCTCTCTTGTCCACCAGTGAAGGCTTTGTACTAGTGTTGGCGAAACGACCACTAGATCGTCCCACTGACCACTTGCCTGAGACAACTGTTTCGCCAACGATTCCTGCATGGGACGCATGCGCAGGCGCGCGTGGGGGACCAGGTAAATACATGACGCCATCATGCCCAGTAAACGCATTGCTTTGCGTACCGTTATTTGTTGACCGGACTGATAATGCAGAATTTGCATTAGTATATTCCGAATTCTTTCTTCTGAAGGAAAGGTCAACCCCTCTTGAGTATCTAGGATTGCTCCTAGGAACTGTTTGGAGGTGCTTGGCACTAGGCTTGACTTGTTCTCGTTGATTGAGAAGCCTAACTCGTGGAGGAGGTCGATAGTCCTTTGAATGTTTTTCCTGCAAATTCCTGGGGTTTCCCCCGTTATGAGCCAGTCGTCCAGATAAGGGTACACTGGGATTGCCTCCCTGCGTAGGTGTGCAGCCGCCACCGCCAGTACCTTGGTGAATACCCTTGGTGCTGAAGCTATCCCGAAGGGCAGTACCTTGAATTGGTAGTGTCGACTGTCCACCTTGAAGCGCAAGTACTTTCTGTACGCTGGGAACATGGAAATATGAAAATAAGCATCTTTCATATCCAAGGTTGCCATGTAATCCCCCTTTTTTCTTGTAGCGTAGTCATACAAAACTTTTGGGGCTTGACATACTTGTTGGCAGGCCGTAAGTCCAATACTGAGCGCATTGTCAAATCTTTCTTTGGCACAAGGAAGTAAGTTGAATAAATACCCTTGTTTACCTGGCGTCCCGGGACGAGTTCTATCGCGTCCTTTTCTAGCAGAATGGTGATCTCCTCGAGGAGAATCTTCTGATGTTCTAAAGAGTGTACTCTTTGTCGTGGAGGATGGTTCCGGGGACACTGCAGTAGTTCTATACAATATCCGGTGGATACTGTTGACAGCACCCATCTGTCTGATGTGATCCCTTCCCAAGCCTGGGTGAAGTTGGAAATGCGTCCTCCTACTGGGGTTGCGTGAGAAAGGACCCTGAACTCAGCGGTTTGGTGGAGGCGTGCCGCCTCCCTTGCTGGGGCTGCCTCTGCCTTTACCACGACCTCTCCTATTACCCCTGCCGTAACCCTGGGTAGACTGTTGGCTGTTGTTCCACTGTGTACCCTGCCCCTGGGAATAGTTAGATCCTCTCTGGGAATTTTGGCCGCGTGGGCGACGAAAATTACTATTCCCTCTTTGGTTAGGGGGTTTATTGGTTAACTGGCCAAGGGACTTGAGTGTCTCGTATTCGTCCTTGGCATTCTTCAGTGAGTCTTCAACCGCCTTACCAAACAACAGATCGGCTTCCACCGGTTTGTCCAACAATGATGCCTGGGTTTCTGCCTTAAAACCAGACTGCCGTAACCACGCATGTCTCTTGATAACAGCGCCTTCTGCTATCAATCTGCCTGCGTTGTCCGCGGCGTCAAAGGTTGCTTTCAAAATGCAACCAGACACGGCTCTACCCTCTGCGGAAATCCGAGCTAACTGGCCCTTTAAAGGTTCAGGAGCAGAGGCTATGAGTGCCGCGACTTCTTCCCACTGATGGCAGTTGTAGCTGGCCAACAGGGTGGTGGAGTTTGCAAACCTTGCTTGATAGGTGGACGTTGAGGCTACTTTCCTGCCGAAACCATACAGTTTTTTGCTCTCCTTGTCGGGAGGAGCTTCGGACGATGACAAGGGTGTTCCAGCCCTCTTACGAGTGTTAGTGACAAGTAGGGAGTCTGGCTTCAGATGTCCTCTTATATACAGAGGGTCAGACTGGGCTGCCCTGAAAGGTTTTTCAACCCTGGGATTGACTGCTCTGGTGAGGTTCGGGTTCACCAGGGATGGGTCTATTCTTCGCTGAATGGACTTAAGGATAGGGATGGTCTGGGCAACAGGCCTCCTTTCTCCCACTAACTCCTCTGCGAAGTCCCTCTCCTCCTGGACACCGTGGGTGTCAATATGGAAATGTTCTGCTGCACGTGCGAGAACCTCGTTTAGGAGGGGTTGGTTATCGACAGGGGAGTCGGTAACCGGGGCTTCGTTTTCTACCAGGGAATCTACCCTGTATGTTTCCGGGTCTTCCTCTTCCTTTTCTTGGTCCTCATCATCCCCACAGTGGCCCGTCCCGGTTTGCTCTTCTATCATGCCAAATTCTTGGTCCTCACCAGAGGAAGCCTCTCCTTGATACAGTGAGTATGGTCTTGAGTATGGTTGTACCTCGAAGGGGTCTGTAGACCTCATCAGTGTTTCAAACCGGGGCTTCTTACTCGGGGAGGATAGGATCATTAGAGCCTGAGGGTGTCGCCCCTTGTGGATCATACGAAAGGAAATGTTCTGGATTTTTATCGTAAAAATCAGCCAAAGAAGACATCCTTGACATGACCCTATCTATGTCTTCACTCGACCATTTTTTGGAACTGGGAATGACTCTCTCAGCAAGTCTCTGGGATTTATCTTGAGAAGATTTGCTGGTTTTAGACATATCAGCAGACCTGGTTTTGTCTGTTTGTTTAGGGGCAGTGGTGTGTTTCACAGGTGTGGAAGAGTGCAAAGGCTGCTTCTTCTGCTGTTTTCCCCCCCTCCCCGTGAGTGGAAAAATGTTTTCCCTGTCCTTTAGTGGCTCCGGAGTTTTTCGACGCCTGGCGTCAAGGATCGGGGGTAAGGTCCCTGTCCTTCGAGCGTGGGGCCTTGCTGATTTTGACTGCGGACTCCGACTCCTGGAGCGCGGCCTGGGGGTGGAAGTCGTCTTCGTCCTCCGACAATCTTAACTTCTGTTAGCCTAGGGAGCGAGGCACTCTTGGCAAGAGTGGATGATTGCCTGGAGTCATGCGGCGATCTCGATCGAGAGCGCCCAGAGGACACCGAATCGGACCGTTCTGTTTGTGCCTCTTTCCGAGCACTCGACGTCGTCGAGTCTCGGTTGGACTTTGTGTGTTTAGGGTGTGTGGTGTGTGAAGCGCTTGTGTCGCCGGGGGTCTTCCCCATAGCCGCCCTGTCGGACGACCTTCCGAGGTCAGGGACTTGCGCTTGGCTGTCTTTCGACGCCGTAATGCCCTCGCCGTCCGAAAGTACGGCGTCGCTGAAGGCGCCCTCCGCTGCCATTGCCGCTTGCCTGGCGTGGTGGGCCCAACGCTTCGTCGAACGGTCCTTAAGTGTCTTAGGTTTAAACCTACTACACGCTCTGCAGTTCGCTTCGGGGTGGTCCCTCGGCAAGCAGAGATTGCACACGGCGTGCCTGTCGACCCAAGGGTATTTGCGATTGCACTTGGGGCAGAATTGAAAAGGGGTACCCTCCATACGCACCTTGAGGCAGCGGGCTGTTAAGTGTAGGAAATGTATAAGGTGTACCTATATACCAAGAGTGTAGAGTATGTACAACCCCCCACTCTCCCTACTTGCAGGGCCGAGGCCAGAGGCCTTCCGAGGCCCAAATCCGTCGTGCAGCAGCAGACGGTCGATTTCTTCTCCAGCCGGCGTCGAGTGTCGAAGTTCGACGTTGGGAAGGGGAAGGATGTAAATAAATTAATATTTTAGCAAAAGTATGGCTAAGGCCAGGGGACTCCGCAAAATGCTTCCGACCAGTATGGCAGAAAAAAACAATCTGAGGATCCTGGACGCGTGAGGGATCTTGGGTACAGTGGACGTCACACTAGGGATAGTATTACTGGCACGCCCTGTGTCGACGCCCATTTTCAAGTTTCAAAAAACAAACTAATACTCCGCAGCTTGCACTAGATGTCGGCCTATGCACAGCATGTGATCTAATCAGATTCCACAAGCCTCAGAAATATATATATATATATCAGATCAATAACATACAATTTTGGTGATACAGAGAAAATGAAATACATAGGAAGTCCTGGCAAAGCAAAGATACCAGGGAATTGAAACGCATAAGTAGTCATGGCAGGTGAGTATACCAGGAAGTAAAATCACAAGGGAAGTCATGGCAGGAAGGTACACCAGGCAGTTGGAACTGAAAGAGGAATCATGGCAGGAGAGTACACCAGGACGTTGGAATTGCATTAAGAGTCCTGGCAGAGGACTATACCAGGCGATTTGCAAAGCTACCAGAAATAACAAAGGAGGACAGTGTTTTCGAAACAGAGGGGTGTTAATTATAAGTTTCTCACTATGGTGACAAACCTACTCCTAGTCCATTAGTCGCCTTTCCTCCATTCTGTATGGGCGTCCCTCGCTAGGGACAGGAAATTGAGCCTTTTTCACCAGAAACAATGGTCTTCAGCCTTTCAATTTAGATGTTCGCAGGGGCACCACTCCTCAGTCACGTTTGACGCATCGACAATATTAGAATTGCCTAATGACTCTAAATGTTACGGCGCAGGATGATGGTGGGACGTATGAAGGAAAGGGGACTATGGAGCAAATTCGTCACAACGGTGAGTAACTTATAATTACTCCTACGTCCCGTCCCCTTTCCTTCATACTGTATGGGTGATTACAACTGAATGCAGCCCTGGGGAGGAGAGTGGCCCCTCTAAGAAAACAAGTTTGTCAAAACTGCCTGGCCGAATGGAGCGTCCAACCTGGTGCTGGCATCCAAGCAGTAGTGTTTGCAGAAGACTGATGGGGTAACCCAAGTAGACGCTCTGCTGGTCATCTGCCATACTACATACCACAGAGCTACGGCAACACTATCAGATGCCGGTCAGAAGGTATGCAGCAGTTAGATAACAGGAAATAACAATTACTTGCGCACCTATTTCACCACATAAATCCATTTTGGCAATTTTTCGTTGTATGACGCTCTAAGGATTACACGCCATCGTTTCAGACAGTAGGTATTGATCCTTGTAATCACAAATACATATGTATTGGAAACACGAACATTAGGATTATACTCTAACAAATGTGTTTAATTTGCACTTTGCTTCTCCTGATAGCATATCTTCACTACTTTTCAACAAATGGTATGTGGTATTTCTTTTTATTCTCAAATAGACTATATGAATTGGTATTGATTGTTTGTTTGCTTGAATTAACTGTCTTTATATTTTTGAATGTTCATAAAAATTACACTATATGATCATGCTGACTATAATTCCTATGAATTACAGACACTGCCTTGAAGCCCCGATGATGGGCATAGACGGCACTGAGTAGTCAGGCGCACTTCATGTCTCTGAAATAAATTTTGGAAATTGGCAATATCATAACCTTTTGTCTATTGATTTAGACTGTTACTCTGAATATTTAACGTAAACTACAATTCCATTGCAACTTCATAGGAGAACGGAAAGCGAGCACACTTAGATTGATTTCTGATTCTCTCTACAGTTCAGTTACAGTAACATTGTGCGAAGGCCCCCTACACAATCTTTTACAAGTTTTGAATTCGGAACTTTGCAGCGGTGCCAACCCTCAATCTCCTGGATCATTACATGCCTTTGGAAAGCCACAGCTGTGGCCTTTGCTTTGATGGCGTGGGCGTGTATATTTGCTGGCAAAGGACTGTGCTGCCTCCCCATACACCACCCTGATGGCCATCACCATCCACCTTGCTATGGAAGCCTTGGAGGCTTGACAGCCAAACGTGATGAACAAGGCATCCGATTTATATGAGCTCTTTGTCCTGTCCAAATAGAATCTTAGAGCATGCCTGACATCCAGACAGTGCAAAACCTTCTGTGCCTCATTCTTTGGGTCAGCAAAGTACACACGGAGTACTAGCTCCTCATTAATGTGAACGGAAGAAACAACCTTAGGGAGAAAGGCAGGATGCGTCCTGAGCACCACCTCGTCCCAGTGAAAAGTGGTATAAGGCTCTGAAGCCAACAGAGCCTGAATCTCGCTAATCCGGCGTGCTGAAGTAAGGCCTACCAGAAGGGCAGTCTCGATAGAAACCAGCCTGATGTCTGCTGATGCAATAGCTCGAAAGGCTTATGAGCCAATGCACCCAGTACCACGTTAAGGTTCCAGACCGGATGTGGATGCTTTACCGCAGGGTATAATCTGGTCAGTCCTGTCAGATGCCTTTTTACCACTGGATTGGAAGAGGTGAAGATGTCATCCCCTGAATTCTTGTAGGCCCCCATGGCCGCCAGATACATAGAGCAAGTGTGTACTGTACAGCTGAGTGAGCCAGATGCGCCGAGAAAGATAGCACATCTTACAGTGAGCACCCCAGGTGGGTCAAACTGGTTGGTCCTGGCCCAGTGACAGAAGTTTGTCCACTTGCTTTTGTTTTGACTCCTGGTGGAGTCGCTTCTTGCCCCTTTTATGATAGCCAGATTGTCCTAGTGTAGATGCTTCAGAGGAACAAGTTATTCTCTTACCTGGTAACTTTCTTTCGATGGGATGGTCCGACGACTTATTCCATATCTAGAACAGTAATCACCACAGCTGTGCTGCTTCAGAAAATCTTTCGGCGTCTGCGTCGATGACATAGATCCGCCATCCTCGAGGGCCTCCGTCGAGCCGATGTCACCGGATGTTATAAGTAGGACGCACAACGCCCGTAGCCTCAGTTGTAGTTTTTTCCCCAGAACGTGTGGCACCAATCTACTGCCAGTATGACCACAGAAAGCCTTGCGGAAACGTAAGCTGCAATCGCATAAGAAATTCTGTAGCGGGGTAGGCAGGGATGGAGCGATATGGAATACGTCGTCGGACCATCCCATCGAAAGAAAGTTACCAGGTAAGAGAGTAACTTTTTCAACGAGGGGATTGGGTCCTCCGACGTATTCCACATCTATGACAGACTCCCAAAGCAGTACCAAAGTAAGGCGGTGGGAAAAGAATTTAGAATATACAAATTTAGAATGTCCAATCAAATTGCAGAGTAAAGGACCGCCTTGCCAAAGGCCAGATCCTGCCCATGGGAAGAATCTAGGGAGTAGTGACATACAAAAGTATGAAACGAAGCCCAAGTGGCTGCTTTACAGATGTTAGGAATAGGAACACCCGGGGGGGCGCTGTTGAGCGGCCAGCAAGATGGCTGCCTAGTCTGAACGCTCCGTGGCCCGACTGCATCAAATCCGCCTGAATCAGCGGTTCTTTGAACATCCGTGAGCTGGAGACCTGCACATCGTGCTCCCCAACACCATGACATCGTCTGGACCGGCTTTGGGGCGAAACCGGACCTGTTTGGCGGTGCCTCCGCCAGCTGAGGCCTCTCGGGCCGCGTGAGCCCTCGGCGGCCCATCCCCACCTCCTTCGGCCTCGGGGATCCGCTCTGCGGCAGCGGCTGACTACCCGGCTCCTCTGTCTGCCTGGGGGGGGGGGGGGGGTGCGGCCGCCCGGGGCGCTGTGGTCCCCCCTCCGTCACCCTCCTTCTCCGGACTTTATTATTGGACGCGGCTGGGTGGCGCTGCCCTTCGCGCCCCTGCTCCCTCCGAGGGAGGCGCTTCCGGCCTCGCCGACCTTCGGCGCAACTTCCCTCGCCGGCCCGCTCCTGCTCTTGGCCGGCAGCGGTGTTGGCGCTGGCCCCTCGGCGGGCGGGTACACTCCGTAACATCCCGGGGGCTGCCGGAGTGGCCCCACGCAACTACATTGTCCCGCATTTCCTGCCCGGCGGTCCGGCGCCGGTGACGCTGGTCCCGTGGTGCGGCCGGGGCTGGGCTGCGTTACTGGAGCCATCCTAGGTTCAGACTCCTGCTTGTGGGCTGAAATTTGAGGCCCTCCGGATCAACATACTACGCCTGGAGGCCCGCGCCCCGCCTGATCCGCCACCCATATAACGCCCTGCAGTGATCTGAGGTGAGGGGGTTGGGGGTGAGGGGCGCCGCTCACCGCGCCCACTGTTTTCTGCCTAATCCTTGTGCTACACCTGCCCCATTCTATGAGGGACTGTGGCCCCCAACGTTACCTGGCTCCCCCGCGAGCACCTATCACAGGCCGGTGCGGCCCTTGGCGCTCCATTGTGCTCCTCTCTCCGGACTGTGCGGTTATTTGCTGCGCCCCGAGCGCACCAGGCGCCCTGGTCTGTGTAGCCCTCCATTGGTGGCTCCTTCTGCCTGGGCCCTCCTGGGCTCTGGGGTGGGCGCCGCTGGACACTGTCCCCTCCAGGGCACACTGCCATTTTGTCACATCGCCTCCCCCTTGGAGCGGCCCTAGTGCCCTATAACACACCTACTTGAGTGCTCATCGCTCCTGCCCCTGAGCTGCGGGTGGCCCTTTGCTGATTGTGGGCCGTAGCCCCTCTTATTGAATCCCCGGGACCCCATAGCTGCCTTTCTGCACTACATACCCTGCTAATCTCGGCGTACACCCCAAACATGTCAGGCAAGGCACGTGGGGCCAACAAGGCTGGAGCAATGGACAAGTATGCCAAGTCACTTGCTAAACAAGACCAGGGTGGGGCTGCCCTCCCTCAGACGACCCGGATGCTTCCCCATGCCCTCCTCAGCCAGACCTCACGAGACTCATGGAGTCTATGGCCAAAAACTTTGTGGCATTTTATGAAAATCTTGACGACATAAACGCCAATGTAGCCTCATTACGCACCAAACTGGATCAGCATGGCACTAGACTGGTTGAGGCCGAGACCAGGATCGGGACCACCGAGGACGAGGTACATGTGCTCCAGAATACGGTCTCTGACTTGGTACGAGATGTGAAACAGGTCAAGGCGAAGTGCGACGACTTAGAGTCCAGATCCTGCAGGAATAATATCCGCATTGTTGGGGTTCCTGAGGCAGCCCTCAAAGGCAAAATGGAACATGCAGTCGAGACCCTTCTGAGAGACCTCCTGGGTGATCCTCAACGCTCCCCGTTTTTCACTATTGAACGCGCCCATCGCTCACTGGCCCCTCGCCCCAAGCCGGGTGATTTCCCCAGACCAATTATTGCCAAGGTCCTCAGCTTCAGGGACAGGGACCACATTCTACGTCTGGCCCGCGAAAAAGGGGAACTGAAATTTGAGTCCCAGACTATCTATCTTTCCCGACTTCTCGGTCAACGTTCAAACGGAGCGCAGACAATTCAATGGGGTGAAAAAATTGCTTAGAGAGAGGAAAGTGGAATACGCCATGCTGTTCCCTGCAAGACTGAAGCTCACCCACCATAATAAACTGTACTTTTTCACAGTCCCAGAGGAAGCTGTAAAATTTATCGAGTCCCACATCCCGGTCCCGAGGCCGGAGGGTGACCCTGTGGATGAGGGCTTAGCCAGCTTGTCATGTACCCATTACTTGAATCATGGTGGTATCATTACCACGGTTGTCACATGCATATTTTCTTGTAATCCCTTGTATCCTTTCCTTTGTTCATTCTTTCATTGCTGTAACTCATTGTGAAGTTTCATATAATGCAATGTTGGTCAAAGTCGTGGGGGCTACAGGTCATTGCACTTAAACTGGGATCCGCTATTCCTATACCCCCCCATTACAGTACTCTATGTTGTCTCCTCGAAAACCTTATTTAGTCACCGCTGCAAGTTATATGGTGTACTCCACTGTCAATCATCTTAATCGGGCTCACAGCAGCAGCTACCCCCACTGCAGTTGCAACGCCGAGTTTGGCTTGTTTGGTTCACTGGTTGCTCCCTTGTTGGGTGTTGGGGCTCGGCCTGCCCCGTTGGGCTTGGCACGAATGCTGAGACTTTGGGTGGGTTCCTGGGCACTGCTGTGTTGGGGAAGGCAGTGAGGGAGGGGGGAGGTTCAGTTGGGGAATGTTTTAGCAAAAATGGTGACAGTGGTAGCTTCTGGTATGACGTATCTGGCCACGGTTTTAGCGGCTGGCACTTGTTCGACAAACTATGACACACATTACTTTGATCCCCCCCTAAAGTCCTGCTGAATGGCCATTAGGCTAATGTCTTGGAATATCAGAGGGCTCAGCAATTTCACGAAGTCGCGCAGGATCACGGCTTATGCCCAGAGGCACGGGGTCAAAATACTTCTCTTACAAGAAACACATGCCCTCGCACATCTCTCGTCCTCTCTTGCCCCGGCATGGGGCCCCAACAAATACTATACAGTGTTCTCCTCACAGTCCAAGAGGAGTCTTCACCTTGATTCACAAGTCCTTGGAATTCTCCCTCCGTACCAGTCATATTGACGCCCAGGGTAGATGTGATCCTCCACTGTTTCCTTGCTAATACAGAATGCCTCCTGGTCAACACATATGCCCCATGCATCGATGCACCCGATTTCTTCGACCACATCCTTGACATCCTCCTAGGGTATGTGGGGGTTCCCATTATTTGGGGGGGGGGGAATGAATCTCATCCTAGACTCCGACTTGGACAGATCTGGTGCCGCACCAAGAACACTGTCCAGAGTTGCTCGCTGGCTCCAGGCACATCTGCTGAATGCAGGTATTGTAGACGCCTGGAGAGTACTCCACCCAATGTGGAAAGAGTTTACATTTTACTCCTCTGTCCACGACAGCCACTCCAGGATAGATCTTCCTTGGTAAGTGTTTTGCCCATGCAGGGCTCATGGGCAAAACACTTACCACACAGATTCTGCAGCGCACGCTATCTGATCACGCCCCGATCACTTTGGACATTGCCTTGCACCAGGCTCTCCCCCAGCACTCTAACTGGCGGTTTAAGTCAGATGCACTGAGTGATATTGTCTTCAAGGCTGAAATTGCTATCACCTCGTTTTTTGATAATAACAAACGGCACGACAAAACTGATGGGGTGAGATGGGAGGCCTTTAAGTTTTTCATCAGGGGCATGTGCATCTCCAGGGAGGCGGGTGTCCTGAAAGATATTAGAAATTCCCTGCGCCGCTCTGAGGCCAGACTTGGGGAGTTAGAGCGCGATTATGCAACCAGCCCCTCTCCACCCAAGCTTGCACAGATAAGAACTGAACTGGATGCGTTCGAGTCCTTTGCCCTTAGTGAGGTTAGCTACCTGGCTCGACCCATTGCGGCCCGGAAGTACGGGGAAGGAGAGAGGCCAGGCCGTACCCTTGCCCGCCTCGCCCGGACTGAGGGAGGTAGAGCTCGAATTGACAGCATCATTGACAACGACGGGGTACGTCATTGGGCTGACTGGCCCATTCTCGAGACCTTTGCAGATTTCTATGCAACCCTCTATGCCCAGCAGTGAGAGCACAGCCCACAGGATCTGGATGACCTCCTAGACCGCATCCCAATGTCCCTCAAATCTCTAGCCACCAGAGACCAATTAGATGTTCCCTTCACCCTCGATGAAATCACCGCTGTTATCTCGGCTCTCCCTAAGGGTAAAGCCCCCGGTCCAGATGGCCTGACTGCCGAGTTCTACCAGGAACATGTGGCCCTGCTTGCTCCGCGCCTTCACGAGATTTGGGAGGAGTTGCTGCGCCTCACTACCCTCCCCAGGTCCCTGCGTGAGGCTGTCATCACCGTGCTCCCCAAGCCGGGTAAGCCCTTGGATGAATGTGGCTCCTACAGGCCTCTGTCACTTATCAACACCGATACCAAAATCTTTGTCAAAATCATCGCAAATAGGTTACTCGCCATCATGAAATACCTGATCCACCCAGACCAGAGTGGTTTTGTCACCGCCCGGTCCACCGCCTTAAACATTCGGCGATTTAATGTCATCTCTAGAATAGATCCCCAAGCCAACGCCGTGGCCGTGACGCTAGATGCCCAAAAGGCATTCAACATGGTCTCGTGGCAATATCTGTGGGCGGTGCTCGAGAAGATGGGGATAGGCCCATACATGATGTCCTGCATCAAACTGCTATACACGAACCCCGTGGCCAGGGTCCTAGTTAACTCTCACCTTTCAGCTCCCTTCTCCCTCCACAGGGGGACACGACAGGGATGCCCGTTTTCTCCCTTGTTATTTGCGATGGCCATTGAGCCTATGGCAGATAGTGTACGAAACAACCATGTGCGCAAAGGGATTCGTCTGCGGGATACCCCCGAAATTATCACTGTACGCTGATGATGTGCTTCTATACATTAGAGACCCCTCAGTCCACCTCGACCCGATCATGCGTGAAATTATCAAAATTGGCACATTCTCGGGCTTCACCATAAATTACACTAAATCAGAAATCCTACCCCTTACTCCCGCAACGTCCCAACCTGCATGCGAATTTCCTCTCAAATGGGCACCGGGGGGCATTAAATACCTAGGGGTCCAGGTATCCCTCTCAAAATCCTCCTTATTGTCCGACAACTATGGGGCTGCCGCGCAATATGCCGGCGCCAGGATGGAAAGATGGCGTAACCTCCCCCTCTCACTATCAGGGAGACTGTCCCTAATAAAAATGATTATAGTTCCGAAACTCCTTTACATTTTCGCTAACATTCCACTTTGGCCCGGTAAACAGTACTTTGCAGACCTTCACGCCGGGTGTGCCCGCTTTCTTTGGCACTCGGGTGCCGTGTGCAGAAAGTGGCAGCATATGACCATTCCTTATGAGAGAGGTGGCTTCAATGCTCCTGATCTCGCGCAGTACTGTATGGCCGCTCAAGCCCAGCATGCTACATACTGGTACCACCACCAGGAGCCCCCCCCCCCCACATGTTAAACTTGAAATCCTGGCGACCGAGGAGGTGAATGTTATGTCCTTGATCCTTTTTTACTCGTACCGCTCGGAGGCCCCTGCGGACCGGGTGGCCTCCACTATAAGGGCGTGGCGCAGATTCTGAACCCCGGCTCTGGCTCCACCCCCGTATTACAAATGGCTTTCCCTCTGGTCGTTCCCTGGCCTCACCCCCACACAAGATAAGCTTCTCATGTGTCACTGGTCAGACCTGGGGTACAGATCATTCTCCGACCTGTTCCCGGACGGGAAATTCATCACCCCAGACACAAGGAAGCCAGGGCACTCCAAGTCCTCACTGGAGATGCTACAATACTTTCGACTTAGGGCGGCTGTCCAAGACATAACTAATGTCTAAAGTTGGGGAAAGAGGTGACCCAGAGGAGGCGGTGCTGGGAAGAGGATGGAGGGGGATCAATAGAAGACAGGCTATGGGTCAGAGTGCAAAGATACCATAAGAAAGTGTCAAGGAATGTGAGACTGCAGCAGATTCAGTCATATGTTCCCCATAGGGCGTATATGACCCAGAAGAAGATTGCCAAGCTCACGAATGCCGGCCCACAGGCATGTCAAATGTGCGGAGGTTTTGGCAGGGATGGTACAAATGTTTTGGGCATGTCCTGAACTAGCGAGATACTGGAAGGAGATTGCACACCTCTTAGCAGAAAAAGGAATAAACTTGGATATGGACACTGTGGGCGTGCATGTTGGGTGGATTCCCTAGACCGCGCAAACTCAAACATGTGAGCAAACTTTAAGACCTGGCGTATATACTAGCCAAATGCAGGATAGCGATGGGCTGGAAAGCAAGTAATAGGCCGACGGCAGAGGCTTGGTGGCGGGATCTCTTGAAATGGGCGGATGCGGAAACAGTGATATGGAGGGAAGCGGTGGGCATGGGGAGGATGCAAGCACATTAACAGCCTGGGTGCAGTTGGTTGCCTCGCTGTCGGGATCTACTCATGGGAACCCTGAAGAGGATAGCTCCTCAGACAGTGAAGAAAGTGTGGCATCCATGGATCAGGAAAGGGAGGCTTTAGTATTGTGAGGCTCAAGGGGGAGGGTAGGAAAGTTGGGGAGGACGGAAATGTTAGTAACTATTTTTTAATCAAACATCAATACACATTACATGTCTTACTTTGTATAAGAGGGAAAAGAAGAAAAGAAGAAAAGAAAAAAGGGGGCCTCTGCCCCTAGGACCGTCAAGCACTAGATGAGGGTTCTCGTATTCCAGTATGTTCATGTCTGGCCCACCTGAGTAACCCTGCTCGGTCTGCAGGAGGTGTGATGCATGTTATGCAACTTTCGGACACTCAGCGGGCGTCCTCCCATCTTTGCCATATTTTGAGTGCTTTCTGCGGACATCCCCTGGCAGCATACACTCTACGTTCCGTTGCTGCGCATATGTCTACGCCTGTGACCCATTGGTCATAGCTAGGTGGTGTCTCCGACCACCACAGCTGTGCAATGTTCCTTCTGAGTACCGCTGTGGCAGTCGACCAGAGTAGCTTCTCGTACCGTGACAGATCGCTTTCGTCGGAAACACCCAGTAATAGCTGCTTTGGTCCCCTCTGTACTGTCTTGGCCATGACTCTGGACAATTTATCGCAACATTTCTGCCAGAGCTGTTGGATGTTGTCGCATTCCCATAGGATATGGAAGAAGGTCCCTTCATGTTTGCAGTGCAGGCATCATGGGTCTAGAGCTCTGCCCCACCCGAACAGTGCGACTCTCGGATAATAGGTACGATGCAGGATTTTGAGCTGGACCAGTCTGAGCCTGGATGAATTAGTTCCTTCACAGGAGTACATCAGTGCTTCTGTCCAGTCCTCTGGTTGTAATGGCCCCACATCCCGTTCCCATTTGGTTTTGAGGCTGGACAGTTCTGGTGTGGCAAAGAACGTGATCGCGTTGTACATGGTTGAGGGGATTTTGTGTTTAATTTGTTCCTGGACGATGTTGCGTTCCATCGGGGTGCATTATGGCATATACCTCATGATGTGCATGTTAGATTGCAGTGCGTGCTTCAATTGGGTATAGTGATATCTTTCTGTAATTGGAAGGGAATAATCAGATTGTAGTGTCTCAAACGGGATCACCATGCCTTCCTGCACTATATCTCCAATTCTTGTGATCCCTAGCTGGACCCAGGCAGGCCATTTGGGAAGCTTCCGTACTTCTGGGAAGAGTCTGTTGTTCCATAACGGTTGTACCGGTGTCAGTTTCGAGTCCCACCCCATGTATTGGTATGTTTCTGCCCAAATTCGGGTGATATGTGTCGACATAGTGGGGGGCGATGCGCCTCCCAGACTGCAGTACAAGAGTTCCAGGGGTGGTGGTGTACTATTGGTGTTGATCCCTCTTACGTGTGGCAAGCTCCCTTCCCCGTGAAACATGTCATTCACCACCACCATCTGACTGGCCCAGTAGTATGTTTGCAGCCTGGGCAGTCCGATCCCACCCTCCCAGACGGACCTTTGAAGAGTACAGAGGGCTATCCGTGGGTGACCCCCGCACCATAGTAATTTCCGAAGGATACAGTCAATTTAGCAAAATGTGTGTTTTGGAATATGAAGTGGTGCATTTTACACAATATACAGAAACCTAGGGAGAGCAAGCATTTTGAATAGGGATGCCCTACCCAATAGCGTCAGTGGCAGGGAGACCCAATGGCGAGAATCCGCCGCGAATCTCGTCACAATTGGATGCAAGTTCATGGCTATGTAATCTTTAAGGTTCTTTGTAATTTGCACTCCAAGGTATTTGAACTGTTCTGTTACAATGGTAACGGGTAGGGGCAGTTTTCTGGTATTGTAGCAATTGCGCTGCCTATGGGGATTAGTGTGGATTTGGACCAATTTACGCAGAGACCACTAAATGCCTTGCATCTCTTTAGCATGTGTGTGACTCTGTGGCAGGAGTTGGACGGGTCTTTTATATAGATTAACAGGTTGTCTGCGTAGAGTGACTTTGTCTTCCCACGTGTCTGACCATCGAAAACCGTCTCAGAGTGGGGTGTTTCGCAGGAGTATGGCCAGGGGTTCGATGGCGATAGTGAATATTATAGCCGATAGGGTGCAGCCCTGCCTCGTGCGCCTGCCTAAACTAAAGGAGTCTGATTGCCAGCTTTTAACTTTAGTTCTGGCCCTTGGGCGATTGTATAACAGTTGCACCCAGCTCATAAAGTACCGGCCGAAGCCCATGTGTCATTATTTCCCATATGGCCTCCCATCGCACTGAATCAAAGGCTTTTTCGAAGTAGATTGCTAATAGCGCTAGTGGACCTTGAAGACTGTCTGCTCTTTCCAGGGCTGAATGTAGCCTGTAGAGGTTCATTCGGGTCGATATTTGGAGCATGAAACCACATTGGTCTGGGTGGATCAGTGAGGTGATGAAATGACTTGCTGCAATCGGTCTGCTAGTATTTTGGCTAACATTTTAGTTTCACTATATGAGTGAAATAGGTCTGTATGAGCTACAGAATTCGGGAGGTTTATCTGTCTTGGGTAACACTAATGTGGCTTCTCTTAGGTCCGGGGATAGGGAGCCCCGGTCCTCTGCGTGCTGGTACATACGCAGTAGGTGCGGGGCAACTATGTTCATTCCACTTTCCGCCATAGCTCAACCGGGAAGCCGTTTGGTCACGGGGACTTGCCGGATTGGAGAACCTACATGGCACCCACAACCACCACCTCTGCGATTTCCTTCTCTAGGAGATCCTGTTGTGCCATATTTAAAGTGGGGAAGTTAATTTCTGCTACGATCTAAGCGTCTGTAGGGGTGGTGGGTGCCTTATAAAGCTCAGCATAGTAGGCCGCAAATCCCCAGTTATGTCTTGGTCTGATACCAGTGGGTTTGTGCCCCCTGTCTCTAGCTGTCCGACATGGCTGCGACCCTGCTCCCTGTGATCTAGCCACGCCAACATCTTGCAGGCCTTATCCCCCGATACGTATATCCTTGCTAAGCAAGCTCACAGAGCGATGCGGGCATTGTCTAGGGCTATGTTCTGGAGTCGCTTCTGTGCTAGTAGTAAGGACCTGTTCGTGTCGGGCGTGTCTTGGACTAGGTGTATTTCCTCTGCATATTTTACCTGCTGGTCGGCCTCGTGTATCTTGTGAAGGTGCTTTTTTTTTGTATGCGGTAGTCCATGAGATGATTTCACCTGTCAATACTGCCTTGTAGGCCTCCCATAGCATTCCAGGATCCGATGCGGACTCGGAGTTTAGTTCAAAGTATGATTTGGTTATTTCATGGAGCTTATCTACCAGGTCTGGAATACCAAAGTAGCAGTTGAGGCACCAACTGGGAGGGGGGGTTGGCTTGGATGTATTGAGTGCTAGCACCAGTGGGGAATGGTCAGAGATACCTCGGGGGAGTAGATATGCCGCATGTGCCTTGTGTATGTCAGTTGACGGGAGAAAAAAGTAATCTAGTCTAGAGAGCGAGGCATGTGCCCCGGAGTGATAGGAGTATTCTCTAGTATTAGGGTGTAGGTTTCTCCATGTGTCACACAGGCCCATGGCGTTTGCAAATGTGGAAAGTTTGATAGGTATGCTGAGGTTTCTACTGCGTAGATGTGAGTGGACCACACCAGTATCCATGACTTTGTTAAAATCGCTTCCCATAATGATATTAGATGTATCTTCTGCAATCAAGGGTGAAATGTCGGTAAGTAACGCTGATAATAGGGTGGGTGGTGCATAGATAGCCAACAGTGTGATACATTGTTCCCAGAGTGTGCCCGTCACATATATGTATTTGCCACTGGTGTCCTGTGTGACTTAGGTGGAATGGGAGTTTTGTGTGTACTAGTATCATGACTCCACGTGAGCCCATGGTGAAGCCCGCGTGTAGTGCGAGTCTATAGTTCGTGCGTTTGAATAGGGTGCAGTTTGTGCCTGCAAGGTGGGTCTCAGACAGAAATACTATATCCGGGGAGTGTATTTAGGAATTGCCCGACTAGGCGATGCTTAACCCCATTGCCCAGGCCGTTGACATTCAATGTCATAAACGTGAGGATTCTGGGGATGCTGGTGGTGGTGCTATGTGTTGCCATATCTACCCGTATTAGGCAAGATGTATGCCGAGAAAGGCGGCCCAATGAGCCCAACTAGACTGTGTTTGTGTGCTGTTGCCCTCTTATCCGACTTCGGTATGTTTTGTGCTTGACGGGTCCATTTCATAACCAAACTTAACAAACCCATAACACCCCCACCCTATACTCCTCCCAACTAGAAGCATCGGTCGCCCGAACATAAGAACTTGTTAACCGGACAATTTACATGCACTGAACTGAATTATGACTCCGGTAGTCACCCCCTGTGGTGTGACTGGGGGGGTGCTACCTTTTATTCTGTGGTAGATAATAGAAGGGGGGGCCCTGGACGTGAGGGCGGAAGACCTCTGCGTAGCCGCATCGTGAGAGCATGTAACGCCTTGTGCAGGATATTGGGACGCTCTGTGGGACATTCGGTAGTTCAGTTTTGTACCCACTGCTGGCCTCTGGGGTTCTATTGGGGATCAGGGCAGGGGTCAGCCCCTATGTCCTCCAGCCGGTCTTGTACTGGCTGCTGTAATGGTGCCGGTCATTAGTCAGCCGACAGTCTGGGGCTTCTACCCCTGTTGCCTCGAGGTGTCGACCAGTCTCCTTTGATGTGTTGCTCGGCCCAGCACCATGCCTCCTTAGGGATGTTAAAGTGGACTGCTGTTCCTTTATGGTAGATTTTGAGCTGAGCAGGGAAGAGCAGGCCATTTCTGACTCCCAGTGTTTGAAGTTGCCTTTTGAGATGGTCAAAAGATTGTCTGGCTTTCGGAAATTCCCTCGTGTAGTCAGGGAAGAAGGCAATCTTGGAGCCGTTGAAGGGGATTGTTCCCTTGGCCCGTGCCCATTTTAATAGTGCATGCCAGTCTCTATAATTTAGAAGCTTTGCTATCACAGTTCGTGGGGGAGCACCGGGCACTGGCCTACCTAAGGGCATGCGATGTGCTCTTTCTATGGAAAAGAATTTAGAGAAGAAGTCTGGTTCTAACAGATCTGCGAGTCATTGCTCAAGTAAGAGTTCCATGCATGGGCCTTCTGTTTTCTCGGGTATGCCGATTATGCGGACATTGTTGCGCCTGGATCTCCATTCTCCTTCCTCGATTCTGGTCTCCAGAGTCTTGAGCTTGGTGTTGACACCTTGGATTTGCTGTTGCATGTTATGTAGCCCTTCCTCTGTGTTGGAGATGCGCTGTTCAGCTTCTCC
Organism: Ambystoma mexicanum; assembly: GCF_040938575.1. Lineage (NCBI taxonomy): Eukaryota > Metazoa > Chordata > Amphibia > Caudata > Ambystomatidae > Ambystoma > Ambystoma mexicanum. The sequence goes on from NC_090934.1 coordinate 741,541,595, forward strand.
AGTGCGCGCTGATAGTTTTTGTAGGTCATGTCTGAGGAGGGATACGTCCAGACTTATTCCGTCCATCTTCTGCTCCATTGATGTGCGGGAATCCGCTATAGCGGCCATGACATCCTTTAAAGAAATCATGTTTTCAGACTGTGTCCCGGGGGACAGCGGTTGGAGGTCGGGGGCTTGCAACGGGGGTATGGTATATTGGTCTATTCTGTTTTGTATGGGGAGTTTCTTAGATTTATCTTTCCCCAAGCTTGCTGGCGGGCCTTGTGGGCGTAGTTCTGTTGTGATGCTCCCAGTTTTGATGGTTGAGAAGCGGTATGTTTTCAGCCCGATCTCTGCTTGGCAGTCTTTTAGCCCACAAGTGGTGTTCCAGTACCGCCGAGTGGTGGGGTATGGTTCTGCTCCGAGTGCGGGTGTACCCAGATCGGTAGTAGTTTGCGACGCTGTTTTTAGACTTGTTGTTGCGTTGCCATGTCTGCTTTCCACTGTCCTTAGTGATTAGTTACGTTAAATGGTACCTTAGTAGGATGGGCTGTATTTAAAGTTTGTATGCCATGTGGTGGAATTCTTCTGGGCCTTGATGCTGTACTGATGGCCAGCTTGGCCTTATGTGGCCCAGGCAGGAGCCCCTGCGTCGTCGCCCAAGGCGTAGGATTGTGGCTGCAAATCCAGGCTTTCCTGTTGTGCTCCCCTAGGTTGCCTCGGGGGGGTTGTACTGGGGCTGTGGATCCCTGGAGGTCCGTCTGCCCGCTGCACAGGGCGGTGAGTGTGTTGCCAATGCTGGGTGGCTTTGCGGCTGCGTTTCCCCCTTGGGCAGGCCCGTTTAAGGCTGGAGAGGTGCCTTGGCTACCTGCGTGTTACGTGCTTTCGCCGCAGTGCACTGCAGGCCTTCGGGCCCTTCGCTCAGGGCAGAGTGCTCGCCGATGCCGCGGAATGCAGAGCAACCCAAGGGCTCCCCCCAGAGGAAGGAACCGTAGAGGGTTGGGGAGCCACAATGAAGCATTGTGCGGGGGCCGCTGGGAGGGCACTCACTGATGCGTCCGTTCTGGCCACCGTGTTCCTTCTCCCTTCCTCTGTTCCACGCTCCAGCCGGTCTCCTTCGTCCGAAAGGGCCGCCGCTGGGAGGGGCAGCTCGAAGCACCACAGGGCAGAGGCCCCCCGGTCCGCTGCCTCCATGCCGCCGCCCAGGCTCTGCACGTTCCTTGGAGACACCCGCCCTGGGGCACGATTACCCAGCCTAACAATCGGCAGCCGCGCCAGGTCCACGGGTGGGGGCGCACCGCCTCGCTGCCACCAATTTTGTCCTGCAGAGGTTGCTTGGGGGCCAGAAGACGTCCAGAGAGCCCCAGGGTCAGTGTTCCTTCACTGCGGCAGGTGGTGAGCAGGACGGCGGTCCAGGCACCCCAGCAGCGCCGCTCTGGTTACGGATCACGGCACAAACACCGCCCCCGCCCAGACGGCCATCTTTGAAGCGTGTAGGTCGGCACTCGCTCCGATCTTCGCTCGCCTCAAACTCCTTTACATGGGAGCGATTTTTACTGGCCTGTACACCGTTTGTGCCCCAGGATGCTACCTCTCGGCAGGAGTGCTTAGAGGTCCTGCAGCAATCAAAATTCTGGCGTTTGACAGGATTTTAGCTGCGGTGGCGGGAGCCAAAGAGGCTCACGTCCGTCTCATCTCGCTGTTGGCCATGTCCCTCCATTAGTAACTGTATTGGTGCACTGTGGATTGTGTGTACACTAGGTGTGCTCGCACTCCTAGGTTTGGATGCAGAAAAATCAATCCTGTGATTGGGTTGAATGGGACACCCTCAGCATTGCAATTTTTAAAATGGGCATTGGTCAATGGTTCACTTGTTTATACAAGTCCAATAGCGTGAATTTTTCTTCAACTTAATCAACCCTTTTTGGCACCTTCCTTTACTAGTAGGGAAGACTAGGCAGGGGTGTACATTCTTACTCTTTCTTTTAGCCATTTATATTCAAACAAATACTAAAAATTAGACAGGAGACTATACTCAAGATATTTAAAATTGCTCTTTTTCCTCTAGGTCTGGTTTACTTATAGAAGTATGTTTGTACAAACATTAGAACAAGAACACTCATTTTTCCTCGGTATCTTAAACTGCCTGCTCACTATATATAGCTATGAAATTAAATCGGACAAAATAGACAAAATGACATGGAATACAGGTATATGAAACAGTTCTAAATATTTATCCAGAAATAGAAGTTATCCAAAAACGTATGTCTGGAAAAAGATGCCAAACAAAACTTAAGGACAATGAAAGAACTGTATGTAACAAACTGAATCGTACTTTGCTGGGTTGAAATAAAAGATTCAACTTTAAAAAAATAAATAATTCGAAAACGATTAACGCAGTTGAAGATGCATAGACAAAATGAGGGAGTCTCTCCGCCTGCCTATGCTTGGCATCCAGCCGTTTATTGGTAGGCTGCGTAGAGTGTGGTTTCTCGCATCGCTTCTTGATAAGGGCTTCTAATATCCTTTTGCAGAAGGATGTCAGTTCTTGTGGCTGGGCGAATGGTCAGCACTTCAGCCAGAACCCCAGTCTCAGGTTGCTCGACTTGAGGAGGTATTCTGCTACACCAGCCAGCCTCTTGTGGAAAGCTTTAGCTGACGGAGTATCCTGGTCCTCCTCCTTGTCCGTGTCACCCGCTGTGTCCTGCAGGTCTGAGCTGACAGAGGCATGGTGGGTGTGGGCAGCTGTGGCGTGCTGACTGGCAGTGCCAGGGGTTGCTGGGGAAACGGAGCCTGCATGACTGGTGTGAGTGCGGGAACCAAGGGTTGTACTGGTACTGGGGTCTACAACACTGTCGAAGCCTGAGGTGGTGCCAGGGGTAGCCTGTCCTTGATTACCCCTCCCTTAGGATGGTGCCCACGAGGTTAAGGAACTTTTCGAAGAACCTATCCTTGCAAGCAGGGCAAGGGCCTGGAGGCATGGGAGCCGTGCCTTGTGGTTACTGAAGTCTTGGCAGCCCTTGCCGCACCCCGCTGGGCGCTGCATACCTACCCTGTGCAGGTGTGGTCGAGTAGGACGTTGACCAGGTCACCGGAGTGGTCCAGTCCCACCTAGAAGTGCGATCCCATGCCTCCTCTCCAGAAGGAGGTGGCTCTGGGCGAGCCGCCATCTTGTCTGGCCTGGCGGCCATTTTGTCATGCGCCACGTGCCTGCTGCATGGTGCTTGATGAGCCGGGCCAGTCTCCATGTGCATGCTTAGAAGCAACTGCTCAGACCTTACCTGCAACACAGGTACAGACCTGGAAGGCGGGGTTCCCTCGGCTACGACGCTGGTAGTGCTTCGTGTAGGCGCCCCCTCTGGAGTGTTCCCAGTAGTAGAGCAAAGCCCCTCAGGTAGGTCCCCGGTACAAGAGCCTTGCGGCTCCTCAGCTGTGGGACCGGAAGGGCATTGCGACCCCTCGGCCAGTAGCTTTGGGAGCCTCAGTCTCCTTTCTGGTCTTACAACCTGGAAGGCTCCTCCCACTTGGGGACTTCCCAGGGAAGGAATCACCCTTGCGGGGTGCGGAGGAAAACAGGGCACCTACCTTGGGCCTGGTCTTCCTCTTCAAGTAAGTCTTGAGGTCCTCTGGAGGTGAGATCTCGAACAGCTCCCTCCACCTGGCCAAGCGATTCTTTAGAGCTCGCTGGGTCAACGTGTCACTCGCGAAAAAGATGTCCCAGCCATGGTTGGCGCCAAGGCACCGGAGGCAGAGCATGTGGGGATCCGACATGGGGGAAGGAACCCTTGCAGGCCAGACACCTACTAAAACCTGCCGTCATAAACATGCACCGGGGAGGGGTGTGGCACCAGAGGACAGAGTTTTCGGGGAAGAGCGCGTGGCATTACAAGGCCAGAGGCCTAACCCAGGAGCTCTGGTGAAGTGGTCCGTTCCCATCGACGCAGAAAAGACTGACGAGTGGCGCGGGGGGTACAGGGGGCGTAGTCAGGAGAGCACATGCACCCAGGGCGCGCCCCCATGCGCATCTAAATTTAAAGGGGAAGAAGATTTTTTTATGGTGAAAAAAAGTTCAGTTTCCCTTCCCTAGCGAGGGACATCCATACAGTATGGAGGAAAGGGGACGGACATAGGAGTAAGACTGTTCTAGAACGTGTTGCCTAAAGAGGAACATTGTGAATCAAGGAGAGACACAAAGGAATTGTTAGTAAACAATTGCCACCCTACTTAAGAATCCAGGGGAAGGGGAACACCTTCTGGATCCAAGTTCTTTCACCTTGGAGAACATTTTTGTTGGAGCTATTCTCATTTTCAGTTGTGAACACGGTTTGCCAATATCAGGTTGAAGACATTTGTGAGGGTCAGGATAGAATGTTTTGGACACAAGGACGGCTTTTCAGTTATTGACATCCTGACACAGATGGATCCTCAGTTTAGCTTTTTAGGTAGGGAAACTCCTCTTCAGCATAGGGATAGAGAGGCATTTTCCCAACCCATTTTTATTCAGTAAAAGTCTCTAGGCCTAAAAATGACAACCATGTGTCTGATTCATTGCTGACTCCTCACAACTAGCATTAAAGGGGGTCTAGTCTTGCAGTTCCTTAATAGATATTCACCTGACATGGTCCTTCCTTTGGAAACACACCTAGCCGGATCGGACTGTAACATCTTCAAAAGATCAAACTATATGGTTTCAGTACATGCCAGGTTTTCCAGGAGTTCTAGGGGCGTCTCGATTTTGATCCACAATTGCTTACCTGTTAAACTCCTACAAATACAACAAGACCCGAGGGGTAGATTTGTGTTGTTGGACGGGGGATCACTTGGGAGCCCCTTTAGGTATCCTCGCCTTATCGGCCCCATTGCTATCTTCTTTAGAGCTAATAAACGGCATACAAACCCTGTTAATAGGTTCTCCAGTGGACCTCTAGATCCTGGTGAAGATTTTAAATTATGTTATGGACCCACTTAGAACACCTGATTATACCTACTAAACTACATACTTTCACAATGGGAGTGGGATTGTGCGACAATGTCCTCTCCTCTCTCATCAGACATAATTCTCTTTATACCACAAATCTGAAATTTATCCATTTTATGTAGCGTATCCTATTCCTGCATATGTAAAAAATAGATACATTGGTAGAACAAAGACATTGGAGAGTGAGGATTTATGAACATCTAAGTCGCGATAACACCTGATGAGATATCCTTTTTCAGTGCAGTAGCATTCAAATCATGAACCTGCTAAAACAGACAATTCTCTTTATACCACAAATCTGATTTTTATGTACGATAAGGGAGGCGGGGACATGGAAAAAAATGGAAGACAACAGGACGTAAGAATAATTTTCTATTTTAGAAATGCTTCTCAGAGCCTAAAGAAGGATCATGAATTACATGCATTCTTACAGTAAAAAATGTTGTCATAATGCTTGGAGTGTTCATGAGGCTGACACTATTTCAAAGGAATTTAAAGAAAAAAAGGAGGTGAAATTTAATGGTTACTGCACCGATATATGGAATGCATGGACACAAAGATCGTTACACAAATCAACCTTCAGCATACAAGCCCGATTATTGCAAAATATTACAAGTGGAATTAAAGCCGGGAAGACTGGTAGACAGTATATTTGATAGAATAGGAAATATGTGGTATAAAACAAAGATTTACTACTAACTTACTAACCTGTAATATGAAGTGAAAAGAGGATGAGTGACCGTTCGTTTGGGCATGCTTTTTGAATGTGAAAAATATAGTATGTCCTGGCATAGGTGTAATGGAATGCCTGTTTATAGAAAAAAGGCATTCATTTTCAAAATAATGGACAATTTTGATGAAAGCAAGAAACTAGAGGATTATGTTAAGAATAGTTCTTTGTTGATATTTAGTCACCGGTATACATTTAGTATTTTGTTTTACTTATTGGTAGGACTATATGTGGGTAATTCTGATGTCAAGTTGAATGGTTAGGAATGTAGTACAGAAGTAATAATAAATAATTAATTAAGTACTTCGAAAATGGCAGACACTCTGAGAAAGCATGTAAGTAGGGAATGAGTTTAAGAGTAGTCCTTTACTTGTGTTTAGCAAACTGAATCCTTTTTCTTTGTTCACAAACGTGTATATATAAGAGGATTTCAAAATGGCGCTTGCTTAGAAAGGACCGCTGAGAGCCATGTGCTTATCAGCGCACAAGAATCATTTTTGAAAGAAGGGTAAAGCTTAAGGGAAATTGCGAATTGACAGGGGTGGTTAGTAATATAAAAAAACAACTGTTTAAGTGGTTATTTGTTATTTGCAGATATTTGAAAAATATTGAAATATCAGAATATTTTTTTATGAAAAGTGAAGCTAAAACGAATTCAGGCCATCACAGAGGCACTACTTTTTTATGGAAATGATGATATATGATATGGTATTTATAACGCGCCTATAAACAAGTGCTTCGAGGCGCGACGAGGCAGGGGAGGGGGAACAGAGGGAAAGACAGACAATGATCATACTAGACTAGATGTCATTCAGATCGCGCATGTGCATGGGAAGGGGGAAAGGGAAAAGTGCGTGGGTGAAAGGGAGAGGGGAAGTGCAGTACATGGGATAGCAGAATAAGTAGATAAATATAACAGCCGGATGGTGGCAAGTGCAAGGTAAGAGCAGGCATAATGCTGGTAGGGGGACTGTAGGGCTACAGAATACAGTCCCTAGGTGCGGGGGTTGCCAGTGAGGCAGTGCAGGTGTGCAAGTGGCGGGGCCTGGGCCCGAGGTCAGAAAGAGTGGCCCCGTAGCTAGTGCAGGTTTAGATAGGAATTCAGCAGAGGAGAGGGGGAGAAAACGCAGAAGCAAAGAGGAAGGTTTTGAGGTGCTTCCGTAACCAGAGATGGTTCTCCTCAAGTTTCAGGGAGGCAGGAAGGCTGTTCCTGAGGGAGGCTCCTGCCGAGGAGAGTGATCTACCACCAACTCGTTGCTTGGAGAATCGACTGACACTGAGGAAGTTGGAGGCGGATGAGCGAAGAGCTCGAGAAGGAAGATATTTGGGAAGAGAGTTGAAGATATTGCGAGGGTTTTGAAAGTAATCCTTGCAATGGAAAAAGTTGACGGAATAACGGAGGGCTAGTTGGATATTTATTAGGGGTTTTTCCTTTACAGATGGTTTGTGTGACCATTTGTATTGAATTTAAGGAAGAATGATCGCATTAGATGTTCTATTTAGAATTTGGAAATGGTTAGCATACAGAAATTATAAGTTATTCACCGTAGTGACCAACATACTTTTAGTCCTTAGTCCCCTTTACTCCATACTGTATGGACGTGCCTTCCAAGTGACGGGAGACGGAACCTTTTTCACCAGAAAAAAAAACGTATTCCCCATTAAATTTAGAGGCACGCAGGGGTGCAGCCCTGGGAGCATGTGCTGCCCCGCCTCTGCCCTCCAGCGCCACACCTCAGACCCCAATGATGCGTCAACATTAAATTTAACATTCTACGTCCCGTCCCCTTTCCTCCATATTGTATGAGCGATTAAAACTGAATGTAGCACCAGGGTGGCGAGGAGACCCTGCTTAAGCAAATAGTTTCCTGAGAACCGCCTGTCTGAAAGCCGCAACAGATCTAGAGCCAGCAACCAAACAGTAATGCTTGCACAAAGCCGAGGGAGTGGCCCAAGTGGCCGCCCTGCTTATGACTTGCCAAGGGACATGACGATGGAATGCGATGGCCGTTGCCTTGGCCCCGACTGCGTGGGGGTGCATGTTCGCCAGAAGTGGCTTTTGCTGGCCCTCGTATGCTTCTTTGATGGCCAAGACCATCCATCAAGATATGGAGGCCTGATAGCCTGTCTTGAGCCTCCAAAAGTGACAAAAAGGGCGTCCGATTTGCGGAAGCCCTATGTTCTATCAAGGTAGAATTTCAGGTCCCGCCCGACATCCAGGCAATGCAGCACCCTCTGTGCTTTGTCCTTGGGATCGGCAAGGAACGTAGGAAGGACTATTTCCTCGCTCAAGTGGAAAGCAGACGGCACCTTGGGCAGAAATGCTGGGTGTGTCTGCAGGACTACTTTGTCCCTGTGAAAGGTAGTATATGGTTTCGAGGCGACCAGTGCCTGGATTTCACTGACTCTGCGAGCCGAGGCCGACTACTAAGGCCGTCTTGATGGTGACCAGTCTGATGTCCGCTGAGGCAATTGGCTCAAACGGTTTGTGCTCCAGGGTCCGGTTAAGGTCCCACACGGGGTGCAGCCTCTTGACGGGCGGGTAGAGCCTTGCGAGCCCAGTTATATGTTTGACGATGGGATTGAAGGAGAAGATCTCTTCCTCTGAGTTCCTGTAAACCCAGATGGCTGCGAGATATGCACGGCAGGTGTCCACCTGCACCCCGAAGTGGGTGAGGTGCACCGAGAAGGAGAACACGTCGTCCAAAGTACATGCCAGGGGGGTCGATTTCCTTGGAGTCTGCCCAGTGGTAGAACCTTGTCCATTTATTTTTATACTGGGCCCTGGTAGCCTTGTCCTTTATGATTTCCAGATTAGCCTGGTAGAGGCTGAGGTGCCATAGCTTTACCTGCTCAGGAACCACGCTGTGAGGGCTAGTTTCTGTGGCACGGGGTGGATGACCTTGCCCCCCTGCTGCACCAGAATATGTGCTAGGCCTGTCAGGAGGTGAATCGGAGGCCTCTCTAATAGGCTGAGCAGCTCCGAAAACCATGTCCTAGCCGGCCACCATGGAGCTATTAGAATGATGTTGAGCTGGTGAGACTCCTTGATCTTGCAAATCACTCTGAACCAGCAGAGTGGGCGGGAAGGTGTATGGCGTTCCACTGAAGCTGAAAAGTGTTGCACAGGGAGCCAGGGCCCTGTCCCTGCCAGGAGGCGAACTGAGGGCACTTTTTGTTGTGCTAGGTGGCAACCTGGGGATGACCCCACCTGTTGAAGATCTCCTGAATAACAACGTAATTTATCTGCCACTCGTAATTGTCCGCCCCCAACCTGCTTAGCATATCCGCCTCCAGGTTGGCTTCCCCCAGGAGGTGGACTGCCGTGAAGTAGATGTTTTTCAGGGCCCACTCCCACATGCTGATTGCCAGTCTGCACAGAGGCAGCAATCTGGTGCCTCCCTGCTTGTTGACGTAGTACACGCTGATCAAGTTGTCTGTCTGGATGAGGACAACCTTCCCCTGAGAAGTGAAAGGAATGCTCTGAGCGCTAGACAGATGGCATTCAGCTCAAACCAATTGGTGTGGTATTCCTGCTCATGTCGAGTCCAGGTGCCGTGGACTGAGTGCTCATCCAGGGTGGCTCCCCAGCCACCGTATTCATGAGTCTGGTAAAGACCCTGGGGGCCGAGTTGAGGCCAAATGGAAGGACCTTGTATTGGAAATGGTAGCCCATGATCCTGAACCGTAGGAAAGAACGATGAGGCTACCAAATCGGGACGTGTAGGTATGCGTCCTTCAGATCCAGGGAGCACATCCAGTCTCCCTTGCACAATGTCTCCGCTATAAAAGCTGGCATAACCTTCTTGAATTTTTGTAGAGGTAAGGAGAGGTTGAGGGTGGGAAGGTCCAGCACAACTCTCAGGCCAGCCTGGTTCTTTTTCAGAATGGTAAAAATCCTGGAGTAAAAACCCAAGCCTCGCTGGGAGGCTGGGACTTCCTCCACTGCCTGGCTCTCTACAAGCAACCGTATCTCTGCCAGAAGAGTTGCCGTCTCAACTTGAGGGAGTGGAGGAGAGGAGGGCGGAGACGCTGGGATGGGATGGGATGTGATGGGTAGGCGGTACCCTGGGGATACTAAGGAGAGGATCCAGGGGTCCGCGAAATTCTGGTGCCAGAAATGTGCATGGAGAGCAAGCCTGCCCCCCACTGGAGACACTTGGACCCGGAGGGGCGTGTCAGGCCTTCTTTCCCTCTGAGGTTGTCTCGGAGGAGGGGGACTGGAAAAAGCATTTACCCCCCGCACCCGTTTTTGTTGCTTGCACCGATTTAGAGTCAGCGAGCGGTCCAGCTGCCTGGATCTCTGTTCGGGGAAGCCACAGAACCCTCCATACGTACGCCCCTTGTCGGAGCGCTGCTGTGACTGGGTGTACTATTTGAGCGTGGTATTTGTCAATATGGATAAAGACTTGGCCGTTTGTGAGCTGCTTTTCTTCTTGTGCAGCCCCCCGACCCCCTCCTCGAACGGCAGGTCTAATATGCATTCCTGGACTTCTGGGTTGAATTGCGTTGCCTGGAGCCAGGCTGTCCTTCTCATGTCCGTGGCGATACAGATGGCCCGGCCAGAGGTGTCAATATGGGCCACAGTGGATTCCATGAGGTCCTGGGCCACCAGCTTGGCCTCAGCCAGTTCCGCCTTGAAACGTGATTGGCTCTGCGCAGGGAGTTCTGGGAGGAAGTCTGCAATTTTCCGCCATAACATTTGGTTAGCGGCAGCCAGCATGGCAACGGCGTTGGCCTGAAGAAGATGCAAGGACACGCTGGAATACAGCTTCTTCCTGTACGCCTCCAAGATCTTCTCCTCCTTGCCTAGCAGCATCACTGAGGAAGCTGAAGACGACAGGCTTGAAGTATAGTGATGCCGCAGCGATCACTGAGGAGTGTGGCTGAGGATGGGACGATAGCAAGAGTGTATCCCCCTCCATCTGCCTGTACTTGGTGTCCAGGCGTCAATTGACCGGCTAGAGAGAGTGGGGCTTGAGCCAACCGTTCTTGGCCAGGGAGACTACATCGGTCTGTAGTGGAATTCCTGTTTTGGCTGAGGGGCATCGCGTGAAGACTTCAGTAAGCACCCCCTTGGCTGGCTGCTCGACCTCAGGTTGAGGTAGGCCCAGATACTCCGCCAGCCCTGCAAGACATTCGTGAAAGGCCGTGGCTGAGGATGGTGTGTCAGGATCCTCCTCCTCATCTGTGGGTCAGGAAAATCCTGCGTAGGTAGAGGAGTAGCAGGAGCCGGAGGCTGGGGTACGGGGAACAAAGCCAGAGGCTGGTACGGAACCGCCTGAGGAATCGGCTGGGGAACCAGAGGTAGAGGCTGCGCTGGGGACGCCCTCGGAGCCTGTGGTTCCGGTAGCATCAGAGGTAGCACCTCCCTGATGGCGCCCCTGAGGATAACCCCCCATCCGAGGGGACTTCATGAGCCCGAAGGAACTTCTCAAAGAACCTGTCTTCACAGGCCGGAGGAGTGATAGGGGATACAGTTGGGGTAGCGGGAGGCTGCTGGAGCCGCTGCATACCCTGCCCGTACGGAAGCAGTAGGAACCTGCCCTGCGCAAATGAAGGCTAGGCTGTAGGCCACGTACCTGGTTGAGGCCAGTCCAACCATGACACCTTCGAACTCCTGGAATGGCGTCGGACGGGTGCCGATGTCTGACGCGGCAGCCATTTTGTCGATGTTTGCCATATGCATGCGTCGTGTTGCTCGGCTCGCTGGGTCAAGCCTCCTCCAAGACTCTTGAGTGTGGATCGCGAGGCCGACCCTGCTCCTCCGGCCTAGACCCGGTAGGTGCGACACCCTCGGCCCGTGGGCCAGTAGAGCTGCGTTTAGGCGCCCCCCCCCGGCCGTATTGCCGGTACTAGGGCGTAGCCCCTCGGACATAATGCCAGAGCCCCTCGGGTGGAGACCCGGTCAAAGAACCTTCTGGTCCGACAACACTTTCACCGGGAGGGTCCGAGGATCCCTCGGCCAGTAGGCCGGTAGCTGGGGAAGCCTTGGTGCACGTGCTGGTACAAGGACCTGAGCGATTTCCCTCCCTCCCCCTGTTGGGCGAGTCCTTGGGAAGGAGTGTCCCTTGCGGGGTGCAATGGAAAATAGGAGCCCTACATTGGGCCTGGCTCGATTTTACAAAGTTCTTGAGGTCCTCTGGACGAGACTTCTGGAAGAGCTCCCTCCACCTGGCTACTCTGTTCTACAGCGACCGAGATGACAGGGCGTTGCACGCTGTACAAGCTTGCCAACGGTGGTCTGGGCCAAGGCAACGCAGGAAGAGGGCGTGGTGGTCTGAAGTTGGGAAGAGCCCTTCGCAGAATGGACACCTGCTGAACCCTGTCGAAGTGAACATGTGCCGGGGAGGAGCATGACGCCTGAAGACCGAGTACCTGAATGATAAAAGACAAAAAAGGCAAAGAAGAAGTATCTGCCCGTGGAATTACATGGCCGAAGCCAAACCCAGTAGCGCTGGTGAATTCGGCCCCTCGCAGTCAATGCGGAAAAGGGGAGTGGGATGTGGCACCGGAGGGTGGAGTCAGGGAAAGGCATGCTCCCAGGGCCGCAACCCTGTGCGCCCCTAAATTTAAAGGGGAAGAAGGTTTTTTCTGGTGAAAATGGTTCTGTCTTCCGTCCCTTAGAAGGGACACCCATACAGTATGAAGGAAAGGGGAGTATTTGCATTATGATAAGGAAACATTTTACGTGTAGAAAAGACTGAATGAGATATGGCGAGGTTATGCGTAGGGTTGATAGTGGGAATAATAAAATGGAACAGTATTGGTAAAATGTTTTTTAAAATGGTTATCTTTTGATAAAGTTGGTTATGTATACTAACATGGTTAATGGGAAGAAACAGCTTTTGATCAATATTTTGGTTGTTTGCAGATGAGGAGGATTGGAAAAAATATATTGTGAAGTAAAAGTTAAGTTTGCAAACAGAATGAGGATACTGGTACAGCCTTGACGAAGCTCACTAGACAACTAGGAAGATTGTGTTTAGTCTAAGCGAAACACGTGTTGGCAAATGAATATCAGTATTCAGTGTTTTATTTTTACTGTGATAGTGTGAAGGTATTGAGCATTACTAAGCAAACGTTGAATAATGAATCTTAGATCATGGTTTTGGTGTTTTGAGTACATGCTAATTGAAAGGCGCAAATAGGGTTCAATGGCGTTTTGTTGAATTTATATCCCATCACAGAAAGATTCGAGCAAGATGGGAAACATTGGAAATCTCTTCCGATAACACTGTTGGGAAGGGTCACATTATTTAAAATGCTTACGTTACCTAGGTATACATACATTCTGTCCACTAAACAAAAGGGACTAAGAGACCCCCCCCTTCAAAGAAATGTCCTACCGAACTACAAACCGCTCTCATCAAGTTTGAGAGACCCATGTCCTTCACTAATCCCAAATTGGTTGCATCAAAGCCATGGGGGCAGAGCAGGACAGTGCAGTGTGGATACCTGCAGTTTAGTTAAAGTCCTTTTCCAAGCTAATCATTTTAAGTTCACTATGCATATTTCACCTTTCTAGGCCATTGAGTCCCACAATAATTCTATGCCTGGTCTTCCTATTGGAAGATCTCTCTCGCCCCTCCCTCACCCCCCGAACCCCTTCCCAGTAACATGCGGATTTCCCTATCTGATAAATCGTTCCAGTGTGTGCCATATTGCAAATGGGCAGTCAAAAGGTAGAGTTCGTAATCAGGGAGGGCTAATCCCCCTTCCAGATATGAGTCCCGTAGAGTTGCCAATGCTACCCCTGCATCTATTTGTACCCCAAAGCAACCCAATGGTTTTGAGATTTAGTATTTTGGAGAAAAAAAATAGGGGATGGTGGTAAAAAAATATGACAATCTAGAGGGAATGACTATTCCGCATAGCACTATTCTCCACATCAATGAAATGGGTAACTATTTCCAAAAAGAGATTGCATCTTCAATTCTCGTCAGTGCCCTGTCTCATGGAAAACCTGTATACCCAGCTATTTAAAAGATTCCTGCTCCCATTTCACCCACCAGTCTGGAGGTTGATCTGTAGGGTTATGGCTCATTCCGGCTAGAGGAAAAAGAATTTATGTATCCTTATTGATCTGTAAGCCAGACAACACTTTGAAGTTGTCTAGTACTTCTAAAGTTATGACAGGGATTCGCTGCACCGGTTGCAATATAGACGGCCAATGTTCGTAACTAAAATGGTAACCAGTAACTTTGCTGTATATCAAACAACCAAGCACAAATGTTCGAAGGATGCGATTATTCTACCACCCTAAAGTTTGTTGGACAGTGCCATCACTCTCGGCCCATAGGAGACCTTCATTGTAAAATGTTGCTGATGGCCTCTACCGGTCACTGCCCCAAGCAGAAGGGGACAGGAGTGTCAGAACCAAAAATCTCCCACGCCGTTGCTGGTGTCAGAGTGAAGAGATTCACACTCCAAAATGATGGAGATAAAACACTGATCCAAGTCAGATCTCTGCACCCTTAAGTTGTCCAGGCTCTGTAGAACGTCCCAAGCCACTCCCGGCAGAAAACAAGATGGTGCCCATTATCATCATGCCGGAGACAATCCTGTCTCCCAGGAGCATAGGACCCACTCAGATCGGGAACAAACTCAGCAGGGTCTCCCACCTCTCCGACACAGGGGTCTGTGATCGGTTTGTTTACTGGCCAGATGAAATCAGGATATTTAATGGTGTTAACGCGGAGCTCTCTCCTTTCACATTCAAACTCGAGAATATTTTGTAGGGATTAACGCCAGCTGAAAAGGGTCATGTGTGTCCTCAGTAGGTGTAGGCTGTACTGACAATCAGGACTGCACAAGGAACTATGGGCTCCTGTTCGTGATCTGAAAAATCCCAATCGACCTGAAGGATCAAGTTCGGTAGGCCCACCATCTCCTTAATGGGAGAAAGAGTAATAATGTTCAGCCCTGTGGATTAGAGATCCGTCAACAAGGTCTTCAACTGGATGCATTCTGTAGGTCGCTGCCAGTGTGTGCTCGTTTTCATGCCATGAATTGAGGTTGCTTTGTTGATGAAGCATCCACGGACAAGGGTTTCATCGGTCGGTGCGATGTAGACTTCACAGTAGAAGAGCTTGATGATGAACCTTTCCAAATGGAGGATGGGTAGGTGGACAAAAAGGACCAGCCTGTAGACATCTATCTTTGAAGGACGATCTGTAGGCTTTGGGGACGGTTTGAGTGTTGAGGTCTATAGTCCAGTTGACTGGTACAAACATTTTCTGGCTTTTTTGTGGTTTTACGCCCCTGTGTATGCTCTGGTGCCCAAGAGGCTGTTCCCCTTTGGGGCATTTGCTCTTGGGAGCATTTGCTGCAACCCTTTCAAGTGCAGAAGCCTCTTTTGAGGACCATGCTTTACAGGGCTACTGGAAGGCAAGGAGACAGGCGCTGTTCTGGTATGTTCCTCTCACCAGTTGACACCCATGTTCTTTTCCAAAAACAGTGAATTTCACCCATGTCTCTCCTAAGAGGTCTTGAGTGAAAGTCTGGCAGATCTCGGTCTTTAGACTTGAGAGGGTGCAAACAATAAATGCAATCTTGGTGGGGGCATCACAAAAAGTTCTTCCTACACCTTATATGGTTTTTAGAACGGGTTTTGAGTGCTCTTCTGTCCTACCTTCCTCCGTCATAATCTTGCTGAGGTGTGAAAACATGACATTTCCAAGTTCCAGGGAACAGCTTAGAAGGAACCATGGCTGTCAGTGTAAAAACAGACATGCTTCACACGTTAAATAAGGAAAAAGTCTGGAGAAAAGAAAAAAGAAATCACGAAC
This sequence comes from Ambystoma mexicanum, assembly GCF_040938575.1. Classification (NCBI taxonomy): domain Eukaryota; kingdom Metazoa; phylum Chordata; class Amphibia; order Caudata; family Ambystomatidae; genus Ambystoma; species Ambystoma mexicanum. The sequence goes on from NC_090934.1 coordinate 741,557,073, forward strand.
AGTAACTACTAAAAGAAGCTAAAAAAAGAGCTCAGGAGGATTCCCTGTCAAAAGACCTGCAGTGAAAAATGTTAACATATTTGCATTGGCTGAAGCAAAAAAGGACCAAAATAAAGTGGAGAGGCTACAGGCTTAATTCACTCTATGGCTCAATAATGCATTGTATTACAATAGTTTAGTCATATCCTGGGTGAATCACAGTCTGATGGGGAATAATTCAAGCATGTGAATCCATGGAAGTTGATGGTATAAAGTCAGCTAACTGTATGTAACATGTTTGAGGCAGAGCTCAGTATCACTAATGGAAACAGAGGAACATGGAGCCTCTGAAACTAAGACCTATGCCAACTTATTACCATGAACTTTATTCCACTTTGTATACATTTTACAAACAGATGAAGATTTGAGAGATTTTGCGGGTGCTTGAATAATTATCGTACAACCATTGTGGAACTGGTTAACTGAATGAATTGAACACCTTCACATAATTGATACCAAGAAGGGTTAGAAAAACGAATGAGGGATTACCAGGTTACTCACCGTAGTGACCACCTTAATCCTATTCCATAGTCCCCTTTCCTCCATACTTATGGGACAACTCTCCGCCCTGTGGGAGCACTTTGTAAAAAGCATCCACATTTTTCCAAAAATGTGTCCTTCCTTTCTTTCTTGCGCGGGGCCCGGCACGCGGGTGTAACCCCGCACACCTTAGCACCGCCCCGCGCTTCGCCCATCAGTCCTTTTCTATTGCCAGGTCAGAGACCTATTAGCAATAACAGAGGAACCTTATTAGAGGGGACGGCGGGCGGGTGTATGGAGGAAAGGGGACTATGGACTAGGAGTAAGGTGGTCACTACGGTGAGTAACCTGGTTATACTCCTACGTCCCGTTCCCTTTCCTTCATACTTATGGGAGATTCCCAAGCACTCCTAACAGGAACTACGGGTGGATGGAAATAGCCCTTACTGAAACAGGTTCTTCAGCACAGCCTGACCAAACTGAGCATCAGCTCTTGAACTCATGTCTAGACAATAATGCATACAAAAAGCAGATGGGGAGGCCCAAGTAGCTGCCCTAGCGATGGACAACCCAAGGGACATATTTCTGAAAAGCAACCGCGGCTGCCTTGCCTTGCCCCGCATCAGGTGTGCATGAATACCTAGGATTTTTCAGCCCTTGGACGGTGAAAGACTCCGTGATGCAGGCGGCGATCCACTGAGAAATACTCTCCTTAGACGCCTGCTTACCCTGAGGGATACCGAAGGTCACAAAAAGTTGAGAAGAACTCCTAAACTCAGAAGTCCTGTCCAGGTAGAACTTAAGAGCTCTTCTGACATCAAGACAGTGCAGAACCCTTTCAGCCACTGAGGCAGGGTTCGGAAAAAAGACTGGTAGGGAGATCGACTGATTCAGATGGAATTCAGTTACCACCTTCAGTAGAAAGGCCGGGTTTGTCCGCAGGACTACCTTGTCCTTGTGAAAGACCAAGAAAGGATGCTCCACTGACGAGGCCTGGAGCTCACTCACTCTCCTCGCTGACGTAACGGCGAACAGAAAGGACACTTTCCAGGATAAGTACTTGAGGTCCACTATGGCCATTGGTTCAAAAGGTTTATGGCACAGCGCCGTCAGGACTACATTAAGGTCCCACGGCGGATGCGGACTACGAACCGGAGAGTAGAAGCGTGTCAAGCCTGCAAAATGCCTCTTAACCACTGGGTTACTCAGAGAATAAGAACATTGGTCTGTAGAAAGATAAGCGGAAACCGCTGAAAGGTAAGTTCTGCATGACAGAACGTGAACACCCGACTCTGCTAGGGAGGACACGAAGGACAGTACCGTGTCAATCGTAGCCACCCTTGGATCCAATTGCTTCTCCAAACACCAATGACAGAACCTGAGCCATTTACTCCTGTATTGGGATCTGGTCGAGGGTTTCCTGGCTGCCTGGATAGTACGCATGTTATCCGTAGACAAGTGAAGATGCTCTAAAGACTTGAACTCCGGCACCATGCCGCCAAGCTGAGCGATTGTGGGGAGGGGTGCCACATCTGCTGTTCGCCCTGATGAAGAAGATCGGGAGTTACTGGTAACCTGATCGGCGGATACTCCGGCAGGTCAGTTCTGAGAACCAAAACCTGGCCAGCCACCACGGGGCTATGAGTAGAAGCAAACAGTTCACAGAGTTCTTCAGCTTCCAAATTACCCGATGGACTAGAGGCAGAGGCGGGAAGGCGTAAACGCTCATGTTGTGCCATGGCATCTCGAGAGCATCCCCCAGAGAGGAGGCTCCCAGCCCCCCTCTGGAGGCATACTGAGGAAGCTTCTTGTTTACCGCCGTAGCGAAACGGTCCACCTCCGGTGTGTCCCAACACGAGAAAATCCATGAGAGGACCTCCGCCTTCAACTCCCACTCGTAGCTGACCACTGTCCGCCGGCTGAGGGCATCCGCTGCGACATTCAGCTGGCCCGGGATGTGTACTGCAAGCAGCCAGACACCATGAAGCACAGCCCACTCCCATATCTGGATAGACAGGTCCACGAGGGGGGGGGGGGGGGGGGGGGGAGAATTTGTTCCCCCTTGCTTGTTGATGTAAAACATTGACACCACATTGTCCGTGCGTATGCAGACCACCTTGTTGGCAATGAGCTCCAAATGATTTATGTGCAGGAGCTTGTCCTGAGGCGACCAGAGGTCCGAGACCTGAAGAAGATCTAACGTCGCACCCCACCCCAGAAGGGAGGAGTCAGTCGTGATCGTCACCGTGGGTGCTGGGTCCTGAAACCCTGCACCCACCGACAGGTTGCTGAGAGATGACCACCAATCCAGGTCCACTCATGGAATCCGGAATCATCATCTGCTTGGAATCTGGGTCCACGGCCTGACGCCAGGAACTCCGAAGAGCCATCTGGGTCCGTCTCATTTTGAGGCGAGCAAGAGGAAGAGCCAGCACACACGAGGCCATGAGGCCCAGAAGCCTCTGGAACCACCAGGCCGACATGCTCTGCGACTGCGCAAACATCCGACACGTGGCTAACAGATCCGCCATTCTGTCCCCGGTCAGGTACACTCTGCAGTCGATCGTGTTCCAGCAAAAACCCAGGAAAATCAGGTCCTGCGAGACCGTCATGGAAGATTTCCGCCAGTTTACTGACAGCCCAAGATGGAACAGGAGCTGAAGGAGAGACTGGAGATTGCCCGCTGCTGCCAGCGGACAAGGGCTGTGTAAGAGCCAGTCATCCAAATATGGATACATGTGGATACCCTGGAGACGAAGATCGGCCGCAACCACTGACATCTTCGTGAAGACACGCGGCGCTGAGGCCAAAAGGAAGCACTCAAAACTGGAAGTGTTCCTCTCCCAAAGAGAAGCAGAGATATCTCCTGTGTGGGTTCCAAATCAGGATATGCATGTATGCGTCCTGAAGATCCACAACGCTGAGCCAATCGCCCATCTGCAAGGAGGCGCGTATCTGGCTGGGCGTGATGATCTTGAATGTCTCTTTGGGTAGGAAACGATTGAACTGGGAAAGGTCTAGGATGGTGCGCAGGCCAACCTGGTTGGGTTTGGGCCCCGTAAACAGCCGGGAGTAGAAGCCCTCCCCTCGCTCCCCAAGGGGAACGGGTTCCACAGCTCTGAGTTCCAGAAGTTTCTGAACTTCGGCTTTGAGGGAGAGCGAGCCAGACAGCTGAAAAGGAGGGGTGAGGGGTGGGGTAGGGGGTTGAGGTAAGCGGAAGCCAGCCCAAGCGGCTGACAAGACCCATCTGTCTTCTGTGATGGTCTGCCACGCCTCCCAATGAGACGCAATGCGTCCTCCCACCTGGGTCTCGTGCGAGCGCGGAAAACCCTCATTTAGTAGGTTCATCGGTGGCGGTGCCACCTGAACCTGAGGAGGAGGCTGAAGAGCGGGAGAAAAACCGCATCCGTTGTTGCCAACGGTGGTTATTCCCCGCAGGGGTATCTACTCTGCAAGATTTGCAGTCGAGGAAGCCCCTAAAGCCAGAGGAAGATCGACTTTGCAACAACGGTCTCTGGGTTTTGAAAGTAGCCTTAACCAGGACAGACAATGACTTAGCTGTCTGAGTGCTATCCTTCGTCTTGGTGAGCTCTACATCTGTTGTAGAATGAAAGAGCTCCTTACCAATGGAACGGAAGGTCCAACACCTTGTCCTGCACTTCTTTAGAAAATTAAGTGGCATGCAGCCACGCCTGCCGTGAGGTATCAACCCCCAGCATAAGGCCCTGAGCCGAGGTGTCTACGTGATGAGCCGCAGCCTCCATAAGATCCTGGGCCAAGACCCTGGTGTCGGATAGGCCACCTTTGAAGTCTTCCAGCTTCTCGACCGGGATAAACTCCTCAAACTCCGACAGACCTTTCCACATCCGCATGTTAGCTCCTGCTAAAATCAATTCAGCGTTGGCCTGCCTGAGCTGCAAGGCCGAGTTGGCGAAGATTTTCCTCCCGAGGGAGTCTAGGAGCTTGTCCTCCTTTCCCAGAACTTGAGTAGCCGTCATGGAAGAGGATGCTGCAGGCCTGGACTGCAAAGTGGCCGCAGCCACCACTGTGGAGGAGGGAGGCGAACAAGACGACATGGCCACCTCTTCTGAAGAATGCAGCCTGTATCTCGCGTTAATTTTCTTATTGACAAAAAGTCCAGAGTGTGGCTTTTCCCAGACTCTGCAGACCATGGCCAGAACGCCCTTCTGCTACAGGCCGGTACACTCCAAGGGAGACGGGGTGAACGCCCCAGAGAGCACGCCCTCCAGCGGAGCAGGTGCCCCAGGCACCGGGACATCTAAGAAACTCATTTCCAGTACCCGGTCATGAAAAGCTCTAATAGAGCGGGGAAGGTCCTTGTTGTCCTGATCGCCTTGGGCGTCATCTTACAGGTCAGGATCCTGCTGAGCCGTGTCAGGCGCTCCCTTGTCCACCGGGGACAATGGAGGCAAAGGTGGAAGAGTCGGGGAAGGCACCGTAGGCAAGGGAGGCGCCGGCGGAACGGGTCGAGCCGGAGGTGCAGGTGGACATATCTCCCTGAAAAGCCCTTTGAAATATTCCCTCATGGGGTCGGTACGCATAAGCGTTTGAAATTTACCTAAAAAGGCGTCCTCCGGAAACTGTTTCGGAACCTGAGGAGGCCTCATGAGGTGGACAAATCCAGGGACGGATAATGGGGAAGGGTGCCACATAAGACCCTCCACCAACATATCCACATAAATCAAAAGTGCCGACTTCGCAGGCAACAAAACATTGTGCGGAAGAGGCATCCGGGCGTTCCAATCGTAAACTGGCCGATAAGAATGTGCACAAGGGACTCTATGTTCACCCAAGGGACCAAATCCTACACCTGAGGCCGATGGCGTAGTTGTAGGGGTAGCACCTAAAATGGCTGCCGCGGTCGTGGCGGAACGGGCGCCATTTTGTCCTCATCTGAGGGGAACTGCGGCATGTGAGGAAGTGAGGCAGGGGTCCCCGTCGATGGATCAGGGGTCTGAACTTTAGCCTTAACATAAGGAACCTCGGGGGGGGAGTGGCCAAGCAGCCATGGAGTAGGCTGCGATTCCTTGGAGCTCCGTGATCCGACTTATTGATTTGAAGCAAAACGCATGCGTTGACGGCCAATTCCAGTGGAAAAAAGATAAGGTATCTGGGTGAATACTTCAGGCAGCAGATGTGCGTATCGGCGAGAGAAAGTGGACACAGCAGATTGAATTAGGCCACTTTGTGTCCTGATCCGGAAGCGGCGCAATCGATACTAAGATGGCGGCTTGCCCACACAAAAGGACCCCCGGCGACACTTGAAATCGGGTGCCAGGCGGGCAGTGACTGGACTGCTGGTGCGCAGCGGCAGATGAAACAGTGAGTGGCTGACTACCGGACTACCGGAGAGAAGCCCACGAATAGCTCGAGAGGGTGTACACAGAGTTGGGCCACTGGGCCATGAGATAGGCGGCACGGCCTTGGTGCTCCCACTAGACCAGGATGTTGTATACATGAAACGAACAAGAAGACTGACAGCGTTCCCGCAGTAAGTTGGAAGCGTCGAGCACGCAGGGATTACATCCCGAATCCGCACCGAGGAGTGGATGGGCAAATACGGACACAATAAGTGGCGCCGAGACCTGTACGCCCGAAACAAAATGGCGACTGATCCTGAACAAAGGATTACACTGGTGGACCGTGAAGCGGCCTCATAAGGTCTGGGACGCAGCAAATGATTATATGTACCATCGCCCTTTGAAAGGTGCAAAGACCATGAAGAAGCACCGGAGATGCTGAGGACGGCACCCTGCTGATGACGGGCACGGACGCTGAGAGGTAATTGTGACGCAGAAAAGTTACAATCCCCCTGAATAACAATTTTGTGTGTAACAATTGGTGTAGGCTGATATACAGAGACTCCAACGACTCGAACAACGACTAAGCGGCACTGGGCCGGAGCCAGACACGTGGACAAGGTTGCACCATGTCGGTGAAAAGTTTAAGAGCCAAGACCAAACAACCTACAATGGAGGTCTTCGCGAAAGCGCAGAAGACCCCCACAACATAGGAGCGGAGCGCGTCAACGACTTCTGCTGAAGAAGCCCCAGAAGGAGACCAACACCAAATCCTGGAGGCTATATCGGAGCTGAGCACCAAGTGGGGCGCGGCAATGGCGGACTTGCGGACAGCCATGGAAGGCAAAATCGATGCGGTCGGGACTGAACTTACCCTGTTACGGCAAGATGTTAGGGGGCTGGCGGAGAGAACAAGTGGGCTGGAGAGTGCCGTAAAGACCAATACTGATGTCAGCACAACTAACGCAAAGGAAGTTCATGTGCTCAAACAGCAGGTTGCTAACCTCGAAAATCGGGTGGAAGAAGCTGAGGGAAGAGCGAGGAGAAATAACATACGGATGGTCGGCCTGCCGGAGGGGGAGGAGGGTCAAGGCCCTACAAACTATGTGGAAAACATGATCCTACAAGAAATAGGAGCAGATAAGTTTTCGCAGGGATTCACGGTGGAGCGGGCGCACCGAGCCTTGATGAGGAAACCGCGACCTGGGGCTCCACCGCGACCTATCATCGCGAGGATCTTGAACTACAGAGATAGGGAGAAGACCCTAGAATATTTTCGTAAAGGTGGGACAATACAGAGAGCATCCGCCAACATTACAGCATACCCGGACTATGCAATGCTAGTGCAGAGACCGAGATACAGCTATGTGGCCGTCAACAGGAGGCTGCGAGCAGCAGGCATCAAGTACATGCTCCTGTACCCGGCAAAGCTGAAGGTGCTACATAAGGGCAGAGCGCTCTTTTTTGACACTCCCGAAGAGGTGGTAACGTGGCTGGACCTGCAGGGTTGCCCGGAACAAGAAGTGGACCGTGACCGGCAGGAACAGGATGGCTAAAAAACTGGTGCCGCAGACATTGGGGGTACCGGATTATACCGGGAAACGAGACTAGTTGAACACTGGATAGCATTCGGGCCCTGTGCCCGTCATGGACTGGAATATAGTAGGTAAATTGTAATTGGAAGGAGCATAAAGTTAACACAATGCGTAATACATTTGGAAATAGGAGCAATAGGATGGAGGCAACTCACCCCTGAAATACTAATAGTTAAGTGGCCATTAGGGCGATTTTACCCTACTGAGCCCTGAGAATAAGTGTGTGCTAGACGGGGCTAGATGTGGGGGTGCCTGAGATCCAGGGATGGAGCTAGGCAACAGTTGGGGGCGGGGGGTATTGGGGAAGGGTTGGGTTGGGGGAGGGAAGGGAGGTGGGAAGTTTGGGTTGTACATAGCTTTGGGGAGTTTAAGTTTAAATATGAGCCTACATGGAAGAGTTGAAGGGTTGTATCTGCATAGCATGACCGGGAGGGTTCGGTTGGGAATGAGGGAGGAAGATATCAGAGCGCTATGGGAGATCTCAGGATAGTGACATGGAATGTCAGGGGACTTAACAGTTATATGAAGAGGAATAAAGTCATGCTGTATTTGAAAAGGCAAAAGATAGATGTTGCACTGTTGCAGGAGACGCATTTGATGCGGGAGAAACTGGAGCTAGTTGGGAAAAAATGGAAAGGGATTGTGGTGGGTTCGTCGTACTCTGCTTACGCCAGGGGAGTGCTTGTCTGGGTAGCACCTCATGTCCCGTTCCAGCTACTGCAGGAAATGGCGGAAACTGACAGGAGGATGGTTATATTGAGGGGGCTGTTGGAGAATAAAGAGATATGCATCGTGAATACATATGCCCCCAACCATAACATGGCGGCATACTTCAGGACTCTGTGCACTAACCTTAGTATGTGTGTGGGAAGCGTGGTTATTTGGGGCGGGGATTTCGATTGTGTAATGAACCCCAAGGTGGATAGATCTGACAACAGGATTGATAGGCCCACCCCAGTGGCCAAAGCATTGCAGGTGTTACTAGATGATTTCGGCTTGTCAGACGTATGGAGAACAAAACATCCCAATGATAGGCAATATTTGCATTATTCTGCCCCGCAGCAGCTACACAGGAGACTGGACTATGTCTTTGCCACGCCGAATGTGGTGGCAGAGAGCATTCAAATAGAATACAAGGCGCCCCTGATCCTTGGGTGGCAATACTGCCCCCCCCAACCCCCGAGGGCGCGGATCCCGACGTGGGACTCAAAGATCCGGTCTTTCGTGAGGACATAAGGGATAATCGGGGACATAAGGGAATCATTAACTATTTTGTGACGAATACTGGTAGTGTTGACTCGGCGGGTACACTATGGGAGGCTTTTAAGTTGGTAATGCGGGGGGCAGCCATAGCTAAGTCAAAGGGCCTGCAAGGCGGGGTTCTGGCTGACCTACAAAGAGTTGAAGACGAACTAGAAAGGACATTAGAATGGGACAGTGTGGACACTGAGCTAGTACTTAAACTACAACAGCAATGTGTGGAACATTGGGAAAGGCTCTGTAACCTCAAATATAAAAGGTATGTAGAAAGACAGCACGCGGGAGGAGATAAAACGGGTAGGCTTTTAGCGTGGCTGTACAAGAGTGAGACCCCTAGACCCCCGATTAGGACAATAGTTGGAGAAGATGGCGATGTAGTGGACACTCAGGAAGGAGTTAACAGGGAATTTGCGGATTATTATAGGGTGCTATATGGAGACAAGGAGGGGAGTAGTCAAGAGGAGATAACCGAAACACTAGAAGATATAGGATTACCTAAGATCAGTGATGAGGAGAGGGAAGAGCTTGATGTACCAATTACCCTGGAGGAGCTGAGGGAGGTTGTGAAGCAGTTGCCCACCAGTAAGACCCCAGGAGCAGACTGGTTCCCTAGTGAATTTTACAAGCTATATAGAGAAGAAGTGCTACCCCCATTGCTAGACATGCTTAACGAAGCGTTTGAGATAGGAAGGTTGCCAGAGTCACTCAGAGGGGCGATCATAATACCGCTTCCTAAGCCCAACAACCCGGGGTATAGCTGTAGCTCCTACAGGCCTTTGTCGATGCTGAACCAGGACAGCAAGATACTGATGGCTGTCCTGGCAATCAGATTGCGGAGAGTAATTAGTAAATTAATCCCCCCGGATCAAACGGGCTATGTCCCAAACAGGAATATAACCCATAATCATAGGAGACTCCACCGTGTGATCGAATGGGCAGATAGAAATGAAGGCGAAATGGCGATTGTATCCCTAGACGCAGTTAAAGCTTTTGACTCCATTAAGTGGCCATGGCTGCTGGCAGCCCTGGGAGGTTACGGAGTAGGGCCGGGTTATATCAGGTGGGCGAAAATGCTATACAGTGAGCCATTAGCCAGAGTTCGAACGGGATCGGTGATATCGGAGAGATGGCAGCTTAGTAGAGGTACCAGGCAGGGGTGCCCCTGGTCCCTGATGCTTTACATTCTAGCCCTGGAGCCCCTAGCAATATACCTCAGGCAACAATACGATATGGTAGGTATTGAGGTTGGGGAGGAGCGGCATCTCATATCCTTAGATGCAGATGATTTATTATTATACTTGAAATACCCAGAAGAGAATCTTCAATATATCCTTGACGTGATGGAGAAATACGCGGGGTTGTCCGGCATAGCGGTAAATCTTCAAACATCCAGTATATTCCCCCTAGGTAGCTATAAGGGGACCCAGGAGGAAAGGTTGCCGGTGTTACAGATACCATGGATGATTGGTTCTTTCCGTTACCTTGGCATAGATGTGTATCACACTGCAGAAGAGGAACATAAGCACAACACCGTGGTAGCCGTTGAGAAAATCCAGAAATGCATGAAGTTTTGGGAAAAGTTGCCCCTAGCTATGATGGGACGGGGGGCAATGCTTAAGATGGTAGTCCTACCTAGGCTTTTACATTATTTTAACAATATCCCACATGATACCCAAGGAGTTCTTCGCTAAACTGAATAGTGTGTGCAGGGACTTCCTATGGCATGGTACCCAGAATAGAGTAGCGCTATGGAAGTTGCAGAACTTCTCAAAATTGGGCAGCCTGATACCTCCCTTTTTGTAGGTCTACTACATAGCAAGTCAATTACAATATGTGGCCAATTGGCTCTCCGACGAAGTGACCCCCTGAACATAGGTTGTTTGGGCGGGTTTGTACCCCATTCTACTTAAGGGAAATGATATGGTTGCCTGAAACAGATATGAAGGAGCGCCCTAAGATGATGATGGGTTGGAAAATGTGGCGTCGAGCGTGTCGGATGATGGAGGACCCATTCCCGTGCTCCCCGCAAGTACCGCTGGTCGCATTAGCAGGAGGGGACAAGCAGCTGAGGGTGATTATCAGAACCTACTGGGAATCGGTGGGACTGGTAACGTTGGGGGATATCTGGCAAGAGGGGACCATTAGAGATTTCAAAGAACTTGGGGAGGAAGTGGGATTACACACTGGCCAATATGTTACATACCATAGGATGGTCCAGAAAATTCAGAAAACGTGGCCTGAAACAGTGTTAGCCAAGGAACCAGATGCTACTGTGGGGGTAATATATGACATATCGGAAGGGGGGCATGCGATTTCTAGATTGTATGAGATGGTGATGACCAAGGTGGGGAAGGAATTGACACATTTGAGACTTGATTGGGAGGAGGAGGCCCCGATGGGAGATGGGATGTGGGAACGCGCCCTGGGATATCACAAAAAAGTGTCAAGAAACGCCAGACTAAAACAAATACAGCTGTATATAACGCGACAGGCATGCCCTAAGTGCGACATGGAAAACGCTGACATGACATGTTTTGGTCATGCCCAGTAATCGAAGGTTCTGGGGTGAAGTGGCACAAAAATTAGCGACAAAAGGGGTCACGCTTGTCATAGAAATGGCTTGGGCCTGCTTGCTGGGAGGATTCCGCAGAACGGAATTTAAACATGTTGAGAAACTGAGAAACTTGGCATATGTGTTAGCAAAACGGAGGATCGCCATGGGATGGAAGAAGTGCCACAAGCCACGGGTGGAGGTATGGTGGAGGGAGTTACAGAAATGGGCGGAGGCTGAAACGGTAGTATGGCGGGAGGCGAGCAGCATGAGTGGGGAGGAAGAAGTGGGTACCTTGATGGCATGGAAACTATTAATAACGAAACTGTTCGGATCTGTATCGGACCCGACTGAATCCGTAGATAGTGAGACCCAGCCACATGTAGCAGATACTGAACGAGAAGTACAAATAGGCTCATAATGGAGGGTGGGACTTGGGGAGTAGTGGCACACTGGAAATACAAATGGCGTTTACTGGAATTTTTGTAAATTACACTGCGTGTTGGGTTTGTTTGTATTGTTGTTGGGTTTGAATGAAATTAATAAACTATTTTTAAAAAAAAACATAAGGAACCTCGGCTGAGCCGGTACTCTGAGACCTGGAATGTTTTTGTGACATACCAACCGCCAACTCAGCCTTCGAAGGAAGGACCTCGGCACTGCCGGTAAAAGAACTTCTTTGCTTCTTTGCCCCCTCAACAGGTCTGATATTACTGCAGGAGCGGGAACGGTGAGAAACAGCTTTCACCAACAAGACCTTATCAGGCCCCTCAGAACTGTTGGTAGCTTTAGCTTCTGAACGAGGGACCTCGGAGCCAGGACCGGTAACAGCCTTATCCGCGCGGGCCTCGAACATCCGTTCGTTGACACCAAGCCCAACCAAGGCCTCGGGGCGCACCCCGGTCTTATTCTTGAGGGAAGCCGAGAGAGAGGCCTCAGAGCGAGCTCCCGTACCCCACGACTCAGTAGAACTGGGTCTACAAACAGCCCCCACAGGAGGGGCCTCGGAGCGTACTCCGGTATCCACAGGCCCCTTATGGAGACCCTTGGAGAAAACTCCAGTAGAATTATTAGGTCCAAGGGGCACCTCAGGGCGAACCCTGGTGACAGAGCGTTCAACGCCCCTCCCGGCCCGAGAGGAACCCGGAAAGGTATCCCCCGGCCGGGGTGCTCTGAAAAGTAAAGAACTTACCGGGCGTTTTTTCTTCTAGTCAATGAACGCCTGAAAATGTGAAGGAGGGGTTTGTCGGAACACCACCTTCCACCGCTCCAACCGACGTTGAAGTGCCCGGACCGAAAGGGAGTCGCAGTAAAAACAGGAGTCCCAATGGTGATCCAGACCCAAACCCTCCAAGCAAAGAGGATGGGGATCCGCCCTCGCGAAACGGTGGTGACACGAACAATCTGGAAAGTCTAGTTTGAACGACATAGACAGACTAGTAAACTATCGCTAGCGAGAGCCAGAGAGGAAAAATGGAAGAAAATCTTCTGAGGATGCAAGTGCGACCAGTCCCGAACGAGCGGAGAAAAGGACTGATGGGCGATGCAGAGGCAAGATGGGCGGGGTTACGGCCGTGTGCCGGGCCCCGCGCAAGAACGAGAGGAAGGACACATTTTTGGAAAAATGTGGATGCTTTTTACAAAGTGCTACGGTCCCGTCCCACAGGACGGAGAGATGTCCCATAAGTATGGAGGAAAGGGGACGGAACGTAGGAGTATAACCAGGAAATGTTTAAGCTTTGGGTCAAGTGATGCAACAGGATCCCTGATAATGGGCACCTGTTGCAAAACAGGATATGCAGAAAGTATTTCAAAACCAACTGACAAGAATGACAGATCCTACTTCATTGTCTGCAGAAACCACACTTTACTTACTGAGGCATTTATGTGTAACCTGATCAATTACTCATCAGTCCTCTCATTGATGTAGAGCATAGGTGGCACATACAACTCTACAGCACAAATCTTAAAATAAAACGTCATTGGCTATTCACTATCTGGACAACATAGGACAAATTAAAATATAACTGTGGGTGCGGACTTCATTTAAAATGGAATTAGAACACTATTTGCACTGTCCACCATTTGGTAGAAACCAGACATAAGGGCTAAGCAGCAAAAATGAGCATGGTGTCCCGGCCACAAGAAAACTCATGTTTATAAACGGTTTCCTTTTTGTCCCCCTTTCAGCGGTTTCGTTAAATCGGGAACGCGAAGGAACTAGAACACATTACTTGATGATGCATCAAAATAAAGAGACCCATGGACTTATCAAAGAAGAAATAAAAGACAAACATGTGCACCTTTACTTAAAGTTATTTCAGACACTTTGACAAACCTTAGCACACTTCTACAGAGCAGTGCTTTTGAATTAGAACACAGGTAGGAAAGAAAAACGACTGTATTGTACATTACCTTCACTACTATCCCAACCAAAGCTGCGAGTAACATCTGTTGTTTCAATTGCTCTTTTCTTGCTGGTCTGTAATAGGACAAACAATCTCTGAAGCTGATAAGGAATGCTGGTTACAGGATCCTCTTCAGAATCCTCAAATTCCCATCTGTTGCAAACATAAAATACAAAGGATCATTGTATGACACAATCCAACTAATTACAGCAAATAATGTGACAAAAATCAGAGGAAAGGACCATGAAATAAGACCTTTACCACTAACAAATAAGTTTGAAATAGGTTGAAGTTTTTTTGGGAAACATGAAACAAAATAGAAGCATTGGGTCTGAAGGTGATCTTCATAATACCAGGGTAAGCCTGTTTTGTTGCTCAATTTTTACACACATTTGTGATGTTCATGCACAGCACCTTTATTTAAATTTCACATATTTAGCACCTTCAACTAAAGTTCAAAAAATCATTTGTGGTTGGTCCAGAATACCTTTATAATTGGGACTATTAACCCCAAACTGTCCATATCCTACGTCACTCCTGCGTCATTTATTTTAACCGGATGTGTGTATTCCCATGCAGGGGTATAGCTTCAGGGGGAGAGTATAGGGTGTTAAAACCCTCAAACGTTTACCTGGTTGTCGGAGTTAGAGAGTTCATTAGTGTCCAATGGTGTGTGTGTGTTGGGCCAAGAGCAGTCATGACTGGACTTCTTGTGTAGCTATTAATCATAGTTTCATTCCTGGGAGGTGTGATTTAAAATCATATTGCCAGGTTAGGGCTGAAAAACAAAGCAATTAACAGTAAACAGCTCATGGTGGCAAGTTATCTTCGGTTATTCCTCTACATTACTCCTTCCTCCTCCTTGTACATAAAGTGGAGAAAATACATACAGCCAATGCTAGAGGCCATTTCTTCTAATGTACCTGCAAGTTTAGTAGACCTTACATTTCATATTTATTTATAAACCATCCTCCTTGCTCTGATTCGCAGTTCACTGAGGCATTTGCAGATTGGATTGTTGGATTGTGGATCTACGGCTTAAGTATCACTCCCTCTACATTATGAAGGACTTTAATCTCTGGCCTAATGATCCTTCTGACCTTCAAGGCCATAGATTAGTTTATCTATTGGCAGACCAACAGCTGTTCCAATTTGTGAATGGCCCTACCCATATCAAAGGCCATACTCTTGATCTTATTTTTGCTGCAGAAAATGCAGTGTACGTGTACCGACTCCATGTGTTCTGGTCTGACAATTGTTTTGTGCCTTTTTCAATATCCAGATCTTCATCAAATCCACTGCACTGCCTGCCTAACATCTCTAGGCGCTCCTGGTGGAAAGTGGATCACAGCGTGCTCTCCACACTTCTTCAATCCCACTTTGATGGGGCTGTACCCATTTCTGATATCTATTATCTGACCATTTTGGAAGATGCCTTTGTAAGGCAGCGATACATTGGCCTCTCTTACTGTAGGTAAATCCAATTGAAAAAAGTCTACTCCCTGGTTTACGGACTCTCTTTGCTCCTCTACACTCATATAGATTAGCTGAGACTATGGCGCTCTAAATATCACGATGAGGACAGACTCTAATGAGAGTGTTGTCTAAGATATCATACTGATATCAAAGCAGCTAAAACTGCCTATTTTTCTACCAGGATCTTGCAAGCACTAAACCAGCCTAAAGGGCTATTTTCAGTAGCAAGACAGCATTCCTCTCCAAGTACGATTAGTTTTAAAGTACCTTCCTCACAAAACGTATGCAATACTCCCTCACACTTCTTTATAGAGAAAATGTTGACCATCAGGACAGGCATTGTGTTGCAGAGCAGCGGGGCACTGCCTTGTCTTTTTATGTTCATCTGCAGGGCCCTCGACTAATCAGGCAACTCTTTCAACCTTTGCCCCTGTCGCAGATACACCGAACTATCCTTCACTTGAAATCATGTCCCCCTCTAGATCCTGTTCCTTTGGAAATGTTGAAGAATATCAGCTGAGAGATGGCACCATTATAACTCGAGGTTAATTTTTTTTTATGCAGGGGAAAATTTCCTCCATTCTAAAACACGCTGTTATAACACCCTTGTTGAAAAAAAAAACCCCACAACTCCACACCTTCTTTGAGGAAGCAGCAAGTTTACATCCCCATCAGTCAGGGTCATGCCCCCTCATTGGGATGGAAGCTGTATTGGTGTCAGTAATGGACGGCCTGATCATAATCCGAGACCAAGATAGGGTGGGATTTCTTATTCTCTTGGACGCCTCTGTAGCGTTTGACAGCATTGACCATACTATTCTGTGTCAACGCTTCGTGAAGGTCACCATTACTGTTGCAGGACTGGAGTGGCTGCATTTTATCATATCATTCTCAAACATTGTCCCTGCCCCCATTCAGGTCCACCTTTATGTCCGTCCCCTGGCTGACATGATAAATAACCATGACCGCCAATTCTATGCATACGCCGATGACACCCAACCTATTCTGCGAGTTGACTGTAATCCGGGGGAGGCAGCAACATTCTTATGTGGATGTCTAGCAGATATCAGTGAAAGGAGAAGTCAAACCTGGCTCAACCGTAATGGAAGTAAAACAGAAGTCCTGATGGTGGGCCCTCCATCGGCTAGGGCCTTAAGGACTGATTAATTTTGGCCTCCCTCCCTGGGCAACCTTCCTTCCCCTTTGAGTCAGTTGAAAACCTTGGCTTTAAGCTTTCTGCCACTCTCTTCTGAACTACAAATTAGTAGCACATGTAGTTCGAGTTTCTTTAAGTTCAGAACTCTAAAGAAACTTATGCCACTCATCCCTCGAAAAATGAGAGGCCCAGTGATTGCCAGTCAACTATGGGTATTTTGGACTAATGTAATGCCACTCTCCAGGATCAGCCCATATACCATCTACAGAGGCTGCAGGATGTCCAAAGCACGGCAGCGCTGCTAGTGGTGGGCCTTCCTAAACTTTCCCACACTTTTCCCATTCTGAATAAATTCCACTGGCTCCCCTTGGAGGGCAGAGTGAAGTTCAAGGCTCTGTGCCATATCCATCGTGCCCTTCACAGTCTGAGGGTATTGTACCTCCCAACAAAAGCATACTCCTATGTCCCTGGTAGGACACTACGCTCTGATGGTGACAGACTTCTTTGTGCCCCAGTTTAAAAAAAGGATGGTTGGCGGTCAGGGTTTCTCTGTGGCAGGGTCCCGCCTCTGGAATTTCCTGCCCTTAACCTTGAGGCTTATTGATGATTATCTGAATTTTCATAAGTCTCTCAAAACCTTTCTATAGCCCCACTGATCCAGATTCACCACTTGATCAAAGTAAGCGGTCGTGGACAAATCTCATTACACCACTTTGCCTTAGTGTACTTCTCTGGTAAAATTGCATTGATGCAACTCTTTTAGGGATGTGTTAGGAAAGATGTTCTTTTTTGCAGGTTCCCTCTAATAGACTTCTATGGGACACCCTTTCTCCGTTTGTTTTGAACCCTGTCCTGACTGATTGAAGGCAAGTAAAGCCTTCAACTTTACTTCCCTTACCTTCTGCTCATTCTTATGGAGGAACTGATTAGTCCCTAAGACTATAGGTGCCGAGAGACTTTTGTCTCAGTTTGTAAATTTCTTGTATTCTTACAATTGCACACATCCGTACAGCGAAATGCAGATAGGATACTTTGTATCCAAATAGCACTTTGTCAAAGTAAGGAACAAGTTACTTACCTGCAACTGTTGTTCTCCAGCATGGGTCTGGCATGGATTCACATGCTCAAATATTCCCCGTCGTCAGGCTCGGAATCCTCGGTAAAGAGAAAATCAGTTTCAGTTCCATTTCTGAACTGTCTTTCTAATAGTAACCAATCACTGGTCTCTGGGTCATACTGCCCCCAGCCAATGACTGCCCTCTACCCAAGTCCCTCCTCTGGCAGCCATCCTCAGATTTGGTAGCACGCAAACTAGCAGTAGGACCAAGAGAAGAGCCGCAGAGGGGTAGGAGGGAGGGTTTGCATGTGAATCCATGCTAGACCCATGCTGGAGAACAACAGTTACAGGTAAGTAACTTGTTCCTTCTCCAGCATGAGGTCTCACATGCTCATGAATATAAGAATATATATCAGTACACATGCACAACCACGGGAGGTGGCAAGGCTCAACATTAAGCATTTCATCAACTCAACATTAAGCAACTCTTATCTCCTCACCAGGCCCACCTTCAGGCGAACAGGTTGCGCAGCACTACCTGGTTGACCCTGGACTCCTCCCTGGAATCCCGGTCGACGCAGTAGAATTTCGTGAAGGTGTGCGTCGCTCTCCACGTAGCAGCCCTGCAGATGTCCAGCAGGGGCACACCAGACAAGAACGCTGTGGAAGCAGCGATCGCTCTGGTCGAATGGGCTCGGACGGCCGGTTTGCCAACCGGTGACAGTGCATGATGCAGCCGGAGAGCCATCTGGAAATGGAAGCCTTCGAGAGGGCCTTCCCTTTGTTCACAGGTCCAAAAGTTCACAAACAGCTGTGATGTTTTCCGAAAGCTCTTTGTGTGGTCCACGTAGAACTTCGGCGCTCTAGCTACAACCAACGAGTGCAAAGTTCTCTCAGCCGGCGACGGGAAGAAAACAGGTAACACCAAGGGCTCGTTGAGATGGAAGTCCGACGGCACCTTGGGCATGAAGGAGGGGTGCGTCCTCAGCACTACCCTCGTCTCGTGGTAAGTCAGGTATGGAGGTTTATAGGAGAGGGCCGGATCTCTCCCACTCGTCGTGCGGAGGTGATGGCCACAAGAAACGCTATCTTCCATTACAGGAACTTCAACAGTGCCGAATGCAGAGGCTCGAATGGCCCCATGAGCCTGGTCAGCACCACGTTGAGCTCCCACGCCGGAGCCTTCACTGGCGGGAATGATCAGAACAGTCCCTTCAGGAACTCCTTCACCAGGCGATGGGACCATAGAGAAGAGCGCCACAGAGTTCTGGTGTAGCGGCAGATAGCCGCCAGATGGATTTTGATGGAGGCATGCGCCAGCGCCGCCTTGGCCTTCGAAAGCAAGTACGGCAGCACTTGAGGGGCCGTAATCCACAGAGGGTTAATCTTCTGTGCACGGCACCAGACAGAGAACCTCTTCCATTTGTGTTCATAGCACTTGAGAGTCGAGGACGCCCTGGCATTTGCAAGCACCTCCTTGCAGTCCACCGGGATATCGTACCCTCCAAACTCTAGTGCTGCAGAAGCCAGGCCTGCAGGTTCATCGATCCCCGGTCGTGGTGGAGGATGGCGCCTCCTTCTCTGGCGAGAAGATCCGTGTCCGTCGCTAGTTTGACTGGGGTGGGGACGGTGGGGGGATTTGGATGGGTCGACGCTGACATGTCCAGAAGGTCCGGGAACCAAATCTGCCTCGGCCACGCCGGTGTGACGAGGATCATCCTGCACCGGGACTGTCTGAGTTGACTGATGTGTCTCAGCAGCAATGGCGGAATGGCGGGAATGCATACAAGAATAGGCCGCCCCAGGGGAATGAGAAGGCATCGCCCATCCTCCCTGGCCGGGGAAATCTGCTGGCAAACCTCTGGCACTTTGCGTTCGTCGCCGTCGCGAATAGGTCGATCTGGGGATTGCCCCATCGTCCGAATAGGAGATCCACTTGATCCTGCCACAGCTCCCACTCTTGGCACGAGCCCAGCTCCCTGCTGAGTGAGTCCGTCATGGTGTTCTTTATTCCTGCCAGATGGAAGGGTACCAGAAACATCCCCTGGGCGACGGCCCAGTGCCACAGATCCTGGGCTTCCTTTGATAGGGCTGGGGATCTGGTGCCCCCCACCCCCTGCTTCCGGATGTAGAACATTGTGGTGGTGTTGTCGGTGAAAATCCTTATCACCTCGCCTTTGAGGGACGGAAGAAACGACCTGAGGGCCCAGAACACGGCTCGGAGCTCCAGGACATTGATGTGCAGAGACCTCGCCTCTGGGAGCCAGAGACCTCGCCTCTGGGAGCCAAAGGCCTCTTGCGTGGAGATCTCCGGGGTGCACTCCCCAACCCTCCAGTGAGGCGTCCGTCGTCATTGTTTCCTGATGTGCCGGGGTCTGAAGTCCATACCCGCCACTAGATGCGCGCGGGTGC
The DNA here is from genome assembly GCF_040938575.1 of Ambystoma mexicanum. Classification (NCBI taxonomy): domain Eukaryota; kingdom Metazoa; phylum Chordata; class Amphibia; order Caudata; family Ambystomatidae; genus Ambystoma; species Ambystoma mexicanum. Next base: position 741,576,828 of record NC_090934.1, read on the forward strand.
CCCACCACCAGATCGCTTGGCGGAAAGTCTCATTCAGTGAGATCCTGTCCTCGAAACTGCCCGCCGCTTGCATCCAACGGGCGTCGAGGAATTCCTGCAGTGGTAGCATCCACAGCCTGCATAAGTGCACGAGGAAGATGCACAATGACATCATGCCGAGTAAGGACTCGATGGACCTCACCCTGGCCACCTCCATGGTCGACAGCCGTTGCACCTTGCCCAGGATGGCCTTCGTCCTTTCCTCCAATGGAGAGGCCAATCACGCCACTGTGTCAAGTATGGCTGCCAGGAACAGGGCGACTTGCAATGGTACCAAGTAGGATTTCGCGAAGTTGATCGAGAATCCCAGATACGTGAGCAGTTGGACGGTCTTTGCTGTGTGCTCGCCGGCGAGTTCTCTTGACTTTGCTCGAATCAGCCAGTCGTTCAGGTAGGGCTAGATGTGAATCCCCTGCAGGCGAAGCCGGGCCGCCACCTGTGCCAGGCACTTGGTGAATTACTCTAGGCGCCAACTTCAATCCGAAGGGAAGGGCTTTGAACTGGTAGTGCCGCCCCTGGACCACGAATCATAGGAATTTGCAATGTCCCTTTAGAATGGGGAAGTACCCATCCTCCAAGCCCAGCGACGATAGGAAATCGCCACCCTCCAGCTGTCCAGCACGTGCTGGAGGGTGACCATCCGGAATTTCTGAGACTTGATGTACTTGTTTAACAGACGAAGGTCCAGGATGGGTCGCCAACCGCCATCTTCTTCCGGACGAGGAAGTACCGCAAGTACACTCCGAAGCCCCGCAGCCCCGCAGCCTTTTTGGGACGAGTTTGATGGCTCCCTTCCTTAGCATCGCTCGTACCTTCAGAAGCAGTTGTGGGACACCTTCTCTGAAATTACAGGTTGTGCCCGCAGGCCAGGGCATCTAGCACCCAACGGTCGGAGATGGACTCCCACATGCTGACTAATTTAGCCAGGCGGCCACTCACCGTGGGTGCTTGGGTGGGGGCCCGACGCCACAGCCGGTTCAGTCCTGCTTGGCCGCGGTCTTGCCGCCTTGGCTTCCTTGGCGACAACGAGATCCTCCTGTCTTTCAGCGTCCTCTGTAGGCTTCCTGCAATGAGGAGCGGGCCGCTTGGTGGTTCGACCAGGAACTGCCGCCTAATCTTTTGGAGGCTGGCACCTTGCTTGCCTCCGGAGTTCCAAAAGGACAGCCATTGTCGTTGAAGAACACCCAAAGCCCGAGCCGTCTCGGTGTCCGCCTTGATGGCTTGCAATGACTCGTCCACTGTCTTGCCAAACAGGTTGTTCCCATCGAAGGGCATGCCCAGAACCCTGGTCTGCATGTCCTAGCGGAAGTCGGTGGCCTTGAGCCAGCCGCGCTGACGAAGGCAAACGCTGTTGCCCATCTGGTGAAAGCCGGTGTCAGCGATGTCCGTGGCCACCGTAATGGCCTGGTCCGACACCACCTCGCCTTCCTAAAGGATTTCCAGGGCCTCAGCCCTCTCGTCATCCGGGAGGAAGTCCAGCAGGGGAGCGATCTTAAACCACAGCTCCCTGTCGTAGCATGCCACAATCGCAATGGCGTTGGCCGCTTCAATAGTCGTCGCCGCCGACGACGAGATGACCCGCTGTCCCATGGCGTCCAGTTTCTTCCCCTCGCCGTCCGGCAGGGAAGTTTAGGTTGAAGCTGTCGCCCCCACTGCTTTCTTTGCCGCCGCGGAGACAACCAAATCCGGGGACGGCTGTGCCCTAAGGCACATGGGGCAGTGTCCAGGACTCCGTACTTCTTCTCGTACTGGTCCATCTTAGCAGGAGCCGTGGACGAGTTCTTAAGGAGCACCAGCCCCTCATCCCAGATGTCATCCAGTAATGGAACTGAGAGGACAGTCTTCCTCTTGGCCTCCCGCCGTTAGTAGAGGAAACCTTCCTTCTTCTGCTCTTCGGGGCAGAGCTGGAAGAGCTCAGATGCCCTGGCGATCATGGCGTGGAAGGAGCCAATTTCGTCGGGAGCAGAGGCCCGAGCGGGTGGTGATGGAAGGTCCATTCCGTCGTCACCACCGGCATCATCCGTCCCCGTCTCTGTTCCCTCGGAAGAGGGGAAGGAGGTGAAGGCTGTGAAGCCTGGAAAGGAGGAGCAGGATGAGTTCTCCTCCGCTTGCTTGGTGGGCTGGATCGGCCGCTGTGGGCAAGGGCAACCTTGTCCTCATCTCCGTACACAATGCCTGAATAGCCATCAAGATCGCCCCTGAGTTATCTTGTGGCATAGGCACTGGTTGTGACGGGAGCGACGGTTGGGGAAGAGGATCCTCCGTCCGCTCCACGGCCTGCGGTTCCTTGTCGGCACCGCCATCGCTTTCTTCGTCCGCCTTGTCGGGATCCCTCCCGTAGGACCGGACCTCCTCGAACTTCTTGTTCAGGATCTTTGCAACGCCAGCCAGCTCCTCTTCACAGGTGGTATCTGCGTCCGTAATGGCCACCGGGCCCCCCCCTCTTTCTCCACCCGGGGTTTCACAGAGGTCTTATCGATAGGCTGAAAAGAGGATTCCCTCCGCGGTGGCAGGGAAACTCTAGGCCCAGAGGACGTTGTCAGGGTTCCCTTTGATTCCTCATTTTCATGTCATGGAGCAGGTACACACATGCGGAAACATTGCAGATTCCCCAGTAGATTCAACAGTATACCTAGAAAGTCGAGATTCACATGAAATCCTCGGAACCCTTGTTTGTCCAAAAGGAGGCGTCCTTTCAGAGAACGCTATGGGTTATGATATGATATGATTGTGTATAGGCGCTATATAAATAAACTAAGTGTTTCAAAGCGCTTCAAGGAGGGAGGGGAACAAAGGAAAATACAGTTACATTCAGCAAAAGTCCTTCAAACAGTACAGAATGTAAAAAATAACTATCATAATAGGCCTGTCGACATTTCTGATAGTGCAAGTGCATAGAACAAGTAAGGCAAGAGGTATTGGATAGGAGGAGAACAAAGCAAGCAGTAACATTACTATGTCTGACGACAATTTACGCAGTGCAGGTGGTAACAAGAGGAGGGGTGGGAGGGGGGGGCAAGGGTACGGAGGGGAAAGGAGAACAAGGCACGATACTGAACAAAAATGTTGGTGACAAATTTGAAAGTAGGGGAGGGGGGGAGGAAGAGAACAAGGGGGGAGGAGGGGGGACAGAAAAGCTGCTATCTAGAGTCACGGAACAAAAGATAGGAGTAAGTGCTAGGAGGGGGAAGTCAGAGGAGGGAGAAGGAGTGGGGAGTAGGAAAGGTAGTAGAAGAGGATGGATGTGAGGAGGTGGGAAGGGAAGGAGGCAGGAAGGGGGGTGGAACGCAGAGCAAAGAGGGTGGAGCAGGCACTCAGGGGGGGCAGGGGGGAACACAGGCACTCACGGGGGGGCAGGGGGGAACACAGGCACTCACGGGGGGGCAGGGGGGAACACACGGGCACTCACAGAGGGGCAGGGGGGCACACGGGCACTCACAGAGGGGCAGGGGGGCACACGGGCACTCACAGAGGGGCAGGGGGGCACACGGGCACTCACTGAGGGGCAGGGGGGCACACGGGCACTCACAGAGGGGCAGGGGGGCACACGGGCACTCACAGAGGGGCAGGGGGGCACACGGGCACTCAGAGGGGCAGGGGGGCACACGGGCACTCACAGAGGGGCAGGGGGGCACACGGGCACTCACAGAGGGGCAGGGGGCACACAGGCACTCACAGAGGGACAGGGGGGCACACAGGCACACAGAGGGGCCGGGGGGCACACAGGCGCACACAGAGGGGCCGGGGGGCACACAGGCACTCACGGAGGGGCCGGGGGGCACACAGGCACTCACGGAGGGCCGGGGGGCACACAGGCACTTACGGAGGGGCAGGGGCACACAGGCACTTACGGAGGGGCAGGGGCACACAGGCACTCAGGGAGGGAGAGGGGGGCACACGGGCACACAGAGGGGCAGGGGGCACACAGGCACTCACGGAGGGGGAGGAGGGCACACAGGCACTCACAGGGGGGAAGGGAGAGCACACAGGCACTCACGGAGGGGCAGCACACAGGCACTCACGAGGGGCAGGGGGGCACACAGGCAACCTGGAAATGCTGGCGCCCATTGCACACACACAGGCATTCAAGTCTATGGTGGCGCGTTGTGCGTGCGGTCAGCTGATCTGTATATTAGCTCTGCCACTGCTGCATGGCGCTGCTTCTGAATTTGTCATTTCTAAAGCTCTGTATTTTGTTACCTTGTTCCTCTGTTCCTCAATCCCCTGTTCTGCTCTTGGAGTTCCCTTGCCTCATCCCTTATCTTTGCCTACTTGATATCTGTTTTCGACTCGGAACGTCTAAGGACTGCAACCGCACAAGCCCTTCACGTCTTACCTGCCCGCTGCCAAACCGGAACGTTTATTGGACTGCATTCGCCTCATTCTTCCACATCTTACCTTCCCGCTGCCAAACTGGAGGACTCTAAAGAAATTAAAGTACATTAGCGCATCGGCACAAGGATCAAACTAATTGGGCGTCCTCTAGCTGGCAGGAATAGGAAACAAGACTTTGTGCTCCCAGAAAGACCACGTAATTACAGCAATCATCTCTTCAGAAATTTGTCAGAACTCAACACCAATCCATTGATAAGCTGATACTGCCTGGTTCTTGCTTATTTTTTGCTACCTTGTGTTAATAGTAATAGCTCTCTTGTTTAAGGATACCAATCTAGCTTGGAACTCATCAGTCCCATCCACCATTCTTGCTTGTGAGCATCTGCTCATAATCTTGCCTTAGTATTTCATTGTCCTGAGCCAAACATATTAATACTTGGTTATTTTCTCTTGCTGCCAACTGTCTGGGTACCAGGGTGTACCAAATATTTTCGGGCAATACTCACCTCAATCTGTCCTTTTTGTATTCTTGAGGGGTATATTGTCAGAAAGACTCAATTGCATCACGACGTGTCAAGCCACCACTGCTGGATTTAGTCCTTGGGCCCCGACAGTAGTCTCCACTGGGGTAGCCTCCTCAGGCTTCGCCAGGGCCACCAGGACTCCCTCGATCGAGGCCTTAGCAGGGTGAATCAGGGCCTTCACGACTTTGGGCACACCTGAGGCCTTCACCTTGGGGGGGGGGGTCACCGCCTCGCTCCCCCTCGGCTGTCTCCGTTGGGATCAACCGGGACTTCTCCCGAAGCTTATCCGGGTTCTCAGATTTCCTCTTCCCTGAGCCAGAGCGTTGGCTCGTGGTTGATGGAATCGGTGCTAATACGCCCTGCCTGGCAGCCGAGGAGCCCGACCGATCGGCGCTCCCGGTGCCCGCGGACTTGCAGTGCTTTGCCTTTTGTTGGGCCCCCAACGCCAGAGCGCCCTCAAAGGTCTTAGAAGACCGCTCGCTCTGACTTCTTCCTCTTCTCACCTGCTGCTGGGCTCTTCCCCTCCAGCCAGTTGGCGAGTCGAGTACGACGATCCTTCATTGTCCTTTCAGACATGTTCTTACAAAACGCACAGTCCTTCTCCAAGTGCGATTTGTTGTTGTGAAGGCAGTAGAGGCACCGAGAGTGCTCATCCTCAAAGACATTCTGTTGCCCGCCTCAAGGGCAGCTCCTGAACAGCTTGCGTCCAGCAGGTGTCATGCTTCCTTTGTCCTGGGCCATGACCACGCAGGGTAGGCCTCAAAGATCTTCTGGAATCCTCCGAGAAGTGGAAACTCGACGAAAAGATGCCCTTGAGGGGTGTAGTAAGTTCTGAAAATGGGTCCCCGTTGATCGGAAATAGAAACGGTGGTGCTTGAGGCTCGAATGACCAAAAATATAAGATTAAACTCTGAAAAAACGCAAAATGCAGTAAAAGCTCAAGAGCTAAAGCATGAGGACGCCCAACACTTGAACGTGCAGTAAAAATGAGGATGGATGCCAGAGGAGGGGCTTAGGTAGAAGGCAGTCATTGACTGGGGGCAGTATGACCCAGAGACCAGTGATTGGTTACTAGTAGAAAGGGTTCCATGTGATATTTTCGCAGCAAAAATATCGCGATGCAAAGATTTCGCCATATTTTGGCGGCGAAAATAACACATGGACCCTGCGGGGGACACCCCCGCAACTCCCGCATCATTTTTTTATGTGCGGTGGACACCCCCGCACCTAATATTTTCGACACCAAAAATATCGCCTATGGCCGTTCCCGACGACCATATGTACGGCGATATTTTTGGTGGCGAAAATATTACCTGATACCGCAGAAAGAGAGTTCAGAAACAAAACTGATTTCTTTTCTTTTTCATTTTCTTTTCTTTTTCATGAGGATTCCCAGCCTGGCACCGGGGAATATTCATGAGCATGTGAATCCGTGCTAGACCCCATGCCGGAGAACCAAAAAGCCATTTTATAATGTGCCTAAGGCAAGCTTGTGATAGCACTGATATTTTTTACCATTTTTGACACATTTTACTTGTGCATTTTTGAATTTACCACAAAGGGCTACTAAAAGTGGCTAGCGCCTTAAAATGGCTGTGCCACGAGGTTTGTCGCTTGTTCTTTGGCGATATTGTTCTTTGGCCTTCTTGCTGCATTCTCAGGTCAGTAATGCCCTTTCCCAGGGAAAGCAGTGGCTTTAGCAACCTAAAAGCAGTTTGTGCATGTGGTGTGGGAAGTCAGACTCGGGAGATGGGGACACTAATTTTCCTTTAAGGTTTCTTTATCGTTCAGTACCTCAAACCCCTAACCTATCCCTAGTGTGCTGAGCCCTACCCTAAAGAAAAGAAGTCTAAAAGGGTGTTCATCAAATAATGTTAAGTGTCATTTAGAAACCTATTTTAGCACGAGTTGTGCCTTTATCACTTTCAACAATGCAAATTATAACCCAGCAAAAGCACAATGAGGTTTCTTACCCAAACATAGGAATGGTGACTGGCTTTTGACTCACCCCGACCCCCCAATCCTCCTTGTGCTATCTTCTGATCACAAACAAAAAGGAACTCCTTGCACCCCTTTGGCAGAGTTCATCAGTACAAGTCTTCTCATTCTAACCCTCCTCGGGTTGTCTCAGTCTTTGATTAGTCCCTTCCGCATTAATATTTCTCAGATAGTTTGTCATAGTCTCTGGTTTACAAACCAACATGGGTTCCTTCTTGATTAGTTAGTGCACACCAGGCATTTTCCCTAGATTTCCTACCCATGAATATTGATCAGGTCTCTCCGATGATCGTTACCCTATTCTGTGGTTTTGTGTTTCTCACCCCATCTTGCACTCTGGTTCTCACACCGCCCAAGGTTTTGGTTTCTTTTCCCCCCAGCATGGGGTTAGTTGGACTGTGTGCAGCAGGCTGTGGGGTATGATTTCTTGTGGCCCCTCTGAACACGCCATGGCCTTTCTCTGGGGTATATTTTTGGGATTGCAGCATTGGGGTATGGTTTCTTGTAACCTGCCTTTGGGTATGGTTTCTTGTAGCCTGCCTTGGGTTAAGGTTTCTTGTAGCCCGCCTTAGGCTATGGCTTCTCTCGCCCCACTCCGGCATATGGTTGCTCTCACCCTGCCCATGGGTATGTTTTCAGGCACCTCATCATGAGATTTTTTTTTTTGTAACCCCCTTGGGTGATGGCTTAGTTAGCCTCTTCCCCTCATGCTGCCGGAGCAGCAGCATACCTTTAACTTCATTTTGGTTCGCCTCTGGCAGACGAGAAACCTCAGGGTCGATGCCACTGGATCATCTGCGTCTTTGGTCTTCTCTGCCGCAGTGAAAACTGGTGTCTCCCTCTCTCAGGCTCCCGGCATCTCAGTGGCGATCGTTCCTCTGTCCATCAGTCTGGAGGCTCAAGGCCTCCACTGCTCCTGTAAATGCATTGTTGGTTTCTTGGTCCAAAAGCTTCTCAGCGTTCTGCAGGCTTGTCTGTGCATTTGTTCGCCTCGCTAGGAGGAGTTCTGCCTCCATTGGTCACACCTCCCAGGTCATCTATTTGCCTCTGCCACTCTGCTGGCGACTTGCTTACCACTCCTCAGTGCAGATTGTAGCTTTATGTCCGAGAGGTATGGGCCAGTGTCTGAAAGGGGTCAGAACACAAGCCAACCACTCGTTTATGAAGTTGTGAGTCAGTACAACATTAAATTCCCATAGAACCAATAAAACTTCTTTTTGGGATAAGGGAGGATAACAAATATCTCTATCTTGGGATTCCCTGTCCTCTAAGGGTTTGGGGATTGCCCCAGTGAGATCCGGCTTGCTCTGTCCCCTAGGGGGTGTTAAAACCTAGCAGGCTCACCTACCTAGCCATGAAGGGGATGGCTCCCGACAGGAAGAAGGGCTGAATTCCCTGGATTCTTCAGTGGCCAGGAGGGTCTGGAACTGTCTATTCCCAATCCACATCCCTGGTACCTAAATGTCTTTTGCTGGGCAGATGTGGCCAGTGGCAATCAATGATTACATAGCCACTGCCTGTTAGAAGGTTGCAGATCCTTATCATAAGTGGGGTTGGGCACGCTCCCAGCCCAATTCTTGGCTAAAAGGAGGGCTCCTGCAACTGTTCGACTGACCATCATTGGAGTCGAGAACTCTATGAAGAAGTGCAGCCTTGTGACAAGGACTCCTGAACCTGACCAGCATCGACTCCAGTGCTATCCTGCTGAAGCCCTGCTCCACTATCCTGATCTCAAGAAGGCCCTCGTTTGGGCTTTGACCCCTGGACTGGTGGGAACACCCAGTTATCGATGCCTTCTCTAGGATCCCTGCCTTCTGAACCAAGCAATGGACTGACCAGCTCTATCACGCGCTACCTAGCTGTAGCCGTTCGCGTTTTGGAGTGCATCCGTGGAAATTGGAGGACCTTTAACTTGTGTAACAAGATGCCCGTTTCTACATTTTCAACTTCTTTGATCAATGAAACCGTGCCGGGCCTGCTCCTTTGCTCGTTCTTTGTAGATCACCAGTCGCAGCCTGATCATGGTGACTCCTGCTGCAAAAATCCTTCTCATCCTTGGTGTCCCTGAGGTGGTCTGCCATCATCTTTCTTTGTTAGGATGTTCTACTGGAAGCTGATCTAAATACTGTAACCGACAAACTAAATCCCTACACTGACAGGTGACCTCTGCGACTGCGACCCCTGGGACTTCCTCGACCAGACCAAGAGCAGAAAATTGCATCCCCAACAGATTACGGAACACCAGCAGTGGTCTCTGGGGAAATCGCAGGGTGCTAAGTTAATCTACCTTTTTCTGTCCCACCCTGTCCTCCATAGCGTTACATGGGTGTGAAGTCTTATCCATAAATGACACTTTCCTGACTTTGGTCAGTAGAGGCCTGGTCAAGGATCCCTTCCAAGGACTATTGTATGGACTGGAGTTGAGGGAGTTTACTTACCTGCACCGTATCTAACTTTTTGACTCTTATTAATCATAGCTGCGCGCATCTCCAATCTCTTCATAAACCTACCTGTAATGTATACAGTTTGGAACTGGTTTATTTTGGGCACAAGGCCCCAAACCATCTTAGGGTTAGACTTCATGAGAGGTAGGGAAGATATTCCATGATTATCCTACAGTGTTCTATTTCTAATGCATCTGAATATTTACTGGTCATTGAATCAAATGATTTTATATCTCCTAAGGGTGAATGTATAGATTTGCTTTTTATAAGGGTTTGTATGACAATATTGGACTAACAGTTTTACTTGGTTAGTGAGGATTTTAAAAGGACTAAAACTATTGTACATTTTTAACCTTACCTGTAACTACGAAATATTGGTGTTGCTCTGGGTGGCCTCATGGTAGCCATAGACCACTCACACCCTTCCTGAGTGAGACCAAGCCTTGCTGCTCTGCTACTTTATCTTGATTGGGTTTCGCTAAATGCTTTGGAATGTATTGACCCACTTTTGCTCTACCATGCGGCATCCCTGTGTCTGATGGTACCAGAAACATCAAAATGGCCACAAAACCCTTGTGTGCACCAAAACCTATGAAAAATCGCGCTTTGCAATACGAAAAGATGGCTGCCAAATCTACCATGCATGTTGTCAGTGGTGGAACAGAGATATCACTCCTGAAACATGTCACTGGGCTGCCCAACAAGCAAAAATGGAGCACAGAGGGAAAAGCAGAGCATTGCTGAAAGAAATCCAAAATCTTGCTTTTAAATCTGTTTTTCTTGGTTGCTGAAACTGCAGAATGCCGGTACTAAACATCCTCAAACATCCAATATTCTTGCTGAGTGTTACAATTCATTTAGTTCAAGAAATTATGGTGATATTACAATGTCCTGCAAGCTTAATTTTTCATCAAAACATCCACAGCAAATGTTGCCTGCCTGTGGAATCTGTCAAAATTTGGGCTCAGTACCCCCAGCCGCCTGAATTACAGCTGTCAGAAGCCTGCTTTAAAACTGTAAACTTATACAAATGAAATCTAATGTCTGAAATCTAAGTGACCTGTTTTTGAGAGTAACCTAGGTTGTAACTGTTTAATCCCAGGGTTTAGAATCTGGAATCAGTGTTCTAGCTGCTGGTTTTGAAATCACAAGTTTATTTTAAACCAAGAAAAAAATGCAACAGAATAACTTTTGAATTTAAGCTGGACTAAAAGCAAACAAACCAATATAACATCTTCCCCCACTGAGGAAAAGGGCCTCTCCCTCCTGCTTCTTTTCACCAGGAAATCACACCTATGTGACGATTATAGGGTGGGGAAGAATTTGGTCTGCCAGGGTAAGACGACAATGGACTTCCTCCAGTCAAAGGAAGGCTAAGTGTGAAGGGTCGTAAAATGGCCTGGGCCCACCCAGAAGGAACTGGGAGGAGACTGCTTGTGAGCTGCAGGGAGAAAAAGGAGGTGGAGAAACAGCCATTTGTGGCTGGACATTCACATTTTGTTTAAATACACATAACTTACTATGTACAATTGTGAAAAATATAGAAATAACAGCATTGTTAATGTGATTTCTGGATGCACGGATGAAAAGGCGCCAGAACTCTGACATGTTCTAGGAAGTAACGGTGGAAATTGGGATATTACATAAAATGTATTTTTGATAGAAGCATGAAACCTCATACACTTATGCCCATATTCAATGCGCACAATGGTGGAAATTTGCTCCGAAATTGGACATTGTGTTCCGGACAAAAAGGGCAACATTCTGTAAAAAGCAGACACGAGATCTTACAGTGACAAGGTTTGGAGGAGTATCTACTACACAAAATATGTAATCTATATATGTTATTGTTCTAGAGGTTGCACATTTGTAAATATGTATTGTATCAAAAGTAGATTTTGTGATCAAGAGGCGAGGGGTGGACTCTAGGCCTTGTAAAAACCACAACATCATGACAACACACTGTTTTTCTCCTATCAAGAAAGAGGGGAGACCCTGACCAATTCCTAGCTAGTGGGCGTGCTTAGGATAATCCAGCGCACATACACCCCTTTATCATAAGCATAAATAGAGACAGCTCAGCACTGAAAAAGGACACAGATTCACCCACTAACCGATTGCTGGCGGAGCACCCTGAAGCAGAACCATCCATCTTCCTTGCTCCAGACTCCAGAAACTTGGAAAGCAGAAAGGCCCATCATATAGCTGAACCATTCGCAGCTAGGCCTTAAAATTCCCAGACCCAGAACTTACCCCAGAAACCTAAGTGGAACAAAAGAAACAGCCGGGCTGTGCTGTACTGCTTTCCTGCTGAAAAGAATTATCACCAGAACCAAAAGACCCGATCCAGTCTGTGCCGTGACCAGAACCATTGCAGACCCGATCCAGTCCGTGCCGTGCTCTGAACAGACCCAGTCCAATCCGGTTTGCCCAGCAGTCTGTCCCAAAACCAGAATCCCTGACGGTTCAGTTTGAAACCCATACAGTTTGTTTGTTTGTTTGTTTGTTTATTTATTTATTAATGCGCTCCAAGCCCGTGGGCAGTCGGGCGCAGCAAAACAAGTAGATTCGAAACTTAGTTACAGAGGCCTGAACACAGCCTATTACAAAAACAGTGGTAATTTACAGCAAGTGATACTTTACAGCAGGTGATACAGGTGAGGCAGTACATGTAGGATCAGCAGGAGGAAGCGCAGAGGAATGTTGTCTTAACAGGTGTTGCAATCGTTGTTGTGCAGCCATTTGATGGCATTAGATCTAAATCTAGTGTAAGGTAGGGGGCGTCTAAGGTCAAGTGGGAGTGTGTTCCATGCTTGGGCAGCTCTGACTGGGAAGCTAGATCCACCCGCCGTGGTGAGTTTAAATCTAGGGACTTCAAGTAAGTAGGTGTTGGCAGATCTTGTCGATCGGTTAGAGGACCTCCATAGGATTCTTTCAGCTAGGTATGGGGGTGCTTGGTTGTTAAGGCATTTGGCTGTGAGAGAGATGGTTTTGAGGAAGATTCTGTCCTTGATCTTGAGCCAGTGTGCCTCGGTCCGATGTTTGGAAATGTGCTCTCTACGTGGGATATTCAGGGCTGCTCTAAGAGCATTATTCTGTAATCTTTGTAGTTTGTCTGTGACCGCCTTGTTTGCACCTGAATATAGGGCGTTGCAATAGTCCAGTCTGGACATGACAAGAGCATTGGCCAAGGTGAGGCAGCTGGCACTTGACAGGAAGGGTCTGGCAGCACGGATAAGTTTACACGTGTAAGTGGTTGTGGAGGCTAGGGAGTTCACTTGCTTTTTGAGGGAGAGAGCTGAATCGAGGTAAAAACCTAGAGTTTTAACCTCGCGCATAACCTTAATAGTATTATTGTCGATGTTGAATGAGGCATAGTCCGGGGTGAGTTTAGAAAGGTTATGGTCTGAGCCGAGGAGCAATATTTCAGTTTTATCGTCGTTCAGGCAGAGGCCATGGGTGGCCATCCATGCCTGAATGAGGATGTAGATTTTATTCACCAAAGCCAGGTCCGCTCCATAGTTGCCCGAAAGGGGTATGAGGATCTGGGTGTCATCTGCGTAATTTGTATAGGTGACACCCAGTCTGTCCAACTTGTCAAACAGTGGCTTGGTGAAGATATTGTACATGGTGGGTGAGACACAAGAGCCCTGAGGGACTCCACATGTAATTTGGATGGGGTCGGCACAGGTGGATGTGGAAAACACTCTCATGGTGCGGTTGGCTAGAAAGGATTGTACCCATGCTATAGCTTCTCCTGTGAAGTTGGCAGCGAGCTTGAGGTGGTTGCATAAGACTGCATGATCCACCAGATCAAAAGCTGCTGACAGGTCCAGTAGGAGCAGCAGCGCTGTTTTACCACTATCCTTAAATTCATCCATTTTAGTTTTAAGATCTATTAAGGCTGTTTCGGTGCCATGGAGGGGGCGGAAGCCCGATTGGCGTGAGCCAAGTAGATGGTTGAATTCTAAGTAATCTTGAATTTGGAGATAGGCCACTCTATCGATGATTTTTAGTAGAAAGGGTACAGTGGTGATAGGCCTATAGTTAGTCGGGATGGAAGGGTCAAGGGTTTGTTTTTTAAGAAGGGGGAGGACCCACGATTCTTTTAGGTTGGCTGGCACTGTGTTGGATTTGAAGGAGGAGTTAATGAGCTTCGAGATAAATGGGGCTAAATCTCTAGCTGCGTCCTTTATTATTTGGGCAGGGCAACTGTCACCCTTGCAATTGGAAGGCTTCAGTGAGAGTATAACCTTCTCAGTGTCGATGATAGAGATAGGTTTAAAGCTAAAAGGGGGGATAGTATTGGGTTCAGTCACTAGTGGTACTTGTTGAACAGTGGGAGAGAGGGTGTCCTTTTTATTAGTTATTTTAAGTTGGAGGGTGGCAATTTTATTTGATAGGGCATTCTGGATATTCGTGCACCATATCTTGTCTTTGGGAATTGTATCAGTAGGTTGGATGGGAGATTCCATTTCCCTGAGGATGGCAAAGAGTTCCTTAGTATTAGATTTGGCATTGGTAATTCTGTTATTGAATACATTTTTTTTAGTGTTGATAATTTCAGACTTGTAAAGTTTAGTAAATTGGGTTAAGTTAGCCTTGTTGTCGTCGGTGGGCGAGTTACGCCAGATAGTTTGGAGTTTTCGTTTCTGATTTCTCAGGTCTTTAAGCTGGGGGGTGAACCAAGCATTAAGGTGGGCTTCTTGTTTAGCTTTACGTAGTTTTGGGGGTGCAATCGTGTCTAGAGCATGAGACATGGCTTTATTAAAGGTGTCTACTAAGGTGTCTGGGTCAGTGTTGTCTTTCAGGCCATTGATAGTGGGGAGGAGAAGGGGGATAAGTTTTTCTGTGGTAATGTCTTTTTTACTTCTAGTGGGAAGTGGTGGTATCATTTTGATAATTTTAGGGCTGAGCAGGTCAAGTGTGGCAGTGAAGTTTATTAGGTGGTGGTCGGTCCATAGTTGAGGGGTGATGTCAGTAATGACTATGTTGCAGTTAAGTTCAGATACCCAGTCAAGGGTCCGTCCTTTAGTATGTGTGGGGGAGAGGACTTTTTGTGTAAGGCCGTGGTCATTTAGAATAGCTGTTATGGCGAGGGCATTTTTGTTGTCTGGCTCATTAAAGCCGATGTTGAAGTCGCCCAGCATCAGCATTTGCGAATGATTTTGGTTATTGTTTGCTATGAGGGTAGTGAGATCGTCTTCAAAGGTTCCCATGGGGCCAGGGGGCCTATAGATCAGGTGAATGGATAGCGTACGGTTATTGGAAAGTTGCACTTTAGCTGATAGTACTTCACAGGAAGTACATGGGGGAGAGGTGGTGAGTCTGATGGGCAGAGTAGTTTTGGTAATGATGGCTAAGCCACCGCCTTTAGCGTTAGGTCTGTCTACTCTATGGATCTGGTAATTCTCAGGTATGGCTAGCATCAGGGAGGGTCCTGCTGCCTCGTGGAGCCATGTTTCTGTTACGGCAAGGAGGTCAATGCTACTAGTGTTTAGTATGTCAGCGATCTCAGTTGCATGGGCTACCATGGATCTTGCATTAATCAAGGATCCTGTAAGAGGTAAGGTGTTCTTAGTGGTGGGATAGCTTACCGGTTTATCAGTGAGCTTGTTATGACTCAAGTGTTTTTTTTTTTTTGTGATACCGCGTGGGGTTTGGGGTCGGAACTAAAGGTGTTGTAGTTTGAGTTTGCTTGTCCAAGTGCGTCTGTGTGGTTAAGGGTCTGGCAGTATAGTTGGTGCTGTTTCTTTTAGGTTCGTATATGCAAGGTAGTCTTGCCCTAAGTCTTAAGTTTCTGTCTGAGGGGGGGCTAGTGCTGTAGGTAGCAAAGGCCATGGTTATAGTTATGAAGGTCAGGGAGGTCAGGTTACTACGCATGGTAGTTAGTATGGTTAGCTGGTACCGTTAATAACTTCCCTTACTTTGCTAGGATGTCTAGCTAGAGTAGGACAGTGTAGATAGCAGGTGGCTAGTTGTTAGTCAGGTTTACCAAGTAAAATAGAGCATGATATTTAAGAATCACAATGTGGCATAAGAATGCATAGTCCGTAAGCGACCGTAGGGTACAACACAATAGCAATGGTCCATTAGCGACCATAGGGCACAACACAGTAGCAATGGTCCATTAACGACCATAAGGCACAACACAATAGCAATGGTCCATTAACGACCATAGGGCACAACACAGTAGCAATGGTCCATTAACGACCATAAGGCACAACACAGTGAGTATCTATAGATAGAACTGTCTCACCAGCATATGTACCTTGCTTAGTCCAGTCCCAATCTTAAATCCATCCTCGCTTGTATTCAGAACTGGTAGTGTTAGGAGTATTTTGAATTTTCAGAACTTTTCTTGCACTAAGTTTCTCTCATTTGTTTTCCAAAATCATAAATCATTAGTGTTGTGAGTAAAAAAATTGAATTCCAGAAAGAAAGTGAGTATGCACCACGTGAAAGGTTCCTGGCCAGGACTGTGGAGATTCATGTGTGGCATTCTCTTTTTCTATAGTCATAATCTAGTATAAGAAATCCCATTTGTCTTTTAAAAGCGCATTCCTGTTTTCCCTTTTTTGTGCCCGACTCAGAAAAACGGCCTCCACTAAAACACCCATAACTCATTCCATTTTTGTGCTAGAATCAAAATTTCAACATCTGATTGTAGCTAACATCCACAGCTTTAAACCACATTCAAAATCTATATAGTTCTCCCATAATAGCGAATTCCGCGCACTGAAAAGTTTGCCGCAAATTTTCATTTAGGGAATTTTTGACACGTGTAAAACTGCTTTTGATTGCTTCCGACCTCAGTTTCAAGATTTCACATTGCTTCTTAGTATTAAATCATTACTAGTGTTTGTCTGCAACTATTTAAAGCGGCTCCTATAACAATTTAAACCATTTCAGCAATTTAAACCATATTTAGTGTTTTTGCACAATCCATTCTCAGATAACTCCGAAACCCTTTTGACAGCTTGCCAATCAATTCTGTTTTTCTCTTGCGTTGCTGGGGGGGGGGGGGGGATTGGGATTGGGATTTTGTTTGAATTTTCCATTCCTGAAACCTGTTCTCTCCTCCCATCTCTTTACATTGTCTATTGGGGGGTTGAGGGGTGTGCAGGGGGAAATAGTAACCACACTGCAATCTGTTCTGAACACACACACACACATTTTTCTGTGCCGAATTGTTTTGCTCAATATTACTCCTTGTGTGTTCAAGAGATTATTTAGTGTTAGATCACCCCCTTTAGTGATTATTGTATACCCATTACACATAGTGTGATTATATTGTAACTACATAAATAAATATTTTAACTTTGCAAACCAGCCTGATTCTTGGTTCAGTGTGACCGGGTGGTTCCAAGAGAGGGGCGTGATAGTAGTGGTACATCGTTCAGAATAAAATAACTTTTAGACAAAAATAAATAAGGATTTCAGTGATGCATTACATGCTAGGTGTTGACTTAGGTGAGGTGCTGGATTGAAATCACTTACAATGTTCCGGGGCTCATTTTGAATTCGGGCAGGACTTAAATGAAAAGCCTAAAAGCCTTGCATAAGGCTTTAATGCCTTCTATTCACGCCATGCCTCATTTACGTCAATTTGTATGGCAGAAAGGAGTGGTGGAACGTAAGTGCAAATGCTGGGGATTCCTAAGGAGCCCACTGGCTTTTTGTACCAGGAAAAAAGGTGGCGGACTCTGTAGGGATCCACTGTAAATGTCGGTCTGCTGAAAGTACATGGCAGGCGCCCTTTCCTTGTTTTGCACAGTGGGGTGCAAAGGGGGGGGCAAAATGCCATCAACACGCTTGTAGGCCGCCTTTTGCCATTAAATTTTGCATTCTGCCATGTAAAGTAAAATAATTCTGCGGCATGAACCCACCTTCATGCAAATCCACATGTAGCAGGACCCCAGCAAATACCATGGAGTATCCAAATGAGGCCCTCCATGTCTTCCCTGATAATCATAAGCGTGCACTCCCAAACCTCCCCCCCACCCATGGCAGATTGAATATCCATTTTAACAGTATGCACTACCAAGAGATTCAATTATGCATGGATTAATAGCATGCATTGTTGCAATATATAGGAGTATATTATGTCACCGATAGCTACATCATGGTTCTCGCCTCAGATCATGTGAAAAATTCTGGTACAATGCTAGTAATGTGGGTGCAGCTGGTCTGAGTGCAAATGAAAATCTTGTATAAGAGAAATTTAAGGATACGATTACGACACATCATGCAAATATAAAGCATTTTAAAAAAACAAGAAGATATACCTTACTTTTCCTTTAACTCCTTATGCTCCCTGATCACCATCTCAGATAATCTATCTTTCACTATTAATACAGATGTCTGCAGACATCTCTTTATTGGCCACAAGGATTTCTACCAATTTGCTGTTAAAAGTCAAACCGTTACTATTACTAAATTCATCGGCCCATTGCACTGCTGGCGCACCTTGTTTAATGGTATGCATTATGGAGCTTTTCTTTTTAAACTTTCTTTATTAATTTATTAAAGCACATGGCAACATCACATTAACAATGCATAGTTAACATAAGCAGCAGGCGAAGTACAGTTGATAACAGGCACAGGAGGGTAAGGAGACTGTCATCAGGCAATAAGGCGACATGGTGGTGGTGCTGTCAGCAGCAGGAAATCATGGGATACAAAGTGTGATGAGGGACCAAAAAAACATAGCATTTTGTTGAGGGGTCTTCTTCATGAGTGCACAGTAGGTAGGCTCGAACGGGTTGCCACACATCCCTAGGGCGGTGGCCAGTTGGTTGCGAAAACACCCATTGATCTTCTCATTGTTGGCCCAGGTGACGCGCGTAACCATTGCCTAGATGTCAGAACGGTGGGCTTAAGCCAGTGCAGTAGCAAACACTGCAATGCCAATAATAGACAGACTAACAAGTTTACGCCTGGACCACGTTAGGTCAAAAAAATGCATGGGGGTAGCCTCCAATCTGTCAAGCACATCATCTAATATAGCACATACCTCCTCCCAAATCCCACCAAGCCCAGTGCAGCTCCATACCATGTAGAACTAGCCTGCATCGCCTTCAATTTATCTGGAGCAACGGCCAGTGTTTGACGGAGAGAATAGACGCAGCCGAGCCAGAGGGAAGGGATACCTATGCAATACTTTGAGCTGTATTAAGCAGAATCGTGATTTGTAGGAGACTGCATGGGTTTGCATGCACACGTCCCACCCAGGTCTCATCAGTTGGGTATATATTCATATCTCACGCCCATTTGGACCGTAGAGCACCCAGAGGTGCCAGGACCCGGTCCTGAACCAAACTGTATAAAGTAGAAACAATGGTGCGAGCGCCATGCACAGTCATAATGTACCCTAGCATGGGATCGTTTTGGGGCTCCACAGGCAAATTGGCCCACCGGCCCCTGAATGCTCTACGCAATCCTATGTATCAAAGCCACTGTGAGGACCTATATGGCACAATGACAGGGATAACATCCGTAGGCAAAAAGTTCCCATCCAGGTACATGCTGCCCAGGGAGCTGAATCTGTACCCACTGGCTCTTCTTGGCTATATCTACTTTAGGGAAGGTTGGTATACAATTGCATGGGGCAGGTCACTGTGGTAAGGATGCTCCAGTCTCAATAGTTTCCAAAGTTTCTGCAAGGCCAGAACAGTCACACTTGGAGGGTCGAAAGAGCATGGGTCGGCGAACCAGGGAGGGAGCACAAGGGACCCAATATCACAACCCTGCGTAGAATATCGTTTGAGTTTAACATGTGGGTAGGGCTCATCGTGTAGAAACAAGTAGGCCACAAACTGTGCCTGCACCACCAGCCAGTATAACCGAAAGTCGGGGAGACAAACCACCGCCCATGTGCGTAGAGTAATGACAAGGTGCCCAAATAAAGGCGCTCTGCCCTAGAGTGCCAAACAAATGTGTTAATACTGATACCCAGCTCCTTGAAGAACTGTTCCCCAAGCCCCAACAGTATGTTCTGAAAGAAATAGAGGAATTTGGGAAGCATTTCCATTTTGAGCAAGACTGTTACACCTGCATTAGACAGCAGCAGCCATGATCATGCCTGTAGCTAGAGAACGAGGTGTGACATGTATTCGGTATACTTACAGGTCAATAAAGAGCATGTTATCTAGTCACCACAATCCCCAGGTATCTTCTCTACGATGAGGTCCAGGAGTAGCAGAGCAAGTTATGTGGTTTAGTCACAGCATCAGTCAGGGGGAAGATTTCCGACTTGGCATAGATTACGCGCAGACCGAACAGATCTCTGAACGCGTGAACATTGTGCATTATTGGGGCCAAGTTGATCTGTGAGTCCCTAACAACTATTGAGTCATCCGCATAAAGGGATTTCATTTCTGGTTAGTCAGTCAACCGAATGCCTCTGTGCCCATGTTTTTGCCCGAGATCTGCCAGTGTCTCTATGGTGATGGCGAATAATAGTGGTGATAAAGGGCAACCTTGACGTGTGCCCTTGGCAATATGTATCGGGGTTGAGACCATCACAGCTGAGCAAACTCTTGCAAGTGGTGACGTATACAGTTGGAGTAGTTAGGGCCGAATTTACATTTCTCTAAGGTGGTATACATGAACTGCCATGAGACCGAATCTAAGGCTTTTTTGTGTGTCGAGTGTGGCCGCCACTGCTTAAGCTTCTGGGTTGATCTGTGCAAGGATACTGAAGAGTCGGCGCAAATTGAGCACTATCGACCACCCACATATAAAACCTGACTTATCGAGATGAATGATATGGGACATGTATGTCGTCAGGAACATAGCTAATATTTTATAAAACATTTTGGCATCTGAGTTGATTAGCGAAAGAGGGCGGTCTGAACCGCGGTCCTCTGCTGGCTTGTTGGGCTTCAGGAGGACAGCAATGACCACCTCGCTCATGGTGGTGTGGAACGTCTGCAACTGAAGGGCCTCAACCCATAGCTTATGGAGATAGGGAACCAGGGAAGCCATGAAACGTTTGTAGAATTCGGCGGTGAGGCCATCAGGGCCAGGGGCTTTCCCAGTAGGTAAAGCATTGATTGCTCAAGCAATTTCCTACTGAGCTCCTGTCTCAGAGGACAATTGTGTGAGTGGGAGATAGTCAAGGAATCCGGTTAGGTCAGCTGACGAGCATGTGTCTTACTTTGCATATAGATCGGCGTAGAAGGTCTCAAATACTTTATTAACATCAGAGTGTTTGTGCACCAGGTCAACTGAGCTAGTTCATGAATGGAACGCAGCAGCCCCCCATTCACCTGGTGGACGACCCGAGCTAGCAGTCTATCCGGTCGTTCACTCTCCCCATAGTGCCTTGCTGTCACCGGGGTGTCTAGGAACTTTAGTTCCCCCTCAGCGTGGGCCATGAATGCCTCCAATGCATCGTTGATCTGCGCAAGCACAGCAGAGGGGGGCTTAGCGGACTCCAGCTGCTCAAGGTGGGGAAGGGAATTCTCACTGTTTATAAAATTCCACCAGATAGTCCAGAGGACTACAAACTCTGTTGCCATCGCAATCCCACGAATGTAGGCCTTGAAGGCGTCCCATAGCTTTCCAACTGAGGACACTGACCCTTTATTTGTCAAAGTATAGCAGGACTAAACAGCCCAGGTGCAAGGGTTGAGGACCCTCCACGCGTTCACCATTCCCAACCCTGTTATTCCGGTCTGTATGATCCGAGCGGCCTTCGTGAGCGCCCTCAGCCTGTGGCCAGATCTGTCAAGGTTCACATCAAGAATGGTGTTAAAGTTCCCACCCCACAATATAAGTATCAACGGATAGAGAGCCAATACATTTGTAAGGTAAACATAAAATGGCGGGTCATCTGCATAAGGCCCATACACATCCAGGAGGATCATCTCCCTTCGCCAGCACCCCGCAGATCAGAACCTATCACCCCAGCAGATCTGTGTGGACGTCTGCCTAAACGGAATAGAACTACAGAGTAGAATCATTACACCCCTGGATTGCATGTAGTACATAGTGTAAAACCTGTTTTTACCCCAGCATTTGCCAAACACCTCACATCCCGCAACCAAGGCATGGGTCTCCGGTGAGAGCAAAAGTTTAGCTTTGCGACGCCCAATGTAGAGCAGAAGCTTCCTCCCCTTGACTGGATTTCCAAGGCCTCCAACGTTCCAACTTGGACACGTGAGCTCAACAGTAGCCACCCCTCTGCCCACAGCCCACCTGCAAAACAATGTAATTCAAGTCATCCCACAACCACAGACTGAGAATTAACAGAGTTGCTACAGCTTGGTCAAGTGCATTTTGAAACCCAACTTCATACCCCCACCACCACCATCATCATCATCTACCCCCCCAAACAGAAAGATGAGACCCCGAAACTAATCAACCCAACAAACATTGCATGGGGAGGCTAGCGCAGGGGTGACGACCCGGGCACTATGAAAGACCATTAATATATGAAGTATTAACTAGTAATATTTCTCATGAGACAAGTAGTGGTACTAGAGTAGCGCAAAGTGCCAATATAAACACAATGAAGACATTAAAGCGCTGTGATGGCATATGCAAGAGAATGGAACAGTTCTCAGTCACCAGGATGTGCTATAAGTAAACATCAAACCAGATCCAAACCAGGGTGAAGAGCGCCTAAAGGGCATGTATTATCAACAAATCTTAATCAGCAAGGGGCATTCTGAGTAAATATCAAACCAGACCCAGCCCAAGGTAGAGGCGGAGGGAGAAGCGTCATGTTCCTGCAGAGTGTTGGTCGAGGAACTTCATGGCTTCCTCCGGGAGTGTGAAGTAGGTCTTACCCCCATATTGTATATGTAACTTGTTATATTTCATGCCCAACTCACAAAGCCCGGTAGATCTGGAGTCTGCTGGAGCTCAAGAGGAGGTCGCCCATCTCACAAGCCACCTGCAGGATTGCACCCCAATCACGAAAATTCAGTATTCGGGCAATTGTCAGACATGGTGGAGCAGCCGGCTTAGGTTTCTAGGCTAGAGAACTGCAAATTGTGGTGACAGTTTAAGGTTGTCAAGCAGAGTCAAAATGGTGTGCTCCACTAAGTCCTCCATGCTACCTTCAAGGTTGTTTTCAGGGACCCCAATGAGCTGAATGTTACAGCATGATCTAGAGAACAGGCAATCGTTCGTCTTGGTGATCAGTTGTACTTGTTTGGTCAGTGCGGTAACATTGGTCCTCAAAAAGGAGACATCGTCCTCCACAACTCCCACTGTGGTCTCATACTCTGCCAATCATTGATCCACCCTATCCAGACATGATTTGATGGAGCCAACTGTGACATTCATGTCATCCAGTTTGATGATGAGAGCAGAGAAACCCTCCTGCATACAGGCCCTACTATGTTGCTTCTCCGTGACCTTCCACGATTCTGAGGGTTCGGGTGATGGCCCAGCGCCAACCGCAGCCTCAGGCATCTTGGTAACAGATTTAGTGTACATGCTCATGGAGCACGGTTTCCTCCCTGCACCATTCGTCATTGTCTGCCCTAGATATGGGAGGGATTTCACTAGGCTGGAGTTGTCTTCGCTCCCAGCGGGGCGGCGTTGGTGGTGCGGTACACCAGCTTGGGACCCAGCAATAGCTTGTGTCACTCAAGTGCCCACAAGACTCGAGTGGCCATGTACCCAGCTGTCTCCAGAGTGCCTGAGGCAATATTTGCCAGCAAGAGTAGCACGCAGAATTAGAATTGTGCAGTATCCAAATTGCGCAGTGGCTGTCACGGGTATGCCTAGTAAAGGGCGGGCTCGGAGTCAGGATCCAGCATCCTAGGGATCTTCGGTGGCTGTCAACGGTGAAGCTGCCACTCAAGGCACGTGGGTGATACAGCGCACCCCAACTCGCTGAAAATGGGGCCTGCCCCAGTGCTCAACTCCAGTCCAAGCATCCAAAAAGAAGGGGGATGTAACAAAGCATTCCCACAGTGTGGGTAGGGTGGTGCCTGGTGCTCTGCTATAGCCTGCACTGTGCCCTGGCGAGGAGGTGTGCAGCCTGGGAGTGTAGCCGGCAAGTGGGATCCGGTGCTGATGAAGTTGTAGGAGATAGGGATGGAGCAAAGCTTGCGACGCTCCCCTCCTGCACCCCACTGCGAAGCCCAGCTAGTGGCGCGTCCGCCGCAGTAGGAGTATAGCAATGTTGTCAGGATTGGAGCGTGGGCCCCACCGTGAAGGAGTTGGGAGCGAAGAGGTGGCTAGGGCCGAGGATCCAGCAGGGTCTGGAGGAGGACTCCAAAAAGGAGCAGGCAGCGCAGGTGGCCTCGAGGCCCCTTCGTGGTCAGGAGGGGAAGAGCACATCTGCAGCAACCCAGTTGCAGCAAAGAAGCCAGTGCACTCTGTCCCACGTCCCTGTGGCAGCCAGAGGTCTTGGCAGCAGGACGCTCCCCACACAACTAAGCAGCTGGGTGTCCAGCAGAGCTCTGCAGCCCAGGCAGAAGGATCACCAGCCGAGACAATAGCGGGGGATCCAACAGGAGAAATGAAGGATGTTTTATTCTATGGGGGCAATGTAGGGCGTCACTGCACCTGCACCAGTTTTACATTGACAAACACACATACAGCAGCCATCAGCACCAGGCCCAGCGCTGGTCAACTTTCGGATGTGCGCCGCGGAACCTTGCGGCAGATGCTTGGTGAAAAAAAAGCAGCAGCGGGTCCTGCACAACCCTTGGACCCCTCAGCAGGGGGGGGGAGGGGTGGCCAACTGCCATGCAGTGAGGATGCACTTCTCAGAGCTCCTGCAGATCCGCTCTAATCTATGCTGTAAAACCACTCAAAAAGTCAAAGTGATTTCCCGCAACAGATATAACGTTCCGTAGCAGTACGCAGCAGCTGAGAACGAGAGAAGCTTGAAGGAGAAGACAGCAGCCCAACATACAGCCCGCTTGACACAGCTAAAAAGAAGACACGCATATCCAAGATGGCAGACGAGGCACAGTCGGAGCTGTGCTAGCCTACAAACTGCGGGGATCGAGTCGTGGCCATCTGCAAGCTGCGCATACTGGCCTGGACAAGGACTGCTGCCGGGAGTAACAGCAGCATAGGACCCACAGCGAAGCACAAGTAAGGCGGCAGCGAGCGTTCTACGTTCCCCCCCCCTCCATAGCCCTGAGCATCATTAACACACAGGACCGTAGGAAGCAACTCGGAGCAGGGAGAGACACAGGGAGCGCGCCGCCCGGAGAATGCTGTAGGGCAGGAAGGATAAGGAGGACCCACACAATCGAGCTCCCCTGCGAACCACATGCGCAGGCCAAGCACCAAATAAGAGGAACATCATATCCCCCAAAAACAAAGCTAGTTCTGGGTCCTGTGGAACCCCTGGCAAAACCGAGGAGTAAACGTTGGAAGGGCACAACAACGACTGTTGCCCAGGTACTGAAAAGCTAGCCTGTGGCCGCCAAGCAACGCACCCCTCACGAGACTGGCTTAGCAGTATTAGGCACACACTGGCCACAAAACTGAGTGTCCCCTGCAGGACAGCTTAAATACCAAAAGACAAAATGCTGCAAGTACTATTGTCGTTAGAAATGTGCTAAATGAGTCAAGTACCTCTCAACAGGGTTACACAGAATCTAATCCCGGAAATCTCATTCAGTGCATGATTTATATAAAGAAACAACGCATATCGCGTAAGCCTAGGCATACCCTAGGTACGTTGTCCTGATATAGTGAATGTACTTTTTATTTTCCATGTTCCTTTAGTTATGTTTCCTTCTCTGTTCCCCCTTCCTTTCAAAGGCGCAATTTAGTTCACCCTGTGAAATCAACGGATGACCATCTCCAGAACCACTGGACCTATTCCAGATGTTTAGCAGCTTCACCGTTATTTCTTCTTTATCTTTTTTGAACATTGTGTATTTGATCACGCATCATCGAGGGTTACTATTAACGCTATTACTGTTCCTTATTCTTCACCGGACTTTTTTCAATCATTTTCACATCACCATAAGGCAGGGACATTCCAGATGAATCTCAGTCTAGCCCTTGGGGTGGGGACTACTCATGGTGGCCTTTTATCTCTAGCACTTATTTAGGATATCCAGTAACTGAAACATGGAATTTGACCATGTAGCTACCATTATATATTCAAACACATTTGTGACCTAGAGTAGAGGAGAAGATAAAGATTCTATACTTAACAACTCAACAGGATTATTTAACCCCAAATAAAACAATGTATTCATTGGGTAGAGAGGTTTGATATGCCGAAACAGTTTTGTAAAAATTAGTCCTTGAACTAGATGATTGTGAACCAATATTTTCTTTTTGTCTGAAGAGTCAGTTTCTGGCCATATGAAGAAGAGGAAAGCATCCTCGAAACACGTCGCCGATCTACTCGGATTCCATCATTTCTTAATTCCTGGTGTTTATTATTGATGCTACATTGTTTCTTTTTTTCCAAACAATATTTTAAGTTTGAATCATATTGCTTTGATAAAATACCTTTGGTTCTCAATAACTTTGTTATCAGCAAAATTTGCGTTACCTTCTTACTTTGTGTTTAAATGACAGTATCGGGTTATTCCAAACATTTGAAAATGTGCAGGGGACGGGAGGATTCCTAGGTTGAATCCTCTTTCCTTACATGCTACAATGAAAACATGCTGCTACAGGAAAAAAGGCCCTGGCAATTTATTGCATGGCTTCACAGTGGAACAGGCACACAGGGCACTAACAAAACAGCCTCCACCTGGGGCCCCTCCTTGTCCAATAGTAACTAAGATCATGAATGACAGAGGGAGAAAATACTGCCATTCTTCAGGTCCAGCGGAAATTTCAGTAGGGCATCGGCAAACCTCTCAGCGCACCCAGATTACACACAATAAGTGCAGAGAAGTAGGATGCAGTTCAGCTCAAAGAACAACTCCGAAAAGCAAACCTCAATACACGCTGATGTATCCCGCTAGACTAAAAGTCATTAACAACCGCACCTGGCTCTCCGATACACCGGAGAGCACCCACGACTGGATTGAAAGAGAGAATTGGGCTAAAACAGGACAGAACCCTTGCCCAGAAATAAGACAAGTAGGGGAATCGGAGACACAATGGCCCGCACGGATAACAGTATAAGATGACAATGCGCCAAAAACAGAACTTTGTATGGCAACACACATGCATAAACAGCAGGAGGCGAAAGGGGAAAGACACTTCACCCACGATAAGCAAGGACACAGTTTTACCTGGACCCCTCAGACAACTACACCTTTAGGATACTGGTAGTCAGTATCACCGCAGTCGCTGCAGACAATCGTGAAGCAGCCCGATAATGCAAAGCAGGAGAGCCTGAGCATGTCAAATAAAGCTGGGCAATGGTTGGGGGGTGGGAGGGGTGGAAGGTGACGACTTTAAGGGGTTCAAGAGCACAACCACAAGCAACAAGCAGGGCAAACACAGGCAGTAAACAGGTTGAACACGAGACGAGATAGCAGCTGTACAAAAAGACATATCAAAATACTCCGCAGCTTCCAGAGGAGTTTAATAAATAATTTAAATAATGTTTACACTACTGCTTTGCATTACTGTATTGGTGTAGAGCGCATCACCATCGCTATCCTCATTTATTCTCTTCATTAGTACCAACGAGAGTGGATTGGTTGGCGGGATTAGAGTCATTGCTGCCTCCACCCACTTCTTTCTCACCAGTCCTTAGTTCACTTTCTTCACCCTAACCCAATAGTGATAACTAGCGCACGGAGACCCAGTTTTGCATCCACATCCATTCCTTTTAGACTTAACTTCGACATTTTCTGGGCCAGCTGACCATCACCGATATATAATCGGTGACTATATGTCTAATAGAGACCAGGATAGAGCAGCACTATTTGCCCCTAGAGGCAGTAGGGCCAATGCCTTTAAGACTAATTATTCAGTACCAGAAACCCTCAAACAAAAATTCATCAAACTAGAATGGTTGTCGCGAAAAGAAATTAATAAATACTGGGAACAGGTATCTCTTACTAATTATCTAGAAAACAATATCATCCCTAGAGGTTTACGAATACTGACATTCCCGAATTTTCATCAAGCAGAGGATGCAGACCTAGTGGAACAATGGGTAAATAATCTTAATAAGAGTTCTAGACACATGCTACAATTACTTATCCTTCATGCCACTAGAGAACACAAACGAGTACTCACTCAAATTCAAGCTATTAAAGAAGAAATAAGTAGCATGGACAACACGGAAGAATCCAATCAGAAAAATTATGAAAAGATGTATGATATCTTAGTTGAATACCAAGATGGAATAAAAATGCGCAAATTTAGGAAGTTTTTTCATGATGACAAAGATTAGCGACAAGATAGTTTATACATTTCAACCGAAATATGATAATCTGAATGTTAACAGTAAACCACCCTCTGCCAATACTACTCCCGCTAGTTCTGACCCGGACTCTGAAACGGAACCAGGAGAACCTGATACTAATGAGACAACCTGTTGATACACCGAATCTGAAAGGAAGACATTTTTTTAGGTGAAATCAGACGTTTCAAGAAAGGCAACGTAAGATCTGGCAATATGAAATAAGTTCGCTTTACCAAAACTCCCACTGTGTATACTCCAACTCCGCCAACTACACAAGGGGCAGGAGGGGGGGCAAGCGGAAGCTCGGACGAAGATTGCACTCGCCCAGGGATCTTGACGCGCTCAAAGAAACGTTTGGGACAATAGAAGATTTAGATTTGGTGATCAATCTCTCCAAACGGGTTCTTAATTCCGATGAAGTCTGCTCTCAAAGACCCATCTTTCTCACCCAGCATTGGTCTGAATTTTGTCAATTTCCAGATTGATTTATTAAAATTTTTGAGGAAATTCAAGTTAAAAAAATTCTATGCAACTCAGGTTATTATGTTCACCCCGAAGCCTAAACCTGATCACCCCCCCACCCCCCATCACTTTCACCATTGCGGATTTGAGTACCATTGAGACCTTAGTTCCTCTTGACCAAGAGGCCAGCACACAATCACCTAGTATATTTGAAGATTTGGGTATTAATACACTTCATCTTGATATAAGAGAACTTAAACTCAAGTCCAAATTTACTCCACAACTTCTGACAACGTCATTGAGACTTTCAACCAAGCTTTAACAAAAGATATACATATGTATCTAGATAGGCAGACGAAACCCAATAATAAATGCAATCTGACCATCAATCAAAATAAAGCTCTCCAAAATCTTGCCAAGGACAATAACATTGTCATCAAAGAGGCAGATAAGGGGGGTGGCGGGGAATACTGTGATTCTAAACACTGAGGACTGCATTACAATGGGTTTGAAACACCTCAATACCCGCGACTGCTATCAGATTCTAAAATCTGATCCCACTAAGCGTGTAGTAAGGGATCTCATTGAGCTAATTGACATTTGGTAC
This sequence comes from Ambystoma mexicanum, assembly GCF_040938575.1. Classification (NCBI taxonomy): domain Eukaryota; kingdom Metazoa; phylum Chordata; class Amphibia; order Caudata; family Ambystomatidae; genus Ambystoma; species Ambystoma mexicanum. The sequence continues at coordinate 741,605,553 of NC_090934.1, forward strand.
ATCAAGGGATATTTAACTGATGATGAAAAAAACTCACTGATCCCAGCTTAGCTACTTTGTATTTTTTACTCAAGATTCAGAAATCCTTTGATACACTGTTACGCTCACCTGGCTCCCACAGGGGCGTCGATCTGATCTGGACAGCTGCGGCCTCCACCAATGTGACGCGTAGTGCCGAGATGACGGACTGGACTGGCCCACCTAGCTTAGTTTGCTTGGCCCGTAGGAATATTCTTCTGATGGTATGGAAAGATGAGCTCTCCATCCTGCATTGAGCGCAGGGGCGCGTTGATAACCAGTTGCTTCACTGGCTCGAAGGAATTGGTGAGTTCCAGAATAATGACTCTCAGATTCCCGGCAAGACGCCGTAAGTATGTAGTTCGTAAGAGTTCAAACGTCTGACTTTCACTCTTGTCCGATTCCGTGCAGGTTGCAGCTTGACCCTAGCGAAGAGTTCCTCGTGGCAACCGGTAATATTCAGGTAAGGATTTCTATTATCCAACACAGTTCGATAAAATAATGTCACTATGTAACCTGTTGCTTTCTCCCTTATTCAGGCGCTGAGAGAAAATATGAAGTCTCGGGGAATAATGCCTCCGGCGGTAAAATCAGGTAAGTCTATTATGGTGAGGAGGTTTCCCCTGGTTTGTCCCTTTGTTTCACCTTGCTGTCCTTTTGTTTCCCCTTAGGGGCCGGGGTTCGGCGAGGATCAGTGGAAGCTGCGCCGACCTGTGAAGAGGAATAGTACCCCCGGTGGTAAAATCAGGTAAGTCTATGGGGGGTAACTAATATTGCCTCTGTGTATTCCCTTGGCTCACCTTGCTGTTCTGGTCTTCCCCTTAGGTGCCGGAGTGCAGCGGGAGCATGCAGAAGGATGCGGTGGAATGTGAAGATGCTGCGAAGGCCGGTGAGTTCAGCGCGGCGCTGCTGCAGGCGAGCCGACGCGCATAAAATAACTTCTTTCTTCCAGCTCGAAGGTGCGATGGATCGGGAATTCAGGTAAGGATCAAAGGTATTGCTCTTGTTCTAACCTTTTCTCCTTCTCTCCCCTTTTTCTAGGAGCTCCGGCCTCGAGGCGGGCGTGGCAGAAGACTGGATGCAGACTTGCAGGCACGGTGAGCGTTACGCTGCTGGATGCAGAATAACGCGAAGCGTGTGCTGCTCTTCGGCCGTGGTTTAAATAGCCCTCCAAAGTAGTCCCAGGTAAGTATTCCTCCCCAGCCCCACCCGAGTAAAAAAAATAGTCCCTTAGGTAAAGTAGTCCCTTCCAAGCCTCCTTTGGCTTGGAGCTCTTGCAGCATGGTCTGCATCAGGTGAGTTTGCAGCATGGGCTGCATCAGGTGAGTTTAAATCTATGAGCCTGGCGCCATAGGCGCCAGGACTGACTCTCCATATGAGTCCTGGCGCCATAGGCACCAGGACTGCACCCAAATAGCCCCTAGCAGGGGTTGTTGGGTTTGCTTAGTATAACTTTATGCCTGCTTCCGGGGTTGCTGGACTTGGTCTGGGTCCCCGGGGGTAGGCATCATGACATACACTTCCTGAGGTACGGCCTATTATGAGTGGAATCAATTGGGATACTGAAGGCCTATCTAAAAATTTGGATGAAGCACTTACACCCTTTGTTGTTCAAATTAAGTTGTTCAAATTAAGTTGTTTATCAGAGATAGTACGCATATACTTCAGGGTCCACAATCCATCACATGGGAACCAGATTATTTGTTAGTCACGATTGATGTTGCTCTCTACACTAATATTAATCACAATTTAGCATTACAGACGACAGATTATGTTTTTCGAAATACCTCAGCATCATACTTGGATCATGTCCACATGCTGAAGGGATTTTTGCAATTTGTATTGGCTAACAATGTGTTCATTTTTAATTATCAGTTTTTTCCCTGAACCCCCCCCCCACCCCGCCTCGCCGGCAGGTCCATGGGCCAGGAGGGGGTCTCGGCTCGTGCCTCCCACCAAGCTTAGGCATCCTTTGCCTAGGCCCTCTTGGGGCCGGTCCTGGTGCCTTTGGCGCCAGGCTCGTACTTAATGGAACCAAGCCAAGTGTTTTGGGTGTGGTAGCCTAGGGACTATTTTACCAAGACTACTTTCTGAGTAGTACTACAGCATCTGAAAAACAAAGGACATCGTTAATAGCAGCAGCTTACCTGTGATTCCACCGCTAGCTGCTCTCCGCTCCTGTAAACAGCATCTAAGGAACAGCGAGCCTCCCGGACCGTCGGATCTGCAAAAAGGAGAGAAACAGGACATTAGACATTTTACAATTGTGCCGGCAGCTTACCTCACGAGTAGCCCATCGACCAGCATCACCTTGGGACTTCTTGCTCCGGATGAGCACCGCAACCTACGGGAACAAAAGACAACAGGTTAGCAAAGGCAAGGCATCATAACGCTGCACATAGCGCCTACTTACCGCATCAAGTCGCTCTCGAAGCACCATCACCTGCCGGCGAGTCCCAATTCAGCCAACGTTCCACAGCAAACTTCTGCGCACCTATGGAGAGAGAAAAGACATTATTTAAATCCAAGAAAGGCATACAGTATAACAGTAATAAGACCTACCTGAAAGACTCTAAAGGGCCTGCATCAGTGAATTAACTAGATCGCACTCGCCCACAAAGGACAACGCACCCCTGCCAAGAAGGCAGGACGGAGAGCACACCAAACCCATAACAAGGTGAGGAAAGGTCCGGGGAAGGGCTGCAGGCATACGGGGTGTTGGGAGGCTCTTACCCCAGTCTTGAACATTGCCCACCTGTTTTCCAGGCAGAACCTCTCAGCTGATTATACCTGGGAGCGGCTGAGAAGGGGACCAGAGTCCCCACAGCTGGGTGGGGTCACCGTGGATACCAGGTGAGCATAACAGAGGGTTCGAAGACGTATTTCATATCTATGACAGTAATCACCACAGCTGTGCTGCTTCGGAAAATCTTTCGGCGTCTGCGTCGATGACGTCGATACGCTAGGTCCTCCGTCGAGCCGAAGTCACCGAAAGTTATAAGTAGGACGTAGACGCCCGTAGCCTCAGTTGTAGTTTTTCCCCAAGAACGTGTGGCACCAATCTTCTGCCAGTATGACCACAGAAAGCCTTGCGGAAACTTAAGCTGCAATCACAAAAGAAATTCTGTAGCGGGGCAGATAGGGAGGGAGCGATATGTAATACGTTGTCGGACCATCCCATCGAGAGAAAGTTACCAGGTAAGAGAGTAACTTTGTTCTTCAAGGGGATTGGGTCCTCCGACGTATTCCATATCTATGACAGACTCCCAAAGCAGTACCAACGTATGGAGGAGGGAAAAAGAATTTAGAATATAGAAATTTAGAATGCCCAATCAAATTGCAGAGTAAAGGACCGCCTTGGCAAAGGCCAGATCCTACCCATGGATAGCATCTAGGGAGTAGTGTCATACAAAAGTATGGACCGAAGCCCATGTGGCTGCTTCACAGATGTTACGAATAGGAACACCCATCTGCAGGGCAGCAGAGGCAGCCATACCCCTAGTAGAATAGGCCCGTAAGCCTACCAGAGGGTCCTTAACCGCCAAGCGGTAACATTCAGAAATTGCCAAGATAATCCATCTAGACGAAGTCTGCTTAGTAACAGCTTGCCCCAAACGCCTTCCAGTGTAACCAATAAAGAGCTGATCGTCCACCCGGACCCGGGACATGCGAGAAATGCAGAAGCTTAAAGCCCTCCTGGGATCCAACCTATGGAGCCTCTCCTCTTCCTTACCAGGATGTGGAGGAGGATAAAATGCCGGAAGAACAACCTTCTGGCTTAAATGAAATTCCACCACCACCTTCGGAAGAAAGGAAGGACGAACTGTAAGGATAACCCTGTCCTTATGAAAAACAGTGAAGGGTGGCTTAACTGAAAGTGCCTGCAACTCACTCTGTGAGCGGAAGTGACCACAACTAAAAACACAGTTTTAAGGGTTAGCCTCAAAGGACAAGAATGTAAAGGCTCAAACGGAGCACCCATAAGGAATTGCAGAACAAGGTTCAAATCCCAACCAGGCACCTGGAAAGGTGACGGTGGAACACATTAGTAAGTCCTTTGAGAAACGGAGAAATTAACAGAATTTTGAAATCAGAACACTCCTCAGACGAGCGCTTAAATATAGACATCGCCACCAGGCAACCTTTAACAGTACCCACGTCCAGGCCCCTGTGGGCCAACGAAAGCAAAAAAGACAACTACAGGAATGTCACATGAAAAAGGATCCACATTCTTAACCCTGCATCAGTCGCAGAACTTTCTCCAACAGCAACGGTACAGGGACTTTGTTGCTGGCTGCCTGGCCGAAAGCAACACCTCATCACGTCTTCAGGGAGGTCCCAATCCTTATACCTCAACCTTTCAGAAGCCAAGCGTGAAGGTTGAGGGATCTAACCTCTGGATGGAGAACCTGACCCCCCCCTCCCGTGAGAGCAGGTCGTCTCGGTAGGGAAGACGACGTGGAGGGCAGATGGACAAGTCGAGAAGGTCCGGGTACCACGTCCTCCGAGCCCAAGCCGGAGCAATGAGGATCATCCAGGAACCGAACCTCCGTAACCTCCGCAGCACTTGCGTGATGACGGGGACTGGAGGAAATGCGTACAGCAGTGGGAATGACCACTCCACCACAAACACATCTCCTAAGGCTCCTTTAGGAGGAAATCCCCGCAAGCAGAAGTTTTCGCACTTCCGGTTGACACTGGAGGTGAAGAGATCCACCTGAGGGGTCCCCCAAAGGGCAAAAATCTCCAGGAGAATCTCCTGAGCCAGCTCCCACTCGTGAGAGATTGCGCTCTGCCTGCACAGAGCGTCAGCCGTCTCATTTCAGTTTCGGCCAGATGAACTGCCGAGATCGAAACTTCCTGCTGGATGGCCCAGAACCAGAGCTGCATCGCCTCCCTGCACAGAGGAAGTTACCATGCCCTCCCCTTTTTGTTGAGGTAGTGCATGGCCACTGTGTTGTCCGTCAGAATCAGGACATTCCTCGCATAGTCAGCAGAAAAGCCTTCAGGGCAAGCCTGACAGCCCTCAGCTCCAACAGATTGATACGGAGTCTGGACTCCGACAGAGACCAACGACCGCCGACTGTCAACTCGTTGGCATGAGCTCCCGATCCCGTGAGGGATGCGTCTGTCACGATCGTCACCTCCGGCCAGGGTAGCCAAAACAGAGCCCCCTTCATCAGATTGCCTTCGATGGCCCACCACAGAAGGTCCTGGGCGACCGAGGGCGGCACCTGAACGGGGTCCAACATCCTGCGGAGGACTGCGACCACTGCATCTTGAGGGCCCACTGCGGAGATCTCATCCGCAACCTGGCCTCCGGCACCAGAAGAATGCAGGATGCCATGAGGCCAAGCAACCTCAAGAACTCGAACGCCAGGATACTCTGGGCGTGTTGAAACTTGTGCACCATCTGCTGAATGTGATGAGCCCTCACTTGGGGAGGAAACACTGCCCCAGGGATGTGTCGAGCACTGCTCCGATGTACTGGAGCCGCTGGGTTGGCATCAAATAGGTCTTCAAGTTGAGGGAGAAGCCCAGCTTGTGAAGGGAGTGGCAGGTGACAGACAGATGATGCAGGACTTGCTCGGGAGAGCACGCCCTGATTAACCAATCGTCCAGGTAGGGGTAGATGTGAATCCCCCCCTTTCCTGAGATACGCTGCCACCACCACCATGAGCTTGGTGAAAAGCCTCGGGCGGAGGTCAATCCGAACGGCAGGACCCAGACACTGAAAGTGCGAGTCACCAACTGCGAATCTCAGGTACTTCTTGTGCTTTGGATGGATCGGCACATGAAAAGAAGCGTCCTTGAGGTCGAGCGACACCAACCAGCCCTGAAGTTGAAGGGCCTGGAGGACTTGAGAAAGAGTAACCATCTTGAACTTGTCCTTCCTGAGGAGCTTGTTCAAACCGCGCAAGTCCATGATGGGTCTCAAACCCTGTCTGTCTTCGAAATCAAAAAAATAAGGGGAATACCATCCCTTGTTCCTTTCCACTACAGGCACCAGTTCTATGGCGCCTTTCTCCAGCAGGGATTGAATTTCCTGCGCAAGGAGCGGATACGGACTCTTCAAAGAGAGATTCCCTGGTGGATTGTCGTGAGGCCTCTGCCGGAAAGGAAGACAGTAGCCGTGGGCAATGATCGCCAGAACCCACACATTTGAAGTAATGGCACGCCACTCTACAAGATGCTGCGCCACCCTTCCCCCCAACCGGCGAGCCATGGGACATGGCCTCATGACTGAGCTGAAGCGGCTGCGGCAGTGCCTGGGGGCAAAGAGGCAACTGCCCGAGCGGCCTTGGCACCTCGAGTACCCCGTTTTCCACCATTGGCACTCCTAAGGTGGCCCCTTTGACTTGCAGCTCCTCTCGATTTACTAAAGGATGAGTAATATCGAAAGGAACCTCCCCTCCATTGCTGTCCCCTAGGACGAAAAGGCGGAGGTTGGCGAACTGCAGCGCTCAACGACTTCGCTGCAGCTTTGGAGGTCTGCAACCTTTCAAGGCTCTCGTCAGCCTTGCTGCCAAAAAGATGTTCACCATCAAAGGGCATGCTGAGGAGCCGGGCCTGCACATCAGGAGCAAACCCCGACTTGCGCAACCACGCAAACCCGCGTATTAAGGTGCTCCCCGCCATGGACCGGCTGACACAATCCGCCATGTCCAGAACCGACAGAACGGACTCACACCTAGCATCCTTGCCATCCTGTACGATAGCAAGAAAACCATCCCGTTCCTCCCCTTCGGGAATATGTTCAGTCGCCAATGAAATACAGTTCCAAAGAGTGTGCGTGAAACGCGACAAGGCACACACGGAGTTGGCTGCCTGTAAAGCCATACCCCCTGAAGAAAACACTTTCTTCGCCCAGCCATCAAAACGCTTGTCATCCCTATCAGGAGGGATGGTAGGGTACGACGCCTGCTTTGCTGGAGCCGTGGACCCAGCACCACCAAACTCTCTGGAGTGGGGTGCGTGGTCAAGTAGCAGGGGTCACTACTGGCTGGACGGTATTTTCGCAGCAAAGACTTGCTCACTGCCGGGAGACTCTCTGGAGCAGTCCAAGCTGCAGCCACCCTTCTTTGCAAAGCCATATGGAAAGGCAGTACCGGATCAGTTGGAGGACCTTGGTCAAGGATGGCTGTCAGCTCATCCTGCAGAAAATCCACAGGGGCGCAGACCACGCCAAATAATCTGTGACCCTCGACATAAGGTGCCGGTACGAGGACTCAGCATGGGTGCCAGGCTCAGGCTGACAGAACTCCACCTCCGGAGAGGTGTCCAGACCACTGGCGTTGTGCAGTGACTGACGCAGGTCTTCAATCTGGCTGTGACCAGACAAAATCTCGTCCGGCACCTCCTCAGGCATCAAACCTTCCTCAGATCCCTCATCCCCCTCAGAAATAAAATCCAGAGGTCAGAAAGAGGGCACAGAAAAAGGGACAAAGACATTCTTAGCCTTGGCCAGAGCCTTTCTGGGGGGGGTTCCACCGTGCCACGGGGTATCTCCGACAAAGCAGCCTCGAAAGGCGTTGACGGAATCGGCGTCGAGCGAGGCGCAGACAACTTCGCCGGCGTCGACACAGGCCTCGAGGGCGAAGCCCCGAGCGTGTCCTTCGACAGCCTGGGCACCAATGGCATTTAAGACTTCCTCGAAGACTTCACAGGCTTATGCGGTCTCGAGGGTGTTGAGGACCAGGACCTGGAATGGGCATGTCTAGAGCGACCATCCTTGTCCGACCGGGACCTCGAAGGCGCCTGGTGGTCGCGACGACCACTCGAGCCACGAAGGCGTACGAGCGGTGTCTCTAGCACGGTCACGGCCGGCGTCCTTCGACCGCGCGGACGGACTGGAGCCCTGCGATTGAAAAATCGCCAACATCTCCTTTCGGAAGGAATCCCATTCCTCCGGAGTGGAATGCTTGTTGGGACAAGCAACCCGCCGACGGGCGGAGTCCTCGGATGAGGACGGGGAAGGCGACCTGTGACGTTGCTTCCCTGAGTGCCTCAAAGAGGCAGAGGAATGGCTAGACCGACTCCTGGACCGGGACCCCCCCGGACTCACGACGACAATGCGGAGAGTCGCCCCTCGAATCGTCAGTTGAAAGTCCAGTGGATCGCGATTTCCGGGGCTTGGCCACCTTACCCACCAACAGCTTCTTAGGCTCCCGCAAGGCCTTCGATGTAAGCGACTGGCAGTCGACAAAGTCATCCGTATCGTGGTCCTCCCGGAGGCACCAGAGGCAAGCGGTGTGCATGTCCGTCAACGACATCTTGGACCCGCACACCCGACACCATTTTAACACCCGACCGCGGGGTGGAAGAAGCCGAAGACATCATTTCAAGTACACAAACAAACAGGTTCGAAGAACCGAAAGAACAGGATTCAGTAGAACTGAGGCGCGCCGAGATCTCCGAAGCGAACACGCTCGTGGAAAAAATGGAACTGAGTCTACCGGGGTCGTGCGTCCTACTTATTACATCCGGTGACGTCGGCTCAACGGAGGCCCTCGAGGACAGCGTATCAACATCATCGAAGCAGGAAGATTTTCTGAAGCAGCACAGGTGTGGTTATTACGGTCATATATATGGAATACATCGGAGGACCCAATCCCCTCGAAACACATACTCAACCAGCAGCAATTCCTTTCGAACATTATTGTGTGGCGATGCTTTATCGACATCTTTCTGATTTGGAGAGGTACCAAAGATTTTTTCTTAGAATTCCTCACTTATGCTAACACCAATCAATTTGGGATCAGTTTAACTGGCAAGTGTGATTCGAACCAAATTGACTTTTTTAAATTACATATTTACAGCGAAGGCCAACACCGGTTTACCACCACCTACAGGAAACCGACCGAGGTTAATTCCATACTGACGGCACAGAGTAATCACCAACGTGCTACTATTGATAACATTCCCATGGGTGAATTTCATCAGGCCAGACGTAACTGTAGCAACTCCAAAGATTTTGATAAAGAATGTAACCTACTTAACCAACGGTTTTTAAAATCGGTGTTATAAGAGTCATGTCATCAATAAAGCTCATGCCAAATTTGCAAATTAACACAATTTGACCTCTTGGCTCATGTTACTAAGTGCAAGGAATCCCCACAATATATTTCCCTTGCTACCCTATTCACCAAGGACTCCTCACTACTATACAAAATGGTTGAAAAACACTGGCACATTTTGAGACTGGACCATGACCTTGAACCATACTTGACTCCCAAACCCAAATGTACTTTCACAAGAGCACCAACGATTAAATCAATGGTGAGTCCATTTTTCTTTGATAACAAAGTGATCAACACCACCTGGTTAAAACAACCAGGGGGTTTTTACAAATGTGGGAATTGTATCAGTACCCATGGGCTCACCTGAAATGCAAAGTTTCTCTGACCAATTTGGTTCAGAAGTAACAATACGTGATTTCATTAATTGCAAGAGCACCTACGTGGTGTATGCCAGAATATGCATCTGTGGCAAGCTCTATGTGGGCAGTACTATACGCCAGCTTAGAGTCCGTATCCGGGAACATCTGGCCAGTCTCAAGATGTCTGAACCTAAATCACCTCTAGCCATTCATTGGCAACTTTAACATCCAATGGATCATATCTCTGATCTACGTTACATTGGACTGATGAAAGTGCACAAAGGGAAAAGGGGAGGCAATCTCAAACTCAAACTCAGACAAATGGAAGCCAAACTTATTTGTTTTTTACGTTGCACAACCGGAGGACTTCATTCTGATCATGAAATGTATGTATTTCTGTAACATCAGGGCTAAGCCATGTGTAAAATGGATGTGTCTTTTTTCTCTTCAACTGTGTACTCAGCCTGCATTGGGACCCAGTTGGGGCACGCTTAATTGGGACTTACTTTGTTTACATGTGACGTCATTGAAGCAACGCAAAACGTCTTTGAGCTCCGAACGTCACTTGCGTGACGTATGCAGAACTATTTCATGACTACAGTTTGTCACGGGCGCTGCACACTTATCACCCAGCATTCTCGTAACGCTGCTCGATTAAACGAGTAAGTATTCCCACGGCATGCATGCTTCTTGCACGGCTTAAGTTGACTCAGAAAGCTTTCACCTGATTCTGGACCTGAACGTTTGCTTCTGTCATTTTCTTCAGGCGATATACTTGATCTAGCCATTGCGGCTTTTATTCATCCCTCTGACAGTCATCTGTATGACATATCGGACTTCTCAAGCTGTGTAGTTTTCACGGCCTCCGAATAGGTATGTGACTGTCCATTTTGGATTAATGTTGTTGAATTGCTTACTCGGTTTTGTAGTTTCTGATAGCAATGTCTTTTAAATTATTCAGGAGTTTTCCAAATTTTTTCTCATACTATTGTTGCATACAACTGGTGCGCGGTAACAATACTTTTTGTACCACCCCCATTTTATATATCCATATGGGCTGCATATTCGGATTGGTTCCTCATTGGTCACACACGTGCTGTCGAATTGATTTATTCCACATTCTTGGTACCCAATATCTCCATAGCTACTTGGCGCTTGGTTTACCTTCTATCTCACCATTTCACTATTGGGTTCTTCCTGACGTAACCCTTGCATTTGGCTGGTGCTTGAATCACATGAGGTTTGATTTCGGTGACCATGCGAACACAGGTTACCCATATAATCAATATGATATAGCATGAATCTCAACTATTACCATGCCATTTTCTTTTAGTATGGCATATGCCTCTAATTAAGCTAGCTACTAAGTGTCAGCTCATTGTGATTTTTTGTTCTCTTTCTGTTGTTACTGCAACCGCCTGCCCTCCACTCTCTAACTGACGTGTGGTATGCGATGCTTTTTTTCTTTCCATTCTATTTATTTGCTTATTCATGCTTTGCTCTTTACTTATTTGTTTTGAAATGTCCAATTGAATTTTATTTTTCATTATTCAGCCTTGAAGACGACCTGTGTACTGTAATGGTGTAGAGCGAATCACCATCCCTATCATCATTTATTCTCTTCATTAGTACCAACCAGAGTGGATTGGTTGGCGGGATTAGAGTGATTGCTGCCTCCACCCACTTCTTTCTCACCAGTCCCTAGTTCACTTTCTTCACCCTAACCCAAATAGTGATAACTAGCGCCCAGAGACCCAGTTTCGAATCCACATCCATTCCTTTTAGTTTGTACGGATGACACTCTGTCATCAGGACAAAAGATGGATAGTCTTAAATTGTTAACCTGGAATGTCAGGGGATTCATTATCTAAAGAGAAAGAGTCACGACATACATTGACATTGCTCTACTCCAAGAGGCACCTCACCAAAGACCAGCTTAACACACTGAGCAAAAAATGGGCGAGCCGCAAGGTAGGACCCTCGTACTCCATGTATGCCCGAGGGGTAATAATATGGATAGCTCTGGCAACACCATTACAGATACAAAAAATCATGACGGACGACGAGGGCAGAATGGTTATATAATACATGGATTTCTAGAAAAAAGGGAGGTATGCATCATCAATACATACGCACCCAATCACAATGCCTCCACCTTTTTTAGATGCTATACACACGGATAGGTCCCTACAGGAACTGCTCGCTAATATGGGGCGGCGACCTTAACTGCATGCTGTCGCCAGCTATAGATGGATCAGACAACAAACACAAGAAACCATCCCCACCTGCCAAGGTGTTGTCTCCCCTGCTGAAAGCTGTAAAATTAACAGATGTATGGAGCAATATACACCCGAACACAAGGCACTACTCGCACCACTCAGAACCACACAATATAAGCACCAGAATAGATTTGTCGGCAATGAGATTAGCAACAAATTCGCACAGGTGGAGTATAAGGCGCAAATACTATCAGACCATGCCCTCCTCAGTGGTATGGCAAGCACCACGCACCCCAGGTCAAGAATGCCCAAATGGAAACTAAGAGCGGAAGCTCTACAAGATACAGTATTTAGGGAACACATGAGAGAACACATTCACAGGTACTTCCAACATAACACTAGAAGCAGCAAAATAGCTTACACTATGAGAGGCGTTCAAAGTGATCAGAAATGAGACTATGCCCAAATCAGGTGGGTTACAGGCAGTAATTACCCGGGAGCTAAAAGTAGCTGAAGCTAAACTAGAAACAGGAAAAGAATATGCACATCCCCTCGCTGACTCAATTGAAGCTAGAATGCATACAACACTGGGATAGATTGCGTAAGCTAAGCTACAATAAATATACAGAGAGATTACATGCAGAAGGAGACAAACTAAGCAGATTACTATCATGGCTATACAACAGCGAAACCAGGAAAGAAACAATAAGCACCATCACGGATTACACAGGGACAGTACACAGGACACAAAAGGGACAAACTACATCTTTGGGGAGTACTAGAGGGAGCTCTACACCAATAAACCTGCAGTGCTAAACACAGATCAAGCAGAAGCTTTAGCACAAATAAATCTCCCCGAGGCCTGGGGTACCCCATAACCAGAGAGGAAATTGAGGCCACAATAGATGAATCACCGACAGGCAAGACACCTAGCACGGATGGGCTCCCTAGCAAATTTTATAAGGCATTTGGAACGGAGTCCGCAAAACTGCTCCTTAACATGTTTAACTAAGCGTACGAAAGGGGCGAGCTTCCCAAACCCCTAAGAGAATTCATATTCATACCTCTCCTGAAGCCCAATAAACAACCCACAGATTGTGAATCGTACAAACCACTGTCCCTCCTTAACCAAGATGGCAGGAGCTTCACTTCACTATTAGCCAACAGACTAAAAAACATGATCGCAGATCTTATCCATCCTGATCAAACTGGGTATGTACCCGACAGAACACTACCTGGAACCTGCAGAGACTACACCACATTATAAACAGCACCAAGAACCTCATGAGGCACTATGCAGTAGCATAATACAAAAATAGAAGTAGTGCCAGCAAAGAACTCTGCTGCCACGGAGCACTCTAACAAATACAGCATAAGCAATGGGTTTTAAAGATACACAACGTCACAAGTGACGTACATCACATAGGATACAAATACATGTAGCGGTTTGTTGCAACCCTATTTACATGTAGCCTGCTCCATACGGGATGCCAGGCGATTGGTCCCATCTCCTTCCATGTGGTGATCTTCTTCCTCCGTCATCGGGTACAAAGGCTCTAATTGGCAATTTAGTTGCACAATTCATTATTTCACAGCTCTATAGTGCACCTAGTACCAAGGACATGAGCGAGGCGGATACTTTAGAGGTCATGATAACTTCTCAGAACTACGTGAACCCCTGCTCAATCCAAGACACGCCAGCACCTCCACAACTTTCCCACCCGCAGCCTAAATTTGTTACCTTCTCCCCTTGGCACCTCGTAAGCATAAATCACATGAAACGATGGTGGGGGTGACCTTCACCGCGCTCTGATCTTCCTGATCGATTGGCCAATGCACAGTTTTATGGCTAGGCGTATTGGGCTGGTCAATGCACTCAAATGCTTGTGTACTGGGGCTTGCGTATCCCTGGATGCTGTAACTCAGATCTGGAATGCTGAAAGCCTAAAGCCCTCACCCCCCCTTATTTTAAAGGTTACATAGCATCATGGTAAAATCGGCAGTGTAAACATAAGCAAAACAGTCATTCAAAAAGGGTGGTCTTGACTCGTTTCCTGGACGGCCAGAAAAGGAGGTTTCAGAACTAATGTGGAGTGGGAGGTTGTTCCAGAGTTGGACAGCAATCACCGGGAAGCTAAAGCCTCCAGTTCTTTTGCGTTTGTAGTGATGTGGCAAGAATGTCTGATACTATACCTCCTAGCAATCACACTTCCCTGCTAGGCCCCAGACTCTTCACCATGGCTTAGCCGGAGGCCTCTTGCTACACCCGGCTTTCCCGTCATGCCCACACCCCGCCTTGGCTCGGCAGGCCACGATCTAGTGCTGCCCTCTGGACACACGAGACACCAGTTCCCAGTACCTTTCCATATAGCTGTGTACAAATACCACCTTATAAGGAGTATTCCGGTGTTTATGCCCGAGTTGCGTACTGATCTTGCTACACACTGTACTATGCATGTACCTGCAAAGTTTCTTCACAAATGTCTTATTACCAAATGTCTACAAACGTCATGGAAACTTGCCATGCTAAATCAGATGAGCTCTGACCGACCACCAGGAGAGCTCTCTGTCTGACACTTGCCACTTGCCATTACTGTATTATGCTGTTTGTCTTTCTCTAATAACTTGATATACCTCTCAGCTGTGTCCTGACTCTTCATTGCTGCAGTGCATCCTGGGTATTTCCTTATCAGTGGCAAGGTGTGGTCCGTCCATGGCTGTCCCTTCTCGTGAGATAGCTCTTCAAAGATCAATTCCGGCAAGCTCTTGACCTTGCAGGGCACATTTTCAGTGTTACATGCACCAATGATGAGACACAATAGAAAACTGTATCCGCAATTAATTAACCTTCTGCAGGGCTGCAAGCGGAAGATGCACACCCCCCCTTCGAACGCTCAGGACAGGATTAGGTGTGCTGGCATATCTATGGCACTAGGTCTCAATTTCAAGATGGTGTCTAACTTCTAAAATGGAGTCTCATTCAACACGTAATATTAGTGCAAGGATTCCCTACATTTCCACTATAATCCACCTTCTATGGATGACCCTCCTCCCCTCTCCATTCTCCCAGCTTCCCTACAACATCTCCTTCTACAATCGCCTCGTCCTAAATCGCCGAGGTGCCTGGGACGAACGCCTCTGCTCCTCAACACGAGCCCACCCTAGAAACCGCTCGAATAACAGCACAACTAGGAACTACTATGCAAAAAGATTAACCCCTTTTGTCCCCCCAAAAAAATGAATTTGTGGAGTCTTCAGGCCGTTCTATGACAAGATAAATTCTAGCTGACACTGCAATGGTGGAAGGCTTTCTGGGTGACTTAACTCTCAAACCGATCAGCAGAAAAGGCAGAATGACTGGAAGGTATGGTTACTGGCAAGGACATTTCTCAGTCTATGTACTACTTATTATCATTAATACCCTTTGTTATGTAGCGCTAGCTCACCCTAGGGCATCAAAGCGCTGTAATAACAGTTTATATCACTACCCACCACGTGGTACTCACTTCATCGACCTCGGAAGGATGAACGGGTGAGTTGGCCCTGCCAGGATTCGCACCTGTGTCAGCAGGCTGCGCAGAGATGTCAGAAATAAGGGATTAGCTTGCTGTGCTATCTGGCCAGCTCTAATGCAAATAGGGGAAGTCCAATAGCATTTTACTGAGCATTTAGTCATGTGCCTACTGATTCGCTCAGGAAAGTATTTGCTGAAACGGTTAAGATGCTGGAGATCTGTGTCAGTGCAATTAGCCCTCACTAATGTGATCACTAAACCTGTAAAATTCACAATAATTGTGTGACTGTATGCACAATTCCTCTCCTAAATGCAGATGTAAAGCTTCTTGCTAACATGTATGCCCTATGTCTGGGCAGAGTATTGCTGTCAGGCCAGCTGTGGGGTCCCAAGGGTGCTCCGCATTGGGGCACAGTTCAGGACTGCTCCCCGCAGCGTCGCCTGTGTGTAACAACATGGCCAGCAAGTGTCCCGGTCTGCGTTTAACCGGTGGCGTGTGCAAGGTTACTGGGAACCCCATTCGCACACAGACAAGCATGGGGTGGGAGCTGCAAGACAGCCCAGACTTGCTTGGGGATTTAAAGGCCATTCTATTTTGCAGTGACAGTGCTGGGAAAGAAAGGTCCCCAGGCTTGCAGGAATGCTTCTTGCACGGCTTAAGTATTTGGGTCCCAAGACATCTAGCTGCAGGCCACCATCATGTCTACATCAGTGGCTCACAAAAATCCAAGATGGCTGGCACCAACTCAACTTCCTTTTGTAGCCCCACCTCTTGTGCCATCACAAGTCCTTCTGGTTTCTTAGGGTGGTTCAGCACATAAAAGGAAATGGAAACAGCAAATTAAGAGGAGCATCCTCTAGTGTTCTGACCCACTGTTCTGGCTTTCTTGTTTATTTCTCCGTTTCCCAGCAAAGGTTCCTTTCTCTGGTTTCAAGTAGTTCCTCCTCTACTTCACCAAGGTCAGTCTTTCTTGGCTTCTCTTCCCCTGGCAACCCAGGCTGGAAAAGTGGAGGACAGCGGCTTCCTGGACATCCTACAAATCTTGCTGAAGACTAATCTCCCTCAAGCAGAGGCCAATCCTCCATCAAGTGCAGAAATTGGTAAACGCCAACCACTGGCAATTGCTGGTGCTCATTGTTAAAACACAAACTGGCTTCATAGCTAGCAGCAACAGTATTATAAAGGGAACTGATAGATCTGATTCATTTCATAAGAACTCCGATGCCTTCCATAGATGACCTTAACGATGCAGAGAAGGACTTACACAGGGTTTATTGTTAAAACTCACAGTGGATTTTCGTGGGGGTCTGTTGGGAACCCAACTTTCTGGGTCTGTTACGGCGACCTATACAGAAATATCAAGGTGCAGAGGACAGTCAGAGGGGTCATCTCCCTAGTTTCAAGCAAAAAGGGGAACATGTTGGGATTGACCAATTTTTGCTTCATTGGCATATATAATTAATATAGAATGTGGTTTTGCACCTCTAATGTGCTGCAAAACATGGATTATTTACAGGTGCTAATATCAAACCCAGATGTGCTTTCCAGGCAAATGTATAATATAAAAAAATTGGGAATGTATCTTATTCAATAACCTCAAGGATGGAATTATTTTGGATTGGACAAGTTTGTCATCAGACTCTCCATCTTATTGGTCAGCATAGCTGGGCCAAGGATGGCTTTAGTTAGCTTGGAGCCCATGTCACTAGGGATATCACTTTTCTACCTGAGAATAACGTCTGCCCTAAACTGGAGGAAATCAAGGCCTCATGCAGGAAGTGGATGAAGCTTATTTTGACAGTATGAGGAAGATGCAAGCAACTAATATGGCACCATTAACCATATTCATCCAATATGTTCCACTTCCCCTGCCTGCCAAATAGGGTAGTGAAATCTCTTTATTCACTGCACAGTTCACATTGCTCGCTTTGGGGGATTTGTTAGAGTAAACCTCATCCCTCTGGAAGTGGCTGGCCTTGTGGAGATGTAACTGGCACGTGTGTCTGCGCGTTCTGGGACTATGAAAAGGTTAAACCATGCTGGGAAGTAGTTCTACAGAGGATGTATCTGCTCCTCGGAGAACAGTTTTCAAAGAAGCCTAATCGCCTGTGTCCTTGGCCGAATACTTGCTGACCTAAGTCTACTTGCCTCACCCCACCTTTCACCATGCATTTCCTGCCTAACGTATATGGTCCTTTTTCCTTCTTCCTTTCATAAGTGAATTTTTATGGAAATATACTATTTATTGCTTCAATTGACAGATGGAATATTTTAAGAATTGTGTGTTAGTACATGGAGTATCGTAATCTATATTTCCTCTTCGGGGACCAAGAGCTTGCATGATCTCTATTCCTTTGGCTGAACCCATCTTGTATTGACCTCTGTTCTGTTACACTAGGATTATTTTTTTTAAGTAAATTGGAAACTTAGCCAACATTACCTCTATGGTTTGCTAAAGTGTGCCATACTATCTCAATGGAAAAAATCCACCACTAAAACAAGTGATTTCAAAGACTCTGGGCTCCATTTTTAGAATATAAGAAACATTTCCTCCGGGAGTTTACATGACTAAAGATTAGATTCACTTAACCAGAATAATATTAACAATTGAATGTGAATGGCATCTGACTCTGCGATGCATATTATGATGCGATTTAGTTGCAAAGAGTGGTATTCCTCACCAGTTATAGATGGGGCGGGCAGTGAAGACAAGAGTGGGGAGAGGGCTGGAACAGGTAAGGGGAGAGGCAGGTTTTGACCCGGCTGTGTATTATGCTGTTCTTTTCATTAGCTTTTTGAACTTCAATATGTAATTAAATGTTATTAAAAAAGAAATACATTTTTTTACATGACAAACATTTCTCCTGTAATAAAATATGCGTTAGATATTGATCCCTCTGACAAACTATGAAGTCCACAGCATCCTGACACTTCTCACCAGATTACATCAACTCACAATCAGATCATTGTGAAAAACAATTCAAATGCTTACCTATATAGTGCATTCCGGAATTCAGGAGTCATGAACAGCGTTTGCAATAGGCTGTTCAAATAGCAAGTCATGGCTTGATTTACTAACCCCACATAACCTAAAAAATATCAAACACAGTCCAGTTTAACGGGGCAGGAAATGTAAAATGGCTATCCACAATAAAACATTTTGACAGAATGTGAATTATTAACTGTGGTCGGAGTGCTAATTTTAGTAATGAGGGAGTATATGAGTAATCCGACTGGTAAACATCTCCTATGAACTGAATCGCCTCTAAGCATTTCCAGACTGAACAAAATCCAGTTTTTAAAATAAATATATTTCACAACACTGATATTACATCTATTTAGAAGCGCTCTTAATTTTGTCAAATAGGCCTAATGAGACAGTTACAGGGTTTACCGATTGCATAAACGAACAGATGCTGCTAAACAGTTGGAATCTTAACTACTGTGCCAGAGATCCGCACCGGGCACCACTTCTCTACTCCTAGTCAACAGTTCTCAAGTTCCAGAACACAATTGCATCACAAGTTCTATGTTATAACATATGCCATAACTACTGAATACATTTAACAATTTCACATTTTACAATTTGTATATTTTCAATAAGATGTTTTATGATATTGTACATGATGCTTGAAGTTATATGACATGCACAGTTGGGTTTGTTTTGTTGATTGGTTGTTGTAAAAACGGAAAAGAAATTGTTTGAAAAAATGTATATCTTCAATAAGATTCTTAAACAAAATACAATATGGTGGTTATCACAACTTTCTAGTATGTGTATTCAAAAAACAAGAAAAATAACACCTAATAGTTGTAAAAAGTTCCTAATAAACAACAAATTCTTAAATAAAACTTTTGCCATTAAAGAAACATACAATTTAAGTTAATTCCATTACATAATCTCTCCATCTCCTGGGACGACACTAATCCTGGAACTATACCAATTGTCACGCACTATATCATACCCACGCTGTTTATCACTCCTTTCATCATATCCATCCCTATCAACACCACTCACCATTGAGGGGTGGCCCTAGAGAGCCCGACCGTGATGGCAGCTCTTCTTTGAGCTCTGTACCGAGCTCCCAGTAATCCTGTAATAATAGTGGCTGGCTGTATAACACAAAGGTGAGATAGGTGCCCTAAATAGCCAGCGATACCAGTGCGGGAGTGGGATCTCCCCAAAATCCCTCCGACACCGTAAGATCAGCTGCAAACCCAACGTGGACAGGCAAGTGTGTACGCTGCGAGGACACAGCAGACGACGGAGTGGCGCCGACTAGGCCCGTGAGCCTCTTGGGGAGCATGGAAGACAGGCGCGGCCCCCGGTGACATTATGGGGCTGGGCCACCTGGGGTTACAACCCACACCTCGAGGACAGCAGAGGGATGGATTGGCGGGACTCCGAGTGCACAGCAAAAATGGCAGCGGCGCAGAGAAGCTCCCTGCGGTGGTGCAGCGGAGGGGCCAACATTCGGCTGAACCTCTGGCGGACTTGCGAGCTAGGACAATCACAGCTCCAGGGAGCCTGTTGACTGGCAAGTGACCGAGGAAGTTTAAATCACAGGAGGCCTGAGTAGGGGGGGCTCACGGAACAGACCGGGGAGCCCACTGCCTCGGATCCCGATCCGCCAGGAGACTGGCAAGAAGGTGAGCAACTGCAGCGAATGAGTGGGAGGAGCAGCAGAGTACCCCACGCTGCGACATGGTCCTGTGATCCCCTTGCAGTCAGGACCCGTGCTGGTAAACAGAGCGGGATCGGTGTGGGTCCGCCCCTGTGCCCGGCCAGAAGCACTCCTCGCTTATAGTTGGTCCAAAGAGTGAGGGAAGGGGTGACTCGTGTGCAGGGAGGAAAAGGACAAAACGCGAGTGGACCTACCATCTCAGTGGGTTGGAGCTCGGCTACAACTTGACGACCGAGGGGTGAACCTGGCACCCTCCCCACTGCAGGAGAGGAAAGCCACCCTGACTAGCAACACAGACCTTGCGGTGAGTGACGGAATCGGGGGGGAACACAAGCGGCGGCAGCACGGAGCACGCGTCGTATAGCTACTTATCAGTCCTCGGTACGGGGAGTCAGTGTGGGGGGCAAACACTTTGTTGGCCATAGTCTGGTCAAGTTGAGGTTGGGCTGGTGAGGGCAGCGGCTCGGCACAACTTTCTGCCAACCCAACACTTGACTGAAAGCCAGTGGCATTCTGGAGCCCCCCACACCTACAAAGAGAGCACTGAAACATTAACGGTCGTACTAACAGCACCGCCACGAGGAGGGAGGCTTGTGGCAAGCCCGGCTGCGTTAACATCTCCTCTATTTACCGCAGGATAGTGTTTGAGTGGAGAGTCAGCCCCCTGCTAATACGAGAACGGACCAACCACCCATTGTCTCAACACACCATGGCTGAGGGCCAGAGGCAGTCTGTAGCCCGGTCCTCCCCAGCAAAGCTTACTGTGCTAACCTCTTGACAAGTAACACGGCCGACAGGAGACAGATTTCTGAGAGGCCCCGACTGCTGACAAAGCGGGACACCACACTGCAAAGCGGTGCGAGAGGGGAAAACCAGTGGCCCAGCTGAATCAGGAACAAATGGGCAGGACTTGCGGCCTGGAGCCCGCCCCTCCTTCCCTAGTGAGCATTAAGGTGCCAGTCGGCCGATAAATAAAGCTGCCACCAAACGGGAGATCCGCAGGGAGACAGGTGGGTTACTACAACATTCCCACTCATCGCAAAACAGCGAGGGAAAGGAATGACAGTTTGCGCTAGTTGACAATACAGCGAGGCACCACCTGCTCAGTGCCCTCATTGACAGCCCGACCTGGGTAAGGAGGAGACTTTGTAACAACCCACGTGGAGAACTGGAGGGCGAAATACGAAACTAGGATGCTCCACAACAATCAGCGCAGAACTGAGTCAGCCCCCGGGTCGTCCACCCTGCCTGGGGATGACCTCAGAGTCCTGCTTACCCTAAGGCAGGGCGCTGCAGTTAACTGCCCCAAACAAAGACGGCTTCATTGCAACCGCGGAAACAAACGACCCCACCCGTGGTGGTACGCGCCTCCCTGATTCCGGGACCGTGTCCAGCAGAGACATCGTACCTGTGCTGTGGAGGTGGGGCACCCCTGGACACCGCGCATCCCTGCCTGTTACAGAGACCACACACAACTGTAGCCTCATATCCATTAATCGGGAGAAGTTGGGCCCATCTGACTCTTGCAAACATCCCTGGTCTGGCCTGGTTGGCCTCGAAAGAGACGCCTGCTGAACATGGGGAAATCTGAAAAGTTACAGCGTAAACTCAATTTCAAGAGTGGACCCTCCACCAGGACACCCAGACCACAGCTTCAGGCGGAACTGACTGAATCAATGGGTGAGTTTGAAGAGAACGCCACCCAGGCTCCGGAGTTGGCCATCCGAGAGATACTGTTGGACCTTAAGGTGGGAAATAGGAGGCCTCGACTCCAAACTAATTGAAATTGATTTTTTATTTCTATTGCGCTCGTACACAAGTGTTTCAGAGTGCGACAAGGGAGGGGAACAGGGGAGAACAAAACAGCGATCTTACTAGGCCCAGTGACATTGATAATGCGCAAGTCCATGGGAGGGGAAGTGCGCATGGAAGGGGGGGGGGGAGTGGAAAGTGCGAAGCAGAGGAGAAACACATTCATAATAAATAAATAAATAGATAAATAATAAAGGCAACAAACAGTGGTAGTGCAGCCAGCAATTTGCAAGTTCTAGGTTTAAGGCAACATACAGGGTAGGTCTGATAAGTGCAGGAAGAAAAAGGGGGGCTGTATGGGTACAGATATAGACCCCAGTGCAAGGTGTGGCCAGAAGGCAGTGCGGGAGGGTGGCAGGGTGAGCAGGTACCTGGTCCCAGACGACAGAGGGTGGCCAGGTGCACGGTACCAAGAGAGAACAGATCAGCAGGGGAGAGGTGGAGCGAAGGCAGAAGAAAAGAGGAAGGTCTTGAGGTGCTTCCGGAACCGGAGATGGTTCTCCTCAAGTTTTAGAGTGGCAGGGAGGCTGTTCCAGAGAGAGGCCCCAGCCGAAGACTGAGATCTACCCCCAGCTTGTTTCTTTGAAAAACGACTGACCCTGAGGGAGTTGGAGGTAGAGGAGCCAAGAGCTCGAGAGGGGAGGAATTTGCAGAGGTATAGCTGAAGGTATTTTATTTTGGACCCAGGCCTGAGAGAGCCTTGTGGACAATGCAGAGGGTTTTGAATGTAATCCTTGCATCCACTGGGAGCCAATGGAGAGATTTCAGAGCTGGAGAGATACGATCCCAGGGCTTGAGGCCAAGGGCAAGTCTCGCAGTCCTGTTCTGGATTAGTTGCAGAGGGTGGAGAGAAGGGGCAGGTAGATTTAGAAAGCGGCTGTTACAATAGTCAAACCGAGTGAGAACCAGAGCGTGGGAAACCATGAGCTTCTGGGGGGAAGGAGAGGAAAGGCAGAGTATCTCTGAGGAGGTGCAGTAGGAAGTTTGACTTTTTAGAGACCTCAGAAATGTGGGCAGAGAAGGAAAGGGTGGAGTCAAAGATGACCCTGAGATTTTTAGCCTCGCAGGTGAGGATAGGAGGAGGGCCAAGGGAAGCCGGCCAGAGAGTCAGGGGAAAGGATGGTGAAGGTGTGCCCATGAGGAGGATCTCAGTCTTGCAGCAATTCAGACAACGATCGTTGGTGGCACACCAATCCTGAATGGCAGTTAGGCAATCAGAGATGAGCGAGGGATAGGAGGTGGCCGAGGGCATCCTGAAAATGAGTGGAGTATCGCCAGCGTAGCACTGGAAATTTGAGCACTAGGGACTCATCCTCCAAAGTCGACCTGCTATAACACAGGCTTGACAAACATGGCGACCGCCTAGATGCAGTAGAGCAGAAGAGTATCCGGGCTAGAAGATGGGAATACTTCACTTGTCGCTGGAGTGTCAGCACTGGTGGTTCCGGTCAAATCAGTGACGGCTAAAAACAAAGACTTGGAGGGAAGAGCAGTCGCAACAATACTTCCCTGGTCAGTGAGAGAGAGTGGCAAAGTCCTCCTAAAATGGAAGAATTCGTGGAGACTATGTGTTAAGACTTGTTCAGACGCTCTGCACCATCTTCTTTGTTCGTAGTCGAGAGGGCCTACTGCATACCTGCAACCCGCCCGATTCCAGGAGCGGCCCCCCAAAAAAGGGGAGCTTCAATACGATGACAAAATACCAAGATACCCAGACTTCTCATAGGCGGCGCAGGCTTGCAAAGGTCTTTTGCAGGACTGAAAAAACTCATCATCCCATAGTCCGTGCTATTTCGGGCGAAGCTCCGGATCCAGCATGCAGGGTGAACAATTCTTTACCTCACCGGAGGCAGCAAGCTCCTTTCCGGACGAGATTGGCTGACAATGACCCCCCTCCCACCCCCCGCCCAAAACTAGCAGATGCCCCGTGCAGAGGATGGTGACCAGAGAGACCCAGGCTAAGGTCGTAGAACCTGGTATGTTAAGGGAAGCAATGCAACGCTGTAAACACCAGACAAACAGTTCACTCCACAACTTTATAGTTTAAGCACCTCAGGCGTAATATTCCAGTTAAGAAAGGGAGCTCGCGGACTCAGCGGGCACTAGCGCCCAGAGCTCTGCAGTGCAAAAGGGACAAGGGGAGGGACAGTATCAACTGGCGGGTTGGGGGTTACCTGTTGGGGAGGATGAGCAGGGGGGGGGTGAAGGGATTGAGGGATTGAGTGGAGGGGGTGGGAAACAGAGGGTAGTCAGGGTCGATCTTAGGGGCAGAGTTTTTGGGACTGCGGTCCCGCCAGTCCACTCCACTGGCATTTCATAGGAAACAAGCAGCACTTATCTCTATAAAGAAGGCAATGGTTGGGAAGATCCGGCCCTCACTGGTAAGGCATACAAGGAGTTGATGGGGTTCAACATAGCAACATGGAATATACGTGGGTGGATTCAGGGACTCCCAATATCTTGAGACACCACATTGATGTGGCATTCATTCAGGAAACCCATCTCACTACTTCCTCTGAGCGCAGGTGGGGTGCTAGCTGGGGTTGCCAAAGATATTTTCCTCCTACTCTGCCTATGCCAGAGGAGTAGCAATTTTGATAAGCAGAGGGGTAAAATTTCACAGAGGGGTCGCAAGTGGTCCTGGTAAATTCATTTGGCCCAAACGGACAGTACAAACGCATTCAACCATGGTTATGACCCAACTAGCCGGGTTCCGAACAGCCACGATCATGTGGGGAGGGGATCTCAATACCACTCTGGACCCCTTCTGGGATGGGTCAGGAGTGACCCCGAGCGGGGTGTCCAAAGCGAGCCTACAAATACAGGAAATGTGCACGTCATACAATCTCATCGACGCATGGTGACAATGTCACTTGAAGGTCTGAGACTTTACATACCATTCCTGGGTCCATGGCTCCAGCTCCAGATTAGACTATTTACTAGTGTCGCGGGAGGGGGATTCCACTGGGGGGAGGGTGTACAGTTGCATTCTCCGTAGAACACTCTCCGACAATACTCCAGTGTTATTAGATTGTGCGCCTGAGACGGACGGGAGGGCGGGGGGGTGGGGGGGTGGGTGGGGCTATTCCCGGCGGTTGAAATCAGGTGCACTTCAGGACCCAGTGTTTGCTCAAGAGTTGCGGGATGAAATCCAGTCCTTTCTCCTACATAACGAGGGGTCAGCCGCTTCCGGCTGAGTTTTATGGGAGACCCTCAAGTGTTTTGTTAGGGGAGTATGCATGTCCAAAGAAAATGGTATCCTGCGGGTCATCAGAAGGGAACTCGCTGAAGGGGAGATCCGGATTAAAACACTAGAGGGGGATTACGCAGAAAAAACGAGAACACAAGACATTACCTCATCTTTGCGAGGAACTAGATACGTTTAGGATGAACGCTGATCGAGAAATCCGTTTTCTGGCCTGGGGGCATCAACTCAGACAGTATGGTGAAGGTCAGAAACCAGGAGTGCTCCTGGCATGGCTAATTGCTGCTAGACGCCCTCCCATCATAGAATGTATATAGGACTCACACGGGAAACTTGTTCATTCCAAAGAAGATACTGCAGAAGTATTACGAGTCTCTTACCAGGAATTGTATAGCTCCAAATGCCCGAGAGACCCAGCTGCCCTGCGCGACTACCCCCAAGAAACTGAATTATATTTGGTGGAAGGGGACCTATGGGAATCGCTTAATAAACCAATCACCCTTGATGAAATTCTAGCTACGATTAGGGAACTACCAGGGTCTAAATCACCAGGCCCCAACAGGTTAACAAGGGATTTTTGTAAGGCATTCGCCCCTACCCTGGCGCCACTTCTCAGCACGTACGAAGAGGCGATCAACAAAGGAGTACTGCCCCCCACGATGTGCGAAGCGAACATGATATTGCTACATAAATCTGTAAAACATCCCGAGGACTGTGCCTCGTATAGACCAATTTCCCCAATAAATATAGACGATAAAATGTTTGAAGAAATCTTGGCCAGAAGGCTGCTTCCATTGATGTCTGTGTTAGTACTGGCAGATCAGGTGGGTTTCATACCCGGATGAAATACTTTGTTCTGCCTCTGCCTTTTCTTTGGAATCAGAGGCGCTGACCCCCTTGTCCCAGGCAATGGCGCTACCTTGAGACGCTGAAAAGGCCTTCGACTCAGTTGACTAGCCATATCTCTTTGCGGTACTACAAAAACTAGGACTCCGTGCCTACTTCATCAATCCGGTTTCTGTTCTCTACGAGAACCCTTCTGCACAAATTATAATTGGGAGAAGGTGATCAGTCCAATTCATTATGAAAAGGGGGATCAGACAAGGCTGCCCTCTGTCTGCAATACTGTTCGCCCTCACTATGGAGGGGCTGGCTGCAGGTCTCAGGGGACAAGAAACTGGGAGAGGTCTTAGCCTAGGACCACACAAGCAAATTATATCATTGTATGCTGATGATGTGGCCCTCTATTAGCGATCCTGAACAAATCCAGCGAGAGGTTCTTAGGTTTGGGGTCTTCTCAGGACATAAAATCAACCACAGCAAGTCTGTGGTGTTTCCCTCCCCTCCTCACGGCAGAAACCAGGGAATATCGGGGCTAATTCGACCTTAAATGGGAATCTACTGGTGTAAGGTACTTTGGGTTTATGCTTTCCCAAAATCGTAAAGATCTGTTCCGAGAGGACCATAGAAACGCTTAGGGAAAAGATAGCGAGGTGGCGACACCTTCCACTTGCGCTACTTGGGCACATATCTATTGTCAAAATGATCATATTACCCAAACGTCTGTACCTATTCATTAACATTCCCCTGTTGCTGCCAGGAGGCTTCTTTTGGCACTTGCACGGCCTGATCCTAGACCTACTTTGGGCTGGGAAACCAGCAAGAGTAGCCTACACAACGCTTGTACAACCAACAACGAAGGGAGGCTTAGCTTTACCAGAGCTAGAATGCAACTACTGGGCAGCACAGGCACAATTCCTGGGACACTGGTACGCCACTCACTTTGTACAACCACATGTCCAAGTCGAACAGGCCTTGATGACCCCTAGCTTGCTGAGAGCAGCAATTGTCGGAGAGCTGAGAATCCCATAGCATACACTAAATGTGGTCCTGATCTCACATGCAATATGGCAGAGGATGGCCGCGAAGGGTGGTATCAATAGCAGATATTCAACCCTACTGCCAGCTAAATACATCCTTGGGCTGCCCATAACAAGCAAGCAGGTATATTTGCAATGGGCAGATAAGCTACGATTAGAGACCCTCGGCGACCGGTTCATGGATGGGGAGTTTCTTATGATCCAACTGGTAAAGGAGCAAGGTGCTGACTCAGCCCTTGATATATTTCTGTACTTCCGTCTGAGATGCACGTTTAAGTCCTTCTTTCCCTCCTTCCCAGCACAATCGCCAGTTTGGCAGCTACTGCACAGGGTGATTCAGACACAAGGGGAAGGCCGGCTGATCTCACAAATTTATAACAACCTGATGGCAGGTGGGTTGGGAGGGATGGAAAATCCTAAGAAAAGGTGGGAAACAACTCTGGGTGTCTCCATCGTAGAAGAGGACTGGCCTACATACTGATGCAGCCTCAGAAGGTGTCCCTCAATTGCAGGTACAAACGTATTCATATCAACTTTATACACCAGACCTACCCCACACCAGCCAGACTACAAAGACCCTTCTAGTCCATACCAGAGGCATTTCTTTATTTATACATTTATAAAGCGTGCATAGCACAGAAGCATCTAGGTGCTAGAGCTTCAGAGCTTGGTTACAGAGATGTACTTCAACAGTTACAGTTGCAGTACTTCATTCATTCCCAACATGCAGATATACAAATCAGGCACAGTACATATAGTATTACACAGCAGTGGTGTACTTCATCAGTTACAGTTGCAGTACTTTGTACATGCGCCACATATTGTTATACAGATATACAAATCAAGCATGGTGTACATAGTATTAGTCACAACATGAATACATAATCGGTCATGGCATCTGTTATTGAAGGTTACATAAACGAGTGATTAGGTACGTTTGAGTAGTAGTCTTCTTTGTGGACGTGGGCAGTCGGGAGTAGTCTACTGAATGTTGCAGACACTAATGCTTACACAGGTTTGCCCAATAGTCTTCTTTGTGGGCGTGTAGGGAGTAGTCTGTCTGGAATAGGCCTAGTGTCTATTGTTGGCGATCTAAGCTGAAGAGTCTAGTTTTTAGATTTTTTCGGAATGACCAGAGGGATTTGTTGTTTCTCCGCTGTAAAGGCAGAGTGTTCCACAATTTGGCTGCCACTACCGGGAAACTAGAACTTCCTGCTTTCGGTCTCCTGAATCTCGGTGTAACGATGAGGTTGGAGTATGAAGCCTGTGTGCATCTATTAGTTTGGGTTTTGACAGTTTGTTGCTGAGGTATGCTGGTGCGTTGTTAACGAGGCCTTTGTGGGTGAGGGTAAGGATTTTAAAATGTATCCTATCTTGGACCCGGAGCTAGTGGATGAGTTGTCTAGTTGACAATATAAGTTCTTTTTTTAGGCATTTTTAAGGCAGCTCCAATTGCATTATTTTGTACTATTTTGAGGTTTTTTTATATTTCTGGTACTGGTTCCTGCAAAGAGTGTTACAGTAATCAATCCTAGAGAGGATCAGTGCTCTTGCTAGGGTAATACGGTTATCTGTCGACAGGAAGGGTCTAATGGCTCCAATTAGTTTTGCCTTGTAGGCTGCAGACGAGACAATGACATTACCCTGTCTGGTTAGAGAAGAGTCAATGTAGACTCCAGAGAGTTTTTATTTCGTTGGCGACATTGCCATCAATGTTGAAGGATTTGTATTGCTGTGAAAGTTTGCTTAACTTAGATTTGTTTCCAATTAAAATTAGCTCGGTCTTTTCGTCGTTGAGGCATCATTCATTTTGAGCCATAAATGCTTGGATGGCGAGGTAAATTTTGTTGAGGTTGTTTAGTCTGTAATTTAGGAACCTGTGAAAGGTATGAGTTTTTGAGTGTCATCTGCATAATTTGTATATCTGACACCCATTTTGTCTAATTTGTCAAATAAGAGCTTTGTGAAAGTATTATATAATGTAGGTGGCACACAAGAGCCTTGCGGTATGCCACAAGTTACTGGGGCTGGTGTGGCTGCTGATGAGGCAGAGAAGACCCTCAGAGTGATTGGAAAGAAAGGATTTGATCAATTTGATGGCTTCAGGGGAAAAATGGCATGCAGTTTCTAGATGGCATAGAATGTTATGGTTACCCAGATCGAAAGCAGCTGATAGGTCTAACAGGAGGAGGATGCACAGGTCTGCTCTGTCCTTGAATTGGTCCATTTGTGCTTTTAAGTCCAGGAGAGCCGTTTCTGTTCCATGACCGGGTCTGAATCCGGATTGTCTCAGGCCTAAGAGTGTTTGATTCCAAGAATTTTGGGATCTGCAGGTAGGCTGTGCGGTCAAGGACTTTTACTAAGAATGGAACTGTAGTGATGGGTCGGAAGTTTGTTGTAATGTTAGGGTCCAGTGTAGCTTTTTAAAAATCAATGGTAGTACCTAGGCTTCTTTATGATTATCAGGTAATAAACTAGTGGCAAATGAGCGGTTGATGAGACTGGTGATGAAAGGTGCCAACTCACTGGCGCAGTCTATTATGAGGGTGGTGAGGCAGATGTCGCCTTTACATCTTGACAGTTTTAATCCTTTGATAATAATAGTTTCTAGTGTGGACACAGGCATAAACGTACATTTACTGGCCACATGAGGTGCTGTCGTAAGGGGTGTAGTTAGGGGGGTGGTGTCAATGTTGAGTTTAGTGTGGTGTGTTTGATGGGTTTGGTCGTAATAGTGGTAGAGAAAATTATGGTATTACGGTCCGACAAAGGAGGAGTGTTGGAAAGGATGTGGTTGCACAATTGGTGTCAGCAATCCAGTCTACGGTATGTCCTTTTTCGCGATTCGGGGAGCAGACACCATGTGTGAATACTTGGGCTTTCATGGAGTTGGCCAGGAGGCCTACATGGATGTCAAGGGAGTCGCTCAAGCCAAGGTTGAAGTCCCCTAGCATGGCGGCTTTGGAATGGGGTTTCATATTATAGGCCAAGAGAGGTAATGTCTTCAAATGTGGATATAGGACCTGGAGGTCGATAGACAATATGAAGGGTGAGGGTACAGATGTGCGTGAGTGCAATTTTCAGGGTGATTACTTCAGAGGTGAAGGGGAGTTCTCCTGATATTCTTATATCAAGGGTGTTTTTGGCTAGGAGAGCTACTCCGTCTCCTTTAGCATTTGTTCCGTCCTTCCTGTAAATTGTGTATCCCTCAGGGATGGCTAGTGATGGAGCAGGGCCTGAAGCAGTGTGGAGGCAGGTTTCTGACACTGCCAGAATGTCTAAATCATTAGCTTTGATAATGTCTACAATTTCAAGGGCATGGGCTATGATTAATCTTGTGTTTATGAGGGCACATTTCAGGTGTGAAGAGGGGTTGGTGTGGTCAGTTTTCTTAGTATTTGGGTTAGCGTTCTTTAGATTTTTAAATCTATCTCCAATTATAGGAGACGCTTGGTATTCTGGAGTGGAGGAGTCAGCCTTTTAGGGGGTGGTGGTCTAAATGTTTACTGAGGTAGTGTCGACACAGAAGCTGGTATGTCAGGAATCAAGGATTTCTAAGGACTTTGCAAGGTGTAAGGGTGGACAGGTAGCACAGGTGCTGTAGTACACCTATGGGTGTGATGAGGGCCAGTCTGTGAAGAGAGTCTGGATCGCCTTGTGGGTCCAACAATGGAGCATGTGGGTGGATGACTAACTGAAGCAGTGGAGCATGAGGGATCACTACCCTGGGTCGTTGAGGTGATATGGGGTAGGAGTATAAGCGCAGAAAGGGGGTGCTTTGGGGAGAAAGTGAGTAGGGCATGGGTGGGGGTGGTGTCAAGCACACCATAATCTGGTGAGGCCGTTCCCTTCCTGAGTGAATGAGCCTGCTGAACAGGGCCGATTCAATTGGCTTGTAAGGTCCATGTGGAATCTTTGGGTGAAGTGGGTGGGACTCACTTGTGTCTTAGCTATCATTAAGAGGTTTTATAGGTTTGAAGCGTTGGCAATGGTAAAAGCAGTAATAGTAAATGTTAGGTAAACAATGTATATCAAGGCAGTGGCAGCTGCAGCTTTTGTGGCGAGTTACAGGCGAGTAACGAGTTACAGTGCAAATAGGCGGTTTGATCAAAACATATGTGCCAATTGCAAAATGCAAATGTGAAATTTTGTGGCAGGGGCATGGCTGTGATGACAGAATGCAGTTAAGTGAACTGGGCAATCACAGCAGAGTAACGTTTCGCAAGGCACTAGTTCCGGCGGCAGCATGCAAAAAGATAGATTTGACAACACAATTTTAACGGTGGCAACAAGGTAAAATGTATATAGAAAATGTTGTGGTAGGGCCCAAATAGGTGGAGTACTATTTCGCGCGATCGCTAGTGTAAGCAACAGCAAGTTACATGTACATAGTTTTTAGCGAAAGCATTTAGTAGTAATAACAGCAATGCCAGCATACATGTAGATAATTGCCGCGTGTTGGCTAGCTGCCATTGACAGTGGGCAGTAGGGTATGCACGGCAGCAGCGGGCAAGATGCCATGTACATTTCGGAAACATGCCAGAGCCTGCTTGCCTTACTAATCAGCTCAGTGCACTTAGACTAGGGGGGCTATGACTGTTTAGGGCTAAGTGGAGGGCATGCAATTACATCATGAGGCTGATGTATGCATCCAGCTGGGGTACACTGTCTTTGGCATGCAGGATACTTACGATAGAATGCATACATGAGATGACGGGAAGCAAATAAACGTATGCATTCATTCGATGTGGCTGTAGCCCGGCTGACTTCCTCCACCTGGCGTGAGAGTGCTCGAGAGTCAGTCAGTTCTGGTCGGATGTGTTGCTCAAGATATCACTGATAGTTGGGGAACCGCTGGAGGCAAGTCCTCTTACAGCACTACTAGGATGTACAAACCCCCTACAGCCCGCCGTGAGGAGCCTTTTGGGACTAGTCTTAGTTCTGGCACGCAGAAGGGCAGCTATGACATGGGGGGGAGCCCCCCACCCAACGCACAATTGTGGCTTCAGGATGGCGCCTATTACTACGACATGAAAATAGCGTTTTACGACTCTGCCACTGCATGCACGCCCTCCAGAGGTCTGGGGCCCTTATATCTATTATCTGATGACTCTTGCATAAAGTGTCGCAAAGTGGAGAATGTCAATTAATGGCTCATATGCTTGAGACTGTGACCATGTGCTGCTTGGATCTGGGTATGTCTCGGGGAAACAGAGGGGTTGGTGGGTGGTGAACCGGACTCCACGTTTTGTTGATTGTTGATGTTATTAAATGTAAAAATAAAGTATTACAATTTTTTTTTAAAACACCACTTACCAGTTTGTGATCTCTCCTAGTTCTCCCCAGCTGGGCACTATACCCGACCACTCTCCGCCTATTGCACTGGCATCCATCCTCCAACATAACATGAGATCCTCTCCTTGCCACCATTCTTGGTTCAAAATACACTTATTCTCCTTAAATTCACTCTGTATGTTTCCTAACCTTCACCCAGGCTCCCACACCTAATTCTTCCTTGGCTGAAAACGTTTATCATATTTCTTCTTGCACAGTAATTTGTACTTGAATACCTCCTTTATTTGTCCCTCATTCAATAAGATTCCCGTTCTTCTCCCCTTTCCCAACCACAGAAGACACCTATATCCAACTTCATGTCTCAATTTCATCATCACAAAAGGTGAACATCTCGTTTGGGATAAGGAGAACCTCTGAATGTGGTAATCATCTCCCACAGAACCTGTCCCCATGGCAAACCCCTCACAAACGGCAATTGTAGATTTGCCTTAATTATCCTATTTACCTTCTCAACTAGGCAATTCCCATGTGGGTGGATCTAGTGGCTTTCTTTGTAATACTGTGAACCTCAAGAATGTCTTCATTTCATTAAATACAAACTGCTGACCATGGTCACTCACAATGCTCCTGGGATATCTCTCATGTGCACACACCCACAGTAAAAAAATCTATTACCACTCTAGTAGTCACAGAGCTGGCAAATAATCTGCACGTTAAGATGGCTTGAATCTACCAATACAATCAAGAGAGCAATACGCCTTCCTCTCACTCTCTATTGGACTCCTATCGATCCCTACTTTTTCCCCACACCTCTACTGGCACTCATACAGTGATACAGAATGTATGTTTTCCTTGTTACTTTCTGTACACGCTTGACAATCCTTCACCTTGCCCTCCACCATGTCATCCATCTCTGGCTACTAGTATCATCCGCTTAATCTCATTTTTGTGAGACTTCGACCTCTAAATGTCGATGGAGATTCATCGCAATTTTCTGTCTCACTGCTCAGGGAGGAAGCAGCTTCTCCCTTCATGCTAAACCCCATTCAAACAGCACCAGCTCATCTTTAACCATAGCATATCTTGTTTCCCATTTTTGTTTGTTCGCCACCCTTCTTGCATATATCCATCCCACTACACACTTCAATTCTTCATATTTTAATGCATTCTTCCACTCCTCATCAGATATTACTGTTCCCACGATATCACGTTGACTTGCCACCCACATCTCCAAATGTTCATACTCCCACTCCATGGGTAGCTCTCTAGGGGGAAATCTTGATAAGCAATTCACCACCAAATTATTCTTCCCTTGGACATGTTCTTCCATCAAATTAAACTCTGGAGTGTTCGGCAACCACTTTGCAATTCGAGGTGACGCCATATCTGATCCCCATGTGGACAGTAAATGTATCAGTGGTTTGTGGTCACTTCACACTACTAAAGACACAGGTCACAAATATGACATAAAATATGCTGCACAACAACATGCCCATGCCTTCTTTCAAATTACAGAATATTTCCTCATATTCATTCAATGCCTTAAAGGCAAATGCAATAGGCACTTCTTCTCGCCCTTGTCTGGGGCTGAACACTGCCCCCATTCTTCTGACTGGCATCTAATGTTAATAACATTCTCACAGACATTTCAAATCTATACAAAGTGAGTGCCTTCACAATAGCCTCTTTAATGCCTTTAAAAATTTCGATCATCCGACTCAACCATATGAAAAGTACACCCTTCGTAGCACCTCCCTCAACTCTGTTCTTTGTGAGAAGTTTGGAATAAACTTTGCCTAGAACTCTACTAGTCTTTATAACGATTTCTATTGCTCTTTGTCTCCTGGTTTTTGTATTCCTTTGATCAGGCCTACCAACTCAGGTTTCAGTTTTAGCCCTTCTGTGATAACATGTCCCAAGTAAGTCACTTCATTTACTTTAAAACTTACACTTTTCTTCTGTCACTGTTAAACCTGCCTCTTTCAGAGTCTCCAATGCATGCACCACCCATTGGTCATGTTCCTCTTCTTCCCCAAGAACACTAAAATGTTATCCTAGAGGTTCAATGTGATTTAAATGAATCAAAATAACAGAATGAATGAATAACAAACCTATATATTTTTATTTTGGGGGGTCCCCCTCTCCCCAAGCCCCCTGTTTCCCCATGTTTGAAAGGCCACTTTAATCCCCTGCCCACCCGTTTTAACTCCTTAAGCCCACCCCATATATATTTTTTTACCAAAAAAATCATTTTTCGTTTTATTGGATTCGTTATGAATGCATTTGTTATTTTGGATTAGTTTAAATCACGGCATACCCATCCTAGCAACAATGTATGCTTTTGTTTCCACTACACAGATTTTCCATGACCATCTCACTTTTCGCATTGTAGCATAGTGTTATTAGGAAGAGGTTATCGGTCTAGTCATATTGCATCATTAACATCTCTTAAATCCACCTATAAGCATATTCCACCATCTGCCTTCTGTGTAACCAGAATGGGTGGGAACCATTCATTTGCCCCAGTTGGCTCTATTATCCCTTTTTACACAATTTCATCAATTCCCATTCCAACTCCTTTATACTCAATGGAACTTGCCTCACTTGTGTATCGCAGGTACTGCACCCCACCTCAATTTTATCATGTCACTAAAACCTCCCAACCTGCCATAACTGCTTGTCAACTAAACCACCACTATTTGGTTCTACAGCCCAGGTTGGAGTTCGATCTGTAAGCCTATTCAAAGATTTGTGCTTTATTGACATGATAACGCAATTGCTCGACGAAATCAATGAGCAAGTTGATGCGTCTAACATTATACTCTGTGGTGACTTAAATATCAAGTGCATAGAAGATAATACATCAGAGCACATGAGCGAGTCTACCACAGCTAAGCAATGCTGTATAGAGATGGAAGCACGAAAGATGCATATGCTGAATGGAAACACGCCTGGGGATATTCCAGCTAACATGGCCTGGAGAAGAGACAACCAGAAATCCATTTTAGATTACTTCTTCGTATCTGAGACTTTGCACTGGAGAATAAAGACCATGCAAGTCCACGAAAAGCAAGAAAGCGACCACAACTTGTTGGAAATAACTCTGGCCAATATAACATCAGAATCCCAAGCTTATTGGAAACATGAGGTTATGATATGATATGGCATTTGTAACGCGCCTATACACAGGTGTTTCAAGGCGCGACGAGGCAGGGAGGGGAGGAACAAGGGGAGACAGACAACGATCCTACTAGGCCAGGTGTCATTCAGATCGCGCAAGTGCAGGGGTGGGGGAGGGGGAAAAAGTGCAAGGGGAAGGGGAGGGGGGGAAGTGCAGTACAAGGTAAGTGGCGTAAATTAATAAATAAATAGGGCCAGCTGGTGGCAAGTGCAAGGTAGGTGCAGAACAAGTGCTGGGAAAGGGGGGGGGGGCTGTAGGGATACAGAGACAGTCCCGCAGTGCAGAGGGGTTCCAAGGCATCAGTGCAAGTGGAAAGTGGCTGGGCCCAGGACCGAGGCCGTTAAGAGTGGTCCAGTTGCAGAATCAGTGCAGTTTCAGTGAGGACTATTAGCTGTTCAGCAGGAGAGAGGGAGAGAGAAAGCAGAAGCAAAGAGGAAGGTTTTGAGGTGCTTCCGGAACCGGAGATGGTTCTCCTCAAGTTTCAGGGAGGCAGGAAGGCTGTTCCAGAGGGAGGCCCCTGCCGTGGAGAGAGATCTACCCCCAGCTCGTTGCTTCAAGAAGCGGCTGACCCTGAGGGAGTTGGAGGCGGATGAGCGAAGGGCTCACGAAGGAAGATATTTGGGAAGAGAGAGTTGAAGGTATTTAGGACCCAGGCCCCAGAAGGCCTTGTGGACAATGCAGAGGGTTTTGAACTTTATCCTCGCAGCCACTGGGAGCCAGTGTAGAGATTTCAGTCCTGGAGAGATACGGTCCCTGGGCTTGAGGCCAAGGACAAGTGTCGCAGTTGTCATTGATTCGTCAAGACTCTGTTTGAAACTTGAGGACTCGGATGTTAAAGACCTTACAGCTATGTATAATTCTGAAAAAGATGTACTGGAATATGATCATATTCTCGCGCAATTCAAGGTAAAAAATCATGACCTTAAAAGACCAGGCATTGTACCAAAACATACATTTGATCTAGAGATTCTAAAACAAAAACGTAAAATGAGATCACAAATACGAGCTATACAAATAACGAATACTCCAGAAAAACAAAGCAAAAAAAAACACATTATGCAAATGTATAAAAACTGGTTAAAGTCCCATAAATCGATCGTGAAGCAACGCGATGCCGAAATGATGTTAGCAAAGCTCGATAAAACAAACACGCGAGACTTCTGGAGTGTCATTAACCAACATGGTACCTCGCAACAAGGAACCATGACAAATGCAGTAAAAGAAAAAGACTGGATAACTCATTATACAAATGTATGTTGTAAGAAAGAATACAAAAGAGCCAAAATGTGCACCCGTGACATCGTGGGACTTAACTTTTGAGTATGATGAGATTCTAACAATCATCAAAAATCTAAATCTCTCAAGAGCGCCGGGCCCAGATGGGCTGAGCAATCGCATATTAAAACAGAATCCCGATGAATTGGCCAGCTTCTGTCATGTACTCTTCCATAAAATTGCGATCTCACGCCGTACCCCGAAATCCTGGAAAAGTGCTATTGTAGTCCCTATATTCAAAAAGGGAGATAGAAGCAATCCGAAGGACTACCGTCCGATAGCACTTCTAGATTTCTTGGGAAAGGTATACGCAACAATGCTAAAACGCAAATTAAACCAATGGATCCACAATACAAACCAACTGGACCCAAGGCAGACAGGATTCGTTAAAGGAGTCGGGTGTGCCTTGAATCTGCTAATTGTCAACACTCTAAAAATGGAAACGATAAGATCGGGCAAAAAAATATACATCGCTGTCATAGATTTTGCTCATGCTTTTGATAGTATTCCTCGAGAAAAGGTATGGGCCAAATTACACGCTTGGAAATGTCCCATAAGTCTTATATTGGCAGTACGCGAATTACATACTGAAACTAATATACAGATTAGACTGGACAGAGCTAGTAAATTATCGGATGCCATACCTACCCACTGTGGAGTCAAGCAGGGATGTCCATTGGCATCCATAATTTTCAATTTATTTCTCTCTGATATAGATGTCACTCTTGATCAGATCCAGTCATTCCCACCAAAAATAAATGGTCAGCAAATAAGCCGTCTTCTCTACGCGGATGATCTAATTTTATTAGATCTTACTCCTATAGGCCTGCAACGAAAACTAAATGCACTAGAGAGATATGTTCAAACTAACGGACTCACCATTAACACGGCAAAGTCTGAAATTCTCGTGCTAGAAAATCTAAGAAGCAAAAGCAAAGGCAGAGTAAGTAAATTCCGCTGGTCATTAGAAAATACTTTCCTTCAAAGCACACCATCGACAAGATACTTAGGAATGATCATCAACTCAAGCATTAATGACACCTTGGGTTGCTAGTGTTAAATCCAAATGCCAACAATTGGCAAATCAAGCATGCATCATACATAAAAAATATGGACAATACTCACTCCTCCCAGCCTTGGCGTTTTACAAACAAAAAGCAGTTCCAGCACTCATATGGAGCCAAATGTGCATTTGGGGCCTCATGGGAGCTGTGGAATTCCCTTGAAAATACCCTTTGGACTAAGGTATTACATCTGCCCCAAGGTACTCCGACGGCGTGCATCAGATATGAGGTCGGCCTAATATCAATTCACGCCAAAATCTGCTGGAACACGCTAAATCTATACTCGAAAATAACAAACATAAATACTCCTATTCAATTTGAGATCTTAAAAAACATTGAAAACTCCAAGGAACTAAGTGTGCTAACCTCTTGGGTGGAGAGCTGCAAGATGATTTTAAAGAATATTGATACTGATACCAAAACCTTACACAGTAACCCAAACTTGGTGAAAAAATACCTATGGAGAAGTGACTGGATCGCAACAGAAGAGAAAAGAAGAACGCACAAATTGATGGAAAATGTACCACATGAAAAACGAGCATACAACGAAATCCCAAACTACCTAAAATTATTTCCAGAGATGCGGCGACGTAATTTATACTTTAAATTGAATCTATTTAAGACACAAGAGCGAAAAAGCTTATGGCAGAAAAATAAAAACATGACAAAGATCTGCAGATTTTGTGGGCTATGTGAGGAGACGTTAAAACATCTTACTTTGCTATGCACAGCCCTCACAAGGGAACGAACAAGATGTCTCGGAGACTTGATCAACAAAAGACCCTTCCTAAATGCTGACGAGTGGTGGCAAATCTTGTTTGATGAGACAGATAGGAAATTAACTTTTGCCCTTACCTTTTTTATAGATATTGTGGAAATTAAATTAAATAGTTTTGAAAAGGAAACTCTTTAAGCAAACGATCAGAAAAAACTGCTGAGTAAAACTGCAACAAGCTGTTGAATGAACATTTTTATGTCATGTTGTATGGATTCGATGATGTAATCATATTTTAAAGGTTTGTAATAAACCGTATAAAATAAAAAAAATTTAAAAAAAGTAAGCCTCTTCAAAGATTTCACCCCAACAAATTGTCCCCCTTCTCAGTGATGCATACCTTCTCTCATCATTCTGTTCCCCACTCCTATAGCATACCATACATAACCCAGAAAAAAGGATCAGTACTCCTTCATTTACAGAAGGTTCAATATTCTCCTGTAAATCTTAATGATCCTGCCGTATGCCAGATTTATACAAGGTTTGTGATCGCAATGTGTACGGTGGCAGAGTCCACCAACATATGCACTTGTACACCATTTTCAGTAGCCTCTCTCAACAGTGATTTGGTTACCCTGCCGCCCCCCTCTCCCCCCGGTCGCTGTGGGTGACCAAATCTGTACTACAATCTTAGAATAGTGTGTTTCATCCACATTCACTACGTTTACTCGGATCCTTGTTCCTTCTTCCCTGAATCGTATGATGACACACTTTAGCAAAGTTGTTGCATTTCATACACACGCCCTTGATTGTTGGACAATCTGGGTCGGATGCCAAGCAGCCCACAATTCCACACCAAAAAGAAGCACCCTTAAACCTATTCCCAACTAGTCAACCACACACAAGCACTTGGAACTACTTTGTTCTTGTCGCACTGTCATTATTCCATCCCCATTGGGTTGTACCATCGCTTTGATTTCCTTCTCACTATTCTTGCCCCATTTAATTCATTTCCATATATCAAGCATACTTCTGGCTCAATTCAATGTTTCTCGCCGTTTCCAACGCCTTGCTTAACGTGGAATTCTTAGCTTGCCATAATTTCTCTTGTATACTAGGGTCTGATGTGCAGAGCACACATCTTTTATTGGATTTTTTTTATTGGTTTTTCAAAGATAAACAAATCAGGGCAGTATCGCAAATGACATAGCGGCATGGTTGAAAGGGGTAAGGGGTGAACATGGCAGGTTCCACCATCAATATTAAGATTAACGTGTACAATGGCGAACTACACAATGTAAAATTGAATAGAGATCGCTCAATGCAACAGTAGCGCGATCAAACAGCATCTGCCCATGTAGCCCACATTTCACCAAATTTATCGGTATCGGGCAGCCCCTGTACACCCTCTCTTCCATCGTCATGCAACTGTCCACATCCAAGACCCATCTGGACACTTTAGGGGTTTCCCTTGCACCCCAGTACATGGCAATATTCAGTTTCCTAATTATAAGGGGGCATTTGAGATGAATAGTTTTTGTACCTCGAAAACGCTGTATCCCCTCAGATCCCAAGCAATAGCACATTTTGTTCCATTGGCACCGGTTCTGATAGTACACCTTCTCAACAAGCCAGGGCAATGCATATCTCCCAAAGCTTCTTAAGATGGGACACTTTAGGCAGTGGGAGAGTTTGGGGATCCGGTGCCTGGTGAACTTTGTACAGGGGGATGGTTGCCTTCCCTTCGAGAAGTTGTGGGAGAGGTTTTCCCTTTTTGTGAGAAACCAGAAGGTGTCTCACCCGCTAGTCCCTGGGGATCCGTCTTCCAGGTGGCCAGGACACGGCCATGGTTTTTGGTTCCAGTTCCTGGGGATGGACCAGTGCGGGAGGATCACCTGGGTGAGGGGCAATCGGGGAGTGGTACACCAGATGGTGAGACATGGTATGCTCTTCCCTGTAACACCTTATTGTACAAGGTAGGTTATTTAGGAACTCAACCCCCCCCCTTTTTCAACACAAAGGCTTTCTCACAGACAGCCCGCTATGAGAGAAAATTGACTAACAACTGAGCTGTATACGTTGACGTGCCCAAATACAATGGTCAGGCAATTACTGACCATAACACACACACACACACACACACACACACACACCTGACTTCTATTAGCCTTCCGCACACATACAAAAGGCGGAGCATGAGAGCACAATCTGAGCGAGGCAAAGCATACGAGAAATAGCAGTCCCAATATGGCAGTTTAACAGGAGGAGAAGACTGCCAAACAGCAGGGGATAGCAAGGAGGGAAGTTCCCTTGACCTTTTCGACAAGGAAGAGTTCCTTTCACGGAGCCTCGAG
This sequence comes from Ambystoma mexicanum, assembly GCF_040938575.1. Classification (NCBI taxonomy): domain Eukaryota; kingdom Metazoa; phylum Chordata; class Amphibia; order Caudata; family Ambystomatidae; genus Ambystoma; species Ambystoma mexicanum. The sequence continues at coordinate 741,646,150 of NC_090934.1, forward strand.
AAAAGAAAGCACAAGACCAGGAAACCAGGCTGAGGAATCCTGCATTGTGTGTCAGAGGTACCCGGGCTCCCCCCGCGTCGATAACCAAGGTGGGGAGAATCGTTAGCTGCAGCAGCTTTCTGTGAAATCAACACAGCCGGTGAGTAGGGGAGACAGATACAAGACCAGTCTGTGTTGAAGCCAAGGTTGCAAGCAGCAACATTGTATGGCGAGCGCTGGAACGAATATTGCATGAAACGCGTACGATAACCAACGCGAGTAAAGTTGAACTGCAGATGAGTGATTGAACTTTGAAACAAATTTACGATACCTTTGACAGAGTGGTCCAGCACCACATGTGTGCTCATTCGAAGGTCTATGCAACGTATCCAGCTCAGTGTAAGTGAAAGAGTGGCAAAAGATTGTTGAATCGAAGTGGTCCTGCCACAGGTCAAGCAAAATAATGTGCACAACCGAAAGACTTCAATGTTAATAAAGTAAAGAAAGTTGATGGCAAAGTAGATAAATTGGCATGAGCCCCATGGAGACTGATTGAAGATTTTGTGTTAAAGCAGATCTGAGCACAGCAGAGGAGGGTCCTAGATGAAAAGTAAATCACCTAAGAAAATTGTGTATGTGTGAAATACATAAAGGAAAGGAACTCTGTTGCATCATGCCCTCTGAAAGAAGAGACTTTCAATGGCAAAGACTTTGGCACAGACGGCCATGATGTTGAGGTTTTGAACTGCTAGAGAAGCCAGAGTTTGTGCTAAGCTCGGATGTGCCGCCTTATGTGCTGAAAACATGGAGAAGGGAAGCCAACGGCTTGAATATCCCGACATATAATTTCTTGAGCACTTTTCTTTTGCATAACATTATTTCCCACACTATTTGTATTTAGAGGCAAGGATTGGCAATAGGTTTATTAGTATAGGCCCTTTTATCTTGACAAGACATTACTAGGACTGCGTCATTATTTGATGGTCGTAGCTTGCTCCCATCTTTAGATTTAGGATTAGATCAGCGTTTTCAAACCCAACTGAAGTTTAATAAACACCCTTGAACTGTGGTCACTTGTGTCCGTCTTACTGTTGATACCATGCATTCCATACACTTGGCAGTGAAACGTTTTAGGTCCATACAGTTGTTGCACGCTGCGAGTGCCCAGTTCCTGATCTTGATGATATCCCACAGAGTTCCCCATTGGAGGCAAATTTACTCCCCAGGTGAATCCAGACAAAGGTCACGTCCACGTTATACCAAGTAATCAATGCTTATGGGACTCAGGAATTATGCAGCCTCAAGGATAGGGGGGAGGGGGGGGGGGGGAAGAGATGTATCCTCTCTGGAATCCAAGGAATGGGTGGAAGCGTTGAGGTTTCCTCAGGAGATCTTACACAGGGTTTGCTATTCTCGAGTTAAGCTCTGCAGGTGGGTGGATAATGATTGTTGTGTACGGTGTGGGATGTTGGGCTGCACGTTTTATCATACCCTTTGGGATTTCGCTCAGGCACAACTGTTTTGGGGGAAATGTATAAGTGGTCAAGGGTACTGAATGTGGTGGTCCCTAGAGACCCGAAATGTGCACTACTGGGAATATGTGGAGATGAGGGGCTGTCCAAGCACGAAAAGACATTCCTGGCAGTTGCCTTGGGACTAATAAAGAAAGTTATTACTACCATGTGGGGGTCCCCAGACTGCACTCAGCTGGCTTGATTGGAGGCCAAAATTGACATATGTATGACCTTGGAAAGGTGCATGTATAATGCAAGGGGGTGCCGCAAGTTTCAGAAGTTTTGGGGCAAATCGGAGGATGGTCGAGGTGTGTAGAGAACAATTATTGGTCCGGTAAGCCAGCCAAATGAGGTGCACAAGGGGTGGGCTGGTGCGCAGTGCCCAGCACTGTGCTTTGGTTATGTCGCTATGTCAAGCAATGGGGGTTATGTTCTGGGTGTTGCTTTATGTTATGTTTTGGATGAAAACAATAAAAATTGTCACATTAAAAACAAAAACAAGCCTCTGCAGAAGGACTGAATTTGCAAACGGGCCCAGATAGTTCGGTAAAACGACCCCTGTGCCGTGTGACAGAGTAGGCAGTTGGGACTGACTGTAGGGCCCCAAATAAACAGAGCCTCCCATGTGTAATAAGTTCTATACAGGACCTTTAATTGCACTAATCTAAGTTTGGATGGTATGGTTACTTTGTGGGGTGCCCCGAGGGCTTCTTGCCATTCCACTGCTTCAAAAGGGGTTCATGTCATTTCATCGCCTGCTTTTACATCGCCAGGCTTTTAAACGTGCACATTCCATTGAATGTGCTCATCGTTATTTTTTGTTTTTTGGGGGGGGGGGGGGGTTCCCTCAAAAACCCCCAACCAAACCCTTATTTGCCCTTTCCTCCCCCACCCATAAAAAAAAAAAACGATGAGCACATTCGATGGAATATGCACTTTTAAAAGCCTGGCAATGTAAAAGCAGGTGATGAAATGACGTCGTACCTTCAAAAGGGGCCCTTGTCTGTTTCCCACCTGGCGTTAAGGCTCATCAGAGACCACCTAGTAAATCTGAAAAGTGTTTGGTACAAGGTGGAGACTGCCTAAGCCGGAGGTTCAGCAGTTGCATTCACTGCCAGAGTTCCAGAGGGGACTGTAACGGGCAATTAATAGTCCCATGGAATTGTGCCATATGGCGTGCCCCACAAATCGATCCCCAATCAATTCATCCTCCATGCCGGTGAAATTACATGAAGCAATTATTACCCTCAGATCAGCTATATAAGCATAAACACACTCCATGGGTATCTGCTTGCGGGTGAAAAACCTGTATCGTTCCAACACTAGGTTTGTCCTATGGACATACTGTTGCTCCATTTTCCGTATTGTTTGGTTATACAAAGTGTCTCTTGAAGAGCCATCACTCTCATTAACTGATGGGAGAGGATCCGTGACGTGTTTGATAACTCTCACTGCTTCCTTGCCCAAGGAGTACATTATTGTGGCATGTTTACATTCGTCTGAGAATGCATTGCCACCCACGGCTAATAAATAAAACTTTTTTATTAAAAAAAACACTTATTAGCTTTTTTTCCATAACAATAACCACAACACCCAAAGATGACCCATGCCACCCCTCCCCCCTTCCCCTTCCCTTTCCCTCCCTCCCTCCCTCCCTCTCTGTCTCCCTCCCTCCCTCACTCACGTATAAAGATTGCGCCATCAGGGCCTTTTCTTCAGTTCCATGGTAGACTGTGGACAGTCTTATGTTCATCAATACCGCAGAGGTCGGTACAGCCTGCGGCAACTGCCCTGGTCCCTCCAACTCGCTCCGCTTCTTTTACCTCCATCTTCCCCTTCTAGCGGGTAGTTCTTCATGGCGATCTTAGGTCATTATCTTTCGATAGATTGTTCAAGAGTTGGGTCCAGTGAATTGTCACTCCCTCACCTTCCATCTCAGTTTCAGCACCCTGCAGTATTGACAGTTCAGCTACCCCCCCCCCCACCTACGGACATCAGCTCGCCACATAGCGATTGTCGGGCCTTGTGGGCACTTCCATGCACTAGCAATCCGAAGTTCCAAATTTTATGTTTCTTCCCCCCTAGGAGAGTTCCCCAAATGCATATACCCCGGTTCCGTTCCAGCTTAGTCCCCACTAGTCCCATTCACTCCCTTAACCACCTTGTTCCAGTATTCCACGACCATCCTGCAGTCCCAAATCATATGCCAGAATCCAGCTGGGTCCCTACCGCACCTAGGGCAGTCGTCCGATAACTCTTTATTCATTACCAGTAATCTCACCGGGGTTACATGTGTCCTATGTATGATGTTAAATTGTACCCATTGAAATCAGGCATTGCGTGAGGCCTACCAGACCATTTCCAGTATCTCTGCCCATTCCTTCTCTGATATCTTGTATCCCAGGTCCGCCTCCAATTTTACCTTCCCCCTCGGTGTCCCACCCCGTAGGGCTGTGTAGATCCGTGAGATTCGAGCCCCGCCCCCCATTTGGTCTAGCAGTACCCGCAGCAGCGGGCTCACCTCCGGTTCTTCTGGGATTCCCTCCCAGATTTCCACTAGTCTTCGGACCACCACCCCGTACACCAGGAACAGGCCCTGGTCACGGAGGCTTCACCCGCCGTCCACAATCCCTACTTCCCGTCCACACAGGAGACGGGAGCGACTGCGTCCCCCATAGCCCACAACGCATCAGCTACTCCTGCGGTCGCCCCCCCCTCTCCCCTGCAGACCCAGGACACGGCTCAACACCGGACCAGAGGTGAGGAACCCCGCGCAACAAAGACCCTGCCCCTGATGCTCGCAACCCTAACAAGGCCTGCAACAAGAAGACCACTTGGCTACACAGCGGGCTGCTAAGGATTCAGAGCCCCGGGCGCAAGGCCCTGCTGGTTGGGGAGCGGCCTCACAACTAGGGCTCTTGCACATAGCACGTAAAAAGGGGGCAGGCACCAAGGGGGCAAATAGAGACACGCAGACAAGGGCCCAGGGGTGGCACTTGCACCCCCAGAGGCGAGCATTGCTGCAAGGCAAAGGGGCATAACCACAGGACAGGTCAGGGGAACTGACCCACGCCTATATGCCACAAAGGGCAGAGGGAGACAAACACAGCGGATATCTGACCTGCCCTGCTGCTGAAACACCCAGAAAGAGGGCATGAAACCGGTGAATGGACTAAAGTGCAACTGAGCCCCATACAACATACTTGAGCTTCAGGCACACCAGTCGGAACAGCAACACAGCTTCCTGAACAGGTGGACCTACCTACCCGGCCCAAGGGCCAGACGCAAGAGGAAAGACCAGCACTGCTACCTTAACAACGGCCTACAGTGCAGTGGGGAGAGGGAGCAACCCTGACTATCAATGGAAAGACCCAAATAAGGCACTGAAAGTGGAAGGTGTTAGCCCAACTTCCACCTCCGCTACCACAAAGTATTAACGGCCCATCATAGCAGTCTGACCCCAGGGACAAAGAATATTACTGGGATCTGGAGAAAGGGGCCCGCCCCTAGAACCAATCCACCAGAGGCGCCCTCCCACATCCCCCAACTGGGTCGTACACTCGCAGACTCCTAGACAACCCCACAAACTGCCAGTGTAAACCTGCGCCCCTCACGGGCCGCCAAGAGCCCTGCGAGGCCCCCACGACAGACCCAAGGAGCAGGTGGAACCTGTGGCTCCCCCCAGACCAGAACAAGGGGAGCAATGGGTAAGGACAAAACAAAGAGGCAGACCCTCCAAAGAAAAATGGACCTCTTCATGTTCGAACCCCTGCAGGGGCCCTCAGCTCCAGACCTCGGAGAGCAGCGAAACAGCAGAGGATCCCCACATTTGTCTCACCAATGTCATGGAAGCTAGCTATTGGAGAATCAAGGACTTCCCTCGAGGGTAAAATAGGGGGCCTAGTTTCATTCCTTCGCAAAGACCTTCACAACCTGTCCTCGAGAGGGCCCCAGCGTCAAGCTCTTTCTGGAGGACTGAAGTATTCACCCCTAAAAAACTTTCGAAGTTCTTCTCCATCTGGCGTGCCCACAGGGTCCAACTGGACTCCCTGTCGCTGGTGCACACCACGAACAATCTTTGCCAAGCTAATGAACTTCCGTGATAGAGATGCTATCCTCCAGATGGCCTGAGCCACCGGCCCCCATCACCTATAACGGCTATCGCATTGGCTTCTTCCCGACTATACCAGGGAGGTGCAGAAGGCCCAGCAATCGTTCGTCTCAGTTAAGAAAAAAACTACACTTCCTGTCTAGAAAATACGCGCTGTTCTTCCCAGCTCTCCTGAAAGTGCACTGTAAGGGCGTTATCCACTTGTTCTACTCGCCTAAAGAGGCCTTGGAATGGCTAGAGAGCCAAATCCTGAACGGAACGCACACTATCCCAAAGCGGACCTCTGACACGACAGCCGAGGAAAGACCCCTCCCCACCGCAAATAGGCCCACAGAAACCTGAGCCGCCCACACTCCCACAGGACGGAACAAACAGCGCAGATAATGGTTGAGAGCCATCGCCATGAAACCAGACACAGTGAAGGTACAGGGGAACCAAGGGGATCACACAGCGGTGGCCGCTGGGAGAAGACAAAGATACTGAATTGCGGAGAGCGCAAACATCTTGTAACATTTAGCAATGTTTTGGTTTAGAGTTCCGCGCCACAGTTGGTGCACAGTTCAGGCTACATGTGCTTCTCGTTGAGGGGTGAGTATAGGGAGGGATGGGGGTACTATGGGACTGGCAGGAAGCCACAAGATGAGATGGCCCAGGTTGGACCATGTCTCTGCGTTGGAGCCCCTACACCATGGACTGGAATACTTGACCCGTCCTTGGCTGAGGGCACAGAAAATCAGGGCACTGGTGTTAAAACATTAGTGGTTGTGGTTTCTTTTTTATCGGCCTTCACGGCCAAAAGGTCATGATCTTGACTAGCAGGTCACACACACCTGTGGGGATAAGAGGGGTGGGAGCGGGACACGGATGGAAGACTGCACCCACACGCGCATGATACACACTCTAGGGCAATAATGGCACATGAGGGACGCTTAACCCTCCTCACCTGGAATGTCAAAGGCCAGGGCTCCAGTATCAAGCACAGACTGGTACTCCAGTACCTGAACAGACACTCGCCGGACATAGCGCTGCTTACAGAAACACACCTCAGGGGCACAGACTGCAAATTCTTTCAAAGATCCAACTATGCCACGGCCTATCATGCAGGATTCACCAGTGGGCCACGGGGAACAATCGTCCTTATACACAAAAGGGTCCCATCACAACTAGCTGGGGTACATGCAGACCAGAGGGGGAGCTTTGTAGTGGTGACGTGGCACATACAAAGGAACACCTGGGGAATTGCATCAGTGTACCCCCCCCCCCCCCTCTCAGCAATGAACTCCTTACGGATCTTCAAGCAGTACTGCTGGATAAACAAGCAGACTACTGGGTGCAGATTTGAGTGAAGTGATGGACGTAACCAGAGACAGAACACATGTGAGAACCATAAACCCCGATCACCCGACAAAAGTCCACTCCTTTGCCGAATCACTTGGGTGGGTGGACGCATGGCACACAATACATCCCTGAGACTCCGGATTCTCCTTCCTCTCAGGTACACACAAATCCCTATCCCACCTTGACTATTTCTTCGTCCTGCAGGATATGGTGCAGACCTAGCTAGAGGCATATCAGACCATTCCCCCCTGACTATGACACTGAAACATGGCAGTGGGGCCCCCAACCCCACCTAGTGCCTTACCGCATACTACCTGGGAATGCCAGGTATAACGGAGGCTCTCACCCAGAAAACGGAGGAATACTTCTCCATCAATGAGGGTACGGTGGACAGCCCCATTATACTACAGGAGGGGTAGAAAGCGGTGCTCCAAGGGGAGGCCCTCTCCCTGGTGTCGGGCAATCATAAAATACACACCCAAAAAATGACGCTGGCCGAGGAACACGTGGCGCGGGCAGAAGAGGAGCTTCTTGCAGCAGGATCTGAAGTGTCCAGGGAGGCACTGTTTACGGCCCAAGAGATGCTGAAGCACTTGGCCTTAGATAATGCCAAGACTGCGCATTGGGCCACATGCAGTCAGATTTATGAAACCAGGGATAAGGCCGATAAGACACTATTGTGGCTAGAAAGGTGTGCCCAAAATAAGGGGTATGTGCATGCCATACTGAGGTCTGCCGGGGGAACTACTCTGACGACAGAGATCGCGGAAGCTTTTGCAGCTTTCTACGAACTCTTGTACTCCCATGAGCCGACATCACTGGGAAATGAGAGCCCGAGATTCCTGGAGACCATCGTGATACCCAGTACTGTGCCTCCTATAGGCCTATATCATTCATTAATGGGGAGGCCAAGGTTCTAGCCTGTGTTTTAGCGGACAGACTACTTGGGGCCATTCACTCCCTGATTCACACGGTCCAATGTGGGTTCATGCCGTCTAGATCAACCCGGATGACCCTGAGAAGGGTCCAGTTCGCCAGTGACCAGGCTGCAGCGATTAAAGATCCACTCGCATTACTAGCGGTGGGCTATGAAAAGGCCTTCGACTCAGTGGGATGGTCGGCCCTTTGGGACATCATAGGACGCATGGGTTCAGGCCTAAATATATGTCATGGGTCAAGATGCTCTATGACTCTCCGGAAGCGGTGGTAAGAGTAAATGGGGCCACGTCCAGGGCCTTGAAGCTCGGACGGGGAACCAGACAGGGCTGTCCCTTCTCCCCTCTACTTTTCACACTTGCCATAGAGCCGCTCGCAATCAGGCTCAGGGCCGCACTGGCATGGTCAAGCTTCAGATGGCCATGGGGAGGAGAAGACAAAGTCTTGCTATACACAGACTACCTCCTCGTCTACCTGGGCAACCCACGAACCGCGTACCCTGCTGTAACAAAGATCCTCACTGAATACCAAGCCTTCAGTGGCCAGAAGGTAAACATGCAGAAAACGGTACTCTTCCCGCTAGAGGGGGAGGGGGGAGAGGCAATTCCAAGACGCTGACCCTACTCCGTCTCCATTCAGAGCTTCACATATCTGGGTATTGTAGTTAGCCCCAACCCAGAGGACTTTGTGCGACTCAATCTGCAGTGGTAATAGATAGATTTGAAGCCAACGTCACACACTGGCAGTCCCTCCCGCTGACACTCATGGGCAGAGCAGCCCTCTTTAAGATGTTAGCTCTTCCGAGATTCCTTTACCACCTTCACAGAACGCCCCTCTCCATAAAACTTGGCCGACCTTTGTCGCTATAGAGACCACACTCGAGAGATTACTCTGCGGTGGGAAACAACTTCGCATAGCACTAGCAACCCTACAACGCTCTGTCTGGGAGGGGTGGGGGGGGAGCTGGGTTTTAGGTCTACCGTGCCTCCGGGCCTACTACCCGGCTGCACAACTGGGAGTAGGTTTCATGGGGACCCAGACCTCCAACACATCAGAGGAGACATCAGATACATGGGGGCAGGCACACCCCTCCATGTACTGTACGGGAGGGGAAAGTGACCTGGCTGACATGTCTGGATTGACACGCCAGGCGCGTAAAGTCTTGGTAGAGGTCGCACAACACACAGGCTGGGGTGGGAGGCCGACAGCGGACACACCCCTATGGAACAACACACACATCCCAGAGGTCCTGAAAATGGGGCACTCCACAAACTAGCATGAAAAGGGAATAAGGCTTCTTGCAGATGTATTCCAGAACAGAAACTTAATCATATTCACCGACCTACTGACCAAACTCACACTACGGATTGGGGAGCGATACAGACATATGCAACTTGCACATGCTATTCAGGCACAATTCCCCTCCCCTTCAGACATTCTAAAATGCTCCCCCATAGAGGTGAACATGCCTCAGACCAAAATACTTACCAAGGTCACATCCACACTTTATCAGGTGATAACTGCCTTCGGTGCTCTGGAACTCACCAGGATTCGGGAGAAATGGGAGACACTACTGGGCCCAATAGAGCCTGAGGAATGGGTCGAAGCGCTAATGTTCCCCCGGGAAATCAGCATAGACACCAAACTTTGCCTGATACAATACAAAATACTACACCAGGCCTACTATTCCAGGTCCATGATGATGAAATGGGGAGAAATAGAAAAAGGAAACTGTTTACGCTGTAAAAGAATGGAGGGAACATTTTATCTTATGATCTGGGACTGCAATGTTATTCAGGACTTCTGGGCACAATTTATCAACCAGATCAGTGAGGTCCTAGGGTCCTCAGTTACACATGACCCAAAGCTGGTCTTACTTGGAATCGGGGGGAAAAGGAAACCACACCAGGCACGAAAAGGCATTTCATGCAGTCGCACTGGGTCTAGGGAAAAGGCTCATAGCCACCACCTGGGACTCCTCCGAGGGATCTCAACTGCTGGACAAACTATATAATGCCAGAGGATGTCCTGGGAAGTACCTGAAGGTTTTGGGGAAATGGATTGATGAGGCATAGCCAACCAAAACGCACTGGGCTATTGGTCAGAAAGCATAAATCATGTAATGGCATGGACCCAAAGACCCGACCTCCCTCCCACCAGTCCATAAACCGGACCGCAACGCCAACCCACCAAACGCCCCCCCAGAAAGTAATGTCCAATGATCTTTTTGTAGATTGTGACATCACACTTATGTGATTAGCATTTGAGATGACCATGACTTGTTAATGAACTAATAAAAAGAAGTTTAAAAAAAAAAAAGAAACCGAGGAGTTATCCTTCCTGTACATTTCATTGGCTAGACGATGGAACCAGGCACATTTGTTCATATGCTGCTGTAATACGGTTTGACTTTTCATATACTTCAGACAAAATTCATAAAGATACAACTTGGGCAACCTTGAGTATTCCTTTATGTCAAAGTTGTTAAAATGGCCCAGTCTCTGATACAGGATTTGGAAAAACAACCAGGATATAGATTTATTGATCCAAATAAATGTCAAACAAGCTTCAACCTAAAAAGAAAAGTAAACCAGGGCATGCGTAAAACCACTTCATCTTTCTTAAACAGGAATGGTCCTTCTGAACGGAGGTCCTTTATCGCACTAAATCTGCTCTCTGCGACCAGAAATGCTGTTTTATGACACTAATTTAACTGTGGATTCGAAACCAAATGAGTTATGTACTGGGGAAACATCCACACAAGGTCATTAAAGTTGTGCCCGACTCCAGAATTAGTCAAGGTGGAACAGTTTGAGTCAATTCAAATATTCCTACAAGGATGAAAGCTACGACCTGCGTAAAAGGAGTCCACCTTTTTTCATGACTCATTTCTAAAACAAAGAAAAACATTTTCCAGGAATACATGTAAATCGCTGTACATTCTTCTCCAGGCAAAAAGTAGTGCATCTGCTGGCATATTGAGTAAGCGTCTTTCCTCAATGCTCTTAAGTCATACTGTCAGTCGACAAAGCATTCTTAAATTAAGGGCTCAAGAACTGATCTGCTAAGCATGTCAAATGGAGGAGTGCTAGAGGCGGCATGTGTAGAATAAACGTACCTTCTCTTTAGGGCCCTTATACTGAAGAATCCACTAGACGCTGCAAACTGGCTCAAAATGTTAGGAATGTCAAACCCAGGTCAGCGGGATGGAACCACAATGGTCAGATGCAGCAACAGCTGTGATATTCATTTGTCTCTCACTTTGGATATCAACATCAGTGCAGGAGACTTTATTACTGATTAACCGTTCCTATGTAGAAGAAAAACATCCCAGGGAAAGTTGCTTCCCATACATCTCCAAGATACAAAACGATCAACCAGAAGTCTGACCAATACCTGAATATCTGATTTATAGTGTAGGCCCCAAGTGCAGCAGTAGGGGGAATGTGCATAGTGTTGAGGTAGCCACTGGAAAGATTCAATGTTGAGCAGCCATTGGAAAGATTCAATGTTGAATATCCCAGTGCCATATTTTCCACGCCATCTTGCACAGTTCTAATGGGAGGAAGCTGGCATGATGGGAGATTTTGGGTCCAGAACACAGAAAATGACACTTCTCTGCCCATTCAATTTCAGAGTTCACTAGCACAGTTCCTCTTTGACCTGAATGGACAGAATGCAAAAGAGGTGGGTCAGGTTGGTCAGACTCAATCAAGAGTGGATTGAGGCCAGCTGTTCCATTTCCAATTGGCAGCAAGGTTTACTTGAATGTTCCCATGTGTAATGTGAAAGCATCATGAAGACAACAGATTACATTTTCTAAATAAAATGGTTCATTTTCTTAAATGTCAGAATGGAGTAAGACCTAACTTGCCCTATGCTAAAGTGGGATTTGCATACCTAAAGAAACTAAGGATAGTTTATAGTCTGTTTCAATACGTTCAACTTAAAGGTCCATGTCCAAAACCTTTACTTGCCCTCACAACTAAAAGATACATAATGTGTAGGGATGTCAACAACAAAACAAACAGTGTTCCAAATAAAGTCTCAAGCTTCTTGCAGCTCCTGGCTTACTTTCCAGCTCCCCCTCCTCAAGTACAAAACCATTCCAAAAAGCCATCTGGGTTCCCTTCCCCAATAGGTCAGCTCTTCCAACTTCAAAGGGTTCCCTTCTCCAAGATTTCACCACAGTTCATAAAGTCTTGGGGTTCCCTTCCCCAAGAGGTTAGCACGTTCGGCTTTCAAACTATAACCAGTTCAAATCTCTTGGCTTTCAAGAACAGTTCCTGTTGAACTTCGTAATTATTCAGGCTTTTCAATAGTTCACACAGATTGCTCTCTTTATCATTCAGTACAGCAATACGTTATAACATGCAGCTTCTTTATCTTGGCTTTTCTTGAAGCCTTCCAAGCAGAGGTCACTCGGTCTAGGCGCAGTTGTCGCACGAAACGGTCCACCCATTAAAGGTCACGCAACAGATAACCAATGAGACAGGTTGAGAGGGAGAAAATCTGTGTTAGCAAGCAAGCCTGAAGTATAACGAAGTGCTAAGGGTTAACGCTCAGTTCTGATTCTCCTTGGCAGCCTCTCGTCTTTGCCACGTGTTTTCCGTACCTTTACATCTTTAGACTCATGCTTATTTGAGATTCTTCTTATCAGTCTTTTGGCTTTGGCCCAACTTGTGTGTCATAAAACCAGATTCACACTCTGTGGTGTTCACCCCTTTTCCATCACCTTGTTTTCACTTTGCCCATAAATGCTCATCACTTGCTTTTCTCTTGGTTATTAAGTACATATCACTTGCTTTTCATCACGTGTGCTGTATTTTCATAAGCTCATCCCATCTTTCCTTTAGTTTGGTATTCAATATTAATGGCTGCACTCTCAAAAGTACTCATAACACTGTGGAGCTTGTTTGGCATTCAACAACCCTCAACTTGGGTTCTAATACCAACTTCAGTTTGTTCGGGATTAACATATGCCTGTTCGCAGCCCCAGAGGTGCCCTGGTATGAGTTTTCCCTCTTTTCCACACACCGGTATGCAGCTACCCCTCTCTGCGTCTTCTTTCTGGCTTCCGTTTGCTCCGCTTGTGATTATTTCAGGAGCTCAGCGAGCAGTACTCCCAGTCTTCAAAATTCGCTGCTTGTTGGGCATAGCTTCGGTCTTCCTTCGTGGAAGCTGTCAGCGGCCTACTGTGCACGGGAGCCTTCAGTGTCCCACAGCTCTGGTTGTGGACACAAGGCCAGGGGTACTGTAGGTGACACAACCCTCTCACTGCCTGCAGCATCTCATTCACCCTTCTGCTGCACACAGCGCCCTTCCTGCTGGTCCCTCTCCAGTCTGCCAGACGCGTCCTGCTATCCAGGCAGGTTTCTCTCCCGGTTTCCCAGGCGGTCTCCCATTTTATGCATCTGTGGCCTAATAACTGGTTGCAGGTTCACAATCTTTACCCCAATTGCCTGACCATCCTTAAGCCTATTAGCTGGACATGCCTGGCTATTGCAATGGTACTCCTTCACAGTCCTCTTCCTCGTCACAATACCAAAGGGGTGTGAATGAATGGAAGTGTGCATAACTCCCAGTTACCTCCTCTTCCTCCTAGTCTTCAAGGGAAATGGCTGTGCGACAGTGTGTGCGTAATAAAGAGGCAAAGACTGAATGGAAGGGTGCATATCCCCCAGTTGTTTCCTCCTTGTCATGGATCTGGCATTCCTACGTCTCAACAAGAGGAGGATGTGTGTTTAACCTACCGAACTAAGGAGGTGCCCTCCTAGTGGATCTCTTCCTTGTCCCAGTGTAATAATGGCATTTCCGAAGATCATTTTGAATGTAAGGAAAGGGGAAAGGTTGACCGTAACAAAGGCTTATGGGACTGAAAGTTAATTGTGAAAAGGAAATGTGAGATACTATGTCTTACCTAAGGACATCCTCTCTCTACTCCCCAAGTCTCCTCCACCCAGGTGATGCTCCCTCCCATATGCACCCCCCCAAGGTCTCGATCCAAAAGTGATGGCCCTTCCCTGGCCACCTGAGCAGAGGCTGTCAGGGAAAAGGAAGTGAGGATGCCCTCAGGGTCCTCAGAGTAACCAAGCAAAGGGAACAACCTGAACACGAAGTCTGGAAGGGCAGGCACCTTGGAAGAATGCAGATGACAGAGCTGAGTGAACGGAGTGAATTAAATGCTTGGAATGCCTCCTGAGAAGGGAAGACCTTCCCGGACTGGTGCCCCACACCAGGCTGATCTAGTGTAGACTGAGTGGACATAACAGAAGATTTCCTTTTGTTGATTGATAGGCCACAGTATTGTGGAAAGTGAATTATGAAAGGTGGGGAATGATACACAAGCCTGGTTTGACCACCTCGGGTACTGCAAAAAAAATAAAAAAAAATAATAATAAAACATGGTTGAAGGTGCTCTAACCGATCAGGGATCTTGTTAATCCGCGGATATCTTGGCTGCTGATATTCGTGTTTTAGTTGCCCTGTTGGCCTGCAAATGAGCCACCCTCAGCTGATAACCTTCATCCGTGCCCAGGAGGACTTAGTGCTGGAGAAATGGACAGCACCAAAAAGAGGCCCATACGGACAGAGGGAACCTTGCATGGAGATGAAGCTAGAAGCTTCTACAAAACCTCCTTTCAAATTGTAGGTGACTCAAGGAGGCCAACAAAGAGACAAACATCACTGCGAAAACATCAAAGAACACATATTCGTTCCTCCCTGCAAACGCTAGCCTCGACTTTAGGTGAGCCCTCAGCTCGCAGTGGGCACCAGATGTTGAAATGTGCCCAGGATCGAGATCTAAAAGCCCTGCACCAACTGCTAGAAAAGGGCAAAAGCAATATACATTTTCTGGGATAATTACTACTGGACAGCCATAATGTGCACAGCGTATGCTGGGCATCTTGAAGTAGTGCACTACCTTCTTCAATGCAGGGCTGCCTGGGTGGGAGTGTGCGAGCCACAGGGCCGTGATGCCATGGCTCTAGCCCAAGAAGCCGGACACAGCAAGGTTGTCCGCCTCCTGCAGCAATGCCAGAGCATCCACAAAACGGAAAGAACACCCAGGGTGCGAGTCCCAGAAAAGAAGTATTGCAAGGTCTGCAAGGCTCACTACCAAGAAGACAGCGTGGAGCAGCACAAGCCATCCACAGTCCACCTCTTCAACAAGGAGAATCCGGTCTCCACCTACTACTGTATTCCCAAGCACAATGTGGGCTACAAGCTGATGTTCAAGGGCCGCTGGCATCGTGAGGCGGACTGGGTCCTGAAGGAAAAGGCCGGAAGTTCCCCATACAGACTATCCTGAACCGTGATCAAAAAGGCTTTGGTTTGCAGACTGACCACAAACCCAAAGTCACGCACTTCAGTGCACACGATGTGGAAGCCAAGGAGCGCCAAAAGGCACCACCTGCGAGGACCCAAAAGGTGGCCACCATCAGCAAAAAGGCAGAGAAAAGAAAAGAGGCAAAAGCTAAGAACCGGGAGAGGGATCTTCAGACATACATGGATATTGACTTTTAATGTACCGCCTTGTCTTATACGCTCCAGCTCGATACATTGGCAGGCATTTACAAAAGACCTGCAGATAACAGAGTTGGACAAATTTAACACCAGAAAAATAGGTTATTAAATTCTATATTCAACTTAAGCAAAAAGCTTAATCTGGAAATAGTTTAATAAAAGGCTCAAAAATGTAAAAAAATGAATTAAAAAAAAAAACATGGGCACCCAAAAACCAGATGGGAATGGGCAAAGACGTTTGGAGGTAGCCTTCCACTAATGAAAACGTTCCAAGTTGGATACCCCTAAGTGGTCTAGCCCCTTATTTTACAACCCCACCTGTGGCTGAAGTAGTCTCGGCACACATCTACTACAGTACTACATGTTAAATTGTTTCCTATTCTTTTAAATTAGATTTTAGTTATGTTGAAAGTCAGCCAAAGGGTTGCGTGAGCCATGCAATAAGAAATTCAAAAATGTTCCATGCCAAGATTAACACCGCAGCCAAAGCAAAGGAGATCAGTATCTTGCATAATCACCGATTAACAGCACCTTTAGTATAGCCACAGCTCATCTTCAGCAGGCCAACCCCCCCCCCCCCCCATCCCGCCAGCTTCAACACTGGTGGTACAACTAATTTCGCACCACAGCAACATTATAGTATTAGGCTCATCAATGGTACTTTGTGTCTGATCCCAATTACAAAAAAAATGGAAGCCCTGCAGGATGGCAATTGTGATGAATCAGTGATTCAACCCCTCACCCCCATAAACCTGGCCCGAGACCCTTCTTCATGTGGCCAGGGAAGGGCAGACGCTTCCTAATCCTGACCCTAGGGGCGGTGTACTGTTGGAGGATCACATAAGGGGTGGGGGGACAGGGGAAACAGATAGTAAGACTGGGAAACACCCTGGTTTAACTTTCACAGCAATCCCACGCTTCTAATGGGTTTACTGCCAAGGGAAATATGGGACTTGTAGTCCCTAATAAAATGAGGTTTTCTTATTTCTTCTAACTACTGGGATGAGGAAGAGGGCTCAAGAACAATGTTATAGGAGTAGTTGGCCTGTTGAGCATAATGACCCACACCTGAGGGAAGCACTGAGGCTTAAAAGGCCACCTAAGGTGGAGGCCATTAAATTAAGCGGTCGCTGGAATGGGCGCAGCATTAGCAGTAGCAGAAGCAGTGGTGGCGTGAAAGAAGACTGCTTTTCTTCATGTGAACCCGATTGCGCAGCAGGAAGCATGCCTGAGACCGTTACTGAAGAGTGTTATGCAACTGAGTGTCTCAGGAGCAAGAGGAGCTCCTTCACTGCAGGCAAGATCGAAGATATCTTTGCCTAGGAGGGGTGTGTGTCCGAGCAAGGCCAGAAGCAGTCCCAGCCCTGCAGAACGCGAAGGGAGCAGGACCGAAGCCGGTGAGTGTAACCAAGCATTATAATCCCTTGCGTGAACAATGGCAGGCAACCGTATCCAAGCTGAGTCACTTGTGTACGAGTGAAAGCCATATCAAAACAACCGTCGATTGTCGGACAATGAGAAGTATGAAAAGTAGCACTTGCATGT
This sequence comes from Ambystoma mexicanum, assembly GCF_040938575.1. Taxonomy (NCBI): domain Eukaryota; kingdom Metazoa; phylum Chordata; class Amphibia; order Caudata; family Ambystomatidae; genus Ambystoma; species Ambystoma mexicanum. The sequence goes on from NC_090934.1 coordinate 741,663,100, forward strand.
AAGTGAACATCATTTCACTTGCGTAAGAGTCAAATGCTTTCAAAGACGTTAATTGAATACTGAAACCTCTGAAAACCGACCGATGAAAGGATGGTTGCGTATAGCTAAAAGTGATTCTGAGGTCAAGGTTAACCTAAGAATGAAACGTGAAGCAGTTGAAAACAAGGTGACACTGAAGTTAAGTGTTTGAACATTATTAATTGTGAGTGGAGGGAACAAGCATTGCCCAAGCAAAGAGTGAATCAAGCATTTCCAAAACCAAAACTGAATCAAGTGTTTCCAAAAGCCAAAGACTGGTGCAAGCATTGCCTAAAGCCAAAAAGACGGCATACAGTTACACTACTCTGGTTGGCAGAAAGCAAAGAGGTGAATGCAAAGCTATAAAAAGGTGAAGCTTGTCCCGCCTGGGTGACCCCGAGCTTGATGCTTCACTGCTTGAAGCGCTAGGAGAAGGCCTCCAGCTCCCGGGGGTATGTGTCCGAGTCGCAGATGGAGAAAGCAGCAGAAAATAGAACTTCCTTCAGCCCCACTCCTCATTTCATGCCTTCTCCCTTATCCTGAGCAGCATACCATGGAGGTAAACCTAATTGGGCGCAGATAGTGTCCCACTGGTGTGGAGCGTGGTGGTCGTTGATGTGTATAGGAGTCGAAGAGGCAAGGAACTCTCAAGTCAAATGCTTTTTGGACATCAAGAGCGGCCGCGACTGCTTGGGTGTGAGTCTAATTGGGCCAGTATATTAAAGAGGCGTCGTAGATTTAATGCTGTGGATCTCCCAGCAATTAATCCCGACTCGTCCGGGTGAATGATTTGTGACATGAATGACATCAGTCGTGTGGCTATAAATTTTGCAAATATTTTAACATCTGTGTTGATTAGAGAAATGGGCCTCTAGGAGCCGCACTGTTCTGTTGGCTTGCCCAAGAGTAAGCTTGGTTGAGTAAGCTCTGCAGGCTTGCTTGAGTAAGCTTTTGATAACGGCTTCATGCATAGTGGTAGGTAGTGTCTGCAATTTATGGGATTCTTGCCATAGAAATAATAAGTATGGGGCAAGGTGGTCTTATATTGTTTGTACAACCCGGCCATCAGGCCGATTGGTTGATCTAGAAGGGTTCTAGCATCTTGGGAAAGTTGACTAAGCGGTAGTGCGCCTAGAAACCTGTCAATGTCGTCTGATGTGCGTGTATCCGCATCGGCTTAGAGGTCAGTGTAAAATTCAGCGAACACTGTTCACAGCTGTCGGCGTGGGTACCAGGTTATCCGTAGTGTCCATAATCACCGGGATACACTCACTACCCCTTTGTCAGGATATACGAGCAAGCAGTTTACCTTGCCTATACTGATCAGTGTTACCAAGCCCAGATGGGTCTAAAAAAAAAAATTGTCGTCTATAGTAGATGTGAACGCACCATCCAGCAGCGCCTGTGGTTTAAAGCGCCAGGTGTTACGGGGTCTGGGGAGCGCTGACAGTGTCGGGTGGAGTCAGATAGGGGATTGATCAGAGTAGGTCCTGGGAAGCATACGTGTCTCCTTGACTTCTCCCATCAGCACATCAAGAGATTAGCCACATATCGATGCGGGAGGATGAGTCATGGCCCGATTAGTAAAAAGAAAAGGATCGCTCATTACCATTAGTCACCCCCCATGCGTAGACCAGGCCAAGGGAATGCATGCCCTTACTTCATCAAGATCAAGGATAGTGTTAAAATCCCCTCTCCACATTATAGGGACTTGCGGATACTGGGACAGTGTATCGATTATTTCCATATAGAATTGAGGATCATCAATATTAGGACCATAAATATTCATTACTAACACTTCCTGTCCCACCACGGTTCCATATACCTACCCAAAGGATCTATGTCCACATGTCTGTGCTGAAATGGAGGGACTTATGTATTAAGGTCAAAACTCCTCTTGCCTGAGTGGAGTATGACGTGTAGAATCAGTTCCCTCCCCACTGATTAGCAAATGCTTTGCTGGTCCCGGAGAGTGCATGTATTGCATTGCAAATATAAAATGTTGGCCTTGTGTCTATCTATATATAGCTGTATCTTGCGTCTCTTAATTGGATACCCCAGGCCACATATATTCCAGCTCAGACACATCACGATACCCATCCCTTCGCTGAGAATAATGGCTTGCCTCCACCACTGTTCCCTCAGCCCCCATCTTTGGTCTTAAACCTCCTGCCGAGTTCACCGCAACGGTGTCTGCCCAATGTTCGCCATGTTTGATCTTTGCCCTTTAACTTCCCGGTCCCACCCTCCGACCACATCTCCCGCCCAACCCAGGAGATGAAACCCCTTTAAAAACATAGTACAAGAAGTTATACAACCACACTGCGCAACTACATATTCCAATTTATAATCACTTTGATATGATGAATACAGCCAACATGTGTTTCGACCTCAAGTCTTCTTCCAAGCTAGTATCGACAAACTAACATGGCCAAAATAAATAAAAATTGTTGCATATATATATATATATATATATATATATATATATATATATATATATATATATATATATATATATATATATATATATATATATATATATATATATATATATATATATATATATATATATATATCAAAACTTGTGACCGGTTACCCTTCGCCCCCATTGCACCTGGATTATGCCCGACTGTTTCAGGACATAAAATATGTATGTACCAACTAAACATTATGAATGTTAAATGTCTTGACCACTCGCGTGCGGTGCACGCAACTATTTTGATTTATTTTGGCTATGTTATTTTCAAGAAGCCTTTGACTGCCAAAAAGGAGTTTTGTTTCTGTTGTACAACTACTGAAAAGTATGGGTATATGTGGATTCTGTTTGATCCAACAGTAGGAGCCCTTGTTCACGTGCTGTCTGTAGAATGGCATCTCGGTCCTGGTAATTAAGAATGCAAACAATGATTGGGCGAAGAGGTGCGCTCGGTTTAGGCTTGGGTGCTAGGCATCTGCGGGCGTGTTAAATAGCAAATTGCGGTGACAGTACTGGGTTGCCCAAAAGTGGTAGCAGGGTATCAGTAATCTATTGCTCCAGGGAGGATTCAGTGTTACTCTCCAGGATCCCTATAACGCAGATGTTGTTTCAAGAAGGATCGCGACTCTAGGTCGTCATTCTTCTTCTCTACCTGTAGAACCCGCTTGGAGAGTGTAGTTAGTTCAGCTTAGCGACTGGTTACGTCATCTTCCACTGTGCCCACCCTTGTTTCAGCTTTGTCAAGACGGTGGTCGGTTCTGTCTATGCACGACTTAATGGAGTCGATGGTATAGGTCATATCATCTAGTTTGCTATGTACTTTAGCAAATCATGCATGCATGCATGCCATCATGTGTTGTGTTTCGGTAGGCTCGACTGGGGACGGTTCCTGCTCCATGGCGAATGCTTTAGTGTACTGACACATGGAGCGTTGGATTTTGGCACTCCGTTTTGTCATCCTCTCAAAGTGGTCTGCGGACCATTGCTAGTGGATGAGCACTCCTTCAGTGCAATATACACTTTGGGAGTAGGGGGGGGTTCTTATGCACTACTGTGGGGGTGGGGGTGTAGTTGAAGTCAAGTGTATAAGCAGGCAGTCTCATGGGGGTTCACATGGCTGTTGCAAAATGCATATTGGGATACCTGCTCCAGGCACTCGTCGTCTTTGTGACTGGGGGTAAAGTAGTGCAGGCCTGTCTCTGGTCTCCAGCACCTGCAGGCTATGTCAGCGCCGTGCTCGTGGTCACCGTGGGGGAGGGGGGGGGGCACCTTAGGCAAACTTGCAAATGGTAGTAGTTGATGCTATGCGAGGTGAAGTGTTGCAATAAAGGAGGTTGAACAGGCCTGTCCAGACAAGGGTGGTTCCAGTGCCTGGTACTGAGCAAGGCGGTCTGGTGCCCGTGGGAGGTTGTAGGTGCTGTGGCCAATTTCTGCAGAAGGTGCTATGTGGTCGAAGAAGGCACTCTGTGCGGGAGCTCAACAATGAGCTGCCATCTCAATCGGCGTGCAACAGCGCCACCCCATTACCAACACCCTTGTGCGATCCTTGCCCCAGTCATGAGGATCTGCCTGAAACCTGCCTCCAAGCGTAACAACTGGCAAGACTCCAAACTTGCAGACCATAAACATAAGTGTAGGGCTGTAGAACGGAAGTGGCAAACTTTAGGTTCAACCTATGACAAACTGGCCTGCCACCTGCTCCAAAGGCATTATAGCCTCTCCATCTGTGCCAAAAAAAGGGCCCACATTCAGGCACGAGTATCTGGCGCCTTCAACAACATGGCTGAACTCTTCAAAATCTGCAGGAAACTTGCCAACCCGTCCACAGTATCCGCAGCCCCTGCTCCCTCCCAGGCCCTTTGCAATGCACTCACCACTTACTTCACCTCCAAAACCCAGGACATAATGAGCAGCCTTGTCACGCACTCTTCCACCCCTGCACTCTATGATCTTTGTTATGTTACTTGGCATTTATATAGCGCTTTATATATCATTGGTATGACCTCAAAGCGCTGGAAGGTTGAACGCCCTCAAGAACCGTAGTTCAGGTCAGTAGAGAGCTGGTGTAATTGTTGAATAGTAGCTGCTTCCTAGCGATAGGTGTGGTGCTGAGGATATCAGTTGGATGTGTGCAGGCTGGTGGGTGGACATAGCGACATACAGATATATAGGGACATGAGTCGATACAGGTAAATATGGGGATACAGATATAAAGCAACAACAGAGGGAACAGGGTGCACAGTGATACAACGTGTGGGGTGAATTCCAACAGGTTCCACTTATTCCATTCCGTCCATTTCTTCTACTTAGTCTACTCTATTCATTCCATCCATTCTACCTATTCGATCCACTCTACCGATTCCATCTGTTCCATCCGCCCCACCTGTTCCATCCGCCCCACCTGTTCCATCCGCCCCACCTGTTCCATCCGCCCCACCTGTTCCATCCGCCCCACCTGTTCCATCCGCCCCACCTGTTCCATCCGCCCCACCTGTTCCATCCGCCCCATCTGTTCCATCCGCCCCATCCGCCCCATCTGTTCCATCCGCCCCATCCGTCTATTATCTGTTCCATCCATCCGATCAAGTTCATCAATTTGTAACCACTCCTTCGCTACTGGCTCTTTTCCATCCCCTTTGTGCGCCCCCTCAAAAATGACGTCAGCAGACCCTTCCTGCCCGGCCATCTATCGCTGCACCTCCATCACTCCTTTTCTGGGGAAACTGCTTGAGAAGTTGGCACTCCCCCCAAATTAACTCCCACACTGAACTTGTTGGCGGTCTTCACAACCATCAGTCTGGATTCCGAGCAGCCAGAGTCAAAGAAGCTGCTCTTCTTCCGCCTGCACTTGCACGTTCTGAACACTCACAAGGCATAGTAGGTTTGTCTTCCCTCCCCATTGTCTCTGCTCCTTTCGTGTATTTAATTATTTACCATTGTTGTAATTACTTTGTCTAGGTCTATCATCCCCTGTCCTCTCCCTGTTGCCCTTTGGGCGCTTTGAAACAGTATTTGATTCCTGTGTAAGTGACTAACAAGTGAACAATAAATAAACAAACAATACATAAATAATCATTCCCTAACCAGTTGGTGGAACTCACATTGCCAAAGCCACAAGGAGGAAGGTATAATTATATCCTTAAAGTATTTTTGGTTGTTGTTGCCGCAGAAAAACAAGAGTGGCAAAGAGGCCCCCTTCAGAAAGAATGTTCAGAGGAAGAGTGCCTAGCCTACCCTAGCAGCACTGTGGTGAATATTCACTTTTCTAAGTTGCTGACAATTACAGAATTGCAGACTGCTGAAGCTGTGGTAAAAAAAACTCTGAGGCGTCAGGAGATTTAACACTTCAGAAGCACAATTTGATGTGGAACACTATGGGGCAGGCGAATTGACCCACATGGGGAATCCTTGGAGAACTTAACCTGGTGTAAGAGTTGTTCAGGTGAAAGAACAGGTGTTGTGAAGTCATCCTGACAAAAATACATGCTGTAATTCCTAATGCCATCAAGAAAACCTTGAGCAGTGCTACCAAGAATATGTGTTTCTTAAACCTTGCCAGAAGTTGGGTTTTCTTGGAAGCTGACAAGGAACTGTGTTTCTTCTTTAACATTTATAAGATGTGGCAAAGCATCTTCACTTGGAATATCATTGATGCTATTTGATGAAGTGGAAAATCACTGTTCAAGAAAGGAGAGACTTTTCCTGTTGGTTGAACATTGGTTGACAGAACTTTCTTTTGACGCAGTGAAGGAGTCAAGAACTGAATTGAACTTTGTTGGAAACCCAGATTTCCTTGTTTCTTTGTGTTGAAAGATGGAACTGAAGCCAACTGGAAACCTGGTGAAGGAGAGTTCAGCCACATTATAAAAAGAGACTGTATATATGAGAAATACAATTGTTGATGTTTATTGTGAATTGCCATATATATTTTCTTGTGTATTTTATGCTTAGGCGTGACGGGCAGATATCCTTTGTTAGATTTTTCCTTTAGTTGTGATAGGCAGGGAAACCCTTGCCTAAGTATGGATAGTGAGGCGTTTGATGAAATGTATGATTTAATAAAATAGCATATTTTGAGAAATCCAAAAATTGCCTGCCTTACATTTCTGACCCCTCACACAATTCTCAACTTCAGCAGTGACACGCTGTGGAGAGATCTTCTGTGACTGGTACTGCGCTGTAAAATTCTTTGTGATGAATCAGCAATGATTCTCCCAGAAAACTGGGTCTGGGACCCTTCTCATGTAGCCAGGGGTAGGAAGACCCTTTCTGATCCGGATCCTGGGGGTGGTGTTCTGCGGGAGGATTGGGTGAGGGAGGAGGAAGCAGGTCAGAGGGAATGGGAAACTCCCTGGTTTAACTTTTCCCGAAACCCTGATCTTCTAATGGCTTATTGTAAGTCTGAAGAAGTCAGAAAAACTAAGTTTGTCATTAGGGACGTCAAGTCCCATAATTCCCTAAGTACTGGCACGATGAAGAGGGCTAAAGAGGAACAATGTTGCAGGAGTGATCAAATCATTGAGGGAAATGACCCACACCTGAGGGAGACAGGCTTAAAAGGCCCCCTCAATAGTGAGCAGTGCAGCCTGTGTATGCACCCAACGGGGAAACTGGAGGAGGGAGAAGATGCTAGGATCAATCTTACGTTGAAGACATTAGCAGGTCATGAGAAGGTCTGGGTCTGTGCCTGTGGTCATTCTACACGGGTTAGGTCACCCTCCAACCTGGCTACACACAACCAACTGTTCTACCATTTAGTGTTCTCGTTTTGTATTGAATACCTGCACTATCACTTGTCACTATAGGTGGTGGTCACAGACTAATTTCAAAGCACCATTGTATTTAAGCTTTGTATACTTTCAACTTAGTTGCTAATTCAGTCCCACTAAGGACTGTGAATATTAAGAACTTTTTATTCTTAATGTAATGTACCTTTTCCTCAAAAAAGATTACAAATGCATGACTTCAAAATGCAGCAGTAATTGACAGCAAAATAAAATATAAGCTGCACTATATTACTATTTGTCTGAGCTTTCTCAAACTTTATGAGTACTAATACATTTTTAAAGTGATTTTGAATGTATGCGACATGATAGAATAATCTAAGGCCTACTGCAGTCAATTAGTAGACCCCAGAATTCTAGATGTCAGAGCAAACCCCTTTTGTACCATGTGGTCATTCTACATGCAGAGGTCGTGCAGCCGGAAGCGTGCAAGAGGGAAGCTTGCCCTTTGAAGACATGTAGAAGCTGCATAGAGGGAAGCAAAAGCGAGGGAAGCTTTTCTTCCCAAGAGGCTGTCTCCGGTGGCTGGTGTGCACCAGAGAGCCTCCGGAGCAAAGGAAGCTCCTATTACCAGTGGCGCACGGGCAGCAGCAGACCATGAGAGGTTGTATGTCAGGTCGCGAGAAGACACAAAAGCAGAAGACCTGCGAACGACGAGAGGACCAGACGCGCAAAGCTTACCCGGTGAGTTCACAAGATGACTGACCCCCAGAGCACTCCGAGACTGCTTGCATGTTCAAAGCAGGCGTTTACGCTTGCATGAGTGGAAAACTTGTTCAAAGTGATTTTGAATACTGAACTCTCAAAAAGCAGCAAAAGTATTATTTATCCATAACAAATGACTGCAACCTTAAGCGTGCGAGTTTGATGAGAATCCAGCAACCCGAGGGGGCAACCTGGGTAAAAGCCAATACATACAACCATTACCCAAGCCAAGAACTAAGCCATTCAAAAGCAAAAGCTCTGGCTAAAGGTTCGAGGGTTGTGAAGCTTGTTATTCATGCTTTATGAAACGTATAACAGCTGGTATAAACACATATTACCAAAGCCAAGGAAGAAGTAGAATAAGACGTTATCCTTATCAGTGTTTGGTTACTTATGCAGTGGGGAAACAAGAGTGGCAAGAAAGCTGCGTTTCTGGAAAAGGTTTTTCAAAAAGGTGAGGTGCATAATTTGCAGAGGCACCAAAGTGAATCTTGAAGTATTGCTAACACATTTCTTTTTAAACATTATTTTAAATCTTTATTTTAATTTCCAATAGTTACATGTCAAAATAGAGAACACACTTAAAAAAAATAATCAAGTATTAAGAGACTAGAACAATCTGAAGTAAATTCCATCTAACCTCTACCAACTACAGACCTGCTTCTCCCCTTCCCATGGAGACTTCACTTCCATCATGAGGCTGTGCCTGACTTTGAAGAGAAATGCTGCCTAAATGGACCCTGGCATGCTCCATCTGACTCACAAAAATTCTAAATATCACTGTGCGCACTCGGCGCTCCGGCGCTCCTTCTGGCTCATTACACCCAACCTGATGAGTGCGAGCCACATTACTTGCTTTGTCCGAGTGTTTGCACTGCTCAGCTTCATTGGAGCCATGTGCTAGAATCCATCTTCCAAGATGGTGGCTACTTTCTTCTATGTCTGCTGTCCCTACCGACCACAGCTCCTGCTGCAGTGTGAGTGGCCTTTGTGTTACACTTGAGGTCCAATCCCGACACCGGCCCTCCTTCCCAAGGCCTGCCTTCTAAGGCACTGTTTGTTTCCCTGTTCGTTTACCGGTGAGTGCCCTCACCTGTACCCCCCCGCTGCACCTAGTATGTCTGCCTGCCCGCCCTCCCCACCCCCGTTGCATCTAGTATGTCTGCCTGCCCTCCCCACTCCCTCTGCTGCACCTAGTATGTCTGATTGCCCTCCCCACTACCCCGCTGCACCTAGTATGTCTGCCTGCCTGCCCTCCCCACCCCCGCCGCAACTAGTATGTTCTCAAATCCCCTCCATTACACCCTGCATATAGGCAATCCCCTCTTCCTAGCGCCATACCCTGTAAGTGTGTGTAGTTGCCCGTAATACTAGAGACATGCAGCGCACCACTGCCCGTAGACCTTAACCTACCTAATAGTATGCACTTGCCCCCCGCATCTGCGGCGGCCCCATACTATTCTACGTTAATCACTACCCTCACCCATGCACTGTATGGTGCCCTTGTATTATCATGCCTGGCACCACACACCTACCCATATACTCAGACCTTAAATACATGAGTCGCTGCCGCCATGCAACATGTGGCTTGACATCTCGTATATGTTCTCTACCTATGTCCACGCAACTGCCTGTAGCTTCCACCTTATTAAGAAAAGGGCAGGTACCATGCTGTTCTCACTATATTTGACCACGTAAACTCTATGTATGCCTTGCAATAAGTGCTTGCAACATTTAGTTTGCCCACCCAACCATGTAATATATGTCATGCACTTTGTAATCCTGTATGAAGCAACATTTTTGTCTGCCTCAAATGCACTTATGTAACCAGGTAAGCCTTCAGAACAGCGCCACAATGCCTAAGGGCAGTGGGCGCTTTACAAATCCAAATAAATAGGTACAGGTAAAACAAAGAATTTTAAGGTAGCAAGATACAATCTATTATAATCTGACTAACTACAAAATGACACAAAAACATTCTAAGTATATATATTATATATAGACAAATAAGACACTTAGACAAGACAGACAAAAATCTAACCCCTCCCACCCAATTCTTCATTCCAACTTGGATTTTAAACCTAACAAGAAATCGGGCTGACAAAGCTTTTTTTTAAAACAATTTTTATGAACACATAATAACAAACTTAGCTGTGCATGTTCTACATTTTTAAGTATCTTGTATCATATTATACCATAGCCACTATTTGCCCTTTACCCTCCCCCCCTTAACTTGAGCCTACTCCATTTCGCCTTCCGCCGTTATATCTTCTAGGGATGTTCTCTCTTCTGTGTTTTGGGAGGTGTCATCCCCGCTTGGACATACCTGAGTGGACCCAGACAAAGTGGCCACTAAGTGCCTCCAGGCTGTCAATGTATCTGACTCTTCCTCCCCCCCTCCATTAGCTGCTTCGGTCCATACTGTTGTTTCCGTGTCAGACCACTTCTTGAGATCATTCCACCAAACCTCTACTTTTGGTCTACTGCATGCTTTCCAGCCCATGGCAATCCTGCGCTTGGCCAGTATGTAAACCAGGTCTTTAAGTTTACCCACATGCTTTAGCTTGCGTGGTCTAGGGAACTCCCACATCATGCATTTAGTGAAATCTCCTTCTCCGACAGGCGATGGGCCACTTTCCAGAATTTACCGTTTTACGGGCATGCCCAGAACATATGGGTCATTTCGGCATTCACTTCTCCACATTTGGGATATGTTTGTATCTCTGCGTTTTTAAATCGGGCTATCCTCTGGGGGGGTCATGTACGCTCTGAGTTACATATAGCTGGATTTGTTGCAGACTTCCATTCCTGGACACTTTATGGTACCTCTGAGCCCTCTCCCACTGCCCATCAGTCATGCTTTCCCCCCACTTCCTCTTCCCAATCCCGTCTTAGCTGGGTCACTTCCTTCCCCACCCTGGTCATAAGCAATTAATAGATTCAGGAAACATTGTGCCCTCCCCTCTGCAATGTTGTATATTGTTTCTATAGCTGTATCTGGTAGGTCCTCCAGCACTATTTCAGACCATGTTTCTTTCAACCGTCGCACCAGTCTAGTGTATGTGATGTATTGCCCTAGGTGTAGGCCTTTTTCCTCTACCAGTGCGTTAAATTCCAGTATTTTCCCCCATCTTGCCATATATCTCCCATTGTTGCAATACCCACAGGTTCCCAGTGCTTGCGTATAGTCTTCCTCAACTGCACATCCCCTTTAGTCAGTGCTACTAGCGGTGCCTCCGGGGAGCACGGAGTCGGGTTCTCCATGGCCTGGCAAGCCTTCCGCCACATTTGCCATCCCTAGTCCAGCATTCTCGGACACCCTTTTAGCTCAGACTTAGGCAGCTGTATCCATTCTTTCAAGAAAAATGGAGTACATTCTGACCTCAGCAGTCCGGACTCCGCTGTTGAGTCTTCCTATAGCCACCTGGCCACATATTGTAGCTGGCTGGCCCAATAATAGATCTGAAAGTTGGGAAGTTTTCTGCCTCATTTGTCGTATGTATTCTGCAGTTTCCACAAGGCTACTCTATTCCTAGTGTTGTGCCAGATAAAGCCTCTACATATGCTCTGGAGTTTGACAAAGAATCGTTTGGGTATCATATGTGGAATATTTCCAAAAGTGTAACAGCCTCGGTAATACAACCATTTTCAACAAAGCCGCTCTCCCTACCATGGCCAAAGGGAGCTTAACCAAGAATCTCATGCTGTTCTCAATATTTACTATTGCCTTCTCTGTGCTGTGTTTATGTTCATCCTCCACCGCATGGTAGATATCTATCCCCAGGTAAAGGTTTCAGTCTCCAAGGTTATTTGTAGAATGGGTAGGTGCTCCCGCGGGATCCCTTTATATCTTCCCAGGGGGAATATGCATGACTATTTGGGTTTGACTGCAATGCCCGAGAGCGACGCAAATCGCTCCATTACTTCTAGGATGTATTGCAGGTTCTCCTCCGGGTATCTTAAGTATAACAGCATGTCATCTGCATACAATATTAGGTGTGGCGCTCCGTTCGTGAAAATCCCCACCTCTCTGTACTGTTTTAGGTATATCGCTAGGGGTTCCAGTACAAGGATATATAAAATCGGGGACCAAGTGCAAGTCTCCCAGGGCCCGAGGTGCCGTCTGTCTAGACGACACCACTAGCGGCATGTAGGCACATATTTACTTTAAACACAGCCCAAGAGTTGTTCTCTTGACTCCATTCATCCTTGTTAAGAACGTTGTAGTATTTTTTCTATGTCTATAGACGGCATTCCACTTATTCCCTTTTTGTATCACTTTTTTATCAATAATTTCCCTAGAGGACCACGTAGTAAGCATTTCTGATTATAGGAGAATTTTTGCCTATAATTACTGACAATTTTCATGAAGCCGACATCACATGCCGGGTTGCTCGGCAACGCGTCTAAGCAGGAAGGACACTTTGCCTTCTATCACGTGTCCGTTAAAACTAGGTTGCTCGGCAACGCGCCGAAGCAACGAAGACAGTCTGCTTTCAGTAAGACACAGAGGGAACCCTCTGCTTCGTTCTAGGGTAAGCTACCATCTGAGTTTACTATTAGAGATTTGCTAGACCTAAGATAAGTTCTACATTGGATTTTTTATTTTATTTTTTCTTACCGTTTACAGCACCTGCTCTCCATTTACGGCGGAAGCAGCTTGCACTCCAAAAGATATATTTTTTGCCATTACTCTCCAACATCAGGTAAACACATGAATTCCACCATTTTGTTACAAGACGTATTGACCGACTTGTGTATTGATTTGCTTTTCTTCTTTTTGATTTGGATTTTCCTTCTGTTCCGGCTCATTACGTGACCCGGTATGTGCACTTTTTTACTCTTTCAATTATTTGAACGATGAATGTCGAATACTTGTGTTGTTCAAAATATGGAAATTTGCTTATGGTTGACAAAATTGTAATTGTATGTGAACGTTATACTCTAGACTTGCCCTGATGAAGGATTATTTCCGAAATGCATTGGCACATGATAAGTCTATGAATAGAGTGATGGGTGGCAATCTCTTCCTCATGAAGGATAGTTGGGTGGCCATTAGTCACCTCTTTGTATGAAATAATAATCCTTTACTTGATGGATAAAATCGATTCTGAAAAACCAACATATATTTGACTTTCGTACTCTGTTAAGAATTTGTACTAAATGATTTATATTGAGTGGAATTACAACGAATACAGAACCCAACTAGGGACTTCAGAGAGCGGCTGTATGATTGGGTCTTCACCTAATCTTTGTGTTTTTTCTGTATTTCTGGGCCTGGGTGTCTCCAGGCCTTATACAGCCAGCTCCTGCATACAGGATTCAACCTTCTGATAAAGATTTATCTCTATAGAGACTTCTGATAAACGCCAGAAATACGTGATATCCCTGTGGTGCCCACTCAATTTTGCTTCCTACCAAGTGCACCCCTGTCTGGTACCTCTGCTAAGTTGCCATTTTTCTGAAATAACCCTTCCCGTCCTAACTCTGGCTAGTGGTGCGCTATACAGCAGTCAAACCCATTTCAGATACTCAGGCCCTATACCATATTCCCTTAATGCTGCTATCAGCCAAGGCCATTTTACAGAGTCGAAAGCCTTCACTGCATCCAGTGAAATAATTGCAACTTCCCGCACCTCCCCTTCCGTCTGCTCCATGACCCGGTGAAGCCTCCTAAGGTTGTCTGATATGCTTCTATGCGGGACGTATCCAGTTTGGTCAGGAAGTATAAATTTGCTTATGACCCATCTTAATCTGCCTGCCAGCACAGCTGTGAGTATCTTGCAGTCCTGGTTCAGCATGGATAGCGGTCTATATGAACCACGCTCCATGCTTGGCTTATTAAGTTTAAGAATCGGGATGATTATCGCCTCCCTCAGGGATTCTGGCAATGGTCCTTTTTCAAGAGCTTCATTTAACATAGCCAATAGCGGGGGATCACCTCCCTCTTCTATGTTTTATAGAACTCGATAGGGAGTCCGTCCGCCCATGGGGACTTGCAGGTGGGCAATTCCTCGATCACTGCTAGTTCTTCCAGTGTAATAGGGGCATCTAAGTTCTCCCTCTTCAGCACTCAATTTGGACAAGCCAAAAGTCCTCTAGTGTTTCCACCATCTCGCTCTCTCCACTTCCATCTATATCTTCATAAAATAGTTTGTAGAACTCGAGGAACCCTTCGTTCACTCCCTCCTGGGTATCAAGTCCTCCTCCCCCTTGTATAGCTCTAATCGCTGTTCTTGGTGTTTCGCTTTTGTACAGCCATGTTAACCTCCCCAGTTTGTCCCCTCCAGCGTGCTGCCTTTCTATGTATTTCTTGTAATTTAAGTTGCATAGCCTCTCCCAGTGCCCTTTGCATACTTGCCGTAAGTGATTTATAGCGCCAGCCTCTTCCAGCCGCTATTCTTAGTCGCGCGGGCCCGGCTGCAGCCTTTAACGTTCCACAATGTATCAGGCGGACCCTTTGAAGTCCGGGTCCGCCATTTTGTTTCCTTTGTTAGTTGTATTCCGCAATCTTCAAAGTTCTGCAACTCTTGTTCCACAGACGCTGAGCGCCTGAGAGTTCCAACTTATCCCCTTTCAGACCAATAGTGGCTGGCACCGAGAGCATATTCCACCCTTTAGCCATATATCTTGATCGAGCTTTGCAGCCTCTAGTACAACAGACAAAAACGTACCTAAAGGATACTTCTAATTTTTTGTGATTACTGAAAGAGATTAACATCAATGAACCATCAGTAATATTATTTACCTTGGACGTTAATAGTCTGTACACTTCCATCCCACATGCAGAGGGAATTGCGGCACTGGAATGGTTCCTACTTAATCATGACAACATCAGCATACACAAAGAATTTGCAATAGAACTGATCAACATCATCCTATTTAACAATTACTTCCGTTTCAACAAAAAATATTACCTACAGATCTCTGGAACATCAATGGGCTCATCTGTAGCACCTGCTTACACTAACATTTTCATGTACAAACCACATACATGAAAAAGAACCATGGAACCAGAATCTAAATTTTTGATTCATTGATGACATTTTCGGCATCTGGAATGGCACTCAGGAGGAATTACAGCAATTTTTCAATTATCTGAATAGTTGTCATGACAAAATAAAATTTACTCTAGAAATTGGCAAACACAAAAGCCACTTCTTGGATGTTAATGTTTCAAGAATTGACAATGTATTTATCACAGAAATTTACAGAAAACCAACGATGCAAACAGCACCTTGCATTTCTCAAGCTTTCATCCTAACCATCTGAAACAAAACTTACCATATAGCCAATGCCTTAGAGCTGAGAGGATAACTTCCAATACGACAACTTGAAACCGAATTGGGAAACATGAAAGACCGATTTAAGAAAAGAGGGTTTCCAGAACGAACATTAAACACCGCCATTGAACAGACAATAGGACTGGACAGAGAGGACTTACTCAAAGAAAAACCAGAAAAGGAAAATACCAGATTGATCCATACCCTCAAGTACTCAAGTCAGAATTTCCAAATTAAGAAAATAATCAATAAGAACTTTGAACTGATCAAAGCAGATGTAACCCTAAAGAAGTTATTCCCGGAACCACCAATGTTAGCTTACAAAAGGGGAAGAAACTTTAAGGATGAACTAATCAAAGCTGAAAAACAAAAAACATCAGAAATTTTGAACCAAACCTAAGTATGGAACTTTTGCTTGTTTGAACTGCCAACATTGTTCAAATATCCTAAAAGGGGACCACATTCCACATTCGACACCCAAACAGTGGCAGAAAAATACATCTAAAAGATTATGCGACATGTGAAAGTAAGCATCTGATTTATGCCTTGAAATGCCCGTGTGGCAAGTACTATGTGGGTAAGACCATGAGAAAAATAAAAGAAAGACTCATTGAACATACATCCAATATCAGAACATGTAATATTAAATCTCCGGTCTTCAGACATTTTCAAGAAAATAGACATAACATTACACAGGTGAGATGGGAGGTCTTAGAAATTGTTCACCAATTACCCAGAGGTGGTGATCTGGCCAAATATTTGGCACAGAAAGAACTGTTGTGGATTCACAGATTGGACTCACTGGCACCCTTGGGACTCAATGAGGAATTTTACTTGGGCCCTCTGTACCTAATATGCATTTACTGTTCTGAAATGTGGTAAACTTGGGCTTTTCGCTCACTTCCTGCCTGCGTGCTCTCGTATCGTCTGTCTCCCCCCCCGCACTCGCTCCTACTCCATGGTGCTCTCTATCTCGCCTATCTTCTCTAACTGCTTCTCTATTGACTATCCTGCTCTCCTCACTAAATCTGGTACACAAAAGTTTAAAAAGGACATCCTGGTCTCCAACCCAGGCCTTCATATCGCTGATACCTACACTAGTGCCTACTCCAAGGAAACTCACTGGCATCCTCTTCTTCGTGCCTTCGCCTGACCTATGGACCCTTCATAGGGTCTCTGGGCTCTCTCCTTTCTCCTCTTCTCCCATTAATGGTGGCACCCGTTGGGATGTCCTCTTGGACTCCTTCCACTCCTCCACGCTAATGGGACCGTCCTGGTCCAAGGCCCTCAGGCCAACCTTCACCTCTTTGATAGACGTTTCCCACGCCTCATTAACTTCCTTTCCTCTCCTGCTTTCCCCCCCTCCTCTGTCCTCGGCTACCTTGCCTCTACCCTCCCTCCCTGCCTGCCCCCTCTCGTGCTCCTTCACCTCCTTCTTCTACACCTCAGCAGGGCGTACCTCTGATCTGTACCCCTCCCCGGAAGTCCTTCAAGGATGGCAACCTTCTCCACATTGCCACTCTTAACTCTCGCTCTGCCATCAAGCATTCCTATGATATCTGTCGCCTTCTTGAAGAAGTGGACCTTGAAGTCCTCGGTCTCACCGAGACATGGTTCGCGGCCAGCTCTGTCACCAGCTTTGACACACTCCTACCTGACGGTTACAAAATCCTCTCCGTGCCCAGGCCCAACCGTGCAGGGGGGGTGTAGGCCTCATCTTCCCCGAGTGGATTCCTGCCATTGTCACTCCTACGCAGACCTACTCCTCCTTTGAATGTCTTGTCCGCAGACTCTCTCTCTCCTAGCCATTCCCTTACCGTGGCTACTATCTATCGGCCACCTGGTCAAATCTCCTCCTTCCTCTCTGAGTGGGCTGACCTCTCCTCCTCACTCCTGTCCTCAACCACTCAACTCCTCTTTCTTGGTGACTTCAACATCCACTTGGATGCCTCCTGTCCCCCCACTGGACTCTTTCGTGACCTCTGTGACTCTCTCTGACGCTCTATTCTCCCGTCTGGGCCTACTCATTCTGCAGGGCACCAGGGC
Organism: Ambystoma mexicanum; assembly: GCF_040938575.1. Taxonomy (NCBI): domain Eukaryota; kingdom Metazoa; phylum Chordata; class Amphibia; order Caudata; family Ambystomatidae; genus Ambystoma; species Ambystoma mexicanum. Next base: position 741,680,412 of record NC_090934.1, read on the forward strand.
ACTCTTGATGCTCTAAATCTCTTCTGACCTTCCCCTCGCCGTCCCTCTCTCCACTCCTCTCTCCTGGAGTGATCACTTTCTCTTATCCTCCCACCTCACCCTCCCTACCCCACAGGCAAAGCCACCCTCACCACTGCCACCCACCTTCTCGGTCATCCGACCCATGAAGCGCGTGTCAGTTGAGGCTTTCGCTGCCACCTTCTCGCCCCCCCTACCCCTTCGGCTGACTCCCACCCTGACACAGCCCTCTCCATGCTCCACTCTGCTATATCTGATACTCTTGATATCCTTGCCCCCGTCATGAGAATCCGCCTGAAGCCCAAAGCCAAATTTAACTGCTGGTATGACTCAGATCTCGTCACCCTAAAACGCAAGTGCAGGGTGGCAGAGAGGAAATGGCGTGCTTCATGTTCATCCTCTGACAAACTGGCCTGCCGCCTACTCCAAAGGCAATACCGTCTCTCCGTTCCCACCAAGAAGAGAACCCTTATCCAAGCCCGCATCTCTGCGGCATCTAACAACTCGGCCAAACTCTTTAAAATCTGCAAGGAGCTTGCCAACCCTGCTGCAGTCTCTACCTCTCCTATCCCCTCCCAGGCCCTCTGCACTGCACTGGCCTCTCACTTCATCTCTAAAACTCAGGACATCCTGTCCTCACTCTCCTATCACCTCCCTCCCTCTCTTCCCGGCTCCTCCTCTGGCCCTTCTGCAGCCACCCCTCCTCCCTCCTTCTCTGCCTTTCCCCTTCTTTCTGCTGACGAGGTTTCCAGACAAGTCCGATCTATGAAAGTCTCGTCTAAACAGGTTCACCCCTGTTCCTCCAAAACTATCAAGGACCACATCGACTCCCTGGCTCCTGCCCTGGCAGACTTTTGAAACCACTCCTTCACCTCTGGAGTCTTCCCATCCCCCCTTAAGCACTCCCTTGTGCACCCTCTTCTTAAGAAACCCTCTTCCGACCCCTCCTGCCCGGCTAACTATCGCCCAATCTCCATCACTCCCTTCCTGGGCAAGCTCCTGAAGAAACTGGCCATCTCCCAGCTTAACCTCCATGCTGAATCTGTTGGTAGTCTTCATAACCATCAATCTGGCTTCAGAGCTGCCAGAAGCACGGAAACTGCTCTCCTGACCATCTGTGAGGACCTGCTCTTGAACCTCGACTCCAACACTCCGTGTGTTCTCATTCTGCTCGATCGCTCTTCTGCCTTTGACACTGTGAACCATGCCATCCTGCTCAACCGTCTCTGTGATAACCTGGGTATCACTGGTCAGGCTCTGGCGTGGCTGACCTCTTTCCTTTCCAATCGACCCTCCCAGGTCCAACTGGGGTCTTTCCTCTCTGACATCTTTTTCTCCACCTGAGGTGTCCCCCAGGGATCAAATCTCTCTCCCTGGCTGTTCAACCAGTATCTGGCACTCCTTGCCCACTGCATCGCTGTTCTCTGCCCCAACTTTCAGTGCTATGCGGACGATACCCAGCTCATTTTCAGGCTACCCTCGGCCTACTCCTCTCCTTCCCTCATCTCTGACTGTCTGTCTGCTATCCAGGAATGGTGTGCCGCCAATGACCTCTGCCTTAATGCCAGTAAGACTGAGATTCTACTCATCGGCACACCCACTGCCTCCTTCCCTGCAGCTCTTTGGCCGGCCTCTCTTGGCCCTCTTCCTGCTCCTACTTGCAAGGCAAAAAACCTCGGGGTCATTTTCGACTCCACACTCTCCTTCTCTCCTCATAAATCTGACGTCTCTAAGAAATCACACTACCAGCTGCACCTCCTCAGAGGTATTCTTCCCTTCCTCTCCTTCCCCCAGAAGCTCACTGTCTCCCGAGCCCTGGTTCTCTCGAAGCTGGACTACTGTAACAGCCTCTATCTAAATCTGCCTGCCTCCACTCTCCGCCCTCTGCAACTCATCCAGAACAGAACTGCGAGACTTGTCCTTGGCCTCAAGCCCAGGGACCGTATCTCTCCAGGACTGAAATCTCTACACTGGCTCCCAGTGGCTGCGAGGATAAAGTTCAAAACCCTCTGCATTGTCCACAAGGACTTCTGGGGCCTGGGGCCTAAATACCTTCAACTCTCTCTTCCTAAATATCTTCCTTCCCGAGCCCTTCGCTCATCCGTCTCCAACTCCCTCAGGGTCAGCCGCTTCTCGAAGCAACAAGCTGGGGGTAGATCTCTCTCCGCGGCAGGGGCCTCCCTCTGGAACAGCCTTCCTGCCTCCCTGAAACTTGAGGAGAACCATCTCCAGTTCCGGAAGCACCTCAAAACCTTCCTCTTTGCTTCTGCTTTCTCTCTCCCTCTCCCCTGCTAAATTCTTCACTGAAACTGCACTGAATCTGCAACTGGGCCACTCTCACCGACCTCGGTCCTGGGCCCAGCCACTCTCCACTTGCACTGCCTCCCTGGCAACCCCTGCACTGCGGGACTGTCTCTGTATCCCTACAGCCCCCCCCCTTCCCAGCACTTGTCTGCACTTACCTTGCACTTGCCACCAGCTGGCCCTATTTATTTATTTTATTCTACTTACTTGTACTGCACTCCCCCCCCTCCCCTTCCCCATGCACTTTTTCCCTTCCCCCTACCCCTGCACTTGCACAATCTGAATGACACCTGGCCTAGTAGGATCGTTGTCTGTCTTCCCCTTGTTCCCCCCTCCCTGCCTCGATCCGCCTTGAAACACTTGTGTATAGGCGCGTTACAAATGCCTTATGATATCATATCTATGAATGTTTGATAACCGAAATTGTAAGACCAGGGTTTATGGAGTAATATAACAGCACAACCTTAAATACCTGAACAGATCGAGATTGTTCTTAAAACATCCTTACCTCTTCCATACGAAAACAAACATCTAGCGACCATATTGAATCACTTATACTTTTAATCATTCATATTAGACCAGATTGTGAGCTCAGAGAGGGACAGGGTTATTACCCCTTGTATCTTCAGGAGTCTCATCTACAAACAATTAGACTATACTAACTGTAAAAAGATTTGACATTTTGCTCATTTGTGATTCCCTGTTGTGCTATATTGAGATCTTTAGTTTTATAATACATATGGAAATGAATGACAATTTTCTATGTAGAAGTGTTCTTTTATATGCAACTATGTTTATACCTGGGGTGCATGGAGAGTGCTCACCTAATGATTTGTCTAAAAAAATGCTTGATTGACACTTAGGCAGGCTCCTACAGCCGACTAACACAATAAGGATCTTTTTGTTCCGAACATTCATACTTGCCTTACAGCCATTAATCACTTAACATAGAGACCATTCGTCCTTTACACCCAGCTAGGCTCCCATATTGCATCCAGCTATGACCCTACATAGCTTTCATTCATAAACCCTATTAAACACCCTTTTTCTCTGTTCTTATTCTATACGTCGCAAGTTATTGCTTGCAGTTTCAGTTTAGTTTCTGAATTGTCTTTCTACTATTAACCAATCACTGGTCTCTGGGTCATACTGCCCCCAGCCAATGACTGCCCTCTACCTAAGCCCCTCCTCTGGCAGCCATCTTCAGATTTGGTAGCACTTAAAGTGGCAGTAGGACCAAGAGAAGAGCCACAGAGGGGTAGGCGGGAGGGTTTGCACGTGAATCCATGCCAGACCCATGCTGGAGAACAACAGTTACAGGTAAGTAACTTGCTCCTTCTCCAGCATGGGGTCTGGCATGGATACACATGCTCATGAATACAAGAATACATAGCAGTACCCACATGCACAACCTAGATGTGGCAAGACTCAACATGAAGCATCTCTTACCTCCTCACCAGGCTCACCTTCAAGCGAACAGGTTGCAAGGCACTGCCTGGCCAACTCTGGACTCCTCCCTGGAATCCCGGTCGACGCAGTAGAATCTCGTGAAGGTGTGCGTCCAGCTCCACGTAGCAGCCCTGCAGATGTCCAGCAGGGGCACACCAGACAGGAACATCGTAGTAGCAGCGATCGCTCTAGTTGAATGGGCTCACGGACGGCCGGGCAACGGTCGGTTTGCCAACCGGTGACAGTGCATGATGCAGCCGGAGAGCCATTTGGAAATGGAAGCCTTCGAAAGGGCCATCCCTTGGTTCGCAGGTCCAAAGTTCACAAACAGCTGTGATGTCTTCCGAAGTGGTCAACGTAGAACTTCAGTGCTCTATCCACATCCAGCGAGTGCAAAGTCCTCTCAGCCGTCGACGAAGGCGACAGGAAGAAAACAGGGAACACCAAGGGCTCGTTGAGATGGAAGTCTGACGGCACCTTGGGAATGAAAGAGGGGTGCGTCCTCAGCTCTACCCTCGTCTTGTGGATTGTCCGATACGGAGGCTTACAGGAGAGGGCCTGGATCTCTCCCACTCGTCGTGCGGAGTTGATGGCCACAAGAAAAGCTGTCTTCCAATATAGGAACTTCAGCGGTGCCGAGTGTAGGGGCTCCAATGGCGGCCTCATGAGCCTGGTCAGCACCACATTGAGCTCCCACGCCGGTGCTGGAGCCTTCACTGGCGGGAACAATCCTTTGATGAACTCCTTCACCAGGCGATACGAACCCAGCAACGAACGCACCAGAGTTCTGGTGTAGCGGGAGATAGCCGCCAGATGGATTGCGATGGAGGCATGCGCCAGCCCCGCCTTGGCCAGCGACAGCAAGTACGGCAGCATTTGAGGGGCCGTGATCCATAGTGGGTTGATCTTCTGTGCACGGCACCAGACAGAGAACCTCTTCCACTTATGTCCATAGCACTTAAGAGTAGAGGATTCCCTGGCCTTTGCAAGGATATCCTTGCAGTCCGCCGGGATGTCGTAGCCTCCGAACTCTAGTGCTGTAGGAGCCAGGCCTGCAGGTTCAGCGATCCCGGGTCGTGATGTAGGATGACACCTCCTTCGCTGGCGAGAAGATCCACGTCCATCAGCTGTTTGATGGGGGGGGGGGGGGTGCGGGGGACACTGACATGTCCAGAAGGTCCGGGAACCATATCTGGCTCGGCCACGCCGGTGCGACAAGGATCATCCTGCACCGGGACCGTTTGAGTTGACTGATGAGTCGCAGAAGCAACGGCAATTGTGGAACGCATACAGGAACAGGCGGTGCCAGGGGAAGGAGAATGCATCGCCCATGCTCCCCGGTTGGGGAAACCTGCTGGCGAACTTCTGGCACTTGGTGTTCGTCACCGTCGCGAACAGGTCGATCTGGGGGCTGCCCCACCGTCGGAATAGGAGATCCACTTGATCCTGCCGAAGTTCCCACTCGTGGCAGGAGCGCAACTCCCTGCTGAGTGAGTCGGGGACAGTGTTTTTCACTCCAGCCAGATGAAGGTACCAGGAATATCCCCTGGGCGACGGCCTCAGATCCTGCGCTTCCCTGGATAGGGCTGGGGATCTGGTACCCCACTGCCTCCGGATGTAGAACATCGTGGTGGTGTTGTCAGTGAAGACCTGTACCACTTTGACCTTGAGGGACGGAAGGAAAGACCTGATGGCCCAGAACACGTTTCGGAGTTCCAGGATGGTGATGTGCAGGGACCTCTCCTCCGGGTGCCAAAGGCCTCTTGCGTGGAGATCTCTGGTGTGTGCTCCCCATCCCTCCAGGGAGGCGTCCGTCATCAGTTTCCTGGTGCGTTGGTGTCTGGAAGTCCATGCCCGCTGTTAGGGAGAATTCTCATTTATGGCTAATTTCCCTCACCTAGTGAGTCCTTCAGCAGCTTTGCTGGATTTCAGGGGTTTATTTTTTCCACCTGGTAAGAGTGCGAGCCCTTTTTCCCACTCCCATGTGTTTTGCCATGTGTATTTCTACTGTGTGTGTGATCTGGGGCTTTGGAGTTACACCACTCCATGAGCCCCACTTGTGTGTGTGTGTTACACAGCACCTTCCGTGCAGTGACACAGGGTCGTCTTTGAGACTTCCCTCTGACTCCATTTTTCTGGGGCTGACTACTGTCCCCCAGAAACAGGTAAAGTTGCCATTTACTTTATGTAGTCATTTAAAACTATAGACCCAGTACACCCCATCTTACATGGAGTTTTGGAAAGGGTTAATTCCTATCCTTTTTGTCTGTACCTCTCTGAGCTTTATTTTGCTCTCTTAACACTAAGACTTGGCTGGTGGCAGTGGTATCTATCCTAACTTTTCTACCGCGATTGTACTATATAAACGTGGTACTGTTTTAGGCTATCATATTAGCCTCGAACTTAAACCCCCTTGACCAAATACTTTTTTATTTCAGCTCCGGTTGGGTTTTATCACCATTTATTTTTGTTAAAGTCCTTCTTGGGTTTTATTTTGCGCGGCAAACCAGGTTTGCCTACTTTGTTCGCCGACCTTTGGTGGGCCTCTGTCCAGAAGCCCTCCTTTGACGTCTGGGTGTCTAGGTGGGCGGAATGTGAGGGAGGGGTGTAGTCACCCCCTGCACAGGGTATCCATGGAAACCCAAGTCGCACTTTGTCTTGATTGGCTGAGGTGGTTTTCCAGGCCGGACAACCCCCCCTGCTGAGTGATTGACAGCCAGGCTGTGTGAATGAGGGATTTTGGCATAAAAGGCAGGACTCTTGAGCTGGAAGTCAGAGTCGCCACTGGAACTGCAAAGAACTGAAGACGACGGCGGCGGCTGCTGCAATTCCCGAGTCCCAGTGAAGCCCTGCTGCAGTCCTGAGCTATCTACCCTTCAACGACAAGAGAAGATCCTTTCCGGAGTCTTCTTCCCTTGAGCCTGGTGGGATCAACCAGCTCACCTTCCACAGGCAGAGGATCCTCCTCTTGGTCGAAATCGCTGCACAAAGCTGTAGTGGTCCGATACCCACGTGAAGAGCCTCATGTTTTAAAGGAGCTTTTGCTGCTGCTGGCTTCATCCCTGGGTAGTGCAGATTGCTCCAGACGTCGTCCTTGTCCCCACGACTGAAGCTCCAGGAACCTCGAGTCGGCAGGAACTACCAGGAACAACTGCTGTGGCACCAGCTCTTCTTCATATGAATAAGGTACTGTGTCAGACTTCGAGGAACTAGGGTGACCCTTTTCTCCTCACCAAAGTCTTGTCCTTATCTTCCTTCCCTCTTATAACTTTTGCTTCCCCTTTTGACAATATCCAAGTACTCCTGGCAATCTCGAATCGTGAACTGTTCTAACCTTGTGATCGTCGACAACAGGACCCCTGTCCCATTGACATTGGCGCAGGCCTATTGACTTTCATCTACGTTTTCGAAAGTGTCTCTTGATTCTATCTGCCTTGACAAAAGTATTGCCTATGATTTTTATCCACAACTCTCTTGTGTTAATTCATGTGCTAAGTGTGTTTGACTACGGTAACATTTCTGTTCGTCTCTTCCATAAGACCGAACTGTCATTACTGGTGATAGTGTGATAACGGTAATGTCTTTGTTTCACAACACTGGTCTGTCAAATCCAAAAGGTACTTACCTTGAATTGTTCTGCACAAGGGGAATTGGTTGTGTGTAGTGTATTTTAAGTGTGGTTTTAATTTAATAGAAGTGAAGTATTTTATGAACTGATGGTCTAAAAATAAATGTACTTTTACTTTTTAACCAGAAACCTTGCGTCAGTGTTTGCTTGAGTCACAGTAATTGTAGTACTTTTTGTAATCTCTACTACTGCTCATTTGCTCTTGAGAAGTCTGGCTGCTCCACTACTGCTACCACTTTAACTGTGTAGTACAGGCTTGTACCAAAGGTGAAATTGTACTACCACCTGTAGTCTTAATCTTGTGTAGTGGTCCCCAAGGGCACTGACGAGGATTCTGCCTAACACCCGCCACGAGATGCATGCGGGTGCCCTACCACCGGATTGCTTGATGGAAAGTCTTGTTGAGTGGGATCTTGTCTTCGAAGCTTCCTGCCACTTGCATCCAACAGGTGTCAAAGAACTCCTGCAGTGGCTGCATCTGTAACCTGCACAGACGCACAAGGCAGATGCACGATGACATCATGCAGAGCAGGGACTTGATGGCCCTCACCCTGGTAACTTCCATGGTCAACAGCCATTGTACCTTGCCTAGGATGGCCCTCGTCCTTTCCTCCGACGGTGAGGCCAACCGCGCCACTGTGTTGAGTCTGGCTCCTAGGAACAGGGCGTCCTGCGATGGTACCAAGTGTGACTTCATAAAGTTGATCGAGAATCCCAGTTCCGTGAGCAGGCGGACGGTCTTTGCTGTGTGGTCGACGGTGAGTTCTTTTGACTTTGCTCGGATGAGCAAATTGTCCAGGTAGGGATATACGTGGATCCCCTGCAGGCGCACCTGCACCGCCACCGGTGCCAGGCCTTTGGTAAAGACCCTTGGAGCCGACTTCAACCCGAAGGGCAGGGCCTTGAACTGGTAGTCTCGCCCTTGGACCATGAAACATAGGAACTTTCGATGTCCTTTGGGTATGGGGATGTGAAAGTAAGCATCCTCCAAGTCCAGCAACGATAGGAACTCGCATTCCTCCAGCTGTCCCAGCACGTGCTGAAGGGTAACCATCTGGAACTTCTGGGCTTTGATGTATTTGTTGAGACGCCGTAGGTCCAGGATGGGCCGCCAGCCACTGGTCTTCTTGCGGACAAGGAAGTACAGCGAGTATACTCCAGAGCCCCGGAGCCTCTTGGGGACGCGCTCTATCGTGCCCTTTCTCAGCATGGCTCGTACCTCCAGAAGCAGCTGTGGAACGTGGTTTTCTTTTCTGGCCACAGGTGGGAAACGGGGGCACTTCCTTTGGAACTCCAGAGTGTGCCCATGGGCCAGGGCATCCAGCACACAACGGTCAGTGGAGATTGACTCCCACACGGCGCTGAAGTTCGCCAGGCAGCCTCCCACCGGGGTGCTTAGGTGGGGGCCTGACGCCACAGCCGGTTCAGTCCTGTTTCGCCGAGGCTTTGCTAACCTGGGCTCCTTGGCGACGACAACAGTATCCACCGGTCTTGCTGTGGTCCCTGTAAGCTCCCTGTAAGCTTCCTGCGACGAGGAACAGGCAGCTTGGCGGTACGAGGAACTGCTGCCAAATCCTTTTGAGGCACCTCGAGATTTGCCTCTGCAGTTCCGAAAGGACAGCCGTCATCAATGAAGAGTGCCTAGGGCACGGGCCGTCTCGGTGTCCGCTTTGATGGTCTGCAGCGACTCGTCCACCGCTTTCCCAAACATGTTTCCGTCGAAGGGCATGTCCAGTACCCTGGTCTGCACGTCCTGATGGAAGTCGATGGCCCTGAGACAACCGCGCCGGCGCAGGAAAACGGCATTGCCCATCTGACAAAAAACGATATTGGCAATGTCCATCGCCACAGTGATGGCGTGATCCGACGCCACCTTGCCTTCTTGCAGGATTTCCAGAGCCTCTGCCCTCTTGTCATCCGTGAGGAAGTTCAGGATAGGGGCGATCTTGAACCACAGCTCCCCATCATAGCGGCCACGATCGAGATGGCTTTGGCCACCTTAATTGTCACTGCCAACGAGATGACTCGACGTTCCATGGCGTCTACCTTCTTTCCCTCGCTGTCCGGCAGGGAAGTGGAGGATGACGCTGTCACCCCTGCCGCTTTCTTCTTGGCTGCCGCAGAGACTACGGAATCTGGGGTCGGTTGCGCCCTGAGGCACATAGGAGCGGAATTCGGGACCCAGTACTGTTAGGCAGAAACCTGTGCAGTTCCCTTGGGGACCACTGCAAAAAGTTTAAGACTACAGGTGTTAGCAGTAAACCCAATTGGTAGCAGTCTGTACCACCCAGATTTACCTGGTAGCTGCGGCTGAGCAGTCAGACTTCTCTCAAGAAGAGTTAGGCAGTATATAGAGTATACACAATAGAGCCAACAATATAGTAGCACAAGCAAACACTGACCAGAGCTTTGGTATAAAAGTATATAATTATTTAGATGGCACTCCAATAATTATTTAAAAAGGGAGAGAAAAGGCAGAAATAGGAAAAACACACAATACCAACACTTTTAAGTACCCACAGATAGTTAGAAAAGGCAGGGTCTACTGTAGAGCAAAAAGTTCATAGGCCAGGCCCACTCTTGGAGAGCAAGGCGGAATGTGCCCAAGATCACACAGTTGAAGTGCACTTTAAAAGTCTTTGCAGATAGTTCAAGAAGGAGTTGGGTCAGTTCAGAAAGGTAATGTTAACGTGTCTGAGGTCACCCCAGGATAGAGAGTCAAGGATTTACGGGACACCTTGAACAGTCTGTTGCAACGGAGACCAGGCGGGAAACAGTACCTGAAATGGCGAGTAAGGTCCAGTGGGGGCAGCTGTTCCTGGCAGCGGGTGCAAGTCGGTGCTTCGTCCAGGGGAAGAGAAGATCTCGACATGGAGGAAAGCTGGAGGTCGTTGCACTGCCAGGGAAGAAACCAGCCTCGGAGTTTCCCGGTTAAAAGGTACTACCCTTTTATTCGCGGTAGTGGTGAAGTGTGGCTATCCGGCCGTCAGGGTGCTTGGCACGGCCGATTCGACCACGAGACGATCCAGGAAGGCGAAAAAGGCAAACTGGTTAACCCCACCAGCTCAAAGGAAGAAGACTCTCCTGAAATAAGATCTTCTCTGTGGTTGGGAAGTGGTGAGTTTGGTTCAGCAGGGCTCCACCGGTGGTGTCGTCGTTGCAGGTCGGCTCAGCTTCTCCCTCTTCGGATTCTTTAGGTCCTGTGGCGACTTCTGAAGTTCCAGTCCCCAAAGCCCTGCTTTTATGCAGAAAACCCCCAACAGTCCTAGCTGTCATGTTTGAGACGGACTGCTCACCACTGGGCCAATCACACAAGAGTGCGACTTGAGTTGCCGAGGCAACTCAGTCCAGGGTGCCCATTTCCCCCCCCCCCCCCCACACACATCCTGTAGACCCAGACAGAGTGGCACCACTTTTGGAGGCTTCTGTTCAGAAGCCCGCCAAAAGTGGCACAAAGGGCTCCACTTGGGTTGGAGTTACAGAGGCGAACACAAACGCCATTTTAAAACCGAGTCCTGGCAAAAAGACCCAACCGGGGAATAAATATTAAATAAACAACCCAGCGGTATCTTTAACATTGCACCAAAAAAGTGGTGCGTTTAAAATGAATGGGAAAATCCCATAGGAAATATTCCAGTGGAATATTTCAAGTGGTAACCACTACCACCAGCCAGAAACTCAACAAGGGGGTCTGGACAGTGCCCCCTTGAAAAACAGACCCAGGGGCAATCGAATTACCCATACCAGTACTTTCACAATATGATGGTTTGTAATGGTTCTGTTCACAATTTAAGACTAGTAAAGTCAATGGTGACTTTACATGCCCTGGGAGAGAGTAGTCAGTCCCAGGGTATGGAGTCTATGTTTGGGGGCCACTTCGACACCCCTGTGTTAGTGCACTGAGGGTGCTGTGTAACACACTTACCAAAAACACCCGAAGCCCTATGGAGTAAAAGACCCCATAGCCCATAAAACACATTACAAAGTCAAAGGACATTCTCAAATCATGCCAAAGAGTGGAAGAAAAAGAGTCTCACTTTTAGCAGGAGAAAAAATTAAACCCCAAAAATCCAGCAAAGCTGCTGGGGGACTCACTAGGTTTGGGAAATTAGTCTTTACAGAGAATTCTCCCCGACAGGTACTTCTTCTCGTACGGGTCCCTCTTCGCAGGGGCCTTGGAAGGGTTCTTCAAAAGGGACAGTCCTTTGTCCCATATGTCGTCCAACAGCGGGACTGAGTATGGTTTTCCTCTTGGCTTCCCATCGTTGGTAAAGAAATCCCTCTTTTTGTTCCTCGGGGCACAGTTGGAAAACTTCAGAGGCCCTGGCGATCATGGCGTGAAAGGAGCCAAATTGGGGAGGGGGGGGGGGGGGGGGTAGACCGTGCGGGAGGCGACAGAAGATCCATTCGCCACCCAGTCTCTGTCCCCGTCTGCGTCTCGTCCTTCGGAGGAGGGGATGGGGGTGAAGGCTGGAAGGGAGGGGGAGAATGGACTTGCCTCCGCTTGCTCGGTGGGCTCCCCAACGGTCCAGGCGCAGCTGGATCGTCCACTGGGGATAAGGGCATCCTTGTCCTTCTCTCCCTACACAGGGTCTGCAAAGCCATCCAAATTGCTCCTGTACTGTCCTGTGGCATAGGCATCGGTTGCAACGAGAGCGACGGTTGGGGTGTGGGGGTCTTCTGTTTCCTCCACGGCCCGTGGCTCCTCGTCGGCTCCACCGTTGCTCTCTACGTCCGCCTCGTCAGGATCTTCCCGTAGGTCCTGACCTCCTCGAACATCTTGTCCAGGATAGCGTTCACGCTAGCCAGCTCATCCTCTGAGGTGGTATCTGTGTCCGTTAGGGCTACCGTGCCCCCCTCTTTCTCATCCCAGGGTTTCACAGGGGTCTTGTCGATAGGCTGGAAAGAGGTTTCCCTCCAGGGTGGCAGGCAAACTCTAGGCCCAGAAGTCGTCTCCACTGGGGTAGCCTCTGCAGACTTAGCCAGGGCCGCCACGACTCCTTCAATCGAGGCCTTCGCCGGGTGAATTAGAGCCTTCACGAGATTGGGCGGGTATGAGGCCTTCATCCTTAGGGGGAGGGTCACCGCCTCGCCCCCCCTTGGCTTTCTCCGTCAGGATCGACTGGGGCTTCTCCCGAAGCTTACCCGGTTTCTCAGACTTCCTTTTCACCAAGCCAGAGCGTTGGCTCGTGGATGATGGTGTCGATGACATAGCGCCCTGCCTGGCAGCCGAGGAGTCCGATCCAACGGCGCTCCCGTTGCCCGCGGACTCGCAGTGCTTTGCCTTTTGTTGGGCCCCCATCGCCGGAGCACCCTCAAAGGTTTTAGAAGACCGCTCAGACTTCTTCTCAGCTGCTGCTGGGCTCTTCACCTTCAGCCAGTTAGCGTGTCGTTTACGACGGTCCTTCATGGTCTGGACGACAGGTTCTTGCAGAACGCAGAGTCCTAATCCACATGCGACTTGTCAGCGTGTAGGCAGTAGAGGCACCGGGAGTGCTCGTCCTCAAAGACGTTCCGCAGTCCACATTTTGGGCAGTTCCTAAACAGTTTGGATCCAGTAGGCGTTGAATCTCCTTTGTCCTGGGCCATGTCTGAATCGGGGTAAGCCTCAAAGGTCTTCCGGAATCCTCCAAGAAGTGTAATTCGACGGAAATCCACCCTAGAGAGGCGATGAAATTTCCAAAACGGGTCCCCGTTGATCGGAAGAATCAGTGGAGCTTGAGGCTCAAATTGACCGAAAAAACAAGAGTAAACTCTTCGAAAAAACGCAATACGCAGTAAAGGCTCGAGAGCTACAGCACGAGGACTCCCAACACTTGAACGTGCGGTAAAAATCTGAAGATGGCTGCCAGAGGAGGGGCTTAGGTAGAGCGCAGTCATTGGCTGGGGGCAGTATGACCCAGAGACCAGTGATTGGTTAATAGTAGAAAGACAGTTCAGAAACTAAACAAACTGATTTTTTTCTTTACCGAGGATTCCCAGCCTGACGGGGAATATTCATGAGCATGTGAACCATTCCAGACCTCATGCTGAAGAACTCAGATGACTAGTACCAATCGGAGATTCCATAAGTACAGCTAATGGCGTTCTTGGGAAAGTCATATTCCAAACTAAGTCCAACCCATCTAGAAGATCACTCCAAAAATTCCTAACCCTTGTACATTCCCACAGTATGTGTAGCATAGTGCTCCTTTCCTTAGAACAACTCCAGCACATATCTCTTAATCCTAGTCTATGCATCTAATCCGGGGTCCATAAGAGACACCCCAAAATGCTTTGTTGAATATAGCGTAGGTTCAGATAAATTTTCATCCTTACCGGGACTTTCCATAAACTCTCCCAATTTTCATCGTCATTACCACTCCTATTTCTTCAGACCACGCATTTCGCAAACTATCCCATGATATTTTAGCACTGTTCCCTTCTGGGAAGAATTTTAAAAAACTGGACACCACACAGGGTGCACCTTTAAGAAAAGTACACCTTTCAGGTCTTTCTAACAAAGGTTTGTCAAGCATTAGTAACCGCTCAGCTATCAAATTCTTTTTTTTTTTTAAACATCTTTTTATTAGTTTTACAACTTGAAAATAACATTTCTCCAACATTCGTCCCTCCCCCAAGGCATTTTCTCCTTCATCTCTTCAAAGTCTGTGTATTTATGGCAAGTCTAGGAGCTTGAGGTGTTGAGGGCACCAAACTATCCTGTAATCGTCTTTGAGGAAGGCCAACGTTTTACCCCAGACCTTCGCAAACTTCTGTACCTCCCCGTTCATGGCATACGTCGCCCATTCCAGGGCTACTATGTCCCATATCTTTCGTAGCCAGTCTTGGAAAGTCGGTATATCTGTGCTCTTCCACCTCTGCGCGATTAGTGTAGTTGCCGCCAGGGTCATTACCACTCTTGCCTCTTGCTCTTTCTCTATTGCTGGGTTCCCCTGCTGCCCGCCTTCCTTCAGGCCCACTAGGATCTGTTCCAGGGGCCTGCTCCCACCTCTCCCATATGCCTGGTCTTGTGCCTGTTGCACTTCTTCCCAGAAGGGACCTATATTCGGGCACCTCCACCATACGTGTTCAGCCGTCCCCTCACTCCAGCACCCTCTCCAACACTCCCCTGAGACTTCTGGGTAGATTCTATGTAGGCGTGCCGGTGTGTAGTGCCACCCAAATAGTATTTTGTACCAGGCTTCCTGTAGCTGAGAGGCCTTCGCCAACTTCTGAATTTTCCTCCATAGCTTTATCCACTCCTCCTTGTGAATGCCCCTCCCTATTATCTGCTCCCATCTGGTCATGTATGGCCATTGCTGCCTAGGGACAGCTTCATCTAGAATTTAGTATAAATTAGAGATTAACCCCGTGGATCCGTCATTTGACAGTAAGAATTTCTCGAACAGGGCAACCTCTCTAGAGGCCGCTTTCTTGTTCGACGGGTGCAGCAGCCAGTGGCGTATCTGGGCGTACCTGAGCCTCTCCCCTTCTCCTATCCCAAATAGGTTTTTGCACTCCATATATGTCTGAATCTCCCCCTTCTGAAATATGTCCCCCCTTCGCTTGCATCCCTCTCCTGCCATTTCTTAAATGCTCCCTTCTCAGTCCCGGGTGCGAATTCCCCCTTTTTGAATATAGGTGCAAAGGGAGATGGGAAGGTTGCAATTCCCCTCACTTTGGCCAGCCTATCCCAGTCTGCCATTAGGCTCGTAATCGAGCTTTCGTACATACGTTTAGGTGTGTGTTCTTTCCGCAAACATAGTACCTCCTCTAAGTTGTGTTTTGCCACCGCCCTGTCCATCTCAACCCATGGCTGACCCCCGTCCCCTCGCAGCCATTCCCTAATGACCCGGAGCTGAGTTGCTTCATAATATTGTCTGAAGTTTGGCAGGGCCAACCCTTCCTCCCTCCATCCCTCCCTCCCTCCCTCCCTCCCTCCCTCCCTCCCTCCCTCCCTCCCTCCCTCCCTCCCTCCCTCCCTCCCTCCCTCCCTTCCTCCCTCCCTCCCTCCTAGGGACCTCCAGCAGATGCCTATTAATCCTGGCCCTCTTCCCTTCCCATATGAACTCCGTAGTCAGAGAATGCAGTTCCCTGAAGAATTTCGCCAGCACTGCTTGAGGAATGGCCTGAAACAGGTATAGTAAACGTGATAGTGTGACTATTTTGACTGCAGCCACTCTTCCCAACCACGATATCTGCAAAGGTCACGTAGATCTCTCTTTATCCCTTCCAAAATGGGACAATAGTTTGCTGCATACCATCCCTTGAGCTTTGGGGTAATCTGGACGCCCAAATACCCAATTCCCCCTGGCAACCATACAAATGGGGTCTTTTAGCCTATTGCAGACTTTCTTATCCAAGGATAGATTCAACAATTCGAATTTTCCCATATTGATGCGCAGCCCTCATGCCTCCCGCATTTTTCTAATACTTCCCTGCTAGCTCCGATGGATTCTATGGGATTAGTTAGCGTAAGCAGCATGTCGTCAGCAAAGGCAGCGACTTTGTGCTGTTTTCCTCCAATGGGGATGCTGTGTCTACTGTCTGCTTCCCGTATAGCTTGAAGAGGGGGTTCCAAATAGAGCGTGTACAGCAACGGGGAGAGGGGGCACCCTTGTTTTGTCCCTCTACTTAGTCTGAAAGGGCGAGACATGGTCCCATTTATTGTGATTCGTGTCATCGGCTCCTGATAATTGGCCTTCACCATTTTTAGATACTCCCCTCCCAGCCCCATTTTCTCCATGACCCGGAACAGGTAGGACCATTCCAGGCGGCATTCAAAGTGTAGGATCGCTTGTGTGTTGGTCTTATGTGCTTTTTCCACCAAATGGGCTAGTAGTCTTATATTATCCGCAGTCTGCATGCCCCTTATAAATCCTGCCTGGTCTCGGTGAACTAGCTCCGGAAGCAGTCCCTCTATTCTCTTGGCTAGTATTTTAGTGTATATTTTAGCATCTACATTAATCAATGCTATAGGTCTATACGATGTCCGTTCCATCGGGTCCTTATGGGGTTTTAGAGTTAGTCATTTTGGCCTCTTCCATGGATGGTACTATGCGTCCGGTGTCTTTGAACGTGTTGTAAAGATGGGTTAAGTGCGGTACTAAGAATGTTGCAAATGTTTTGTAAAATGCCTCGGTGTAGCCGTCTGGACCAGGTGCCTTTCCCGCTGGTAAACTCGTGCTCACCCTTCTCACCTCCTCCTCGGTGATCTCCCGGTTTAGGGCCACCTGCGACTCTACTAATTTTATTTAAGGTGACTTTTTGCAGGAAACCCTCCTGTGCTTGGTCTGTAGGGCACTGAGATGTATAGAACTTCATAGAAATCAGCTAAGCAGTCCTGGATGTCCTCGTTCTGTGTGACCTTTTCCCCGCTTCCGTCCTCATGGCTGTGATGACATTTTTCGCCACCTCCCCCCCTCAACAAGCGTGCCAAAAGGGCACCAGCCTTGTTTGCTTTTGCAAACATTTTTTGCTGCATCAAGAGTAAAGCCCCCTCTGCTCTCTTCGTTTGTAGGATTCCCAATTGCCCCATTGCTTTTCTATACTCCCCCTGGGAGGCCCTGTTTGGCGTCTGCTCTACCTTCTGTCTTGCCATTTCCACCTCCCCATCCAACTGCTTCTCAAGCTCCCCCAATTGTCTGTCCCTTCTAGCCTTTACTGCCACAAGCTTGCCCCTAATCGTAGCTATGAAAGCATCCATCTCATATTCTCAGTAGTATCCCCCCTCTTGTTTTCTTCCATAAAGTCTTTTTCCCTTCCATTTCCTCCCTGATCACTGGGTCTCTCATGAGGGACCTGGGTATTTCCATTCCACACCCCCCTCTTCCTGTCACCAAGTTTCAATTGCATGGTGACAATTTTGTGGTCTGCAATTCTGATGGGACCCATGCCACCTCCCTACCCAGGAGAGCCGCTGACGCCCATATATAGTCTATCCTTGATTGTGTCCCATGTGTAACGAGAGCAATGTGTAACCCGCCTCATCCCCCTTCAATTCCCTCCACACGTCTTTCAAGCCCATCCTTGCCATTCTTTCCCTTAGTCCTGACGACGCCACCCCCCCTTCCTGCTTCTCTCTTCCCCGATCTGTTCTTTTCCCTATCCCAAACTATGCTGAAGTCCCCCAGAAGGACCACTGCCCCCCCCCGCCGTCTCCTCCAGCGTGCCTAGGAATTGTTTTAGGAAACAGTCTTGACCTACATTTGGGGCATATACCACTGCTTTGTGAATTTGAGTTCCATGCAAGAGCCTTGAACAATAATATACCTGCCCTCCTTGTCTCGCACAAAGCCCTCCTCCCTGAAATTCACTGTGTTCTTAACGGCCAAGCCCACCCACCCCGTTTTCACTCACCCCGACGCTTGAAAGATTTAATCAAAGCCCCTTAGCCTTAGCCGCTTGTGGTCCTTTGCCAGAAGGTATGTTTCTTGCAGCCCCAATATGTACGGTCTCTTTCTTGTAAACCTCTCCAGCTTTGTCCTACTTAGGGGGGATTTAAGCCCCCTCACGTTATGTGTTACCCACTTGAAGGATAGGATTTGCCCCTGTGCCTCATAATCGCTTGTATGCAGCCTTCTCCCCTTAGCCCTTATTGACATGACTTGCAGCCCTCTTTGTTCCCTGAAATGTCCCTCCCCTCCTCCTAACCCCCCCACAAGGGTTCCCCCCTCCACTCACCCCTGTACGGATCATCTTTGCCTTTTCCGACCCCATGATGTTTGCTCCCCTCTGCTCCCTGCCCCTATTGCCGCCTCAGTGCCCACCACCCTTTTGTTGCATCAGCTTTTTTCAGGGTTTCACTCCTTTGGACGCATCTCCTCTTTCCTTATGCATTTCTCCGCCTCTTCCCCTTTCTGGGGGACCTCTTAACATGCGTCTCCTTCTCTTCTTTCCCACTGTTGTCCATTCCCAGGGTCTGGGCCTCTGGCGGGAGACCCCGTCTGGCCATCTCTCCGGGCGGCCTGCTCACTCCCCCTGTTCCAGGTCCAACTGTAACAAGTCGGCCCCTTCCTGTGGAGAGGTTATCCTCTTCTGTCCCCCTTGCCACTCAAAGTTTAGTTTAGTTTATTATTTATATAGCGCTGCCTGGCCCTGGGGCATCCAGGCGCTTGACATGGTTACACAGTAGTCAAAGTATTAGAGCCATGGTAAGCGTAGGTAAACATTAAATGAAGTGAAGACATTATACAGTTGCTGATAATATACACATTGCAAGGCAGTTACTTCTAATATAAAGATTAAACGTATTTACAAGGTTTGAAATTGTGCAGATTATACAGTATGTATATTTGCGTGGTAATAAGTTGGCGTTTTATGCTTCTTTGGCCAGTAGCCAAGTTTTGGCGCTGTGTCTGAATCGGTGAAAGGATGGTTCGGATCTCAGATCGGTTGGTAGTGAGTTCCAAAGTTTAGCGGCAAGCACAGGGAAGCTTGTGCCGCCTGCTTTTTGGAGCTTAAATCTGGGAATATTTAAGCAATGTGTTTGGGCTCATCTGGTTGGGCGAGATGGTGCATGCAGAGTCCGAGAGGTATCTAGGTGCTTGGTTGGATAAGCATTTGTGTGTGAGTGCGTTTTAAATTCGATTCTCTGAGGTATAGATAGCCAATGACAGTCGCGTCTGGCGTCAGATGTGCTCGTGTTTGGGCACGTTCATAGCTGCTCTTAGTGTGTTATTTTGGATAACTTGAAGCTTGTTGATGTTCTTTTGGCTGGTGCCCAGGTAGAAAGTGTTGCAATAGTAGACTTTGGATAGTACTAGTGCTCTGGCTCGGGTGGTGCAGGTGGAGGTCGAGAGATAAGGTCTACTGGCATCGATGAGCTTACATGTGTAAGCGGTGGCAGATGTGATGGCGTTCATTTGTCTTGTCAGTGTAAGGGAGGAGTCAAGGTAAATACCAAGAGTTTTGACTCTGTTGGAGACAGAAATGTTGTTGCCGTCAATGGTGAATGTCTGATAAAGTTTGTCGAGTTTATTAAGTCTAGATTGGGAGCCTAGGAGAAGAAGCTCTGTCTTGTCGTCGTTGAGGCAGAGGCCGTGTTTGGCCATCCATTCTTGGATAATGGAATAAATGTTGTTGAGTACTGTTTTGTCAGTGGAGTAATCGCCTGTTAGTGGGATGAGTATTTGAGTGTCATCTGCGTAATTCGTGTAGATGACGCCCAAGTGGTCCAGTATGTCGAAGAGGAGTTTTGTAAACACATTCTATAGTGTGGGGGAAACACAGGAGCCCTGGGGGACGTCACATGTAACAGGGGCTGGTTCGGCAGAGGCTGTGGGAGCAAAGACCCTCATGGCTCTGTTATTCAGGAAGGACTGAATCCAGGCATTGGCCTGGTCAGAGAATTTGGCTGCTGAGGCTAGATGTTTGCAGAGAATGTCATGATTTACCAAAAGTGAGCCGACAAGTCAAGGAGGAGAAGGCTAGTTTGCCGTTGTCTTTGAGGTTGTCCATTTGTGTCTTGAGATCGATCAAGGCTGTCTCTGTGCCGTGTTTGGGGTGGAAGCCCGATTGTCTTAGCCCTAGCAAATTAATTTTCTCTAAGTGGTTCTGGATCTGCAGGTAGGCAGCTCTGTCGAGGATTTTTAGGAGGAAGGGCACAGTAGTAATAGTTCTGCAATTCGTGAGGACACTGGGGTCTAGAGTGGGTTTCTTGAGTAGTGGTAAAACCCAGGAATCCTTTAGGTTGTTAGGTACTCTGCTGGATGTGAAGGATGAATTTATCAGAGATGTGATGAAAGGGGCGAGATGTTTGGCCGCGTCTTTGATAACTGGACCAGGGCAAATGTCACTTTGGAATTTGGAGGGTTCCAGAGAGTTGATTAGGTCTTCAACCTCTTTGGTAGTGATGGTGGAGAATTTGAATAGGTTGTCGTCCATTCGTGAGGTGTGGGTGGGAGAGATGGGATTGTCTGCGAAGGTGAGACTGACTTTCTTTGACTCAATTTTGGCTTGTAAGAGCAATTTTGCCAAAGAGTGCTTCTTGTATGTGGGTACACCAAGAGATGTCTTTGGTACATGTGTCTGGGATGGGACTTGCGGTCTCTCAGTATGTTAAAGAGCTTTTTAGTGTTAGATTTGGCATTGCAGACTCTCTCATTGTACATGTTTTTTTTGTTTGGATGATGGCTGACTTGTAGATATTGGAGGCTAGGGAATAGGATGTTTTATTATTGGCGGAAGGAGACTGCTTCCACGCTGATTCAGCTTCTCTTATTTTTACGGAGAGTTTTTAGTTCAGGAGTGAACCAGGAGTTGAGATGCGCGCGTGGTTTGGCTTTCCGTAGTTTGAGTGGTGCTACGGTATTTATGGCCTTGAGAATGGTTGTGTTGTAGAGGTCTACTAACTCAGTGGGGTTGGTAATGGTGGGTGTGAAGTCGATGATGGGTTGGAGTAGAGGGATGAGTTTCTCGACTGATATTTCTGCTGTTTCTTGTGAGTGTGGGTGGAGCGTTGGGAAGGGTCGCAGGTGTTATGTTTGTCTTTGGTGATGGTGAGAGTGATGAGGTGATGGTCAGTCCAGGCACATGGTGTGTTGGAGAGGATGGTGGTGTTGCAGTTGAGGTCTGCTATCCAGTCGAGGATGCAGCCTTTGTTGTGTGTGGGTTGAGATATGTGGTGGGTGAGTCCTAATTCTGAGATAGTATTAGTGATTGTGCTTGCTTTGTCATCTTTCTCGTCATTGTACCCCAGGTTGAAGTCGCCAAGAATAAGTAGCTGTGAGTTGGGTTTGGTGTTAGAGAGCAAGAGAGCTATATCGTCGTTAAGAGGATATGGGGCCTGGTGGTCTATAGATGAGACGAGTTGTGAATGTGCTTGTGTTGGTTGTGGATAGTTTGATGGTGAGTAGTTCAGCAGATGGGAGCGATTAGTTTTGTATGTGTCTAATGTTAAGGGAGCTTCTTGCCGAAAGGGAAGGTCCATTTGTACCATATTCCTCGGTCCTTGAGACATGTTAATATGGGGTTCATCTGCCTGCGCTTAACCACGGTGCTATTGGCTGGATCTTGGTATACCTCTATTCTGTGGCCATTGTGACTTAAGAGGTTCTCGGTGCCTGGCAGCCCTCAAAACCACTTCCTTCTGGGCATATCTTGTAAAAGCGGCTAGCACATCTCTGGCATTTACCCCCTTGTTGAGGCAGCCTACCCTGTGCAGCCTGTCCAGTTCAACTGCCCCTGGGGCAGTTTCTCCCAACAGCTCTGCGAAGATGCCCTGTAATGTGCCCTTCATGTCTTTGTCCATAACTGTTTCCAGTAGCAATTTCAGGCGGATGTTGATTCTTCGAGACCTGTTCTCCTTGTCCTCCAACCTCAGTTCCAAGTTCCTTACTGCTGTGTCCATTCTTTTTATTGCTTCACTTTTCGCCATGGTTTCCTTGTCCACTTCTTGCAGGCCTTTTTCTAAAATGTCAGTTCTTTCTCCTAATTGACCCACCTCTTGCTTCATTTCTGCCATGGCCTGGTTGATATCCGACCTAACCAGCTAAATCTGTTCTTGAAAAAGTTTTGGCCAAGAGCCTGCAAGGCCAGCATTTCCCTGTGGCGGTCCGGTGCGACATCTGAGTGAGTGGGGCGTCCTCTGACTGAAGGCCCGGACCTGTCCCTTTTTCTTGGGAGCACCCCTGGTCCTCCCTATCTAAGTTGCCACATTGTTGGGAGGGTCCCTGGGGCATCTCCCAGTGGCTGGCCCCCTTTGGCCAGCCTGCTTTTGTTTCTCGAGGCCATTTCCGTGGCTCTCCCATATGCCTCTCCTTCCCTTGTGTTGTCTGGACTTGCTTTCCTATACCCCAGTGTGGCACTCCAGTCTGGTGTCCTTGGGGCTTCTCTCCTTCCCTTTCAAGTGTCCAAATACGAGAGTGTTGTCTCCTGCGGAGTCCTTCTCGAGTATGTGTGCCTCCCTTCCCTTCCTCCCCTTGAGGTGTCTCTTTCTTGTTCCCTTTGCATGGATATTATCCTGTCTCCTGTGTCCTATGTCACCCTGGCGGGTGGTCTACCTTCGTCTTGTTCTAGTGCAGACCCTCGGCTCCAGCCCAGCCGGCTGTCCGCTCCATCGTGGGGCCCGTGGGGGGGGACAGTGCCTCTTCCATCCACCGACTTCTGTGATGGCTGTCTGACCAGATTGTAGGGCTGGGCTCTGCTCCAGGACGCAGCTTCCTTGCCCAGCAAAGTCCTGAGCTCCCCACCGTCACCGGCTGCCGGTGACAGGAGGCAATGCGATCCTTCCTAACCAGCTGCTTCTTCACCGTCGCTTGCCTGCTCTCTCGGAGCCTGCCTCTATGGCACCCTTTCAGTGTGGGCTGTGTCCACAGCTCACCGGGTCTCGGTGACACAGCAGCCGTGTTCTCCTTGTATGGGTCGGGCCGGGCTCTTCTACAGCCCCGATGTGATCACCCGCTCTGTCCTCCTCGGGGGGCCTGTGAGCGAGGCCTGGTCTCTGTCCCCCCGCTCACCTTTCAAAGTTGCTGCCGCTCAGTCCGCTCCTCCTCCCTGCGAGTTCTCGGGGGAGATTCCCCTCGGCTCCCGACTGGTCCGTTTTGCCTCCGATCTCACTTCGTCAGCCGCCGCGTGGTGCCAGGGTGCACTGGTTTGAGGCTGCCACTCTGCTCCCCTCTCTTCTGCTCCTTCCTTCAGGGGACCGTTGTTGGCCTTTCCAATCTCCTCCATCATGGCGCAAGCCTGTCGTCCTCCTTCTACCCTCCCAGAGGATGGGGGCTCCGTTCCTCCTTTTTTATTCTCTAAGCTGTAGCAGGATAAGTACCCTCGGGTTCCGCTCCTTTCTTTGCCCCGTTCGGAAGTTGTGGCCGGGTGATGGGACCGCTTAACTCCGCTTCAGGGGCTCTGCAGCGCCATCGGTACGTCTAGTCTGTGCCGGGGGCCATCTTGGAATCCCCAGGTATCAAATTCTTTAATAGATTATATCTCCTTATCTCCCGATCATGGAGTGAATATTTCCCCTTTAAAAACTCAAAAGATTGCATTCCTTCCTCACACCAGACAACTCTCACTAGCAATACACCTTTGATTGATTCAACTTCTCCAACATAACATTCTATTGTTAATTTGAAGTCCTGGATTTTGCCAGATGGAGGCCTCCACATACATTAAAAGCCCTTGTCCACCCCCCACAATCATTGAAGTGACTACATCCTTAGTAGCAAGTATTGTTTGTAAATTGGTTACTGATCTGGGTAATTTGCCAAGGGAGTATAAACATTCCATTCGAAAAGGTCTCAATTTATATTCTTCAATCTGAGCCCAGATTGGGACCTTTGGTTCATTCATGGAGAAATAAGTAATAGATTTTTTAATTAAAAAACCTCTTGTAATAATTTTCAAGAATAGGGTAACCAAAATCCCTGTCACGTACACTGCGAGTCATTAAATATCACGGTATCCTACGTCTTTTTCTAGTACCCCATAAGAATTCTTGAAAAACTATCTATACAACCTAAAACCACCTTTGTGAATTTTAGAAGGAGTGACTGAATTCTATGTAGAACTTTAGATAAGAGCACCATTTTGATGGCATTCATCTTCGCCCAAATAGATAACGGGAGTCTGCTCCATTTGTGAATATTTTCCTGAGAACTTCTAAAACTATCAATATTAAACCCAACTATTCCTTTCATATCTCTAGTTAAATATACTCCGAGATATTTCACCTGATTATTTTCCCATTTACAATTCGAGTTGAACAATTGACTACGCACCGGAGTATCTCAAGCCAGGAATAAAACAGTTTTCTCCCAATTAATTTTGAACCCGAGAGTCTGCCTACCTCATCAACCATATTTCGTAAGATGATAACCCCCCTCTTCAGGATTACTAAGGATAATTGAAAAATCATCTGCATAAGCCAGAACTTTCACTTCCATCTCCCCTATTCTGAATCCTGACAGTCTTATAGACTGTCGAATGTATATCAAAAAAGGTTCAAGAGCCAAATTGAAGAGGTAAGGCGATAAGGGACATCCCTGATGTGTACCTTTAAATAATCTAAAAGAAGCCGACAGATCTCCATTTACCCAGACCCTGGAGCTGATATCCGACTGTAGTGCCCCAACTGCATTGATAGAGAACCAAAACCCATCTCAACAAAGTAAAATTTAAGAAGGTCCAATTCACAATATCAAATGTCTTCTCGACGTCTAGGAATATAAAGAGTAGAACATCTGATTTTGGGGATGGCAGATTCAAAATATCCAAGAGAGTTCTGATATAATATCCATGGCGTTGCTTCATAAATCCCAGCTGGGTCCCATCAATTAAATCACACGTTTATCCAGTCTAGTAGTTCGAATTGTCAAAAATATCTTTGCATCCACATTTAGAAGCGTTATGGGACGATAATTGCAGCATATTGAAGCATCTTTCCCATCTTTGGGAATCACCGTTGCAACCGCTTCCCTGATCAAGGGACATAGGGTACCCTCCATTAGAAACTGGTTGTAGAGGGCACATAATTCAGGTGTCACCTACTCAGTAAAAGATTGATCAAATTTCAGTTAGTAACCCGTCTGGGCCCGGGGACTTACCAGTCTTCATACTTTTAATAGCTGCTAAAACCACCTCAGCTGATATAGGTGCATCAAGATATTCTCTAGCATTGTCAGACAGGCAAGGAACATCGATCTTATCAAAGAACTCTTCCAACTCATCTACCAACAGAGTACGATCCTCAGTATATAAGGATGCATAATACGAGCAAAAACACTCACTAATTTCTTCCCTTTTTACACAGATCTCACCAGGTTCATTTTTTAGCTTTTGAATAAAGGATCGCTCACAAAGGCCCTGTAATCTATTTGCTAGTAATTTACCCCCACAATCCTCTTTCTTCCAAAAACATTAGTCTTGAATAAAATGCACTACGATCAGCTTGAATATCAATCTCACAGTGCAGCAAATCTTTCACCTTATTCATCTTAACACAGTCTTTCACGGCTCCGGTGTCAGCATAGATGGATTGCAGCTTACCTAATTCCAACTCAAGATCTCTCATTTTTGCTTCTCCATTCTTCCTCACTCTAGCCATCCAATTCATCATTTCGCCTCTAACTGATGCCTTGAAGGAATCCCACACCACTAAACTATCAGCAGAGTTTTTATTCTCAGTGAAATAATTTGGTATAAAACTGTAAAGTGACCGCAAAGCACTGTCATAATTTAGAATAAAGGGTTTTAGTCTCCATCTACTAGAAACTAACTTGTGTGGATCTAAATGTAGTGTAACCAAAACTAATGAGTGATCTGAGAGATGTTGTTTACACATCGTAGTCTCTATTACAGATTCAAATAACTTGTCAGAAATAAGTAAATAGTCAATCCTTGAAAAGGAATCGTGGACCGGAGAATAAAAAGAGAATTCCTTCTCAGCCTGATGTAAACTCCTCCAAGAGTCTATCAAATCAAAAGTGTCAATGAAATCATGAAATTCCCTACTAGACTTCTGGCCTGTAAAAGGAACATGTCGAAGCCAAAACACAATTGAAGTCTCATCCTAAACTAATTATTTCCCACCCCCATGTCAGATAGGAGTTTTGATAAAGTCTCAAAAAAATGTCTGCCTGTTGCACATGGGCCATATACAGAACCAATAGTGATTAGTTTATCTTCATATTTAAGGTCAGCCAGAATGATTCGGCCTGTATCATCCATGACTATCTCATCCGCATTGACTCCCAAACCCCTCCGAATCAAGATCCCAACTGCTCTCGAATTCGAGGTATAACAATTAAGCCATATTCTAGTGTATTTAGAATTAGTGAGAAGGTTCCCCATACCATCCTCAAAGTGTGATTCCTGTATGAGAATCACATCTATTCTTTCTCTCCAAATCCTGGACAACATTTTTTTTTCCTTTTCGATGGGCACTTCAAACCTTGCACATTCCAAGTTCCTACCGAGAGCATCCCCATATTACTGTACTTTCCTAATCTCACAGAATTGAGCACTGTGCATCATTAACAAAAATTAAACAATTCTTACAAGAGTAAAAGTAAAACACCAAAAGAGTGATCAAAAATTGTGTCGGAGCAAAAGATATTTCAACCCCCCCAAAACAAACATCAAGACATTTAACAAAAACAGTTTTAACAATCAAAAGGAGCCAGAAAGAAACTAGGCTCATCATGAGTTATAATATTTACAAATCGAAACCTATTTATAACCACCCTTCAGAAACCGGTGCCCATCTTTTAAATAATATAGTCTATGCCTCCTTTAGTTATTCTAAACTGGAACACCTTTGAGAGAGTGATAATCTTTCCACAGAATTACCACGAGTAATCTTATAATGTATGTGAGCAAAGCCTTTTAAAATGGACAAGTGTGCTCCAGTTTAGTGCATACCATAAATTATCTAGATTCCTGCCCCAGCAAGTTATAAATGAAAGTAGTGACCGATCTCAGAACAGCAAGCACCCAATATAAGTATTAAAACAGCATGTTTCCAGTGGATAAAGCCATTGAACACAAGAATTTTGGTTTTCTTGAGTTAATTTTAAATATTCAAAGTCACTCAGAAATCCTAACGAAAATCAAAATATTTTTAAAATTAAAACGTTTTCAAATCTTACCATCTTGCCCAATCCAATGAATACCCATATACCACATGAACTTCCCAAGGCATGCAACTACATTTTGCGATTCAGAAATACTTTTTAACTATTCACAGTTTATTTACAGTTAGGACAAAAGCATAGCTTTATAAAGCATAGCTTTATACACACCCAGTCCGGTCAATTACTCATGTCTTGCTACATATCATCTCAAATGCACACTACAGTTAAAAGTTACTCTCAGATCTAGAGAGCAGCACCAAGGCTCTACACAAAAGATAACAGCCCTAAAGGTAACTAATTCATGGTGTTTTCCAAGTGTAAGTTATGTGCAAACCATACCTAGAAGGGAATGAGAGTTATCCATCTCTTCAGTACAATAGCGTCAAACCCCCGTGCAGACAGACCGACACAAACAATACTACGTACACGTTTGCTAATTCAACTGAATCTAACAGGGTCAATTAACCCAGTATCATAACACTGCCTTTAGGATTTTGAAAAGTAGAATCTGCCAGCTTATACACAATAATAAACCATTTTACAGCTACTGTCTTTCAGCGCATCAAAAGTACCAGCATGTATGATGAGTGATAGAACACATCTATGGTTTTCAAAAGATTGGGAACAAACAGGCAGTCGTATGAAATAGAAGCACAGGGGGGAAAAAGACATTTCATGAACAATGTCTAAAAGGTGTCCCCTTCATCTCCAGTAAACCATGCATCAGCCATTAGAGTCCACCACATAAGATTTCCTATTGCCAGATAATACAAATTAGTGCAAATTTGGGCTAACAGGTTTTGCACCATCAGTCTAAGGTCCAGTCCATGTCTTGCAAGTGAAAGAAGTGTTCCGCTTTCTGTACACAAAACCCTTTTCGACACGCAGTTGAATCATGTTAATTTACACCCCCCCCCCCCCATCTCCATTTGTGATCTGGTTGCAGCAATGCTTGGGTCAGAGTACAGGAACACACTGCACGTTGATTCATTCACTACCAGAAAACCAGAAAACACGCAGAGCCAGTGCAGGGATCAGTTGTTTAAAAGGACCAAGAGGCTAACATGCGTAGTAGAAGACGCGCTCCGATCGAACTAGTCCCATTAAATGCACCCAGACATTCGTTAAATCAGGCATCGTCTTCGCTTAGCTGCGGCAAAGGCAGAGTAATTTCCAGATAAGATACTAACCTCCAACATCGTGGAGTAATGCGTCGGTTGTTATCTGATCACGTATCCGCAGCGTTGAAGCTTGACAGAGGGAAAGGCATTATTCAGTAGCGCTCCGAAATCGCCATCAATTCTATAATGAAACGTGATGACAGGAGCCAAGCAAATTGTCACATACACAGAACGCTGGGTGCTTTCCTCCAGTAGGAATCCTCAGGCAATACTGAATCGCGACAACAAAATAAAATACGTCTGAACATAACGGTTACACGTGGCAAAGTGACAAATTAAGCTACAATTCATAAATAGCTCAAATAAATAAAAAAACCAATAATGAACAGACCAAAGAGTCATTTATACCGTTTATTTTTCTGCAAAGTTGATATTTGGGGAACAGAGATTGCCTCCATTGGCTCAGTGTCCAAGTCCGTTATAAAGGCTTCAGCCTGTTTGTGGTCAACAAATGAATGCAAGTGGCCTTCCACAACAAGTCGCAGGATCATTGGGTAGATCATATAGTAGTTCAAATATTTATTTCTTGCCTTCTCCTTGGCAGCATGGAAACATTTCCTTTTCTCCATAAGGTCTTTGCTCAAGTCTGGAAAAAACATTATTTTATTCCCTCCCCAGGCACAATCACGGACCTCTCGAGATTTCTTCAGGATGAGCTCTCTGGTTGGGTACCTTAAACACAACAATTAAGTGTGTAGGTGTCTGACCCAAGGCTGTTTTTTGACCAAGTGACCTATGTGCTCTCTCAATGTCAAGTGGCATTTTTGGGTCCAAATTAACCACAGACGTCAACACCTTTTCAAGGAAGGATATAGGGTTACCACGCTCAGCACTTTCAGGAAATCAAGCAATCATATTATTGCGCCTTGAGAAATGTTCCTACTCAGAAAGTTTGGAAGACAGCTTTTCATTCACCATCTCCAAGTGTCTGGCTTGATCTGCAAGCTGTATGGTCTGGCCATCCACTGATGTGAGATGTTTCTCCACAGAGACCACTTTTGTGGTAAGATCCAAGTATCTCTATTCAGAACTGATCATTTTAGCCTTGATATCTGCTATATCAGCTGTCACCTTGGTAAGTAAACCCAAAAGCTTGTCATCTCTTCCCTCTTCTCCTCCTTTCTGTCTTTTGGCAGGTTGAACAGTCCCAGTAGTACACAAATCGTCAGCCATAATAATGAAGGGTAGTATTTTCAGCAGTTGGAACAGGAGCTTAGCTCTTAAGTAGCCATCTCTGAAGCTGGCAGTTCTAGAATTTTTGCTAACATTTTAATGCCACAGAATACTGAATTTTGTGAAGCTGTGAAACTATGTTATAAGTTGGCTATAACCACAGAAGCACTGACTATTTGGGTAGGGGAGTATACCTGGATGGCAAACAGTTGAAGAAGTACGCCTGGCATGGGAGTAAACCAGGTAAAAGTTGTTGAAGTGGTACAACATGGTATTGATCGACGATTTATGTTGTTTGCAGTGCTGAAGG
Source organism: Ambystoma mexicanum (assembly GCF_040938575.1). NCBI lineage: Eukaryota > Metazoa > Chordata > Amphibia > Caudata > Ambystomatidae > Ambystoma > Ambystoma mexicanum. The sequence goes on from NC_090934.1 coordinate 741,710,028, forward strand.
AATAATTGTAAAACACTGCTGTTGAAGAGTTATATTTCTTCCGAAAGACTCAATTGAAGCAAATCATCTGGACAGACAATTATTGTGGCTTTTGACCAACTAAGAAAAGGTTCCTTATGTGAAGAAGATAATCCTGAATCTTACTTAAGGAACAAAAATAACCTTCAGTGATTTAACAATGAAAATTTAAGTGTTGGAACTTTGTTGTCAATTTGGAGTTTCAAAGAACTTTTAGATCTTTGTTGCAAGCCTGGAATTCTTTATTTCTCTGGAAAATGTGGAGCAGAATCCTACAGAAATCTGGGGAAGGGCTAATTCACCCAGATTGTAAGAAGAAACTGCTGTCATATTACAAATACAAGGTTTATATTGTGTTGCTTGGGAACGGTCATATGTTACCATTTTGATTTATTGTATGTAATAGTGTGAGGGACAGAGATCCTTTGTTAGAGTATTTTCCTTTATTTACTGTGCATTTGTAAGGCGCTTTATACAACAGAATTGTGTTTCAAAGCACCAGTTTTGTTTATTTTAGGCAGGGATTCCTTGCTAGAACAGGGATAGTGGAGTGTTTATCCAACCTTTTTTATTTAATAAAATGGTGAATGTTGAATGTTATCCGCCTCACATTTCTGAGCCCTCACAGCTTCCACTTGTATGTGCAGCATGCAAGTGTAGACAGAGTTCTGGCTTTGGCTAGAATCATCTTGCATTCCAACCGCAGCGAGAAATGCCCAAATAATAAGGCTGCAGGAGCCAGCGCAACAGGTTCAGGGACGCTGGGTCATGGTGCAGGATTGCCTCTCCTCCTCTTAATAGCAGGCTTGGAAGAGGAGGCAGCTTGATGGCCGGAACCACTGGCGGGTGAAGACGTCTGGGTACCAAGTCGGTCTGGGCCATGTTGGTGCAATGAGGATCATCTTGCAGTGGGACAGTTTGAGTGTGTTGATCACATGGTATTGGCGTTTGACGCAAACAGGTTGATCTTAAGCTGGCACCACTCGCTGAAGATCTGAGAGGCTGGAGCTTGCTGGAGCTCCACTCGTGGCAGGACCGCAGCTCCCTGCTGATATAGTCTGTGATGGTGTTTTGAACGCCTGCCAGGTGTACCGGGACTAAACATCAGATGAGCAATGGCCCAGCACCACAGGCTCTGTGCCTCCCGAGAGTCAACGGGTGACCTCGTCCCACCCGGCTTCTTAATGTAATCCAAGTTGGTTGGGTTGACCGTCAAGACCCTAACCACCTTTCCCAAAAGCAGAGGCTTGAAAGACTTTAGAGCCCAGAACACTATCAGTGGTTCCAGGACGTTGATATGTAACAGTAAAGACTAGAGGGGGTGTCTGTACTCCTGCTCTCTATATGGCAGAGGGGCACAGAGGACCCCAGCCATGATTTTCTATTTGGTAAAACGTTGATGAGCAATCAAGGCCTAGCCTTGACCACGAGGTGATGCGGGCAGGTTCTCAAATACAGTGTAGTCCCCAAGCCCCCACAAAGGAACGTCCACACACTATGTTAGTGAAAACACAGTCTTTATATAAATAGGGCTTTGATTATGTACACGTACATTATCACACTTTGTGCTCCGACAATTCTAAAATGGTAATTATATACACAGTTCTAAGTGGTTCCACATTTACTATTAGATTTCATTAAAGTGCATCAACTGTACTTAGTTTAAATGTCACACAAATCAAGTAATAAAGACAACCAACAATAAACATAGGAGGAAAAGCAGTTGGTTAGAACAATAGGCAGAATACTGTCCCCAACCACTAGACAGCTCTGTGTGGACATCCCTCTCCCCCACCCTCCCACCTGGGCAACCTGGAAATAAAGATATCATACAAGCCCAGTCCATATATTGTTCACAAAAGTCTTATTTCTGTCTAAATAGTTCTACAATACCCAATGTACCTGGAATAGCAGAGTTTGACGTCGGGACATTGACAAATCCTTCTTCAACGGCTCCCTTTAAGGCAGGAGCCATGGATCGTCGAGATCCCACAAGGAAAAAGGGTGAACACTGTTGTTGCGGCAGCAGCTTCGGTTCCTGCGGTGCTCGTTGACGATCAGTCGAAAACATCCTGCAGACTGAGGCGTGCGGTGCACCTCAACGAGTGTTCATTGACGCAAGGAGTCAATGAAAAACTTTGGCCGTCGAGTCATCAGCGTCCCTGTGATCTTCGGGTGGCAGAAAACCAACTGGCGGATTCTTCTCGGTTCGTTGGCTGCCTTGACTTTCTCCTGCAGGGCGAACGCGGTCCACGAGGATGAGCAAGGGAGTCCTTGGATCAAATGTCTTAGGCAAAGGAGCACTGCGGCTCCGGTCGGCAGTGGCGGTTGTCCACTGTGATGGACTTCAATGTCCGGGCACTTCACTTTGTGATTTCGCGGCGGTCCCAGTCTCCGGTCGGCAGCCTTTCGAGGGTCTGACGTCCAGGGAGCTTTGGCAAAGATAAGCTGGTGCACGGTGGTCCCTCGTAGCTCGGGAAGAGGTTTCCAAGCCAGGTACTCTCTTGGATCAGTTCCTTGACAGTAACGCTGCTTTCAGATTAGCAAAGTACAGCAGCAGTTCTTCCAGTGGGCATCAAGGTTAAGCATCAGTTTCAACTTCAGCTTCTGAACGATTTCTAGCAGTGAGAGGCCCCCAGATATTCTTGTCAAACTCATCCGTACCATGGACGACATCTGTATACGGGATGTTTGTACCAGTGTCCATTTCTGTGCAGGCCAATTCCTCCATAATAGAGGACTGTGCAACAGGGGGTGGCTGAGGGATGGCAGGCATAGGAAGAGGTGGAGCCTGGTGGGGCTGAGACAGTCTTGGAGGATTGGCCACAGGCGCCTGGCCTGGAGCCACAAAGGGATGGGGGGGGCAGGAGCCACAGGCAGTAGTCGCTGCTGAATCTCAGAGACTAGAGTGTGGAGAGTTGACAAAATGTTCAAAGACATCTCTTGGCAAAGGATGTCTGAGCCTGTATTGATGCATGCGGCCAGCGGCTCGTAGGGCAAGCAGGCTGAGGAGGTTGTGCAGGCCATGGGGCCAGCTGTGGAAGTAGGCCACACCACCCTCCTCAGGGTGTGAGCTGACATCTTCATGAATTCTTCCTCTTCTTCCTCCTCCTCCTCCTCCTCCTCCTCAAACAGGATGGGCGGAGAGGAGACAGGGACTGGAGACACAACCCTGGGAGGCCTCACAGGGGTGGTAGGTAGTTGAGTCCCTTGTGGGCTTTGACAGAAAAGAGATCTGGAGGTGGCTTCCTCCATCTGCTGGAACCTCTTGGAAGCAGCAGCACACTTGGAGAAGGTAGTGCCGGTGGAACAGACCCAGCTTGGCCAGGCAGAGGCAATGCTATCCTTGAGATAGCCATTGTGACCACTGTGATGGTGACTGCAGTGGTCATCAAGACTGTTGATGTGACAAATCCCAGTAACACCGGCCTAGCGGACGAAGATGACTATTTCGACAACAGCCATGGGGTCGTCGACAAGGAAGACTTTGGGGTCATCAACGTTGACACTGCCAATGACTAACGATGTTTCGTCTAAAGGGTCCAGACAACAGACTAGATCGCTGCGGCGCTCGTCCACGAAGTCAGAGTGCGACGACTGACTTTTTAGGTACTTTCCCCTTGGAAGAGTCCTCCGAGGATCTCAACCTCTTGCCAGAGTGAGTGCGCACTTTGGAACAGCTAGTCCATGTAGAGGCATGACTATGCACAGATGTTAAGTCAGAGGCCTTACCTACATGTAGCCATGAGACTAGGCTCCGATAGCGATCCTTCCTCATCTTAGTGGAGAAAGATCGGCAGATGGGGCATCAGTCCACATCATGGTCCAGGTTCTGGCAGTAAATGCATTTCTGGTTGCGGTTCTCGATGAAGACGTTCTTCTGACCACATCTTGAGCAGGCCTTCAAGAGGTTCTTTTTCTCGGCCTCTGACATGGCATATGAACAAGGCCAAAAACTCTGTCTGCGGCCTAACACCACGTAACGATTAGACGGACAGTGAGGTCGAGACAGGAAATGGATCCCCGTTGCCATCAAGTCACAACCGTGGCAGATTTGAAGAACATTTTTGAAGAAAAACAATAAAAAATAGGCAAATACTGGAACTGACTGTTGCCCCATGAGGTTCCTTGATTTTGATAGTAGTTGGAACTCTGGGAGTTTTGGCCGCGAAAGCGACGAAAATTATTATTTCCCCTTTGACCTGGGGGTTTATTTGTGAGTTGTCCTGAGTGATTTTAAGGTCTCGTACTCATCTTTAGCTGTCTTTAGCGCCTCTTCCACTGCCTTGCCAAATAGAACGTTATACTCTACCGGCATGTCCATAAGCGTGGCTTGGGTCTCGGGTTTAAACCCTGACTGCCTGAGCCAAGCGTGGCGCTTTATTACTGTGCCTTCTCCTATTAATCTTCCTGCATTATCTGCTGCATCGAAGTTTGCTTTAAGGATGCATCCAGACACAGATCTTCCATCTGATGCAATTTGGGCCAACGGGCCCTTTAGTGGTTCAGGTGCAAAGGCTATTAGAGCAGCTACTTGTTCCCACTGGTGTCAGTTATAGCTTGCTCACCGAGTGGTAGTGTTAGCAATACGTGCTTGATATGCTGACGTGGATGCCACCTTCCTCCCCAGAGCATTTATCCTTTTGCTCTCTTTATCAGGGGGTGCTTCTGAGAAGCTAGTGGTGTGCCCGCCCTCTTTCTGGTGGTTGTTACTACCAATGAGTCGGGTTTCAACTGACCCCTTATGTACATGGGGTCGGAGGGAGCGGCCCGGAATAATTTCTCCACTCGTGGATTAACTGCACAAGTAAGATTAGGGGTTACCAGCGAGGGATCAATTCTGCGCTGGATTGATTTTAATATGGGGATAGCTTGGGCAATGGCTCTTTTGTCCGCTAGGATTTCTTCTGCGAAATCTCTATCTTCTTGGACACCCTGTGTGTGTATTTGAAAATGGGCTGGAGCTTTAGCTAGTACCTCATTGAGGAGTGGTTGATTAGCAACTGGAGTCATTCACTGGGGGATCTTTCGGAATAGGGGAGTCAAGACTGTCAGCTTCCGCCTCATCTTCCTCTTCCTGGGCCTCATCATCCCTATAGTAAGCAACCCCTGTCTGGTCGCCCAGCATCTGTGTTTCTGTCTCCTCACCATATGACTCTGGATGGTAAGGCTGATTATTAAAGGGTCTGAAACCAATCCCTGCGCTGGAATCTCAGAACTGGGCCTTTTAGTAGGGGTTTGAGAGTCCTTGGATCCCGAAGGGGCAGAGGTAGCTGGTGTATTTGTATAGCTATGGAAATAATTAGGGTGCTTTTCGTAGAAGTTAACAAAAAAGGACATCCTTCTCATTACCCTATCAATGTCCTCTGAGTTCCATTCCTTGGAACTGGGAATAACCCTCTCTTGCTGTGGTTCCTCATCCATGCCCATGTCATGAGGAGTGGGACGGACAATTTTACCCCTAGGAGTAGTGTCAGGGACATTGGACTTTCCAGAGGCCTTCTGTTTTTCTGTATGGTGTTGTGAAGGTTTCTTGTGCCGTTTAGCCCCCTTCCCGTGACTAGAGGAATGTTTTCCTAAGGTTTTAGGGGTTTCCGAGTGTTTCGTCGCTTTGCGTCAAGTTTCGGAGGAGGTCTTTGACATATCGCATCGAGATTCGGAGGTGCTGAGGGAGGCCGGTTGAGAAACTGGTGGAGGCTCCAAGACCATAGGTTCGCTGCGTGGAAGAAGCAAGAGGCGCTCTACTGCGAGAGCTGCTGCAATGCGAGGACCAGGTAGCCTACAGTACGCTAGCCGGAAGACAAAGCTTCCCGCTGGACACCACTTAAACCGCAGAAAACACGGAATCAGCCGGGACAGACCGGTAAGCCCATACAGGGAGATGAACAAGTTACTTCTTACCTGGTAACGTTCTTTCGATGGGATGTTCCTCTGACGTATTCCTCATCTTAGATAATTCCTCTCCAGCTTGCTGGCCTTGGAAATTTCTTCTCTGTAGAGGGCCCTGCGCGTCGACGTCCGCCGAGCTGGTGTCCCTCAACAGCCACCGTATCAGCGCCAACGTCACCATGCCCATAAATAACCACGCGCGGCGTCCGTTGCTCAGTTCCGTTTTGTAGCATAAGATAAGTCTTGCATGAATTGGCCATTGACCTTGAAGGAGCATGAGCTGCAACCACAAGCGAAGTATTACTGCGGGGTTGGATGGGAGGGGCGATAAGGAATACGTCGGAGGAACATCCCATCGAAAGAACGTTACCAGGTAAGAAGTAACTTGTTGTTCGAAGGGATTGTGTCCTCCGACGTATTCCTCATCTTAGATAGACTCCCATAGCAGTGGCATGTAATTGGAGGTGGGAGTAAGAATGTCATGTATCCCTTTTAGGAATTAACCGAATGTAATAGGGCTTTGCCAAATCCGGTCTCTTGACTAGCGGAGGAATCCAGGTTGTAAAATCTTGTGAATGTATGTGTGGACGACCATGTGGCAGCCGCACATATATCTCAGACCGGTACCCCTCTTTGGAGGGCCGAAGAGGCTGCGATACCCCTGGATGAATGAGCCCTAAGATTCTGAGGGGGCTCTTTCCCTGCCAGTTTGTAACATTCCAGAATGGCCAAAATAATCCACCTGGAAATGGTCTGTTTTGTTATGGGTAGTCCCAACTTGTGACCTGAGTAGCCTACAAACAGTTGGTCTGCTTGCCTAATCCTAGCCAGTCGGCTGTTGTAAAAGCTTAGAGCTCGCCTTGGGTCCAGCCTATGTAGCCTTTCTTCCTCTTTCCCCGGATGGGGAGGAGGGTAGAACGAAGGTAAGGTAATTTTCTGAGTGATGTGAAATTCAGAAACAACCTTTGGGAGGAAATTAGGCGTCACCTGTAGGATAACTTTGTCCTTATGGAAAATTGTATGGGGGGGGTTACAAGATAGAGCTTGTAATTCACTCACCCTCCTAGCATATGTTAGTGCTACTAATAGGACAGTTTTAAGAGTGAGAAATCTCAGCGAACAAGAGTGGAGTGGTTCGAAGGGAGTACCCATTAGGAAATTTAAGACTAAATTTAAGTCCCATAAGGGAACTTGGAATGGTCTTGGAGGATAATCCCTTGAGAAATTATATTACTAAGGGTAGTTTGAAATACGATGGTTCCTCCGCAGTGCGCTTGAAGATTGATACTGCTGCGAGATAGCCTTTTACAGTGCCAACTTGAAGGCCTGAGTTTGCCAAGTAGAGTAGAAACGATAACACCGTTGGTGTACCGCATGAAAAAGGGTCGATATTGTCCTCTCTACACCAGCTGCAAAATTTGTTCCAACAGCAGCGGTATAAAGACTTAGTTGCTGGCCTTCTGGCCGAAAGCAACACCTCCATGACGTCATCAGGGAGGTCCCAATCCTTGTACCTCAACCTTTCAGAAGCCAAGCGTGAAAGTTGAGGGTTCTTATGTCTGGATGGAGAACCTGACCTCCCTTCTGCGAGAGAAGATTCTCTTTGAGTGGAAGACGGATTGGAGGGCAGATGGACATATCCAGAAGGTCTGGGTACCACGTTCTCCTGGCCCAGTCCGGGGCAATTAGGATCATGGTTTTCCGGAATCTTCTCAACCTCCTGATCATTTGAGGAATAACGGACTGGTGGAAACACGTAAAGGAGTGGAGACTCCCAGTCCACTACAAACGCGTCCCCTAGAGCTCCTCTCGGGGGAAATTCCCTTGAACAGAACAGATTGCACTTCCTGTTGGTACTGGTGGTGAACAGATCCACCTGAGGGGTTCCCCAAAGGGCGAAGATCTCTTGAAGGACTTCCTGAGCTAGCTCCCACTCGTGGGAGACTGTGCTCTTCCTGCTCAGAGAGTCCGCTGTAAAGTTCTTCTCTCCGGCTAGGTGAACTGCCGATAGAGAGATATCTTCCTGAATTGCCCAAAACCAGAGCAGCATTGCCTCTCTGCACAGTGGCAGTGACCCTACGCCTCCTCTTTTGTTGAGGTAGTGCATGGCCACCGTGTTGTCCGTCATTATCAGGACATTTCTCCCCTGTACTGATGGCAGGAAAGCTTTCAGCACTAGTCTGATCGCTCTCAGCTCTAATAGGTTGATGTGTAGTCTGGACTCCGATGGAGACCAACGACCACTGATGGTCAAGTCGTTGGCATGGGCTCCCCACCCCGTGAGTGAGGAGTCTGACTACTGTTAACTCCGGCCATGGTTGCCAAAACAGTTCTCCTTTCAAGATGTTCTCTGGATAGGCCCACCATTGAAGGTCATGGGCTACCTTTTCCGGAATCCAGAGGAGATCTGTCATTCTTCCTGAGTATTGTGACCACTGGGTTCTTAGTGCCCACTGGAGAGATCTCATTCTCAGGCGAGCCTCTGGCACAAGGAAGATGCAGGATTTTATGAGGCCTAGCAATCTCAAAAAGTCGAAGGCTGGGAGATGTTGGGCATTTTGGAACTTGTTGGCCATCTGCAGAATATCTTGAGCCCTCACCTCTGGTGGCGAGGCTTTTCCCAGGGAAGTGTCCAGGACCGCTCCAATGAACTGGAGTCTCTGTGATGGTATCATCTGTGACTTCTTTAAATTGAGGGAGAAGCCCAGTTTGTGAAGGAAGTGGCAGACATAATCCAGCTGGATCTGAGCTTGTTCTGAAGATAAAGCTCTGATCAGCCAATCGTCCAGGTAGGGGTAGACGTGGATCCCTTCCCTCCTTTGACTTGCAGCCACTACCGACATTAGCTTGGTGAAGACCCTCAGGGCGGAGGTCAGCCCAAATGGCAGAACTCGAAATTGATAATGAGAGCCACCAATTGCAAACCTCAGGTATTTCCTGTGTTTGAGATGGATTGGCACATGGAAATAAGCATCCTGGAGGTCCAGAGATACCAGCCAGTCCTGGATCTGGAGGGCATGAAGGATCTGAGAGAGAGTAACCATCTTGAACTTATTCTTCCTGAGGAACTTGTTAAATTCTCGTAAGTCCAAGATAGGTCTCAGTCCTTCTTCAGTATGAGAAAGTGGGGGGGGGGGGGAGAGGGGGAGGGAGTACCAGCCCTTGTTCCTCTCCGCTACAGGTACCGGTTCTATGGCACATTTCTCTAGCAGGTCTACAATTTCCTGCAAGAGGAGCAGATCTGGAACTTTTAGAGAGCTGTGCCCCGGTGGATGACTGAGGGATGCGTAGAAAGGGTAGGCAGTAACCTTGGGCAACTGTCTCCAATGCCCAAGCATTTGACGTAATAGCCTGCCATTCCGTCAGATGGTGAGTTAACCTGCCCCCTACAGGTGTTTTGTGTGGAAAGACCTCAGAGTAGTTTGGGGGCGGCTGATGCAGATGCCGAGCGTAAAGAGGCACCTGCTGCTGCTGCAGCCTTAGTACTTTTGACCCATCCACCTCGGGTGGATCTCCTTTGGCCTCTTTGAGCCGGCTGTCCTCTGCCTTTCCCGAATGTGGAATAATAGCGAAAGGACTTCTCTCCCAGAGGTTCCTGAGGGGCGAAAAGGATTTTGGTGGATTGCAGCTCCTAAAGATTTTGCTGCTGCTTTAGAGGTTTGCAACTTTTCCAGACTGTCATCAGCCTGTTTACCGAATAAAGAAGAGCCGTCAAAGGGCATATTCAAAAGTCTGGCCTGTACATCTGGAGTAAAGCCAGACTTTGTAACCACGCATGCCTGCGGATTGTAGTACTTGCCGCCATGGCCCTGCTGATACTGTCAGCAGAATCGATGCCAGTTTGAAGAGATTCGCACATGGCATCTTTGCCATCTTTAATGATTTTAAGGAAGGCTTCCCTTTCATCTCCTTCCGGTATGCAGTCAGCCTCTGATGAAGCACACTCCCAGTGTGTGTGACTGAACCTGGCGAGCGTACAAGTGGCGTTGATGGATGTCAACGCCATACTACAAGCAACAAAGACTTTTTGCCATAGAATCTTACCTTTTGTCATCCCTGTCCTGTGGAACAGTAGGATAAGCGGATCTGCTGCTTGATGAAGTTGCCGCTTCAACCACCAGGCTCTCTGGAGTCGGGTGTTTTGATAAATATTCAGGGTCAGCCGCAGCTACCCTATACTTGGCTGACAATTTTCTATTGACTGCAGGGATAACCTCAGCGGTTTCCCAATTTGATGACATTTTCCTTTGTAAAGCTGTATGGAAAGGGACCACAGGATCCTCCTGTGGACCTTTATCTAGTATGTCTGTAAGGTCATCCTGTTGAAAAACAGGTGAAGGCGCAGACCAACCCATGAATTCAATAATTCTTGCCATCAGGGTTCTATAGGGGGTTTCAGGATGTTCCCCTGGGCCTGGTTTCACAAATTCCACTTCTGGGGAAGTGTCCAACCCACTTGCCTCATGTAAGGATTCCTGTAGGTTTTTCAACCTTCTTTCCTCAGAGGTAAAATCCTCTGAAACAGGTGGTGTGGTCCTCTGCAGCCCAAAGGGTCTTTCTTGATCAGAATCCTCCCCTTCTTCATAGATTGAAGATAATCTGGGGTACTCTGACCTCGGAAATGGTGTAAAACCCATTTCTAAAGCAGAAGGAGACAAACTTGTCATTATTGGCCGAGAAAAAGTCAATGTCGTCGACGCCGATGTGAAAGGCTTCGAAGGCGTCGAGAAAACTGGAAGAGGCCTCGAGGAACTCAAGAGGATCGGGATCCTGCTCGAGGATGTCGACGACGTTCTCAGCGTCGTGCTGGAGGCTCTGGGTATAACCGTTGGCTGTGAAGTAGCCGTGTTTTTTTCTTTTATCGGCGTTGACGATGCCGTCGATTCGATCGACCGATGCTTCGAAGAACCCTTCGATAACCGCGTCGATGTCGCCGATCCATGAGTCAAAGGGACTTTCGACGACGGCGTCGGAGATGGTGCCTTCCTACCCGATGGCCCGTGGCGCTCTCGGGTGGACTCTTTCACCAGGTGCAACGACTCGCGGCGTTTCGATTTTTTGCGTTTTTCACCCAGGGTATCACCCTCAGCTGTCTTCGAGGGGGTCGAGGCCGCTTTCTCGAAGACGCTTCGCATCTATTTCCTGAATTCCTCCGACTCAGCCTGAGAGCGGTGTTTTGTTGGGCAGGAGACCCTTTCTGGGGAAACAGAAGATGACGAGGAAGGGGATCTTCGACGTCTCTTTTTTGAGTGTCTAGATCTCGACGAGTGGTGGGAGCTACTTCAAGACCTAGAATGGGAATGCTTTTGATGACGAGGAGACGAATGCCTCGACTGAAGAAACTTTCGAGGTGGTTTTGACTGACTTACCTCTCTCGAGCTTCCCCTTGCGCTCCTTCAAGGCTTTCGCCGTCATGGACATGCAGTCCTCACACTCTGAACAATGGTGCTCGACTCCCAAGCACCACAAACAGATCCTGTGAGGATCCGCTAGCGACATTTTCTTTCCGCAGTCTCGACATTCTTTGAAGCCAGACCGCGGAGTCGTCGGTTCGGATGAGGAAGCCATCAAGTACAAGTTGGTTTTATCGAAGAAATATAAGAGGTTTATCTGACTGAACTGAGCAAAGATATTTCGAGGACCCACGAAACGCGGAAAAACAGAACTGAGCAACGGACGCCGTGCGTGGCTATTTATGGGCATGGTGACGTTGGCGCCGATACGGTGGCTGTCGAGGGACATCAACTCGGCGGACATTGACCCGCAGCGCCCTCTACAGAGAAAATATTTCCGAAGCCAGCAAGCTGGAGACGAATTATCTAAGATAAGGAATACGTCGGAGGACACAATCCCTTCGAATGGGGCACTTTGAGGCATACACCACACACCAATTGAAAGTGTTTGGAAAGGCGGCGAAAACCTGTGGAATGGAGCTTGGGGAGCCCGGCAAGCACATGAATTATTGAATAAAAAGGTGGGCAAAGGCCCAATATTCAAAGGGAAGAGTACATGAGTGTGTTGCTGCATTGGCAAGGTCCTGGCAGGAGAGTACACCAGGCCCGTTTTTATTTATGAGTCAGAAGACTCACTCTTAAACTGTGTTGAATACAAATAAGGTAAGGAAGCAAGTCTTGCAGACGATTGAAAATAACAAGCAGGGAAGGAACAGCTTTTTGGTCTCTTTGTTGTGAACTTGGAGAGAGAGAAACCCTTTCTACCAAGAGAGGAGGGTAATCTCTCCAGAAGGGAAACCATTTGGCAATTATATAAAAAGTAGTTGAAAGACCAATAGGACGGAAATACTTGCTTGGCATTTTTGGGTTAAACTTGTAAACCACTGTGCTGAAAGTAAGCAAGAGGAGAAAGTACAGAAACCTTGTAAATCCCTCCTATATATTTGAAAGTGGAGGAAAGGCTGAGAGAAGGTGAAACACCTGTGGGGGCTTACAAGACTGAACTGTAAAAGAATTTAGGAACTTTGGGGAAGATAAACCCCTTACAATGATCCTGGAACATTTGGTTGTTTATTTCTTTGACACCCTTTTGGAACTTTGAGTTTAACCTGTGAGCTACAGCTGCAAGCAGAGAACATTAAGTCCTTTAGCCCTTTATGATAGGTTTAGTGTGTGAGGGTCAGCATGGGGTTTTGGCCATAGGACGGAAGACTTTTACTTTGGACATCTTCACAGAGACAAGTAAAGAGTTTTGTTGAGGCACAGAAGATAAGCTTCTCCAACCTATTTCTTTGAATACAAGTTCATAGCAATCAACAATATGCCTTTGTGTACGAGTCTTACTCACAATACCCCACAGCAAATTGTTAAGAGTGCAGGTAGCAAAGCTCAGGACTTTGTCTAGAGGGAGGAAGGAGGAGAGAGGAAGGCCAAGGAACAGGTCTGAGCAATGGTCAAGTTTGCAGAAACTCTTAATTTGTACTCTGATGTTCAGCATAGTGTTTTGTAAGAAAATGACACATTTTCCAAATGTTGGGGAGGTGAATATGAGCAGCAGAGGTAGTGGTAGTGATGAACTGTGGAGGTTACAAGTCACGATCATAGAGGACCCCAAGATTGCAAGCCTTGGGTGAAGGAGCAAGGTGTCAATGAGGGAAGGTGATAGGCGAGGGTAGGGGTGGCACTGGAAGACTAGAGAATATTAATTCTGTTTTTGAGGAGTTCAGCATGAGGCAGCAGAGAGCCATTCAGTGTCAAATTGCAGTCACAATTCCTAATCCGTTGCAAGATGTCTGGAGTGAAGGAGGAAAAGGAGAAAAATATCTGTGCATCATTAGCAAAAAGGTAACCGTGAAATCAAAAGATGAACAAAGATTTCCTAGGGCAGAGGTATAGCAGATGAAGAGAAGAGGTTGAAGGACTGATCCTTGGGGGACGCTGAGAGATGTGGGGTCAGAGGTTTGCGAGCTACAAGAGATTTTAAAGTACTGACCTTCCAGGCAGGAGGTAAATTCAGGCAAGAGCAGATTTGCAAACCCCCAGGTCCTGGAAAGTGAGGACAAGAGGGGAGTGGTCTACAGCGTTGAAAGCAGCAGAAAGGCACAAAATGATGATTCCAGAAGAGAGTTTTGAGTGATGAGCATTAGAGAGAAAGCTGGAGCCAGTATACGAGTGCAGTCTCAGTAGAATGTTTACTACAGATTCCAAATTGAAGTTGATTTCCAAGGCCATTATCCACAAGGTAATGAGTGTTCTGGTCGAAGACCATCTGCTCAAGGACTTCTGAATAATGGGGATGAAGAGAAACTGGGCAATAGCTTGATGGGTGCGTGGGTCAACAGAATGTTTCTTCAATAGGGGTAAGACAGTTGCAGATTTGAAGTAGGCACGGAAGACTCTAGCGAAAAGAGAATTTAAAGAGCTCAGAGAGATAAGGGAATGTGATTGAGACCAAGTCTTTGACCGTTTGAGGAGAAAAGCGTTGATAGATGTGCAAGAGGGGTCGACACTGCAAAGGATTGTTGCTAATTCAATAGGAAAAGTAGGGGAGGTAGGTGGGGATGGAGTGGACAGGAGGGGGGTTGGGCAGGGAGAGAGAAGGAGGTTGTAAAGTGCGTCACAAAATTTTAGAGATTTTAAAGGAAACGTAGTGAGTAAAATCATTAGCAGAAAGAGGGGGCGGTGGATATTGGCTTGGGAGGTACAAGCAAAGATTGGAGGGTAGATGAAAGTTTGCAGGGTGATTGTGAAGGGAGGAAATTAGGTTTGTGAAGTAGGAGGTATGGCAGAGAACAGCAAGGACATTTTTGGAGGCTAGGAGTACGGTAGGCGCCTGATATTTGCGCCAGCGTATTAGGTCAGAGCAATTGTTATGAGGGTCTACATTGTAGAGGCGATTCAAGGCTGAGGACTGGAAAGTGTGAATGTGCAATGAGGATAGTATTGGCCAAGTGGAGTCTTAAATCCATAGTTAAAGTCAGAGAAAGCACACTCAATGGAGGAGGCATGAATAGGGGAAATAATAGTAATTTGTATAGCGCCTTTTCCCCTTAGTATGGTTTCAATGCACCTTGTGGTGGGAACTCCCTCAGGGACCGAGAGTTCTGGTATGGGAACATTCTCAGAAAAGGCTTAGAATGTGTGAGTGCATTTGGCCAATATTAGGAATTGGGTGGGCTGGCTATGCTCCAGTAAGCAACCCAAGAGGTCAGGCATGTGGATGGGTGCTGAGGGAGGTCACAAGAGCGCGCGAGTGCAAGCGACTCATTATGTGTCCAGCTAGACCAAATTTTGTCATAGGTTGTCGCTGCATTCTAATGTGTGTCGAAGAATAGCTGTGCCTGCGGCAGATGTCCACCGAAGTGGTGCATTTATATGCATCTTGAGCTCAGACGGCGCTTCATCCTTGATGTCGCTGTGTGACCAGATGATGTGTGAAAATACAAGCTACCCTCAGACTCTTCTAGGCACTATAGACAAACCACCCTCCAAGTCTAAGCACAATAGGCCAGCTATCCTAGTACATCTTCTAGGCATGACAGCCAAGATACCATAACATCTACAGATCATATGATTCTCTCAGCGCAATAGACAAGCTACCCTTATAGTCTTACTATACATCTTCCAAGTTCTATGATGGGTTACCATCAGGCATCTTCTAAATGCAATATCAAGGATACCCTCAAATATCTTCTATGTGCTACAATAGCTAACATAGATCTTTGAAGTGCAATAGATATGTTACCATCATATATTTTACCATTACATATCTGACCGTAATGTACGGGCCATTATAAGGTGCATCACAAATTGTCCACTCCCAAATCCATCTAAGTGTAACACACTGCCCACCCTCACATCCGTCTAACCTTCACTGTTCTTCTGAGTGAAATATGTGTGCTAACTTCCACAGTTCAAGTATAATACATTGGCTAGCCTTCACAGTTCATGTGCAACACATATGCTAACTGATACAATTTCTTCTCGGAGCAGTACACATGCTGGCCTTCACAATTCTTCACGTACAATGCATCTGCTAGCCTACACAAATTCTTTTAAGGGCAACACATGTGCTAACCTTCACAGTTCATGTGCAAATGTAATACACGACATGAACAGAAAACTTAAGGAAATGAAGAAATTCAGAGAGTGGAAAGCGTACCAGGCTTCAGGATACTCATGCGATGGTCGCTGCAGGAAAGTCAACATTTCCTAGGAGCACCATATTTCCTGCCCCAAAAATACATCCAAGAGCAACACTTTGTATCCTCCCAATATACATTTATCAGGCTAAAGAGTTTAGCAGGTAATCTACACCATGTTGTGATTTGATGGTAGTTGTGTAGAAGTGTCAGGCTTTTAATGGAGCACAGTAATGGCTGTGCTCACTGCCTGTACCACCTTACCATAATTGCTGCCGTAGAGTGCTTTGTCAGGCGTCCATTGGAGAACGAGGCAAAATGGAAATGGGAGTTACTCTAGGGAGCTGCCCTTTCGCCTTGTGGACCTTAGCAAGGCTGCCATGGGGAGGTTCCTAAAATAGGGTGTTCCAGCCACATGGTCAGTGCAGGCCAATTCGTGCAGGTCTGGGCAGGCAGAGGGTGGGGTGTGAAACCAGATAAGTAATCAAGGGAGTCTTACAAAATAAAATTAAAAGGCTGGAGAAAATGAGCGGACAGAGAAATTAAATAAATTGAACATGCTGGAGGGAGCGGGTGGGAAATAATTAAATAGGTGAAGGAAGCGAGCGCGTGGCAAACAGATAAAGAAACTAGGACAAGAATGGAGTCCAGGCATGGGGAGAGACATGGGAAGGTAAGGGAGAGGGCAGTGCAAGTGACAGGAGAGAAGTCCTCACATCAAGGTAAATGGCAAGAGTCCTGCCTGAATTTCCTCTTAGTCAATGTAGAGGGGAGATGAAGAGTAGAAGGTGGCGGGGCTGAGATGTAGCCTGTAAAGAAACCAAGAATAGACACCTTCAGATTTGTTGAGGAGGTTACACCATAGTTTTATCATTCTTCATAGTAGTCACAAATCCAGCAACCATACTTTTCTGCATCACCCCCCGATAGCTATACATGTCAAAGTCTTAGACCCCTGCTCTGCATCCTTTTCCAGACCCATAGATCCAGAAAGTATTTAATTGGTTTTTCCTTTGTAACAATGGCTAAAGGAATATAGTTAATTACATGGAATTTACAGAGCCTCAATTGTCCATCAAAAGCCTGTAGGGTCAATTATATTTGAAAAGACACACAGAAATTGCGTATCTGCAAGAAACTCACTTGACACCCACAGCCGAGTCGAGGTTCGCCAAGACATGGGGATGTAACTGATATTTCACTTTTTCAAATTATTTCAGAGGGGTGGGTATATTGATACATGGGTGCCTAGGTTTTCATCTCATCGAAGTAGCGAGAGATGAAGTAAGTAGACCCTTAATAGTAATCCGTGCCATGCATGACCGCACCATTACACTGCTTAAGTACTACGAGCCAAATGCTGAGACACTATACACCTTAAGAGTGAATAGATTTGCAACTGATGAAACATGCAGCCAATGTGTTAAATTGGGCAGGAGACTTTAATGCAGTGTTAAATCCCCAATCGGATAGAACAGTGCGAACATACAGGCCATTCTCTAAAACTATGCGCAAATTACAGTAGCTTTGCTTAACACATGAATTATGTGATGTGTGAAGAGAGACACAGACGAGAAAGGGCTCACGTTCCGTTCCCCTCTGCGGTTCATCAATTAGCCTCTCATATGGATTAAGTCCTTATTTCAAATAAAGAGGCGGGCTGGGTCTCAAACTGCAATATACTGACTCGTACATTGTCAGATCATGCCCCTGTGAGTGTTCACTTAGTCATGCTGTGGAAATTAGCAAATAGATCAGGCTTGATATTTAAAAGGTGAATTGTTTTCACCATCTTTCCTGAAACCATCCGATATACATGACCCCCACAACACGTGGTAGCCACCGCTCCGTGTTTCCGAATTTCATCAAGTATTTATTAAGATGGCCGCCACTATTGAATAGTGAATTTGTTGTCCCTTTGGTTGCTAAGCAACCACTTCCAGCGCCCATATAGGCCGACCCGGCTAACCGGGAGGCGTTAGCCGGGCCCCCCACAAGCAAGGCCCTTGAAAAGCAAGACCACTCCTGTTTCGTCCCAGTTCGAGCTCCCTTCCTTCTACATTGAGCCGGAACTCTGCCAGAGAGAACGCTGCAGGAGCAGCTCTTCCTCCCTCCCTGCAATGCAACCGCTGCTGCAACGTGGAATCCTCACCTTCTGCATTTTTCAACCGAACCGAGCCTCAGCTGGCGTAAGGTGAATTGTTTTCACCATCTTTCCTGACACCATCTGATATACACGACCCCCACAACACGTGGTAGCCGCCACTCCGTATTTCCGAATTTCATTGAGTATTTCTTAAGATGGCCGTCGCTATTTGAATAGTGAATTTTTTGTCCCTTTGCTAAGCAACCACTTCCAGCGCCCGTATACGCCGGCCAGGCTAACAGGAAGGCTTTAGCTGGGGTCTCCACGAGTAAGGCCCTCGAGAAGAAGGCAAGCACCTGTATGGACCTGTCTGGGCCGGACATAGGGCGTTCGCTGTGTACCTTACATTGACAGTGCCTTGAGTGGGAAACTGAAACCAAACAGGTCTGTATTGAAGCCAAGGTTGCAAGCGGCAACACTGTATAAGTGAAAGCTGAAGTAGATAGTGTATGAAGCGTATGTGGTAATGGACGCAAGCAAATTGAACAACAGATGAGTGGTTGAACTTTGAAGCCAAGATACGATACAAGAGTGGTCCGGCAACACATGTGCTCATTCGAAAGTCTCTAAGGTATAGAACTGCAAGGTGGCAAAAGGGAGTGGAAAAGGAATTGTGAAATCAAATTAGTCCTGCAACGTGTAAGGCAAAACCATGTGCACATTGGAAAGTCTTCGATGTTAATAACGTAAAGAAAGCTGATGACAAAATAGATGAAGTTGGTTCGAGTCCAGCGGTGGAAGATCAGCGAAGAGCTTTTGGTTAAAGTAAGAAATGTGTTAAAAAGTTAAATTGGAATCGGTCCGAGCCGGGGGACGGAGACAGATTGAGCCTTGTGTAGAAAAGGATCTGAGCCCGGCTGAGATGGATCTGGGGTGAACCGTGAATTGCCTAAGAAAATTGAGTACTTGTGAAATCCAAAGAGGAAAATTACTTATTTGTTTGTGGCATCAGGCCATCTGAAAGAAGAGACTTTGAAAAGACAAAGATTTGGGCACGGAAGGCCCTGATGCTAAAGACTGAACTGTATCCTCGTGCTAGAGAAGCCACAGACTGTGCTAAACTCGAGTGTACCTCCTTGTCCTGTGCTGAAAACATGGGGAAGGGAGGCCAACGGCCTGAACATCCCGGCATATCATTTTGTGAACACTACTTTCTTTTTTGTATCACTTCCTTTTTTGCATCAGTGTTTCCTACGCTATTTGTATTTAGAGGTAAGGACTGGCAACAAGTTTATTAGTATAGGCCCTTTTATTTTGTCACGACTAGGACTGCGTTATTATTTGATGGTCTTAGCCTGTTCCCATCTATAGATTTAGGATTAGATGGGCGTTTTTTAAACCCTTTTTTTGAAGTTCAATAAACAAACGGAGGGGAGAGTGCTAGCAGTTAGCCTGCTATGTATATTAATAAAGCCCAATTCTGGAGCTCCCCCCTGCACATCTCCCATCTCCATGAGGCTCCACGCATACTGCTCCATCAAAGAACACCGGGTAGGCCTTTGCGTGCTGAAAGCTCGTGGGGGTGCTCCATGCTTTTTTTTTTAAAATTAATTTTTATTATTTTATTCAAACCAAACAACAATACAAACCAAACATGCAGTGCAATTTGTGACAATTCAATTAAGCACGTTTAAAATATAGGCACTGCTCTCCCAATCCCACCCCCCTTTATGAGCCCGTTTGTAATATCTGCTTCGCGTGGCAGGGTTTCGCTGCCCTCTGATTCTGTTGGATCCAATACTACTCCAAACATTTCAGCTATCAATAATTTCTCTGCCATGAGGGAGCCCATTTCTTCTTCCCCTCCCGTGCTACTAGTATCTTGCCACATCATTGTTTCAGCCTCTGCACATTTCTGTAGGTCTTTCCACCATACCTCCACTCGTGGAGTATGGCACTTCTTCCATCCCATAGCGATCCTCCTTTTCGCAAGCACATATGCCAAATCTTCCAATTTCCCAACATGTTTAAGTTTTCGTGATCTGGGATACCCCCCCCAGTAAGCAAATCCAGGCCGGGTCTATTACGAGCATGACCCCCTTCCCCGCTAGCTTTTGTGCCACTTCGCCCCAGAAGCATTCAATTACCGGGCACGACCAAAACATGTGCATCATGTCGGCGTTCTCCTCATCACACTTAGGACACGCCTGGCGCCCAACATTTGGGAACTTTGATACTCTCAGAGGGGTCATGTATGCCCTGTGCGTTATATATAGCTGTATCTGTTTGAACCTGGCATTCCTCGACACCTTCTTGTGATATCCCAAAGCACGTTCCCATATTCCATCTTCCATCGGGACTCCCATCTCAGTTTCCCATTCCAATCTCAAATGTACCAATTCCTTCCCGACCTTAGTCATCAACATCTCATACAATCTAGAGATCTCATGCCCACCCTCCGATATATCATATATTGTCCCAACAGTAGCATCTGGTTCCTCAGTCAAAATAGTTTCAGGCCACATGCTTCGAATCTTCTGCACTATTCCATGGTATGTGACATATTGGCCTACATGTAATCCCGCTACTTACCCAAGTCCTTCAAAATCTGCCAAATGTCCCCCAATGTAACCAATCCCACCGATTCCCAGTAGGTCCTAATAATTACCCTCAGCTGCTCATCTCCCTTTGCCAGTGCAACCAACGGCATCTGCGGGGCACATGGAAAAGGGTCCCCCATCATCCTGCAAGCTCAACGCCACATATTCCATCCCAATGACATCATTCCAGGGCGCTCCCTCATTTCTGAGCCAACCAACCAGATCATTTCTCGCAAGTAAAAAGGAGTACAGTTCCACCCGAACAACCTATGTTCAGGGGTCTCTTCATCAGAGAGCCACTTAGTCACATATTGCAGTTGAGACGCTACATAGTAAGCCTCAAAATTTGGCAGTTTAATACCGCCTTTTTCGTAGCAGTTCTGTAACTTCCATAATGCCACTCTATTCCGGATACAATGCCACAAAAAGTCCCTGCACATACTGTTCATCTTAACAAAGAACGTCTTCGGTATCATGTATGGAATATTGCTAAAATAATGTAAAAGCCTAGGTAGAACCACCATTAAGCATTGCACTTCGTCCCATCATCGCTAGGGGCAACTTCTCCCAAAACCTCATGCATTTCCCAATTATCACAATGGCTATTTCAGTGTTACACTTCTGTTCCTCCTCTGCCGTGTGATACACTTCTATCCCAAGGTAGCGGAAGGAGCTCACTGCCCACGGTATCTGTAGCACCGGCAATCTTTCTGCGGGCAATCCCACATAGCCACCAAGCGGGAATATGCTAGATTTCTGGGGGTTCACCGCTATGCCGGACAGCCTGGCATACCTCTCCAACACTTCCAAAATGTATTGGAGATTTTGTTCCAGGTATTTCAGATATAGTAACAAATCATCTGCATACAAGGATATTAAGTGTCGCTTCCCTCCTACCTCAATACCTATCGTGTCATATTGTTGCCTGAGGTATATTGCTAAGGGCTCCAGGGCTAAAATGTAAAGCATCGGGACTAGGGGCACCCCTGCTAAGCTGCCATCTCTCATATATCACTGAACCAGTTCGAACTCTGGCCAACGGCTCACTGTATAGCATCTTAGCCCATTTAATATAACATGGCCCTACGCCATATTCTCCTAGTGCCGCCAACAACCATGGCCACTTAACCGAGTCGAATGCTTTAACTGCGTCTAATGACACAATCGCCATTTCGCCTTCATTGCTGCACCCCCATTCGACCACTCGATGGAGTCGCCTATGGTTGTGAGATATGTTCCTGCTCGGGACATAGCCCGTTTGATCTGGGTGAATTAATTTGCCAATTACTCTCCGCATTCTGTTTGCCAGGACAGCAGTCAGTATCTTACTATCCTGGTTCAGCATCAACAAGGGCCTGTAGGAGCCACAACTGTGTCCTGGTTTATTGGGCTTGGGGAGCGGTATTATGATCGCCTCCCTGAGCGATTCCGGCAACCGTTCCACTTCAAACGCCTCATTAAGCATTTATAACATGGGGGACGGGGGGCACTTCCACCCCATATACTTTATAAAATTTGCTAGGGAACCCGTCTGCTCCTGGAGTTTTGCTAGTGGGTAACTGCCTCACAACCTCTTTCAGTTCCTCCAAAGTAATTGGTGCATCCAGCTCTTCCCTCTCTTCTTCACATATCTTTGGCAGACCTATATCTTCTAGCATTTCATTTATCTCCTCTTGGCTACCTCCCTCTACATCCTCATACAGCACCTTGTAATATTCCGCAAATTCCCTGTTTACACCTTCTTGGGTATCTACTGTCTCGCTATCTTCTTTGGTTACAATCCGAATCGGGGGTCTAGGGGTTTCGCTCTTGTACAACCACGCTAGAAGCCGGCCCGTTTTATCTCCTCCTGCATGCTGCCTTCTCTATGTACTTTTTGTAATTGAGGTTACAAAGCCTATCCCAGTATTCCGCACACTGCTGCTGTAATTTGAGTACTAACTCCATATCAGCCCCGCCACCTACCAATACTCTTTCCAGATCGATCTCTGCTTTTCACAGATCAGCTAGAACTCCACCCTGCAATCCCTTCGACTTGGCTATGGCAACCCCACGCATCACCACCTTAAAAGCTTCCCATAAAGTACCTGAAGACTTCACACTACCAGTATTCACCTCAAAATAATTAATAATCTCATCCCTTATGTCCTCTCTAAGGACTGGATCTTTGAGCGCTTCTGCCCGGAGGCGCCATGTCGGTATCCGCGCCCTCGGGGGGCAATATTGCCATCCGAGGACCAGGGGCGAGTGATCCGAGAGGACTCTCGCTTTATATTCTATATGGGTACTCTGTGACCACGTCCGGAGTGGCAAAGACATAATCAAGCCTCGTATGCAGTTGTTGCGGAGCCGAATAGTGCGAGTATTGTCTCATCAGGGTGTTTTGCTCTCCACACGTCTACCAAGCCAAGGTCCGCTAGTAGCGTCTGCAATGCTTTAGCCGCTGGGGTGGGCCTATCAATCCTATCATCCGACCTGTCTACCCTAGGATTCATTACACAATTAAAATCCCCGCCCCAGATCACCGCACTACCCACACATGCACTGAGTTTGGTACACAACGTTCTGAAGTATGCCGTCGTGTTTTGGTTAGGGGCGTACGTATTCACAATGCATACTTCTTTGTTCTCTATCAGCCCTCTCAATATGACCATGCTCCCGTCCACCTCCACCACTTTCTCGATTAGCTTAAACGGAACATGCGGCGCCACCCAGACAAGCACTCCCCTAGCGTAGGCAGAGTATGACGAACTCGCCACAATTCCTCTCCATTTTCTCCCCACCAACTCCACTTTCTCACGCATCAGATGCGTTTCCTGTAGTAGTGCGACATCTATCTTCTGCCTCCTCAAATACAGCATGACCTTATTCCGCTTCAAATAACCGTTAAGTCCTCTAACATTCCACGTTATCATCTTAGGATCCCCCATGGCTCGTCAATAGTTCCTCCCCTCCCTTCCAATCAGCCCTCCCAACCACACAAAACAGATTCCTGACTCTAGTTCTTCCGCAAAGGCTCATATTTACACTTGAACTCCCCATAACTATATACATCCCAAACTCCCTGCCTCCCTCCCTTCCCCCAAACTCCCTTCACTCCCTCCCTCCCGCCACCCTTCCCTTCCCCCAACTTCACTCCCCCAAACAATTGCCCAGCTCCATCCCTGGATCTCAGGCACCCCCGCATCTAGTTCTTTCTGGCTCGCGCCTGTACTCGAAGCTCCGCAGGGCGAGGTCACCCTAATGGCCAACCTACTACTCCTACAACTATAAATCGGGGGGTAGGGTGCTGACGCCCTGCCGCTCCTACTGAGCTTAAAGTTGACTACACATTGCTACACAATTTGCGTGTGTATACACGCTGCTATATTCAAGTCCCTCAAGTACGTTACATTGGCGGCAACTAATCAAAAAGTCAGCATCATTTTGCCACACCCATCAATCTCAGGTCTTAAATAACCCCTAGGGTGCCCATCTTACTCCGTGACATAGTGTGTACAATGTCCCAGTCACTCATCGTGTTCCTCTCGGGCCGCTTCCGCATCCCCTTCCAGGCAACCCTGCAAATCCAGCCATGTCGTTGCGTCCTCCGGAGCGTCAAAAAAGAACATTTTACTCTTGTGTGCCACCTTCAGTCTAGCTGGGTACAGAAGCATATATTTAATGCCAGACGCGTGTAGTCTCCTTTTGATGGCCACGTAGCTGTACCGTTGTCTCTGGACCAGCATAGTGTAATCCGGGTACGCCGTGATGGCGATTGAAGCTCTTTCAATTGTCCCACCTTTACGGAAGTACTCAAGTATCTTTTCGCGATCTTTATAGTTCAATATTTTGGCGATTATGGCCCGGGGAGGGGCCCCAGGTCGCGGTTTCTTCATGAGGGCTCTGTGTGCACGCTCCACTGCAAATCTTTGCGAGAGTTTTTCGGCTCCGATTCCCTGTAAAAGTAGGTTCTCAACATAGTCCGCCGGGTCCCGTCCCTCCTCTCCCTCTGGCAGGCCCACCACGCGGATGTTATTCCTTCTCGCTCTCCCCTCCGCTTCCTCCGCGCGAGACTCCAAATTGGCTACCTGTTTGAGCACGTGGATCTCCTTTGCATTGCTAGAGCTGTGTCCGTGTTGGTCTTCACCGCATTTTCCAGATTGCTTGTCTGTTCTGCGAGACCCCTGACATCTTGTCTCAGCAGGGAGACCTCTATGCCTACCGCATCTATTTTAGCCTCCAAGGAAGAGCGTAGGTCCGACATTGCTATCCCCCATGAGTCTTTCAATTCTGTGATAGCCGCTAATATGCGATGGTTTTCCGTTGTTGCCGCACTCGCCGCTGGTGTCAGAGTTTATGGGCGTCGTGGCAGCGGGAGATTGTTGTGTTGTAGCGAAAGTGTCCAATGTGGCTTGCTTATTCTTGCTTTTTCTAGCGATCCCTCGCGCCGCCATTCTGTGGCCTGTGTCTTGCGCTCAAGGTTGCCGGAACTCCGGTGTGACAGTCCGACTTCCCAGTGTCGATTGTGCGCCACTGCGTATTCCCAGTCGTGGGGTGATTACCGTAGAGTAACCCTTACTCAGAGTGGGTTGTGCTCTCCCAGGTTTTCGCAGTCCAGGGCCGGCATCCGGCGCACTTGGGTGCCGCAGTATCTTAGTATCCCAGGGGACACAGCACCCAGCTATTCCTCATGAGTATAATGGCCTTAAAAGCGTTAAGCCCCCTTGCCCACCATGGGAATTCATTATTTCCTGATCATGTGAATAAGCAGCTTCTCCCCTCTGCTGCCGAACACACTACTCACGGACAGCACTGCTCTTTGTTCACATGAGCCTCTTCAGCTCCTCATTTAGAAATGCAGCCATGCCTCATCAGCTTTTTTCCCCTGTGGCCAGAGGCAGTGCGGCAATGCAAATGCCGCACAATGTCTTTCTCATATTCCCCTCTCAAGTCTGCGTCGCCAGCTGCTGTGTGTTCGTGGCATTGGCGCTTCCAGCGCTCCGCTCCGGGCACATCAAAGACATTCACAGAGCCCTGTGCGGCTCCCGCTGCCACAATGTAGCCGCCGGAGGACTCCGCTCACGGCCCCTTTCCTCTACAAGCACCGTGTGCATGTGTGTATTCCTTGAGGGTGGCAGGCACCGCAGCACGAACGCGTCCCGTCTTGCAGCCGGTCCCTCTATGTGCGATCACTGTCTTCCTCAGCCGACGCTCAGGTCTGCAAGCTCGGATCCTTTGTTCGCCGCCATTTTGTGTGGCCGTCTGACGGAGCAGCCGCACACGAATAAAGTGTCTTACGCGTCAATGAAGTCACCGTTCCTGTTGCGATGCGCAGGCAGTGTGGAGCACACGTTCCGCCGTCTGTGACTTCGTTTATAGGTGCTGTACACGGTATTTAGCATGTGTTTAATCGAATCAATAATGGATCCTTAGGAGCGTCGTCGCGGGACACGTCCTATTGCACAGCTAGCTGGCTACGCCCCCCAGGGGTGCTCCATGCTTACTAAATGCTGCACAATTATTTGCAATCTAGAAGATTATTGATGAAATCATTTTGAATAGTGATTGCGCCCTGGATACACTTTTTTCACCATCTGGCCCATACTTTGAGCTAACCGCACACACTGCAAAACAGCCGCACCATTGGAAATTAATAAGGCTCTGGCCTTCTGAAGCCTGATGCATCCCTGATTGGCTTGTGCTCCACACTAGAACAAAAAATCCAGAAGACAAATGCCATCTCCCACTGTCTGAGCCTGTCCGAGCGTGCCAGAGCTGCGAGCATGTCTCCATACAATCCCATGCCTCACAATCTAAGACGACCTAGCAACATCCACCTGTACCGGTAAAGCCCTCTGGCAAACGCAACCACCTCTCTTTTTGACCCAACCACTACGAGCTCTATGGAATTACCCATTGTGAACAAACTATCCAGCAGCCCAAGGCTGCACGCATTCATCCAGGCTTTCAGAACTCTATTTTAAATGCTCCCTCATAAAATTGCACACAGATGTGTTTATGTGCTCATTTAGATGGATAGATGTACTCACTTTGCCTCCAAAAAAATTGCATTTAGATGTGCCTTTTTAAAATTCGAATCTAGATGTGTTGATGTGCTCACTTTGGCTTTAGAAATTGCATTTAGATGTGCTTATGTGCTCAGATTGGCTTTAAAAATTGCATTTTGAGGTGTTCACTTTGGCCTTAAAATTGCGTTTTGATGTGTTGATGTGCTCACTTTGGCCTTAAAATTGCATTCTGATGTGCCTTCAAAATTCTATTTTAGATATATTGAACAGCCTACTTTGGCCTTTAAAATAAATAAATTTTAAAAAAAAAAAACGGTCTTAGCTGCATCACAGGCTTTAGCCACGATGCACTGCTGCACTATCAAGGCCTCCTAGAAATTCAAATGTAGGTATCCTCACCTGTAAATGGCCGCCTCTTTACCAATGCAAGTCACTGCCAAGCACCTCCATTCTGATCCGCAATTCAAAGACACATAAACAAGCAGTCCAACGACTTCTTATGCAGCTCGGATCCAGCTGTTCCAATCCTGCTCTAGTCCCCATTGCGTTCTAGTCCCTTTCCAACACAATAACCGCATATGCTATAGGTATCATCTCTGAGCCCCACTCAGCCCCTGCTCCTCGCGCAAATGTGCACCCAACCCACAGCGCTGAGCCCACTACTGTCAGACTCGGACAAACTAATGCAACCCCTCCAGCCGGACAATCACCACGCAATGTTGCCCTATATCATAGCCCCACTCACTACGCCTGGCCTTACCCTTGCCTGGCCCCACCGAGCCACGGGCAACCTGAAGCCAACTATCTGCCCTACCAACCACTTACAGCATGCCACCACCAACTATATATACACATTCACCCTAAAAATTCCAAACAATCTCCCAGACTGGCATGACATCCCACCATCACTCTTCCTGCCCAAAGCATGTCCACTCAACACCACCCCTATCCCACAAGACACAGGACATAAGCCAACTTCAACCCCTAGTCAACCTTGTCCCCTCGACAATTGCAATATAAGACTAGCATCTCGCCTAGCTACATGCCGGCAGTATCTACAAACAACAACCCTGCCCATCACTTGGTGGAATGCACATCTCAAGGAGGGGTTTTACAATTCTTTTAGGCAGGCAAAGAGTTATTGTGAGCTGGCTTCGGTGATCCTTGTGTTGAATGAGTTGGCTTTATTTGATATGAGGGTATGTTTGAAGGTTTTGGATGCTTTGAGGAAAGCATTGAGGTAAGGTGTGGGAGATTTTCTCCAGGTATGTTCCCAGACATGTTTGAGTTGGCACAATAAGTTAAGTTAATCTGAGAACCAACTAATCACCATTCTACCTAGTTTGGGTGTTTTGGGTTCATGTGGGGCATGTTGGTCTATAGTGCATGTAAGGGCGGAAAGAATCAGGGAAGCACGAGCTTGAGAGTCGTCAGATGAGTGTGCATGTTTTGAGAGATGCTTAACCAGGGTTGGAGAGAGGCTGGATTCGGTAAGTCTGCGCATGTTGTGGGAAAGGGTCGTCGGGAGTAGGGTTGCCGGGTTATGTGTAGATTGGGAGTGGTAAAAACAGCACTCTATGAGAGAGTGTTCAGACCAAGGCATAGGCGTAATAGTGACTGAGGTGTTCAGGGTGAGGATTCACTCCAGGGTGCGTCCTTTAAAGTTGGTAGGGCCCTGGATAAGTTGGGTGAAGTTATCACAAGGCGATTTCATGGGGTTGTTGCCTCTACTGTCTGATGCGTCATAGAAACCTAGGTCGAAATCACTTAGGACTAGGAACTTTGTAGCAGGTTTGATGAAAGTGGAAAAGAAAAGGGGGATGTCAGGTTCTGGTGGTTGGGTTGCAGTAGATCATTAAGAAATTGATGGTGGTTTGCGGATTGATGAGTTTGTATAGAAGCATTATGTTGCCTGGCTGTGGGGGGTAGGGATCTCCCTAAATGGCAGAGGTTGTAGCAATGATGGTGACACCCCCTCCTGGTTTGTCAGCTCTGTCTGCTCGAAGGATGGAGTAGTTTGATGGCATGGCGAGTGAGAGGGAAGGACCTGAAACACTGTGCAGCCAGGTTTTGCTATAAAGTCAAGGTTGTGTTCATCTATAAAGGTCATAGATGTTGGTGGCATGAGTGCAAGGGATTGTGCACTAATCAGCACTCCATCAAGTAGTGAGCATATTTCCGGTGTGGGGGGGTTGGTGGTAGAGGGGATGGGGAGTGCAGACCGGAGGGGATAGGTTTTCGGGAGGAAACACGGTAGGAAATGAATGCCCGAGATGGGGATGGTGTTGAGCCAAAGTGGGGGCTCTGGGGGTGATGTACTGGTGCAAAGCTACGCTATTCTTGGGGTGCCTAAGCATGGCTGTGATGGCCATGGTGGTGAAGCAGAGCATGGGTGAGTAGGTAGGAAGCCAAGGACAGGAGGCCTGCTGGTAGGTTCGAGTAGAGGTAAGAAGGGAGTGGGAGGAGGAAGAGTGATGGGAAAGTGGTCATGGGACAAAGTAGTTGAGCTCCTAGAGAAGAAACGTTGAAGCGATTGAAGTGCGGCAAGAATGGATTGGGTTTCGGGGTGTGAATCTCACTCAGCTTGCTTGGCAGCGGGAAGGCCATGGTGGTGTGAGAAACCTAAGGGTATTCCCCCATGTGTACCCTGAGAGTCCTCTATTCAGGTGGCCAAGGACGAGCCATCGCTTTTGGATCCCAACCATGGGGGTGGACAAGCGAGGGGGGATCACCTGGGTAGGGTAGATCAGGGTTAAACTCAGAAGAATACCCTAGGGGAGACGCAGTATCCAAACAGGGTGATAAGTGAAGAGATACTAGAATCATTTATGGGTTATGCCGGTCGCATTGTCCCGAACCAAAGAGAGATTATCTCAGACCCAACACTCCTTTAGTCTTTCCCTAGTTTAGATCATGGGAAGTGTTACACAGACCTGTGATCGCATGTCCAGGTTTGTAACATAGGGAGTCATTTGATACAAAGTATCACCTTTGGTATACAAAACCTGAGCCAGGTGACACCCCCCACCCCCACCCCGGCCCCTATCCTTTACCAATCCCCCTTGTAATAATATGGTCTGTAAATATCAATTTCCATCTTGCCCTGACCGCCCCACCTCATTTTCCACAAGCACTGAGACGAGGAAGAGGCAGCTAAGAGCAGTGAAGATTACCCGCAGGACTATAATAGGGAAAATAAGGTAAACCTACCATAGGTGATTGAGCAAGACAGGGAAGCATACTGGCCCGTATATCCAATAAAAAGCTGATCATCAATACAAAGTTGACAGTCTAGATATATAAATGCTTAAAGCTCTACAAGGGTCCAACCTTTGTAATCTCTCCTCTTCCTCGCTAGGATGAAGATGGGGATAGAAACGAGAAAAAAACATTTTTTGTCCTATGTGGAAATCAGAAATTATACTGGGTAAAAATTAAGGTTTAACCCTTAGAACAATCCTATCCTTGTGGAAGATAGTAAAGGGTGGCTTGGATGACAGTGCCTGCAACTCGGTCACTCTACGGGCTGATGTTAGAGCTACCAATAGAATGGTTTTAAAGGTTAACAACCATAAAGGACATGACTGTACAGGTTCAAAAGGTGCACACATTAGGGCATTTTAGAAGCAGATTAAGGTCCCAAACTGAAACCTGGAAAGGAGATGGGGGAACACATTGGTGAGCCACTTTAGAAATTATGTCGCCTGTGGAATTTTGAAGTATGAACATTCCTCTGGTGACCGCTTAAAGATGGACAGCGCCGCCAATTAGCCTTCAATAGTACTAATCTGGGGCCACAGATTGGCTAAGGATAGGAGAAAGGATAAAACATGCAGTGTTTTGCATAGAAAATGATCTACATTCTTTTCTCTGCACCAGTTGCAGAATTTATTCCAATGGCAAAGGTACAAAGACTTTGTTGCTGGCCTTCTGGTCGAAAACAAAATCTCTATTATGTCAACCGGAGGTCTCCAATCCTTCTATCTCAGCCTTTCAGAAACCAAAACCGAGCGTGTAGGTTGAGTGTTTTCCCCTCTGGATGGAGAACCCGACCCAACCTCTCGTGACAGAAGGTCATCTCTTTATGGAAGACGTATTGGAGGACAGATGGACATGTCCAGCAGGTCCGGGTACAACGTCCTCCTGGCCCAATCCAAGGCAATTAGAATCATGTGTTTACCGAACTTTCTCACCCTCCCGATCACGTGAGGAATAACGGGGACTGGAGGAAACTCATACAGGAGTGGAAACTCCCAGTCTACCACAAACACGTCTCGTAGAGCTCCACTTGGGGGAAATTCCCTGGAGCAATACAGTTCGCACTTCCGGTTGACACCAGTTGCGAACAGATCCACTTGAGGTGTTACCCAAAGGGTGAAGATCTCTTGAAGGACTTCCAGAGCTAGTTCCCACTCGTGGGAGACTGCTCTGCCTGCTCAGAGCGTCCGCCGCTGTGTTCTCCTCTCCGGCAAGGTAAACTGCCGATAGTGAGATTCCTTCTTGAATTGCCAAGTACCAGAGCTGCATTGCCTCTCTGCACAGTGGTAGTGACCCTACACCACCTCTCTTGTTGAGGTAGTACATGGCCACTGTGTTGTCTATCATTATCAGGACATTCTTTCCCTGTACATAGGGCCGTAAGGCTGATTGCCCTTAGCTCCAAAAGATTGATATTTAGTTTGGACTCCGATGGAGACCAACGACCGCTTACTGTAAGCTCGTTGGTGTGGGCTCCCCACCCTGCGAGTCAGGCATCTGCCACTACTGTTATCTCCGGCCATGGTTGCCAAAAGAGTTCTCCCCTCAATATTGTTCTCGCAGGCCCACCACAGAAGATCCTGCATGACCCTGCTGGGAACCTGAAGTAAGTCCGACATCTTTCCTGAGAACCACATATTTAGGCGGGCATCTGGCACCAGATAAATGCAGGATGCCATAAGGCCGAGCAACCTCTAAAAAAAAAAAAAAACAGAAAAAGAGAAATCAAAGGCCGGGAGACACTGGGCACTTTGATATTTGGTGACCATCTGAAGAATGTCTTGAGCCCTCACTTCAGGTGGTGAGCTCTTTCCCAAGGATGTACCCAGAACAGCTCAGATGAATTGGAGTTTCTGAGAAGGTGTCATATGGGACTTCTTGTAATTGAGGGAGAAGCCCAGTCTGAGAAGGCAGTTGCAGGCGACGTTGAGATGATTCAGGACTTGTTTGGGAGAATGCGCCCTGATCAGCCAATCGTCCAGGTAAGGATAAAAATAAATCCCCCTTCTCCTGAGACTCGCTGCCACCACCACCATCAGTTTGGTGAGAACCCTTGGGGCGAAGTTCAACCCGAAGAACTTGAAATTGATAATGAGAACCGCCAACTGCGAATCTCACTTCTTTTCTGTGCTTGAGATGGATTGGCACATGAAAATAAGCATCCTGAAGGTCCAATGACCATTCAATCCTGTAGTTGGCGGGCCTGAAGGATCTGCGAAAGTGTGACCATCTTGAACTTGTCCTTCCTGAGGAACTTGAAGTTCGACGAGGGCAACCTATGGGGCCTTCTCAGACTTCGAGGATGATGAAGAGTGGTGAGAGCCACGCCTCGATCGACTGCTTGACCTTCTTCCTCTGACTCGTGGGTCGAAGGTTTCTTGGCCAGGGTAGGAGATTTAGGGATTCAACCTACCTTCAATTTCTCCATTCGTTCCTTCAAGGCCTTTCCAGTCATTGACTGGTACTTGTAGCAGTCGGAGGCGTTATTGTCTGCCCTGAAACACCACAAACAGATACAATGGAGATCAGTCAAAGAAATGTTCGACCCACAATCACAAAATTTTGAACCCGGTCTATAGGGTTGTCGGTGTCGAAGAAGACATTTCTCTATTCTCTCTCGAAATAATGACGACGTCACGAAAGTGACGAAGCGCACTGTATTTCTCAAAGCTAAAGCTGTCGTGGAAAAGTTTAACTGAAGCCAACGGGTGCTGCATGTGCTATACCTTCGATGACATCATCCTCGAGACGGAGGCCCCAAGGGATATTGAGTAGGCACCATTGACGCACAGAGCCCTCTGCTGAAAAAAATTCCACAGCAGCTGAATCTAGATATCGAATATCAAAGATGAGGAATACATGGGAGGACACAATCCATTCGAAATGACATGGTGCAAGCAATGGTGTAGGACACAACGCCTTTTGTAGTGTATGGATCTAAAACTCCATGTGAGTGACTGTATCTAAATCAGTGGGCATAATGACTATATTGGGGTCACTGCAAAAGATAGGGAGATTGATGATTACTAGGGCAACTCACCTAAATGTTAAAAATGATACCTTAACAGAGCATTTACACTGATAGACCACATTAAGGTGTTTACACACGTCGTTTTTGTGATATTTCTTGTTCCGTCATCCAAGCATCTGCTTCTCATGTCAAGAACGCAGTGGATATTAGAAATGTGTCAACAGTAGGTGATCAGAAACTATGAAAAATGTAGCAAATAGGGTAGATAGGGCTGGATATATGCATACTTTTTTAAATGCATCTTTAGAAACCATCACATTTACATGACCTCTGTCTGCATTCCAGTCAACATTAATGTATCAATTGTTCAAGAGGAGCAGAGATCGGTCTAGTACAACAGCAACAATTAGTAATGTTTCAAAGGAGTAAGTGGGATCTGAAGGATCGGGTGAGGGATGGGGCAAACAAAGCTCTTGCAGCGTCTACAGATGCCAGATTCTGACAGCTAGGGTCATCTAGGAAAGTCAACCGGACTGATAACTGGGGCAGAAATGACCAATACTGAAGCAAACTATGGATAACTCACAATATGGGCTAACTGGCTGTCACAGTACGGACTCTGATTCCATCAATTGCATTTAAAACGCTATTCGGGATTGGATGACCATGAACTCCAATGTACTCAATCCTGAAAAGACTGAACTCCTGATCTTAGCATGAGGACAAATATTAAAAATCATGTCCCCTGACTACAACAGCTTTTCTATAGCAAGAAATCAAATTCAAGTGTCCAGGAAGGTGAAAACACTGGGTGTTCTGCTGGATGCAGCACTTTCCATGAAACCCCATGTTGCCTCTGTTCAGGCCTCATGCGAGTATGTCTCGAAATGATTAAACCACATTCATCCATACATCTCACTAAAAAATAGATTCCTCCTAGCCACGGCCCCAATCAACTCACGCCTCGATTACTGAAGCAGTTTGCTGGTGGGGACATCCAAGGCGAATCCTCAAGCCTTGCAAGTTGCTCAGAACGGGGCAGTCAGTCGTCCATGGCCTTACTCGGAGGGAACATGCCACGTGTCTTCATTGGCTTCCTGTCAAACAACGTCTTATGCATAAGTTACTCTCCCTGGCTTACAAGTGCTGTCACGACGAAGCCCATCAATAACTTTTTAACCGCCTTACTACCCTTCCACCTGGTCGCCACCTGCGGTCCTATGACCCCTTAAAACTTATCCAACCTAGGTATAACCTTAAAACCTTTGGTGGATCCACTTTTGAAGTTCTGGTTCCATTATCCAGGAACAAACTTCCGCTTCAGCTCAGGCAATCCATTCCTACCTCGAGTTCAAGAAAAGTCTTAAAACTCACCTGTTCAACCTTGATCCAGATTAGGTCACATGTTTATAGACTTTATCAGACCCGGTTAGGTTCCTCTGCACCCCTTTCTCTATAATCTGTTTCGTTGTGTCTTGTTTTGTTTTTTGTGCGCTTCAAGGCTTACGGGCGAGTAGTGCTTTATAAAAACTACAATTAAAAATCTGCTCCAAATACTGTAAAAAGAGAACTGCAGTCAAGTCCTATCTGGAATGTCACCACTGCTGTGGCTGCCTTGAAAGAGGACTTTTTTGTGCAAATGTTCATGATTTCCTCAATTAAAACCTTTGAGAATCTGTGATGTACGGTACCAAGCCTAGTAATGGGAGCTCAATGAAAAATCTGGAACGCATGCCGAGCTGTGGCTCAAGGAAGATGTGAAAATACAGCAGTTGCCGATGTTAGCAGATATTTTCATTAAAATAAAACAGTAGGGCCCAACCGCTTGGGCCCCAAAAAAGCCAGGCCCCCAGGAATTATCTTCTTGGGTAACTTGGCTCGATATATGGCAGGTGCAGATTACTGGACAGCCATCCTGGTTCCTAAATGGTGCCCTGAGGATAACTCCAGATGTGTGGAAAGGCTTAGTAACATATTGGATATTACGACCCCTCGAACCTCCCCATCTGCAATGGGTAAAAACACTAAAGCTAGGTTGAGTAATGTTGGTAGGAGAACAGATCTGTTGGGAAGGGTGGGCCATAGACATTCATACAAGGTACCAAGCTAGTCACAGCTAAGAGTAGTTGTATCTACGCTAGAGGAACACCGTCTGTAGATATACACGTTCTGTTTAGAACTGAAACTACAGCAAGATTTTTTTGGCAGATAGAGGAAACCAAGACGATAGGTTTGAAATAGATGATGCCCAAAGACTGGTTGAGTATTGTCCTGCAAAGATTTGAAAAAAGATTGCAACTCTTAACCCAGGTCCAGGTAATAACTGATCTAAGGGAAAATGTACACATTTTAGAAACACTGATGAGGAAACTAAGAAATCCTATGGATGTGCCTCCCATGGATTCCTCATCATTGATTTTTCCAGACCACAGGAGAGCCAGGCCCATGTTGAGACCATCATGGTCCTCCATCTTCCCCATTTGGCCGTTCCCTGAGCCCCCAGGCCACCTTTGCAGCACGTCTCGGCCCGAACCACATTTCCTGCCCTGTGCTTCCCTCCCACCTCCCAACCCACCCACCGTCTCCGATTGGCCAATCTGCACGGGTTCGCTCGGTGCAGCGACCTGCTCTTCCATTGGGGTGTTCATTTTCTCCAGACCACAGATGAGCCAGGCCCACGTCGAGACCCACATGGTCCTCAATCTTCCCCATTTGGCCATTTCCTGAGACCGCAGGCCCCCTTTGCAGCGCGTCTCGGCCTGACCCACATTTCCTGTCTTGTGCCCACTGTCCCAGATTCGGCATTTCCCTTGCCCGGCGCAGAGCCCTTCCAACACCCAAATTGGAGATCTCAACGGCCATAAATGACCTTCCCAGGGCAGCCCTCTACCCGGCAGCACCCGCGGCTAAGGGCTCCAAGGAAAAGGGCGACCCTAAAGAGGCAACCATAAGGTGCGTCTGCAGGTGTCCGCAGGGGAAGCCAATGGCCAGCCGTCAACCAGCAACGACTAAGACCAGCACAGTAGGAGTGGCCTGGGTGGCGAGTAGAGCATTTACTCTACCCCGGAAGCCTAGCCGCTTGGCAAACTTATCTAAAACTGATTATTTCCTGCTGCTGCCCTCCCTCCCTCCCCCCCCCCCCAACACTGCGAAATCTAGCTGTGTTTGGTATTGCACCCAATTGTCATGTTAGGCGTAGGCCTCTCTCCCACAATACAGGTGTCTCAAATCTAGCTGTCTAATATAGCACCCAGTTGCCCGGTTGGGGGTAGCCCTTTCTCCCACTGCGCAGGACACTCAAATCTGCCTTTGTTTAGGCTTGTACCTAAATTGTAGGCCCTTGTCTCACTATACAGGACTCTCAAATCTAGCTGTTTAGTCTTATGCTCAAGTCGCATCATCAGACAGTAGGCCTTTTCTCCCAATGTGCAGGGCATTCAAACCTAGCTGTGCTTAGTCTTGGACCCAAATGATACTGTTAAATGGTGGCTCTAGCTGCGTTTGTTCTCGTACTCAGATTGCATTGTCAGGTGAAGGCCTTCCTACCACTGAATAGACTCTCGGATCTGGCCGTGTTTGGTCTTGTACTCAGGTTGCACTGTTGGGTATGGGCCCCTCTCCCACTGTGTGGGACTCTGGAATCTAGGTGTAGCCTTCATCTCTGCTTAATCTATGCGGATACCTGCTACATTATGAAAGCTAGGTCCAATGGTATGGGCCCCTCTTCTCCAGTCCGAAACATATATTGCTCCACCCGAGCAAGCTTTCAGCCTACAGTACATATATTTCACACCACTAGCGTTGACACAGGCCACAGACACAGCCATGCATTCATACATACTAGAATACGCCTAATCACATCCAGCCTAGTACACACATAGCCGTCCAGACTGAAACACCTGACGTACCTCAACACCTCTGCCACTATCATACCGCGACCACCACCGAAAGAAATTTGGTATGGCTGGCCTCACACAGACTCTCTCAACAATAGCAATTTATCTCTAAGCCTCAACAGCACCCACCCACGTGTCTGACCTCTCCTTGGCTGCTTAAATCAAGCTTTGTCAGCCACCCAAGTCCTAGAACGGCAACATGCACACATGCATCCCCTAAACTAAATCCCCTAGAATTTTCCATTCACATTGACTATGGTCACCAAGGGCGTTCAACCAAGGAAAAAGTGCATTGAGGCCACACAAGTGGGGAAAGAGCGCTATATGAATAACAAAATAAAACACAATCTTAAATGTATTTCTGCAGTTTCAGCCTTGTTGGGGAATCTCCAAGAACAGAGAATCTCCCCATCAGAGGGATAGGATGGGAGGACAAGAAGGAATTTGTGGGAGGAACATCCATCAGAAAGAACATTACTCAGAAGTGTTATGTGAGCTTTCATTCTGTTGTGCAGCTCTGTCTTGTTGGAATGCGCTTTGGTCTATTGATGCTCGGGGGAAGCGTAAGGCGATTGTTGTGTGGTGGCCTGTGTGATTCTGTGGGTGATTGAAAGGTTGTTCCATTGCCTTTAGTGATTGGGGTCTCCATCGTGTTCTGACATGCAAGTAGTATGGACCGCTGCATTGTCTTGCTATAGGGCTTTGAAGGGCCATTTGTGAATTGCCCCCAGTGTTACATAACTTTAGGGACATTTGAGTCAGAGTGTCATGCAATTCCCTAAGCTATATGCACTGTACATATTCCGCTTGCCTTTGAGACAGAGTATGATGTGTAGCCGGTGTGTACTCTACGCGTTTCAAGGTTTTTCATTTGCATGCATGTGCTGTTGGAATCCTTATCTGTTTGTGCCTAAAAAATGTTTAATGTATTACTTTTTTTTTTCTTCCTTTCTGCCATATCCGAAGTTAATTGTATCTGGGGATACGCTTGCTTGTGAGTTATAGGGAGACTGGATTTTTTTTTTAGGTGAAGATGATTTCATATTCTGTGTGGGGTTTGGGGGTTATTCTTGTGATTGTTCAATAGGCACTGGGTTTTGGGGGTATGGTTTGAATCACGATACGCATTGTATATTTGTGTGCGTATGTACAGTTTGAAGGTTATCGGACTGAAGTAGTGTTAATGCTTAGTTTTTCATTTTTTTCGTTTTATTTTGTAGTGTTTCTTGTATGCAGAGTGGTGTGTGAGATTGCCTCAGTTGGTTGGAATAGGGATCGCGACACGGCTAATGTTCCATTTTTGTTTAATTGTTCCAATGGTTATGTTCTCAAATGATGGGTGCTGCATGTTCGAGTGCTGATGTGGAGATGGTGATTTTTACTTAAAATGGGGCAACTGACTTGTGACTTGAAACGTGAAAGGTCTGAACTGCCCACGAAAAAGAAATGTTTATGACAAGGATATGGAGAGGGAAGGCAGATCTAGTCTTTCTCCAAGAAACACAGTTGCTTGACTGCTCTAGGGGCCGACTCATTAGAGATATACAAAAAGAGTGGTCTTGATGTCATACATCGAAAACAAGGGGAGTGTGTATCTTGTTTCAAAGGGTTGTGAATGTTGCGATTGAAAAAGTGGCTAAGGTTGCTGAATGAGGGATGATATTTGCAGATGTTCACAGTGGTAGGATGCGTTTATGGCCTCTGTTCACTAGGAAAGCCTTTTTTTTAGAACTTTACCGTCTGCTGTGCAGAATGCATGAGGATATTATCATTTTGAGTGGCGATTTCAATCATAAATTGGGTTCCATGTTATTTCATTGCGGGATGTTTACAGAGTTTTCTTTGAATGAAAAACTCACATTTTTATTTTTGGGGGTCCCCCCCAACCTCTTTAAACAATATACATTTGCCTAACCCCCCCTAAAAATTCAATTCGTTTTTTCATTAAAAAAGAAATCGCAGTTAAAACCCCGTGAAAAAACACCCCGCAATGAAAGGACGTTGTACCCATAAATTGTATCATTCAGCCTCGTGCAGATTTACTAATGTGTGCAGAGTAGGGAATTTGGCCTTTTCCTACAGGAGGTTTGATTTGGTTGATATATGGAGAATAATGCATCCAAATGTGAGGTAGTTTATGTTCTAATCCCCGTTGCATGACTCGTTTTCTAGGATTATTTGTTGGTCTCCGACAGACTTATTAACAGGGCTCTCTGTGTGGACATAAGGGAAGACGAGATCTCGGATCATGCATTGATAGATTTACGGTTAGATTTAGTTGATGGAGGTTCAAACTTTGTTAGATCGCGGCTTAAGACTGCTATTTTGAGGGATATGGAGCCTATTGCTAGCCCTAAGAGTTTCACTGATGCCATCTTCATGAAGAGGTATTTTGACGGTTTGGGACGGTTTTAAGGCTGTGATGCGTGGCTGAATCAGACATCTTACTCTAGGAAGACAAGTTTGGTGGAGTTGAAATTGTTGGAGATGGAGCTTACCCTCCTACAGCGGAAATATGAGTTAACCAAAAGTGTTGCTGATCAATTGAAGATGAATCGCATACGGGATGTCTTGAATACATTATACAGGCAGAGAAGGTCATATTTTATGTGAAGCAAAAATATTTGGAACGTGGTGATAAGAGCAGAAGGCTGTTGGCCGGCAAGGTGAAGGGGATAACTGAGCGGTCCTATATTTCAGGGTGTGGAAGTTATGGATGGTCATGTGGTCGTGATGTAAGGAGAGATCTGCGAGTGCTTTCGGTCCTTTTACGAATTACTGTATATTGAGGACATTTTTTCTTTGAGATCCGAATGGACGATTTTTTGGGAATGATTGAGATTCCTAATTTTGACTTCATGGAGGAGAGATGCTCTGGATGTGCGGATTAGAGCAGAGGTGGTTTCGGCAGCGATAGATCAACTAAATATTTGCATAACGATGGTTTGACAGTGGAGTTCTATAAGTCCTTCGGGGCTCATTTGGCTACTTTTTTTTGTGTGAGCTATACAATTACTTCTTGCACAGTGGGGATCTGGGCCCTAATATGAGGAAGGCGTTAATTGCGTTCATCGCACAGCGATCGCAGAAAATGCAGGAACTATCGGCCGATTTTGTTGCTCAATGTAGATTTTAGCGCATAGATCGGAAAAGTGTATGGGGGATCTGATACATTCCTCCCAAGTTGGTTTCATGAGGAATAGGTTCGGTGATATCAGGGCTATCATTCACATACTGAGGCTTCGACAAGATGTTATTTCGGACACTGCCGGTGTTTATGGATGTCGAGAAAGCCTTTGATAGAGTGAATCGGGATTTCCTACAATATACTGCGCTGAAAATGGGATTTGGTGCCATTTTTTTAAGTGGGGTGAGTTGTTTGCACCCCACGGTGACAGCAAAGGTCTGGGTGAATGGTGATATATGATATGCCATTTATAACGCGCCTATACACAAGTGTTTCAAGGCGCGATGAGGCGGGGGGGCGAAGGGAGACAGACAACGATCCTACTAGGCCAGGTGTCAATCAGATCGCGCAAGTGCAGGGTGGACGGAAATGGAAAAGTGCAAGGGGGAAAGGGAGAGGAGAAGTGCAGTACAGGTTAGTTAGAAACAAGATAAATAATAAGGGCCAGCTTGTGGCAAGTGCAAGATAAGTGCAGACAAGTGCTGGGAGGGGGGGCTGTAGGGATACAGAGACAGTCCCACAAGTGCAGGGGTGTCCAGGGAGGCAGTGCAGGGGAGAGTGGCAGGGCCACGGACCGGGATAGGTGAATGGCCCCTTTTCAGATTCATTGCAGTTACAGTAATATTAACAGGGTAGAGGGGGAAAGAAAGCTGAGGCAAAGAGGAAGGTTTTGAGGTGCTTCTGGAACCAGAGATGGTTCTCCTCAAGTTTCAGAGAGGCAGGAAGGCTGTTCCAGAGGGAGGCCCCTGCTGCGGAGAGAGATCTACCCCCAACTCGTTGCTTGGAGAAGCGGCTGAACCTGAGGGAGTTGGAGGTGGATGAGCAAAGAGCTCGAGAAGGAAGATATTTAGGAAGAGAGAGTTGAAGGTATTTTGGCCCGAGGCCCCAGAAGTGGTGAACTCCGATTAATTTCCTCTTATGAGGGGGTACTAGGCAGGGTTGTCCTTTGTCGCCCTTTCTATTCAACATTGCTCTGGAACCACTGGCGGCTTATATTTGTTAAGAGCAGGGGATTTGCGGTCTTCAATTTGGGGGAAAGGAGGTTAAGGTTCTATTTTATGCTGATATGGCTGTGGTTGGGTCTAATCTGAGTGAGGGGAGTGTATTGTTGAGGAACATTTTTGAGAAGGTGGGTTGACTTTCAGGCCATAAAATCAATTGGGAAAAAACAGAGGTTTTCCCACTCTCTGTATCTTGTCAGCAGGGGGATTTTGCAACATGGAATTTTAAGTGGTCGGATTTCAGGTATTTGGGGGTTTAGCTGATTAGTGATTTGAAGATGATCGCAGAATTCAATGTGAAAAAACTGGTTGAGTTGTTGAGGGATGTGAGGAAGTGGGAGAGGTTCCCCCTGGATATTTGGGCTAAAGTGAACACCATTAAAATGGCTATTCTGTCGAAAGTTCTTTAAGTCATTCAGTCACTCCCTTTACAGTTTCCCCAAAAATTACTGAGAACAAATAAGGTCTTCCAGGACTTTTTATGGGGGTGACAAGAAAAAAAACAAAGATCCCTAGATTCATGCTAATGCGTAGCGTTCGGGAGGGTGGCTTTGGATATCGAGACCTTGCTAATTATAGGGGATTTTTTTACAAAGAAAGTGGATCATTTTGTGTTTAGGGGTCCCTGGAGGCAATTTAGATGACAATAGAGAAGGACCGAATTTCTCAATTTTTGGTTGATATTTATTCGATGTGAAAAATGCCAAACATAAGTGACAGGTTATCTTCGACTGATTCAACTCGAAATGCGCTTGCTTCATGGTGGATTATGAATGATCAGTATTTATGGTTGCATTATGGGGCCTCGAGTTGGCACAACCAGCGTTTCAAATGGGGAATAAAACACTGTTGGCAGAATTGGATCTCAAGGGGGGGGATGTAAAAATCAAGTGATGTGTTGCAGGAGGAGCCGATGGTGTCTTTTGTGGATCTCCAGCATATGTTTAGTCTTGGGAAAAGCGAGTTAGGGAGCTATAGGGATTTAGAGTCACATCTATCACAGAGATTAGGCATGGTGAATGTTCCATTGGAGGCTCAGCCGGGTGCCTGTGCTCCATTTGCTTCACCACCCCGTATGGTGAACATGCCCCTTAGCACAATGCCTATTAATCCGTTGTATGTTGAATCCTGGGATAAATTGCGACAGGTTTGGGTGGGTGAGTTAGGGTGCGATATTTCAGTCAAAGAATGGGATTGGGTGTTAAAGGCTGGCTTTAGGAGTAAGCTGGACCAGAATTATCCAGCAGAAGACCTTAGGACGTTCGTATTGGACCCTTGTACGAATGCATAGTTTGTGCTTGTTTGACAATGATGCATGTTGGGGCTCTGGGAAGGGGCTTTGTTACACATGTTGTGGGGTTGCTCCAGCGTTTGCGATTTTTGGGGAGATGTGTTGGACAGGTTGGCTACGGTTTTATCTGAGTTTTCCTCGTATGCCCCTACAGATTCTTTTGTTATCTGGAAGAGGGAGATGTGAGGTTGCTCGGCGGTATAGACCGGGAATTGATAAAGCCTTGGTAGTGGCGGCAAAGCAGGTACTGAAGGTATGTAACGATAGGGAAAAGGTGGAGAGTTGGTTGAATGATTTGCAGGTTTTGAGAGGGTTTTGTTTCAAAAACAGGACAGGGAGGATGTTCATCTGGAATTGTGGGCCACAATGTATATGGTTAGTGTTTATTATTCCGTGCTGTGTCTTGGGGGGTTGGGTGGTTTGGTTGTGTGATTGGGTGTGCAATTGTGGTGTGTTTTGTTA
Source organism: Ambystoma mexicanum (assembly GCF_040938575.1). Lineage (NCBI taxonomy): Eukaryota > Metazoa > Chordata > Amphibia > Caudata > Ambystomatidae > Ambystoma > Ambystoma mexicanum. The sequence goes on from NC_090934.1 coordinate 741,752,293, forward strand.
TTCGATATGCTTGGTTATGTTTATTTATAGCGAAGGTATGTTTGGGAATGGCTTTCATGATGTTTTTGCTGTTACAATGTTTGTGCTCAGGATATATTGAAGGCACTGTTTTTGTAATTGTTTTCAAGATATCTTACTACTGCCTGGGGTGTTTTATCCCTGAAGTTGCACTGTATTTTATACGTTTGGTTTCATTTTCTTTTTGTAAAAAGAATAAACGAAATTAAGAGGTCAAACATTTTTTGGGGAAAAAGAACAAACATTACTGAAGGTATGTAATTTATCCTTTTAATGGACAGTGTCTTCCCACAGAGTCCTCATCTTTGATAGACTTGCACAGCAATACGTTTATGTCAAGGTTATGGGAAGAGTGAATACAGACGGTAATTTCATAGAACATTTTAAACAACTCTGCCAAAACTGGGATCTTGACCTGATGGACAATAAATGCAATCAGGGTTTCAGAATGTGTGTTATAATGACCAAGTTGTAGCCTAACATTTATCTAGAATAATGACTGCTTTTTGGAGAGCCAACGTTGCTGGTATTCCTCTGGCACCATATAAGCCCACAAACAGTTGGTCATTTAAATTAAATTGCTATATCCTAGAAATATAGAATCATAAAGCTCTCTAGGGGGCCTATCTATGGAACCTTTCCTACTCGTTAGATGGTTGTGGAGGAGGGTACAACACGGGCAGTTGAATATTTTGAGCAAGATAGAATTCTGATACTAATTCCGGAACTACTTTTTAAAAGAAGGACGGCCTTACTCTAAGATAGTCCTTGACAAAAACTGTCTAAGGCGTTTGGCAAGATCGAGATTACAGCTCGCCGATGTGAGAGTCACTACCAGGACTATTTTCCAGGTGAGAAGTCAGAATGGCCAAGTAAGTAAAAATAAGGGTGCCTGGCGGAGTCCTGATCTACCCAGGAGGGTACGTATATAATAATCAAAAATGATCAGGATGTGAGATCCTACAAAAAGCAAGCTACGGTTCTGAACAAATGAGTTTATTTCAGAAAACCACAAGTGTTATTGTTCAATTAGTTTACATAGCTTTCGATAAGCACAAAAGGCTCAAAAAGAACGGACAAGAGTGATTGAGTTTGGTGGAAATACAGAATGAGTATTAACCTCTTTTGTATTGAGGTACAGAGTTCCACCTCAGGGCACAGTGGTATACAACAGTTAGAAGAACATATATTTATACAGTAGTGCACCCGGGACATAGGGTGGTCCAGGGCATGGTAAACACGGGGTGTACACAACATAATCTACAACACATACGCTTTTTTTCGTGTATTTGCAGTTGTGTCACTCGGGATCGACACAGGTGTGTTTCGGCCATGAAGGCAGAATTGTTGCCTGGATGGTGTTGGCCTTCTTCAGGATGAGCACCAAATGTGGTGTAGTCAGTTTTGTCTGCGAATAGAGAAGGATTTGTGAGGATCTAAGGGTCTAATTGTGTTTGTTTCATAATTGAGGCCTAGTATTGCCATGTCAAAGGACAGCTTACCTGCTGCTGTGGTAGCAGTGGTGATGCTGTACAGAACCATCCAAGGATTAGTGCTGGATGTTTGGTGCGAGACTGCACCTGGGGATCCGTGGGTTCCTGAGGTATCAATTTGGTCAGGATCCTATTGGCTAGAGGAGGGCCTAGAAAAGGTCCCTCGTCTGTAAAAAAACCAAAAACCACAATTCTATTTATTTATTGTTCGCTTGTTAGACTCACACCATCTACGCGCATTGCAAAGACTAATCCCCAGGACATCAAAGATGACATTACAAACATCATTGATGACATCACTCATGACATCACATGTCTGCCTCACTTATTTTTGTGCATTGAAAAATGTAGCCCTGGTCATTTTATTCACTGACAATCACAATTTAAAAATTAAAAAGGTGCTGTATATCTAAACGTTACCCTTGTCGTGTCTTCTTAAAGTACTTTCCTTAGGGTCTAGTCGCAGCTCATGATGCACATGCATGGGGTAATAGCAGGCCTTAAACACACAATTTGTCTACAGGAAGATAAACTGTCTAATGATGCCGTTTCTTTCTTCCTTACTTCAGTTTCCCTGTATGTGCTTCTCATTTATATGCATTGGGTTCATATGTATTGTTTGTACTAGCACAAGTGTGTAGGTCCCTTCCACTCATGTTCCTTTAGCCCATACTCTTAAGGATTGAAGAATATGACGTTAGGGCTGAAAATATTCAAGCATGTTCATCTGTTGAACTCTTATGCCTCCATATGTGCCCTAAGAACATTTGTAACGACTCACAGATCCAAGGACATAGGGCCGTGATTTTGACCACCCTATACCTAATGTTAGTAGAGAGCACCCACAGGCACACTATAAGGTGCTATGATAATGTAGTGGCATTATTGTTGTTCATCACAATTGTCAAATAGGATATACTAAAATGTACTCCCTCCTGATGAATGTTCCACACCTTGCTCTCTAGGAACAGAAACATGTCGAGACGTATCTCTGAACTGTAAACAGAGATTATAATTTATGACACATTTATCCATATTTGGAAGGGTACCTTGTTATTTAGGTTGAAAAGTACCCTCAGTGGTCGTATTTTTGATGTAACACCACTTTCATCTGGCCTTCAGAGCCGGTTATGTATTTCCTATTGCTGCCTTCTACACGGGACTTGACAATGTCTGTATTTTTGATCTATTTATTTAATTGATGTTTTAACCTTGACGGACTGTTGATTATTAAAATTTGATATTGGCTTTTTTAACCTTTTTTGGTCCCTCCTAATGTTTTTCTGAGAGTTTTTACACCACACACCTCTAGTACCTGCTTTACAACTTTGTCTCCCTATACGCATACCTCTGCCTAACTGCCATCTGTCTGACACTACTGCACCCGTACGGACCCTAGCCAGAGGCGCACTATATAATAGCTCGGCCCACCTCATGTAGCATGGTCCCAGTCCGATCTGCCTCATAGCCGCCAGCAGCCATGGCCATCGGACGGAGTCGAACGCTTTAACCGCGTCCAGCGCCACTATTGCCATTTCGCTGTCCTCACTGCCCCCCCATTCCACCACCCTGTGAAGGCGCCTGTGATTGTGAGTAATATTCCTGTTCGGGACATAGCCCGTCTGGTCAGGATGGATCAGCTTGCCTATTACCCTCCGCATTCTGGCCGGCAGGACCGCTGTCAGGATCTTGCTGTCCTGGTTCAGCATCGACAGGGGCCGGTAGGAGCCACAATCATGCCCCGGTTTATTGGGTTTGGGGAGCGGTACTATAAATCGCCTCCCTGAGTGATTCCGGCAGCCGCCCCACCTCGAACGCTTCATTAAACATCTCCAGCATGGGCGGGAGCACCTCCTCCCCATACGCTTTATAAAATTCACTGGGGAACCCATCTGCACCTGGGGCCTTACAAGTGGGCAGCTGCCGCACAATCTCCTGCAGTTCCTCCAGAGTGATCGGAGCATCCATCTCCTCTCGCTCTTCGTCACTTATCTTGGGCAGGCCTATGTCTTCAAGTACTACCTCTATCTCCTCCCGGCTTCCCCCCTCTCGATCCTCATATAATGCTTGATAATATTCTGCGAATGCTCTATTCACCCCTTCCTGGGTGTCCTGCTCCACTCCCTTTTCAGTGATAACCGATCGGATCGGGGATCTTGGGGTCTCGCTCTTATACAGCCAAGCAAGAAGCCTGCCCGTCTTGTCTCCCCCGGCATGCAACCTCTCAATGTACTTCCTGTAATTCAGATTACAAAGCCTGTCCCAATGTTCTGCGCACCTCTGTTGCAGATTAATGACCTCCTCCATGTCCGTCCCCCCCTCCCCCAGCTCTCTCTCCAACTCAATCTCGGCTCTACGCAGATCTGCCAGGACTCCTCCCATTAATCCTTTGGATTTAGCAATGGCAACCCCCCTCATTACAACCTTAAAGGCCTCCCACAAAGTACCAGCCGACTTGACGCTGCCTGTGTTCGCTTCAAAATAAGCAACAATCTCCTCCCTCACTTCCTCTCTGAAGACTGGATCCCTGAGCGCTTCCGCTCTAAGGCGCCATGTTGGAATACGCGCACGTGGGGGACAAAGCTGCCAACGCATGACCAGGGGCGAGTGGTCCGAAAGGACTCTCGCCCTGTAGTCTATCTGGTCACACTCCGCGACAACGTCCGGAGTGGCGAAAAAGTAATCCAGCCTTGTGTGTAACTGGTGCGGGGCAGAGTAATGTGAATATTGCCTCACGCCAGGGTGTCTCGTCCTCCACACGTCTGCTAGGCCAAGGTCTACCAGCAGCGCCTGCAGTACCCTAGCCGCCGGGCTGGGCCTGTCCACCCTGTCATCTGACCTGTCCTCCTTGGGGTCTAGTACACAATTAAAGTCCTCTCCCCAAATCACAGGACCCCCCATCCCCTCACCCAGTCTAGTGGTCAGTGTCCTGAAGTATGTCGCCGTGTCACGGTTGGGGGCATAGGTATTTATAACGCACACTACTTTATTTTCCACAAGCCCCCTTACCATGACCAGCCTCCCATCAGACTCCACAACCTCCCCAAGTAGCTTAAACGGGACATGTGGTGCAACCCAAATCAGCACACCTCTAGCATAGGCAGAATATGTAGATCCAACTACAGTCCCTCTCCACTTTCTCCCCACCAGTTCCAGTTTATCCCGTGTCAGATGTCTCTCCTGTAACAAGGCGATATCTATCTTTTGTCTTTTTAAGTACAACATGACCTTGTTACGCTTAAGGTAGCTGTTAAGCCCTCTAACGTTCCACGTTAGTATCCTAAGGTCCCCCATGATGCATCAGAAGCTCCCATCCCTCTCCCAGGTCCACTCGCCTCCCCCCTACCGCAAAGGCCCCCATCCCCAGTTTCTCTCCCAGGCTCATATACAAACTGACCCACCCCACCCCCCTAACCCAACCAACTGCCCAGCTCCATCCCTGGATCTCAGGCATCCCTGTGTTCGGTTCTCTCTGGAACCCAAGTAGAGAACCCGACAGGGTGTCACCCCACACACCGTGACTAACCTAAACTCAAACTGGGGTACAAAGAACAGTCCCCGGAGGCTCCCCTCCCACACTACCGTATCCGCACACATGGACCATGTTTCGAAGTCCTAACGCATACACTGCCATAACAAAGTCCCACCGACTTTATTCCAGTCCCAATATTCATCGCCCAACCGGGTCCGCAGCGTCACTTATCTCTTCCCGTTCCAACCGACATCCGCTCATCTGGCTCTTGAGGACAATTTTGTGCATCGAGCCATTCCATGGCCTCCTCCGGAGTGTCAAAAAACAGTGTCTTAGTCTTAAAGAATATCTTCAATCTGGCCGGGTAAAGCAACATATACTTATACCCCGCTGCCCGCAATCGCCTCTTGACCGCCCCAAAGTTCATGCGACTACGCTGCACTTGCAGGGTGTAGTCGGGGTAAGCAGTGATGGTCGCCTCTCCTCGCTGTATGGTACCCCCCTTACGAAAGTGCTCAAGGATCCTTTCCCGGTCCCGATAGTTAAGGATCTTGGCGATCACAGGCCTAGGTGGGTTCCCCGGCGGTGGTCTTCTGTTCAAGGCCCTATGCGCCCTCTCCACCGCAAACCCCTACGACAGGGCTCCCCAGTGATCTCCTGCAGCAGCAAGTTCTCGATAAACTCCGTGGGGTTCTGGCCTTCAGCCCCCTCCGGCAGGCCCACGATGCGAACGTTATTTCTCTGAGCGCGTCCTTCCGCCTCTTCGGCCCTACTTTCCAAGTTACCCACCCGCTGCACCAGGGCATGGATATCGCCCTTATATGCAGTGCAGTCCACCACAGTAGGGCCCATCTCCTTTTCCAGAGTTTCCGTGCACTCAGCAAGGGCTCGTACATCCTGCCTCAGGAGGTTCACGTCCTCCTGCACCGCCCGACCTGTAGTTCCAACGCAGTTTTCAATTCGACCACAGCAAGTTGGAGCTTGGTCTCCCACGTCGCATTCAGGTCCGCGATCGCAGCGAGGACCTCTTGGTTCGCACCCCCGGCGGCCATCTCCTTGGTCTGAGCTTTATCCCTGCTCCTGGCACCTTCCAGGCCGGGCGACGTCTTGGCGTATTCGTCGAGCGTAGGCTGCTTATTCTTCGCCCTCAGAGGTTTGCTCGACATATCTCCAGTCAGGAGCGTCCTTCTGGCCGCGCTCCGGTCCAGGCCAGGGAGGCACCGTGCCCATAAACCACGACTCAGTTGAGAGTCCCAGCTCGCCCCACAGCCTCAGGCACCGCTGTTGTACGGCGCACCCCCAGATGGGCCAGGTCGCGCTGCCCCCTTCGTTCCGCTGAGAGGGCGCACGTATGCTGTGGTCCCAATCTACCGCTCCTTTGTCCCCTCGTCAAGCGGCGGCGGCCATTTTGTCGTCAATCGTGATCTCGCCACCAGTGCTTCATTCGGCTCTTAAGTACACGTGCGCACCACGAACCCGTGTAAAAATGTGTCCTCGCGTGCAGCCGGACTTCATGTTCACAGTCTTCCCACTTTCTGCCAAATCACAGCGGTCCTTGCGCGGTATCAGTCGGATTATGTACGGATCAGCGGGAGCTCCCGTACAGGCACGTCCTTTCACATGGCTTCCAAGCCACGCCCCCCCACCACACTTCACAACTTAACTCTAATTAAAGGGCAATACTATATTTTTCAGCATTAATCGTGAACATGTGTCCACTTATAAGGCCGAACCAGTAACACCCAGGAGGGAGTAAGTGAAGAGTTCCTCAAGTATTATAGACAACTATATGAGGAGACAGGGGTGGATACGAACCAAGACATAATGGGAACAATAGAGGCTGCCCACCCTGGATGACCTAGAACGTGCGGATCTGGATGCCCCTGTTACCTCGGACGAACTGGAAGTGGTGATCCAACATCTGCCCACATGTAAAGCGCCTGGGTCAGATGGGTTGCCTAGCGAGTTTTACAAGACATACAAGCAGGAGCTACTCCAGCTGTTGCTTTACATGTTTAATGAAGCCTACGAGCGGGGAGGGAACTGCCACAGTCCCTCCGCGAGGCAGTGATCATCCCACTTCTGAAACCAGGCAAGCCAGCCATGGAGTGCGGGTCCTATAGACCCTTGTCCATGCTCAATCAGGACAGTAAAATACTCACAGCAGTGCTAGCCAATAGGCTAAAGAGGGTGATTGGTAAGTTGATACACCCAGATCAGACGGGCTATGTCCCTGGTAGGAATATCACAGACAACCATAGGAGGCTGCACCATATCATGGATTACACCGAGGAGGACACGGGCGAGTTGGCTATCGTGTCGCTAGATGCGGTTAAAGCCTTTGACTCGGTGCGGTGGCCATGGTTGAAAGCAACCCTGAAAGGATACGGAATGGGACCTGGATACATCAGGTGGGTTCAGATGTTATATAGCACCCCTGTAGCGAGAGTTAAAACGGGATCCACAATTTCAGACAAATGGCAACTCAGCAGAGGGACCAGACAGGGATGCCCCTGGTCACCCATGTTATACATACTGGCACTAGAGCCGCTGGCAATATGCCTGCGACAATACGGGGAGGTGGGGATTTGCACGATAAGTGGCATGCACCTGATATCGCTGTATGCAGATGACATGCTCCTAGATTTGCGCTACCCGGAGGAAAACCTGCAATATGTATTGGAGGTGACGGATCGTTATGCCACCCTCTCGGGCATATCGGTGAACCCCGGGAAGTCTAGTTTGTTCCCCTTGGGAAGGTATAAGTGTCCCGTTGGAGAGGCTGTCTATCCTGCAAATACCCTGGCAACCTGAGACATTTAGGTATCTGGGAGTAAACATTTATCACAAGATAGAAACAGAGCACGAACATAACACAGAGAAAGCGATCGAGGGAGTAAAGAATAGTATGGTGTTCTGGTCTAGATTATCCCCATCTATGATGGGGAGAGCAGCTCTGCTCAAAATGGTGGTTTTGCCCAGACTCTTACATTTTTTTGTAAATGTCCCGTATTTGATTCCCAGAAGCTTTTTAAATAGACTTCATGGTATGTGCAGGAGCTTCATGTAGGGCAATTCCAGGAACAGAGTAGCCCTGTGGAAACTACAGAACTCGTGTGACGGGGGTGGGGGGGGGCATAAACTTGCCGAACTTTGAGCTTTATTATCCGGCGGGACAGCTATTCTTTGTGGCCAGGTGGTTGTCGTCAGAGGACTCGACAGAAGCTAGACTTTTGCAGGGCGACTTGGCTCCATACTCAGAGAGACGGTGTGGCTACAAAAGAGTAAACTGGTGGGAAGAGGGATACTATTGGAGCTGGGTTGGGAGGTCTGGCGCAGGACGTGGAGAACAGTCGGTGATCCGGATCCGCTCTCCCAGCAGGTTCCACTGGTGGTGCTGTGTGGAAAGGACTCCCAATTGCTTGAGGTAGTCCGTAGATACTGGGAACCGATGGGCTTGGCCACCCTCGGGGATGTATTGCAGGAAGGGGAGGTATTGGAATTCCAGAGTTTGCAGGAACAACAACAGATCCAGTTGTATGTCACCCATAAGGCTTATCTGATCCCCGGGAAAATAGCCAGGTTTGGAGGCTCGGCCACACAGAAATGCCCCAGGTGCGGGGAGGTTGAAGCGGGGTTGCTACACATGTTCTGGGCCTGTCCTGAGGTGCACAGATTCTGGGACGAAATAAAGACTAAGATGGCCGGTGGGGGAGTGGCGCTGGGTGTGGGGTTGGCTTGGGCATGCATGCTCGGGATTTTTCCCAGGCCACACAATCTAAAGCACATAAGCAAGATGAAGGACCTGGCTTACATCCTGGCCAAGCGTAGGATCGCAATGGGCTGGAAGGCGGCCCACAGACCCAGGGTGGAGACATGGTGGGCATACCTCCTGAGATGGACGGAAGCAGAATCAGTAGTATGGTTTGAAGCCGTTGCCAGGGGGGGGTGAGGAGGAAGTGGGCCCCCTGATAGCCTGGCGACAATTAGTGACCTTTATGGTAAACCCCCACCAGGTTAACTATGAAACTCATAACAAAATATAGCGTTTGGCGATTTTGATTTTATATCAGTCAACAGAGTTCACCTTTTGTGTGTTTCTCTTATCTTTCATTTTCTCCTTTTGTTACTTTGTCTCTCTTTCTTCTGCTCTCATTTTCTGCCTCTTTTTCTCGCTATATTTCTTTTGTTTGCCTCTTTCTCTTGTGCTCTTTCGGTTTCTCCCACTCTTCCTCTCTCTCTTTATTTCCTGTCCCCTTTACACACTGTATGTCATGCTCATTGAGAAAAACAGAGTGCATTTGCTGGTTCACCCTTCCAAACTTGTTAAAAAGGAGTAGAGCTGAATCGGGCAATGCTACCTTTGCAGTAAGCGCCAATAGTTTGTGGTGGGAAATATATAAATAGGGGATCCAATGCAAGAGGGTTACTGGAAGGCCTCTTAACTAGGCCCAAGATGCACTGCTGCGCTCCTTACATGAAACGTCCAAGCTCTCCAGGAGAGTGGCTCATGGACGCTCGGCAAGTGCACTCTTGCCCCGCGCTTCTGTTAGTCTCAGAAGAAAGCACCCCTGCAGGGAATGGAAAAGCAGCATGTTGTCTGCCTGACATCTGCCTGCACTCGCAACTACTGTGGGACAGCCTCCACTTCACTTGATATGATTTTGTTCACCAGGCCTAGCACTTCTGAACTGTGCCCAGATGCTGACACTGTCAGCCGCTCTGACGACACCCGTCAGTGCGGGCATCAGTGGGAGGAGGCGGAGTGAGCGCATGTGTGTGTTAAAGCTGTCATTCTCTTTGCATTGTTTACAAAAGTACTTAAATCTAGGTTTGTAGCGTCTTTGTTCTATGCACATAATAGCACAGGGATGTGCCCCACAGCATGCTAATCCCTATGGCCATTCCCACCCTTTTCCTACCAATCGCACCCAAAACTACTCCTGATGGGTAGTCTTTGAGCTCACTTTAATTCAGCCTTACCATCAAACTGTGTGCTTCAAGTGTCCGCCAGTGTTTTTTCAAAGCAGCCATTTGTGAGTTAATGGCTTAATTTGTAGTTGTACAACACTGTAATAAAACCAGGTATACTTCAGCCATCCAATTTATGAGCACTGCGTATCTCTCTCTGGAGTCTTGTTTATTTTATTGTGCATTTGTAAGGCAGTTTAACATCAAGAATTTGTGTTTCAAAGCACTAAACACCAATGGTTATGGCTAGTGTAAAAGTATTAGGCATTTGGCAGGTAACAAAAGCCCAAACGATTGGCATTGCCAATGCTCGTTTCTCCTGGGGGGCTGGCGCCTGGAGCTGGGATTATGCCCAGGCCTTAGCGGGGAGGGCCAAGATGGGACACAAGTGTTACACAGACACATATCCCAAGTTGGTTGCAAGTTAGTTGAGCTTTTACATAAGAGTGCAAAATGCTGATGCATTCCGCCGGCCACAGCAAAGGAGTATCCCCTTAGCAAATAGGCATTCACAACGAGAATGGGTATGAAGTGAAATTGTTTCCCAGAATGTTGAGGGACTGAACTCACCCCTCGAGAGGACCCCTATCAGGAGGAGATTAAGGCAGCATAAGGCCTTGGTAGAATTTCTACAGGATGACACCATACTAATCAGGATAAAAAGGCGCCTGGACAGTAGACCGTATAACCTGGGGTTCTTCACCTCAGAAGATGCACATACAAAAAGGAAAGTGGATGGTGGGGATGTCAATTCTCATCAGTAGGGACCTACAGTTCAAGAAATAAATCACTAGAAGGGACCCAGAGGGTTGTTGCATAATAGGTAAAGGTAAGATGTTTGGCGACAGGTTTTCTCCGGTAGCGGTATATGCCCTGAACTAGGCACACAATAGATTCTTCAAATCCTTAATCGCAAAGTACTGTGAATACTTTAACTGTGTGCAGACTTCACTCGCCTGGCACAGTGATAAGACAGAACCTCCAGTCTCTAGCCAGGTTTCCAAGAAAATGCTCTTTGATAGAGATTCCTCAATCAAACAAAGCGGGCTTATGCACATAACTCTTATGATCACAAATCTTCCTCTAGAATGGACATGATATTGGCATCCTCAACTCTTGTTCCATTTGTAGACAGCATAGTCAGGACATAAAATATCTCTGACCATGGCCCGGTTAAGATGATCATTTTAGGGTCTCCACAGACCAGAAAGGCCACCTTGGAAACTCAGATATTCTGTTAAGGGATCCCATGATTAGGTCTAGCATTAATGAGACTTTTTTTTTTTTAAGGAAAACACCCACAAAAACTCCAGATGGGACATCATTTGGGACGTCAGCAATGCAGTGGTGATGGGGCGAATGGACATTACCCCTGCTTTAGTGCAGGGATGCTTGATTCTATTGAAGACATGTAGGCAAGCATTATGCTTCAACTTTTTAGTTCTACTCTTCCAGCAGATTTAAATCTTCATATTTCTGTAATCACTTTTTTTCAAATCTCAAAACAGAAAAATATTCCCAAAAAACGTCACATCCCATGAACCCCAGTGTCTCTGGTAGTCCTATGTCTATATCCTGCACCTGGGCTCCATGAGCTACTGCCTGCCCAGGACCTTTCCTCTTGTTTCATGCCTTCCAACTGACATCCTGAGAAAACGCAAAACACACTCCAAACAGAAAACCAACATGCTGCCCTCAGCGGTGACTGAACCGATACCATCCGGCAGAGGGCTCTTCATGGCCAACGCTGGCCAATTCTCCCGAGATACCTTGCCATCTCCGATCTCGGACTCTCTGCCAATCGCCTGTCAGAATATATTCATTAGGGAGAGTCATACAACGCAACGCACCACAAACACATGATAGTCATTATACACAACTGATCACCAGTGCTTTGAGTCGCAGGGCAGGATAATGCACGCCTCTGTGTTGTTAATGGAATCAAGACTCACTGCACTACAGCAGGGGTAATCTTCATTCTATGTCAAGACCAGAGACTAGCATTATGCTTGTTCAAAGCCATGCACTACAGCCGCTGCCACACTCGCTATTGGCTTAAAATAAAAAGGTCTTAAAAGTGGCGTCGCTGGAGCAATCCACCACCTTCAAGATGTCCTGAAGAGTCGCTCCGGCTCCAAAGGCTTTGAAAGCCATGGCGCCTCTAAATGAATGTCCCCCAAACCGAGTCACGTCTATGCCCGCCAGGGACATGATTTCTCGCACCAATCGGCTGCTGCCACTGCCTTACACGGCCTCCTGCACATGAGCAATTACTACACTCCTGCCAGTCTCGGCTCGTCTGTCCTCGCCTGGTATTCTTTGACATAGTTGGCAATGCACAACTTAGGCTGATCTAGTTAGTAGGGATACAAAATAACTGACAAGTGGCTCTTAGTCCTACTAGCAATGGAAAAGGCCACCCCTTCTGGACAGAAGGTCTTCCTGTCCACTTCAAGCGCTTTCATATCTAACACTCGTCTACAGGACACTAGGCATAACAGCATTGCACGCTTCCCTGAAAGCTGTTGGTCTGACAAATGCCTGTTATGGGGCTAGCTCGTAAATGGCCGCAAGACTGCATCGACGTCCCATAGCTGCAGGTATTTAGGGATTGGCGGCATACTGAGCTTAACACCCCGCATCAGCCGCACTACTGCTGGGTGTTTTCCTATAGAGACCCACTCCAACGGATCGTGCCGTGCTGAAATCTTTGACCCATAGACCAATATGGTTCGAAAAGCTTTACCGCTGCTGGCTAGGGATGCGAGAAAAGTGAGCACCTGCACTAAAGGAGCTGAAACGGGATCAAGTTAGCGCTGGCTGCACCATAGGCACCATCTCCCCAATGCTGCTTCTTAACTCTCGAGTGTCGATGGGGCCCAGGATGGTTTGATAAAATCTGCAGCTCGTCCTGAAGTGCCCGGCAGGCTTCATCTGCTCCCGATACCCTGCATTCTAGCAGAGGAAGCTGCCCAGTCTTTGTCAAAGGATAACTCCCCAACAGGTCAGATAGAAGATTCTCCCTGAGAAGAAGCACTTGTGGGAAATCCGAATGTTCCATGAGAACTGGAAATCACGCTTGCAACTTCTAGTTCAGGGCTACTAGGACGGCTTCTGATGCACTCTCATGATCTTCGTTAGAAGCCTGGCTAACATCATGAAAGGGGGGGGAAGGCGTAGTGCACTGCGCTTAACCACGCTTTAAGAAAAGCATCTGCCCCTTGCTCTTCCGGGTAGAGTCTCCAGCTGAAAAGCTTTTTAACGGTTTGTTCAACCTGGACGCAAATAGGTTGGTGTCTAGAGGACCCCAGAGGGCTGCTATACAGGTGAAACTTCATTGTGCAGGATTCAGTCACTGGAATCGTTCCTTAGCTAGATGTCCAGTCTGCAACTATATTCTGCACGCCCGGGAGATAATCCACCATCACAGATCTTCCGATCAAGGCAATAATGCCAAAAATCTTTCGTCAGTTTCACCAGCATCCATGACCGCAGAGAGATTGTCCATCCTGAGCAGAATGCAACATTCCGCCCGGTCTTTGGTGAAGGCTTTTATTGCAAAAGAGTCGGCAAGCAGTTCTAGCAATTGATGTGGAGGGGCAGTTCCTCCTGCGACCATCTGTCTCCAGACGATCGCACTGGGATCCCCAGCCTGCCCTGCTGGTGGCAGACTATGACGAGCTCTGGGACGTCACCAAAGATCGCACATCCATTCCAGGCTTCCATTTTCTGAAGCCACCATTCTAGCTCCAACCTCTCTTCCTGATTCAGGGGCACTAACTGGTGCTACCCCAGACTATTTGTAGGTGGCGAATTTTCAGTCTCTGAAGGGCTCTGTAATGCAGAGGGCCCGGGAAGATGGCCTGGATGGAGGCTGCTAGAAACCCAATAATCCTCGCAAGTGCCCTGATAGAGATCATGGACTTCGCGTACGCTGCCCTCAGTTTTCTTTATTGCCCTCATCTTTGGAGCTGGCAGCTCCAGAGTCGCTCTCTTTGTGTCCACTACAAACCCCAGGAATTCCAAGCGTTGCCTGGGTACCAGTTTGAATTTCTCTCAATTTGTTAGAAAACCTAGTGATGATAGCAGCTGGGTAGCCCATTGCATCTAGTAGATAAGCACCCGCTTGCTGTCGGCAAGCAGGAGGATATCGTCTAGGTTAATGATCATGCGTTTACCACTTTCTCTCATGGCCGCCGATAAAGGTCTCATGACGTTTGTGAAAGCCCATGGCGCCGAGGCTAGACCAAACGGGAGGCACTTGAACTGCCATATCTGCTCGTCCCATAGGAAGCAAAGATGCCTGGGATGTTCCCTGGCAATCAGAATCATCAGTTAGCTATCCTTGAGATCCATCCTCATTAGCCAGTCCCCCTTCCGGAGGATGTCTCTGAGGAGGTGCAATCCGTCCACTTTGAAGTGCCTGCAGACCAGCCACCCATTGAGATCTTTCAGGTTGATGACAGGCCTTACTTTCTCCTTTCTGTGTACAAGGAACATGTTGCTTATAAAGGCTGTCCCAGCAATGTTGCTGCATTCTATTGCGTCCTTGCTCGCTAACCGATTTAGCACTTTCTACAGTGGCTCGCTCTCCTCGCTCACTTTCTTGAATCGCTTTGGCCTGGTTCGCTGTACTGCCGTTGCCACGTAATCTAGCAGAAAACCTGCTACTGTCTGCAGTAGCCATGAATCGTTTGAAGCATTCGCCAATTTGGTAAGCACAACAGTGTCCTGCCCCCAACATTGGGGGATAGGTTCCTGTACTTCTCAACTGACTGCGCTCCTGGGTGAAGATAATACCCTTGTCCTCTGTGTCCAAGATTGCTGTGTCCTTGTGCTGGGAAGAATGAGTTGTTGACGGGACTCTCAGTAATGGGCTCTCGGTTTCTGAGGCATTCTCTGCAAGTGAAACCAACTGGACGCACGACCTGTGCTGCAACTGGTGACAGCAAAAACTCGAGAGGAAAATCTTTTTAATGGATGTTTGTGCTTTCTCTAGGGCCATGTATGTGCCCACAAATCTTCCCATCACTTTTGCGTAAACCTCGTCAAATAGGAAACCTTGAGAGGCCTTGCCTGCCTCGGAGGACGCTATATTCCCTAGTTGAGTCTATTTTCAATAGTAGGCTTCTCCTCCTTTCAGGTGATAGGGCACAATTCTTCTTCCCAAGGAGGCACTCTGTTCTTTGAGCCCAGCTGGTTAGGGTGTCGGGGTCCACAGGCTCCCCGGTATCCTTGCCTCTTTCTGCCAGGTCCATGATCCTAGCAATGGGGCCTGCCATGTCTAAGACCTTCTCCTGGAAACGTTTCCAGGCCCGGTCCATGCCCTTTCTAAGATCTGTGGAGGCTTTGGATATGAATGTAATAATTGTAGGGTCTAGTTCTGGCGTTTCTGCTACTTTCCCAGATAATTCTGGCCTTTGGGTCATATACAATGCTACTCTTGGCGAAGGCGGCCAGTCGTTTGATCTCGGGTACACAACTGACTCGGGGTCTAACATGCCCATTACTTCCTCTTTGGGCTCCTCTAAACGCTTCTGGTTTCCTGGTCAGTGTCAGGGATACAATTTGACATTTGTAAAGCCGACAGACGTGCTGGATGAAGAGGTAAGGCGACCAGCGTTATGAGACAGAGCGACACCTACCCAGTTTGCTGAGGAACGGGGATGGTGTTCTTTGCAACAGGCCATGCCACCACCTTACCAAAGCACACACAAGTTCCACACCTCCCTGTCCTAAGGAGAGATACAGTAGCGGTGGTCGGAGTAACTCGGAACTCTGCTGAAAGAGGCGCGAACCCCATGGGTGCAATAAAACACTCATAAGTATAGAAACGAGCAGGGGACCGCTGCTGAAGCCCAAGCGACGGCTGAAACCAGGACTTCAATCAACGGTATCCCCTCCATTTCTACAAGCCAGGAACATACTGAGCACAATGAAGTGCGCGTGTCGGAACAAGGACAGCCTTCCCAGTGTCAGACGAAAACTTTTCTGACTGGGGAGCATGCCGGTATCCAGACGCAGGAAGCGATTGGAAGAAAGTGTAAATCAGCTTGGGGGGAAAAGGAAAGTCGACAATGGTTTAACGAGGAATGGCAGTCTCTCACAGAGCGTGTTGATGCCACACCCGGGGGCAACAAGGTAAGCCACATAGTGGAGCCTAGCAAGAAAAAACATCACTAACAACAAAAAGGCTCTGTGGTGAAATAGATCATCCCAAAACGATCTATAAACATAATATGGGAATACATCCCATATGCGACTACCACTCTTCCTCATCCCAGTTGCTCAGGGGAACTAAAATAACATTTTGTGGGAGGAAAAGGAAATTTCCCCCCGCCCCTGACCCCCCGCCCCAACCCTTCTTGCCAAAGACAGGAAAGTATTATGTAAGGATTAAACCTTATAATGACAGGCAGGAAAGACCAGGGATGAGGATTGTCCCCCTGGCAAATAGAATAAATCCAGTCTCCCAAATATTGGAGAACAGTATTTGTGACTTGAGGCAGTCTGGAATCTGAGGAAAGACCCAGGGATGTGGAATGCCCCCGTTCTCCCCCTGGCATTGGTTATCCACTTGAGAGGGAAGGAAATGACTTCCCCAAACAGTGGGTAAACAAAAAAGTAAGGGGAACGTACTTGTAACTTCACTTAGGAACATTTTGTGTTACTTTGAGTTACTGGACTTCCAAATTCTAGCTTGATATTATCAAGGGGAGGAAGGCTCCAGGAAAGCAGCCAAGTACATTGTATTTGTCCCTGATAAGTTTTGTAGAATATAGAGTGTGAGGGTCAGAATAGGTTTTTGGACACAGGATGGCAGACTTTCATTTGACATCCTGATGTCATATATCGCCCATGGAAAGTATGGAGCAGATGGGCGATATGGAAGAAGGACTAGACTCCGAGTCACTGCAAGGTGCGGTCTAGTCTTTATGTTGTACTACCTACAAGTACTTGAAAATGGAGAACACCTGTGCGTTGCAACTTTCTTGCTGCCTACGTGAGTTCACTACGCTTGTGCTCTGCCTCCAGTTGTTTCTCTGTGTTTCCCGTGCCTTCCTTCCCTGTACGTCTGCCCGTGTCTTTCCGTTACCGCTGTTCGTGGTTTCCTCCTCCCGTTTATTCCGCTTACCTGTTTGTTTTCTGCTTCCGCTGTTTTATCGCGCTCTGCGCTGCCTTCTAGTACTCACTCCTGCTTCAGCGTCTCACCTGCCATCAGACGCTCTTTGCTGGGAACATTTCGTTGTCCAAGTTCTTTGGAGTACTGTACTGTTTGTGCTGTTCCGCACTGGATCATTATTTCCTCATCTACTAAGAACACTTACCAGTGCATGCTGGTTATTGAAGTGCGGATACACGCCGACAACTTCCTGCCAACTACAGCTACACAATCTTCCAGGGTTTTTCGCCAAGGCTTTTCCCTGGTTTGGGGTGGGCTCCCCGGAGTCCCTGCTGCCGGGCTAATTGCTTGCAGGCAAAGTGGCCTCCGGGGGAGCTCGCTCCTATTTCGTCAAACAGAAGAATGAGATCGTCAGGACAAAGACAAAGACAGCCTGGAGGGAAAAGCCGGAAAGCTCATCAGACGAATCCGTAAATACCCACACAGAATCATCAGGTGAGGAGTGGGCTAGTGGTAAGGAAAGTGTGAGTGATAAACCTACAGAATCTGAGACCTGATGACTGTCTCATTAGTTTTGTTGAGGTAGGGAAACCCCCTCAGAGTAGGGCTAGTGTGGCATTTTTCCCAACCTTTTTTATTATTTGAATAAAAGCATTATAGGTAAAACAATACATGTGTCCGTGTCTCCTTACTCCGTCCCCTCACAACGGGTGATAATGGCAATATGCCCTTCGGTGCGTGCTGACCCTCGTGGTAAAGGACCGCCACCCTTGTTCGGGGAACCTCGCTCGAAGACCCAAACCTCTGTGGGTGTCCCGACCCCTTCCCCTAACCACTCCGAGTGTTTTGTGCTATCTCCCCTTCCCCAACCTCTGGGGGTCACTGCCACCAACATCGGGGGAGGGGGAGTCACTTGTCCCACGCCCCAACCACTGGAGGGGTCTTGCTCTCGCTTCAACCTCTTGGGGGTGTATCTCACCCCAACCACCAGGGTGGGGGTCTCGTTCCAACCTCAGGGGGAGGGGGTCTCTCTCGTTCCACCACCAACCTCTTGGAGGGTGGGGTCTCTCTCTCTCTGCCACCATCCGATTGGGGGTTTCTCTCTCTCCCACCAAACTCAGGGGGGGCAGTGTCTCCCCTCAGTCTCTCACTTTCCCCAACCTCTAACACTCTCTCTCGCGCTACCAGTGAAGGGGTCTCCTCCCCATCCACTCTCCTCCTGCTCTTCCACCCACTGACCCCTCCTTATCCTCAACCACATCCTTACTATAGTCTTCAGACTCCTCTCTGGCAATTACTCTCCAAACAACTCCCTCCTGGTCTACCAACCTTGAACGCGTCTTCTCCATCTGCAAACTCCAACTTTCCAGCTGCAAAACTCGCTTCCATTGCTGTGCTGGTTCTTATATAGGGGATGGACTGAAAGGGAACCGTCTGATTTGATGGATGGCTCACATGAAGGGTCCAAGCAACATCAGAGGCAGAGCGATTGTGTAGTTCAATCTCCCTGATGGATGTCTGAAGACCAGAAATCTCTCTACAGTCGATGGATTGCAGATGCTGATCTCACTCCAGGTCTGCTTCTGGAAGCTTCCTTTGCTTTGGTCTTCGATGTAGCCGACTCCCGACAACCACAGATGAGTGCTCATATTTCCCCTTCATGGGCAGGGAGGCTGAAGAACTCCTTCTCCTGCCTGTGGCAATGTTTCCCTGATCCGTTCAGCGGTGCCTCTCTGAATATTTACTGAGGGAGGGGCACACGTTGCCCTTAAAGGAGCTTAATTGGGATGTGGGTGGGGTAATTGGGTCTTCTTGGGCCAAATTCAGTAAACTGGTCCTTCTGGTCTGGGTTTTCCTTCACAGGGAAAGGAATTGTTGGAGATTCAGCCCTCTTTCCAGTTGGTTGACAAGGTAGACCGGTATAAGGAGGGGCTCTATGATGTTCTTGACAATATGAATTTACATCGCAATTTTCTATGGGCCTCTTCCACCCAATCCGTACATGACGAGATTTGGTCCAAGTTTTCCTCATGACAAAAGGACAGATTCTGGGATTTGTGGTTTCGGGAAGCCTAGCTGTGGAGGCTGGGTTGTGTGATTTGGTGTGGGGGTATTGCTGGTCTGGCGCACCTGGAGGTGGGGTTACCAGAGCCATGTAAAGATTGTGTGGTCCCTTTTTCAGAGTGACGGAAGAAATTTTTAGAACAGGCAAAACGATTAGCTTTGACAATTTTTCTTGTGGGCGTCACCCTGCGCTTACAATAAGGTTTGGGCTCATCAATCCACCAAGTAGCAAAATGCAGAACTAAAAACGCAACTTGTCTACAAAGCAGGAAAGTGGAGGCCAAGTGGAGGTCTTTGGTCAAGTATTTTCTTCATTTTCATTGTTGGAGGCGTGGCTTCATCACAGACATACTCTGCAACACCTTAAAATCCTCAAAGCGAGGCACGTGCAGCGGCAAAGTGGAGGCTAAGTGGGGGTCTTTGGGAGTAGTGGGAGCCGCTAGCAGAGTAACAGGAGCAAGCAGACATTCTGAGCAGCGGTGAGTACCCAATCATCAGGGAGACTGCAGGGCTGTGCCTTTTGAGCTTCTTTTGATCCTATTCTGTACAAATTCATGTGAAGTGAAATACTCACGCTCACTATCTCCCAATGAAAATTCCGATCTAATCCAACCATTCCAGACTTGTATCCGCGACTAACAATAGCACCGAGAGGGCAGCTCGAGTTAGCTTCCAGCATAAAGACATGACATTCTCTCACTTTTTCCACACCCTTAATTAGTTGGATCGGTTATCAGTACAAATGAAGCACTGCCCTACTCGTTAATCTACATTGCGTAGCGCAAACACCCGTTCAACAGGCGCTGCTAATGAACTATCTACTATTACAAAACGGAAGACAGCATTGGCGGAAAGAATGAGAAATAAAACCCCCAATAAGCTACAACCAGCAATTACAGGTTTTTTTCCCCAACTAAGCATGCCAAAAGAAACAGATCATCATCAATGTCCTCCTTTGACTCATTGGACCAAACACCCTCTAAAACCATTGACAACTCCTCCTCCTTTTAGAAATTGGTGGAGGGGCTGCAGTGCGCCTCATTGGGTGGTGAGCAAATTACAATTATCCAAAATACCAAGGAGGACATATTAGATATGAATTTGTCTAATTCACCTATTTGGCTGCCGTAGTTTCATCCTCAGACTTATCTGAATTTCATGATTGGAGTGGAGTTAGCCAAGAACCCAACGCCGTTGTGGCAGAAGCATCCTGGCACAATAATACCAACGTGCCCAAAAATATAGACATCATCCTTGCCAAAGTAGTTGCTTTTTCCACTCTGCTAGCCACAGTTGCCAAAGACCAACTGGGGTTAAATTCTATTCAATAATCTGACATAATACAGGAAATGGCAAAAAAATATTGTCACCTTGCAATCCTTTGGAGACAAAATCAGCGGAAAACCCCTCGAGCAAGAAACAGCTTAAACCCCTTCTTCTGCCATCAGATGGAGGATTTAGCTCTCATACTTCAGCACCATGCCCTTTCATCCACAACACTTCTGACCCTTAGGCTAATTGGGATTATGAGGCGATTCATATCCCACCGGAACAAAGTGAGCGCCTTAATGCGGCTACTACTACAATGGCTAAGACGGCAATGGTCAAAAGGGTGACATTTGAAAACAGCAGAAATACAAACCAAGCCTCTGACAAGAAGGTGAAGAAAACAGTCCACCAGTTATCAGAAGCAAACAGAATCACTAAAAAATATACAGTCACAAATATGTTTACTGATGGCCTGATTCGCCAAGCTGAATGGCCGTACCACCATAAAAATGGCGCCCAAAGTTGTAACATCCTCCTCAAACGTTAAAATGGCTAATTATGTTGCAGAAGCAAGATGCTGTTAGGAGCATTCTTGCAAATCCTCATCTGATGTGATGGTAACTAGCTCTGGTGACCAATTGCTCTCTTTACATCCTGAAACCAATGGCCAAGTCGACACTAGTTCATCTACTGGCAAGATGGATACGCATTTGTTCATTTCTAAAGACCTGAGGAAATGGGTTATATTGGAAGAAACAAACCCAACAGAATATAATCCTTTTCTAAACAGGTCTAGACTACTGCATCTGTTTAAGCAATTACCATATTTCAAAATGATTCTTTCAGACAGACATTGAAAATTGAGCTGCCTACTGTGGGTAGTTAACTAATTGGGCTATAGTGGAGTTTTCTTCCCTGTTGATTGTCGCTCTTCTCAAGGTGCATGCTGGATTGCTCAAGCAATTGGGTCTTTCCATGATCATTTATCGTAAGGCAAAGACAATAAGCACATCTGCGAACGTATCCAAAACCTTAAAACATGCCCATCACTACGACGACACCCCAACCTCAGAAAGAGCGGTACTACATGTTCTTAAAGCAAATCGTGATCTGGGAATAAAGAGCCCAAGCAGTAGAATATTGTAAACCTGAACGGGAGACTAATGGAGCCAATTGACGTGCATCCAAGAAACATTGCCTAAAATGGCTAAGCTGGAACACTCATGGCTACCGTTCCTTCTTGTTCCACCCGGAGGGTGTGAAGATGTTAGCTTGCACAGACATTTGTATACTACAGGAGACGTGGTGTACTAGGGAATTTGAAATAGATGGCTTTCAGACCATTCATACCACTGAAGTCCTGTCAAATAGGGGACGTGCTAGTGGTGGGTTGGCTATAGGGGTAAAAATCACAATATACCCTAACACAGTTCCCCAAGGATCTACTCTCCACTTTCGTTGCATCAGGAACTTTGAAACCCCTCGAGAAGGGTTCACAATCCATTTTAGTCAAACATCTACAATCCTCCAAGGGGGCTCCCAGACAAACAGCTACAGCACTATAAATATTATATTTCAATGGTATGATGTCCTTTTCAAGTGGGACTATTGCAATAACAGGAGATTTCAATAAACAAGACCTCCACCAGCTCTGTCCCATTCGATCCAAGATAAACTGTTAATGGCCTCAACTTATTGGTTTCTTTGATCTCACATGCCTTAGTTTCTCTGTCAAAAATCAGGAAATACCACCTGTACCTGGTCAAATGACACAGTAGACGGACACACACTGTCATTACTGACTTAATCCTAAAAGAAAGATGCAATCCTGTGAAAATAACCTTTACCAACATTAGTGACCATGTGGTTTTAACCTGGTCAGTAGGCATGAAGACAACTACGAAAGGACAAGGCTGCTAACAGAAGTAATGATCAGCTAAACCTAATAAAAAAATATGAGAACAAATTAAAAGATTGGAAACGCAATATACAAATTGGCTATCAGCAGCATAAAAGGTCCACCAGCAACTCATGTTGGTTGAGATAATTTACCTGGCTAAGAACATATGATTTGTGCCGGTTTTGGGCTAGCTATAATGATTTCCGCAGATCAACATCACCTGCAGAGCTGATCCCCATTTCCCAAGAGAACTGGCTTACATACAAACAAGAGTTATAGAATGACACCTCCTCTCATTGCACCGCTGATGACAGTGCCAAAGTAGCCCTCTCACGAAGCTCGACATTGACAAGAATACCCTGGTGAATATTACAGTAAAATGTAAGGCCTCACAAGCACCTGGCCCAGACGGTATTCCCCATGTTGTGCTTGAGGAACACCCAAAGCTCTGGGCAAAAATTCTAAAAATGCTATACGATCATATAGAACTCACAGGATCTATCCCTACAAGTTGGCGCAAATCAATTCTGGTGCCCATATTTAAAAAGGGCGACAGGTTAGTCCCATCCATCTATCGCCTTTTGGCCATGATGAACACCAGCCAGAAAATATTCTCAAGCATCAAATTGGGTGAATAGATCCTGGGCAAAGGAAAAACATCTGTTTAGTAAATTCCAAACAAGATTCAGGAAAGGTTATAGTACAACCACAAATATCTGTACTCTCCAGTTTTTAATTGAGGAGTACAAGAATAAGCTGGGTAGGACATTGTACTGCAGTTTTGTCGACTTCTGTAAAGCTTTTGATTATATATTGCACGCCATTTTATGGTAAAAACTAAAGAAATTAGGATTTGACCCAACACTACTGCAACATATACAACAGTTGTACACAAATACATCAGTTACAATTCAAATGAATTCAATAGGAGATCATTCCCACTATTTCAAAACAAACTGAGGCCTAAACCAAGGTTGTGTCCTGAGATTCTATATAATTTGTACACTGCTGACTTGGAGCAAGAACTGCAACAGGTGAAAAACTTCCCTCTAAAAATAAATAGTGCACACATTTTGTGTCGATCGTACGCCAACTATACAATTCTATTCGATCAAACTCCAATTGGTCTTCAGAGAACGACAGTCATGTTTGCTACATAAACAGATACAAATGGCAGGATTGTGAACACAACAAAAACGAAAACTGTGTTTGACTAATAGTAAGCTTGGGAAACATCGCTTTGTGTGGAAATTACAAAATGTTAACTTTGGGCAATACCAATGCATTTATATATCTAGGCTTTCCTGTAAAAATCAATCCAACTTCATTGGATTATGCAGAAATTATTACCGAAGAAATCTGGAAAAAAGGCTGGCCCTGAAAAATGAACTTGCGAATCATGGGGGACACAATATAGAGTGCTTGCTTGAGATTTATCGCATGAGCATTGTAATGACAATTCTTTAAGCCCTGGAGGCACTTCCATTTGCTCAGATACACTGGCTGGACAAATTAGAAGGGAAAATACTCTGCTCCATGATGAATCTACCTAACGCCACACCTGTTGAAGCATTAAGACTAGAGTATGGCCTTTTGTCATTAACAACTACATGGCTCATACGCAAGACACTATTAGATGCCTAATGCTTAAAAACAAACAACTCAAACAAATTATATAAACTCTTGGGTAGGCAAGACGCAGCCGGTAGGAATAAAAATGCATTCATGGCAGAACTTCAAGCCACTGCCTTAGCGCATTTATGTGCATTGGATTATGAGCCCAACCTTCTTGACTCGGAACCCAATTACGAATTGAAAAAATATAAAAATCAAGGCTCTGGGACCGGGCAAAGAATGTGGACTCTCTCCATGATGAAAAAAAAAATGATAAAGAATTTTCACATCAGAGTTTCCCTTTCTTTACACTAGGCAGCTATTTGACCAAACACGGTTCTATAGGTCTAAAGCGATTTATCTTGCTATTGCGATTTAATCCACTTCAAACAAAAGAGGTAACTGGTTCTTGGGCAAACTCCTTGTTATTGGAACGGCACTGTCGCCTGTGTAGGAAAACAAAAATGGAGACTAGGCGCCATCTATTGACATCGTGCCCTGTCCTGTTAACTTTTTATATGAAAGGATATTTTAAATTAGTTTCTAAAATCGAGAATGTTTCTGGTGATCAGTTTTGGTCAGCGATCCTTCGAGCTGGATCCATAATAATTACTGCCACGGCTTGTGCGGTATGTTCTTGAGGAAAAATGGCCAAACTTAAATAGTTGTGTGGAAAATGCAACAGTAATGCAAGTACACATAGAAGTTCCTTTTTAGATATTTTATGGTGATCGAATGTCACAATATATGTTTTTTTTGTTGAAGTTTTGAAGTTCTGTTTATTGATTTTCCAATGAGAGACATGCAATGGGAAAAATAACATTGATAAGCATTCAAAACAACGTGGATGTAAGTACGAAAATAAATCTAGAACTATTTATTAATCCCAGGGGGGTTAGATGATACCCCTCACCTTTAACCTGGAGGTATATGCAGTACTTTCACGTTGGTAGCCTTCTGATCGACATATCGGGTCTGCTAACGAGCATGATGCCAATGATCCTACATGTGAGGGCGTCAGAATGTCAGTCCCTATGACTGGCTCCGAACAGCACTGTGCCTGGTGTCGGGGGCAGCTCCGAGTCTGGAAAGTCCGATTGAATGCGTTTATGTATTAGGCACAAGTATCTATTCAGTTTAAGACGTGACCAGAGTATGTGTAATAGTGCCAGAGTCTGCGCATCCACGCCAGCAATTGGGGGAGGGCGCTAGGCCCATCCCGTGGAGTTTGGTCGTGGTATAGTAGATGCGTTGGATTAGTTTAAATTGAATCTCCTCCCTGCTTCTGATGTTCACGGAAGTCACTGGGATGGCCGCGAAGTCGTAGATATTACCCATGTCAAGGGTGAGGCCAAGATCTGTAGACCAGGCCGCAGCTAATGCGCTATTTCCATCTATGTTGTTTGGTATGCTCATATTGTAAAAGGTGCGGATTCGGGGAGGTTCACATTGTTGGTGCTCCAATTCAACCTTGCACAGGGCTGGGGGGCTTGGTGGGAGAGGTCATTAGTATGCCGTAGGATCATAGCACATACTGTCCGATATTGTAGCCAATGTGCGCTGCTGAGCTCTAACTGTATGCAACCAACTTAAAAGCTAACTAGTTATGGGCTGGCGCATGATCTTCACTTGTGACCATAATGTGGTCTCTTGCAGGTGTAGTTGGGACATCCCTCCAATTGTCATGAGCATATCGACGCCCATCCACAAAGGTGTTACTTTACGTCAATTCCCTGACTGTAGTTTATGCCATTGTGTGATTGTCGGGCCTACAATTGGATGGGATTTAATGTGGCGTGGAAGGCGAGTTGGGGGGATAGCCAGGAGTTCAACGGGGGGTCAGTGGCGCCATCAGGGCCATCTCAACCTTTTTCCAGCTTGTATCATTTCCTGCCTTTAGCCAACTTTTTGCCCAGCAAATCTGTGCGGACTGATAGTAGCTCTGCCAGGATGGGAGGGCCAAACCTCCATCTGCTTTATTGACCATCATGATGATCGATCGTAAGGAACAAGTTACTTACCTGTAACTGTTGTTCTCCAGCATGGGTCTGGCATGGATTCACATGCTCATGAATATTCCCCGTCGTCAGGCTGGGAATCCTCGGTAAAGAAAAAACCAGTATCAGTTTCGTTTCTGATCTGTCTTTCGTAGTAATAACCAATCACTGGTCTCTGTGTCATACTGACCACAGCCAATGACTGCCCTCTACCTAAGCACCGCCTCTGGCAGCCATCTTCAGATTTGGAAGCACGTGAAGTGGCAGTATGACCAAGTGAAGAGCCGCAGAGGGGTAGGCGGGAGGGTTCGCATGTGAATCCATGCCAGACCCATGCTGGAGAACAACAGTTACAGGTAAGTAACTTGTTCCTTCTCCAGCATGGGGTCTGGCATGGATTCACATGCTCATGAATAAAGAATACATAGAAGTACACACAAGCACAACCACGGGAGGTGGCAAAGGCTCAACATTAGCATTGCATCAAACTCAACATTAAGCATCTTACCTCCTCACCAGGCTCACCTCAGGCGAACAGGTTGCGCTGCACTGCTTGGCCAACCCTGGACTCCTCCCTGGAATCCCGATCGACGCAGTAGAACTTCGTGAAGGTGTGTGTCGACCTCCACGTAGCAGCCCTGCATATGTCCAGCAAGGGCACACCAGAAAGGAACGCCGTGGTAGCTGCGATCGCTCTGGTGGAATGGGCTCTCGGATGGCCAGGCAGCGGTCGGTTTGCCAACCGATGACAGTACATGATACAGCCGGAGAGCCATCTGGAAATGGAAGCCTTCGAGAGAGCCTTCCCCTGATTGACAGGTCCAAAGTTCACAAAGAGTTGTGACGTCTTCCGAAAACACTTCGTGCGGTCCACGTAGAACTTCAGCGCTCTAGCCACATCCAGCGAGTGCAAAGTCCTCTCAGCCGGCGACGAAGGCGACGGGAAGAATACAGGCAACACCAAGGGTTCGTTGAGATGGAAGTCCGACGGTACCTTGGGCATGAAGGAGGGGTGCGTCCTGAGCACTACCCTCGTGTCGTGAAAAGTCAAGTACGGGGCCTTGCAGGAAAGGGCCTGGATCTCTCCCACCCGTCGTGCGGAGGTGATGGCCACAAGAAACGCTGTTTTCCACGACAGAAACTTCAACGGGGCCGAGTGCAGAGGCTCGAACGGAGGTCCCATGAGCTTGGTCAGCACCACTTTGAGCTCCCACGCCGGGGCCGGAGCCTTCACCGGCGGGAACGATCTGAACAGTCCCTTCATGAACTCTTTCACCAGACGATGAGACCAAATGGACGTCCGCCCCGTGGTTCTGGTTTATCGGGAGATCGCAGCAAGATGAATCTTGATGGACGCGTGTGCCAGTCCAGCTTTGGCCAGCGTCAGCAGGTACGGCAGTACTTGGGGAGCCGTAATCCGTAGAGGGTTAATCTTCTGTGCGTGGCACCAGACAGAGAACCTCTTCCATTTGTGTCCGTAGCATTTAAGAGTCGAGGACGCCCTGGCCTCTGCAAGAACCTCTCTGCAGTCGGCCGGTATGTCGTATCCTCCAAACTCTAGCGCTGCAGGAGCCAGGCCTGCAAGTTCAGCGATTTCGGGTCGTGATGGAGGATGGCGCCTCCTTCCCTGGAGAGCAGATCCGCGTCCACCGGCAGCTTGATTGGCTGACAAGTCCAGAAGGTCCGGGAACCATATCTGCCTCGGCCACGCAGGTGCGACGAGGATCATCCTGCACCGTGATCTCTTGAGCTGGTTGACGAGCCGGATTAGCAGTGGCAAAGGAGGGAACGCGTAGAGGAACAGGCCCTCCCAGGGGAACGAGAAAGCATCGCCCATGCTCCTCGCCTGGGGAAACCTGCTGGCGAACCTCCGGCACTTGGAGTTCGTCGCCGTCGCGAACAGGTCGATCTGGGGTGTGCCCCACCGTCGGAAGAGGCGATCCACTAGATCCTGCCGTAGTTCCCACTCGTGGCACGAGCGCACCTCCCTGCTGAGTGAGTCGGCGATGGTGTTTTTTATCCCTGCCAGATGAAACGGCACCAGAAACATCCCTTGGGCGACTGCCCAATGCCACAGGTGCTGCGCCTCCTTGGACAGTGCTGGGGACCTGGTTCCGCCCTGTTTCCTGATGTAAAACATGGTGGTGGTGTTGTCGGTGAAGATCCTCACCACCTTGCCCTTGAGGGACGGAAGGAAGGACCTGAGGGCCCAAAACACTGCACGGAGCTCCAGGACGTTGATATGTAGGGATTTCTCCGTCGGGAGCCAAAGGCCTCTTGCGTGCAGATTTTCGGTGTGCGCTCCCCACCCTTCCAGGGAGGCATCCGTGGTCACTGTCTCCTGGTGGGCTGGGGTCTGGAAGTCCATGCCCGCCGTCAGATGCGCGCGGGTGCCCCACCACCGGATCGCTCGTCGGAAACTCTCGTCGAGTGTGATCCTTTCCTCGAAGCTGCCCGTCGTTTGGATCCAGCGCGCGTCCAGGAACTCCTGCAACGGGTGCATCCGGAGCCTGCACATGGGAATGAGGTAGATGCAGGAAGACATCATTCCGAGGAGGGACTTGATGGACCTCACCTTGGCCGCGTCGGCCACCAACATCCGCTGCACCTTGCCCAGGATGGTCCTGGTCCTCTCCTCCGACGGGGAGGCCAGAAGGGACACTGTGTTGAGCCTCGCTCCCAGAAACAGAGCGTCTTGCGCGGGCACCAGGTGGGATTTGGCGTAGTTCACGGAGAATCCCAAGTCCGTGAGAAGTTGGACGGTCCTTGCCGTGTGAACCACGGCGAGCGCCCTTGTCTTGACTCGGATGAGCCAGTCGTCCAGGTAGGGGTAGACGTGGATCCCTTTGCGGCGCAGCTGCGCCGCCACCGGTGCGAGGAACTTGGTGAACACCCTGGGTGCCGACCGTAGTCCGAAGGGGAGGGCTTTGAACTGGTAATGACGCCCTTGGACCACAAACCTGAGGAATTTTCGGTGCCCCTTTAGGATGGGAATATGGAAGTAGGCATCCTCCAAATCCAACGACGACAGGAAGTCTCCTTCCTCCAGCTGACCCAGGACGTGCTGGAGGGTGACCATCCGGAACTTTTGCGCCTTGATGAACTTGTTCAGACGTCGCAGGTCCAGGATGGGGCGCCAACCCCCCGTCTTCTTCTTCACGAGGAAGTATCTCGAGTAAACTCCGGAGCCCCGACGCCTCCTTGGGACGAGTTCGATGGCGCCCTTCCTGAGCATCGCCTTTACCTCCAGGAGAAGTTGAGGGACGTGAAGTTCTTTTCTGGCCACGGGGGGGGACGCGCGGACACTTTCTTTGAAACTCGAGCGCGTGGCCCCGGGCCAAGGCGTCCAGCACCCAACGGTCGGTGGAGATGGACTCCCACACGCTGACGAAGCTCGCCAGCCGGGGTGCTTCGGTGGGGGCCCGACCCCACGGCCGGTTCAATCCTGCTTCGACGAGGCTTTGCCGCCTTGACCTCCTTGGCGACGACGGCGGGGTCCGCCAGACTTGCCTCGTCCTCTGTAGGCCTCCTGAGACGACAAGCGGGCCGCTTGACGGTAGGAGGAGAAACCGCCGCCAGAACCTTTGGAGGCGCCCTTGCCTCCGCTGCTCCGAAAGGGCGTCCGTCGTTGTTGCAGAACTCCAAGGGCCCGGGCCGTCTCGGTGTCCGCTTTAATGGCCTGAAGGGAATCGTCCACTGTTTTCCCAAACAGGTTGTTCCCATCGAAGGGCATGTCCAGGACTCTGGTCTGAACGTCTTGACGGAAGTCCGTAGCCTTGAGCCATCCACGCCGCCTAAGGCAAACGCCGTTGCCCAACTGGCGGAACCCAGTGTCGGCGATGTCCGTCGCAACGGTAATGGCGTGGTCCGAAGCCACCTCACCTTCCTGCAGGATCTCCAGGGCCTCTGCCCTCTTGTCGTCCGGCAAGAAGTCCAGCAGGGGAGCCAGTTTGTACCAGAGCTCCCTGTCGTATCGGGCCACGATAGCCAAGGCGTTGGCAGCTTTAATCGTCGTCGCTGCAGATGAGATGACTCTGCGTCCCATAGCGTCCAATTTCTTTCCCTCGCCGTCCAGTGGGGAAGTCGATGTGGAGGCCGCACCCCCCCCCTGCTTTTTTCCTGGCCGCCGCGGAGACGACGGAGTCCGGGGTAGGCTGCGCCCAGAGGCACATTGGGGCCGTGTCCGGGACCCGGTACTTTTTCTCGTACCTGTCTCTTCTAGCTGGCGTCGTGGAAGGGTTCTTGAGGAGGGTGAGGCCCTCATCCCAAATGTCGTCCAATAGGGGCACTGAGAGGACCGTCTTCCTCTTGGCCTTGCGCCGCTGATAAAGGAAACCTTCCTCCTTCTCCTCAGGGCAGAGTTGGAAAAGCTCGGATGCCCTGGTGATCATGGAGTGGAACGATCCAATCTCGTCGGGCGGAGAAGCCCTGGTGGGAGGCGACGACGGTACATCCTCGTCGTATACCTCGTCGTCCGTACCCGTCGCTGCCGTGTCAGTCCCCGTATCATCCCCTCGGGTGGACGGGGAGGAGGGCTGGAAGGGGCGCGACGGCTGAAAAGGAGGAGGAGGGTGGATCCTTCTTTTCTTGGTAGGGGAAAACCCAGAAGTTCCCGGTTCTAGATCCCCCAACGGGAGAGGTTCCGTCGGCAACGGTAGTCTCGTCCTTATCTCTGAGCATAAGGACTGTATAGCCAACAAAATGGCCGCCGAGCTGTCTCGCGGCGCTGGCAGAGGGGAATCCGACGGGCGGTCTTCTTCCACGCCGAGGCCGTGGCTTAAGACCTCGACCAGTTCCTCCTCCGAGGTTGAGGACGAATCTACGACAACGCCCTGCCCCCCCGTTTTCTTCCCCACGGGGGATTTCACGGGGGTCCTATCGATGGGCACAAAAGAGGACTCCCTCCGAGGTGGCAGGGAGACTCTGAGCCCCGAGGTCGCCACCACTGGTGTAGCCTCCACAGGCTGAGCCAGGGCCACCGCGACAGTTTCGATAGAGGGCTTGGCCGGATGGATTAAGGCCTTCACCACCTTAGGTGCGCTCACCGCCTTATCCTTGAGGGGGGGGGGGGAACAGTGCCTCGCTCCCCCTCCACCTTCGAGCTCGACCGGGGCCTCTCCAGGAGCCTCGCCGGGTGCTCGGCCTTCCTCTTACCCGACCCAGAGCGTTGGCTCGTGGTTGATGTAGCCGGGGAGGGTGCGCCCAGCCTGGCGCCCG
Organism: Ambystoma mexicanum; assembly: GCF_040938575.1. Lineage (NCBI taxonomy): Eukaryota > Metazoa > Chordata > Amphibia > Caudata > Ambystomatidae > Ambystoma > Ambystoma mexicanum. The sequence goes on from NC_090934.1 coordinate 741,783,431, forward strand.
TAGAGCCCGACCGTTCGGCGCTCCCGGTGCCAGCGGACTCGCGGTGCTTGGCCTTATGTTGGACCCCCGTCGCCAGGGCGTCCTCAAAGGTCTTAGAAGACCGCTCGGATTTCTTCCTCTTCTTCTCGCCGGACGGGCTCTTCCCTTCCAGCCAGTTTGCGAGACGTTGATGGCAGTCCTTCATGGTCCGCTCCGACATGTTGCCGCAAAACGCACAGTCCTTCTCCACGTGCGTCTTGTCCTCATGTAGGCAGTAAAGGCAAAAAGAGTGTTCGTCCTCCTTGAAGACGTTCTGCAGCTGGCATCCAGGGCAGACCCTGAACAGCTTTTCGGGCGTCGAGCTTCCCTTCTCCTGGGCCATGACCGGGCCTGAGAAACTTCTGGAGTCCTCCAAAAGCGTAGCTCGACGAGATCTTCACCCTTGAGGGGCGCAGACGAATCCGACACGGGTCCCCGTTGATCGGATGGAGAGTCGGTGGAGCTTGAGGCTCTTTTGACCGAAAAAACAAAGTTTTTGAGAAAAATCGTGAAAAAAATAGCACTAACGCTCGAGAGCAATAGCACGAGGATCCCAACACATGAACGTGCGGTAAAAATCTGAAGATGGCTGCCAGAGGCGGTGCTTAAGTAGAGGGCAGTCATTGGCTGTGGTCAGTATGACGCAGAGACCAGTGATTGGTTATTACTACAAAAGACAGATCAGAAACGAAACTGATACTGGTTTTTTCTTTACCGAGGATTCCCAGCCTGACGGGGAATATTCATGAGCATGTGAATCCATGCCAGACCCCATGCTGGAGAAGCATGCTTTTTTCCCTCTCCATATGAAACTGCATACAGCCTTGTCTAACTCTTTGTAGAGCGTGGGGGTCGGGCTGCATCGGAGCATCATTGCCAGGTATATGAGCTTGGGCATAGAATTAATTTTAACCGCGTTTATCCTGCCTGCTAGGGATAGAGGCAGTGTGTCCCACCTCTGTAGATCGGTCTGCATGCGCTCAACCATATGGGGGTAGTCGAGATCTTTTAGGTTCCCTATGGGTGCGCTAATTTTCACTCCTAGATACGTGATGTGATGCAATTGGAGGCAAGAGGATGCCACCCCTCCCGCATCCTACGGGATATCCTGGCACAGGGGTAGTATCTCTGACTTTGCCCAGTTTACCCGATATCCCAACATCAGACCATATTCCTGCAGTGGTTGCTGGCCACGCGGGACAGAGGTCGGACTCTACCTGATGTAAAGCAAAAGATCTTCGGCCGGCGTTGTTGGGGAGAATTCTCTTTAGGCTGAATTTCCTAACCTAGTGAGTCCCCCAGCAGCTTTGCTGGATTTCTGGAGTTTGTTTTTTCTCTCCTAACAAGAGTAAGACTCTTTTTTCTCCCACTCTTGGACATGATTTATGGTGTTCCTTTGACTGTTTGTGTTTTATGGGCTATGGGGTCCTTTACTCCATAGGGTCTCATGTGTTTTTACTATGTGTGTTAGACAGCACCCTCCGTGCAGTAACACGGGGTGTCATAGTGACACCCCACGATAGACTCCATACCCTGGGACTGACTACTGTCTCCCAGGGCATGTAAAGTCACCATTGGCTTTACAAGTCCCAAATTATTAACAGAAACCAGTACAAACCATCATATTGTGGACGTACTGGTCGGGGCAATTTGATTGCCCCCGGACTCTGTTGGTCGAGGGGGCACGTCTCCTTCCCCCCTAATCGAGTTTTGGCAAGTGCCAGTGGAAACTACTTTTTATATTCGACCGCATATATTTTCCTATGGGATTTTCCCATTGTTCGAGGCTACCAACTTTAATTATTTAATTCTCATAGCCTCGAACATACCGCCGGTTTAATTAATATTAATTCACCGGTTGGTATTTTTTGCCAAGACTCGATTCTAAAATGGCGTTTGTGTTCTCTTCTGTGACTCCAACCCAAGTCAGCCCTTTGTTCCACTTTTTGGCGGGCTTCTCCACAGAAGCCTCCAAAAGTGGTGCCACTCTGTCTGGGTACCACAGAGGGTGTGGGAGGGGGTTAGGCACCCTGGACTGAGTTACCTTGGTAACTCGAGTCGCACTCTTGTGTGATTTGCCCAAGTGGTGAGCCGGTCGGCTCACCACTTAGCATGTTTGATTGACAGCTAGGCTGAGTGAATGGGGGTATGCTGCATAAAAGCAGGGCTTTGGGGACTAGAACTTCAGAAATCGCCACAGGACCTGAGAATCCGACGAGGTAGAAGCTGAGCTGACCTACCACGACGACACCACCGGTGGAGCCCTGCGGAACCGACTCACCACTTCCCCGACGACAGAAGATCTCCCGGCTGGAGAGGCTTCTTCCCCTGACTGGTGGGCACAACCAGTTTTACCTTCCTTCTTCGCAACCCAGACCGGTTTGTGGTCGAACTGCCCGTGCCAAGCACCCCAGCAGCCGGATAGCCACTTCCCACTGAACCGCGAATCAACGGACCGCTCCTTGTACCCGAGAAACTCCGCAGCTGGTTTCTTTCCTGGCAGTGCAACGGACTCCTGTCTTCCTCCACGACGAGATCTTCTCTTCCCCCGGACGAAGCACCGACTTGCACCCGCTGCCAGGAACAACTGCCCCCGCTGGAGCTTTCTCACCACTTTAAGGTACCGTGTCCGCCAGGCCTCCCTTTCTAAAGATTGCTACAAGGTAATAATAACTCCTTAACCTTCTGGACTGGGCTGGCCGCCTTGACCTCTAACTGGTCCCTTTCTTTGGTCCAACTCCTTTTTGAACCGTTGCAAGACTTTTGTGCACTGCACCCGTGTGACCTTGGACACATTTCGTTTTGATCCTCTTAAAGCGGATCCGGTCTACTGACTCTAAACTCACGGTGTTACTTTGCCTTCCTCTCTTGTTGTGTTTGTGAAAAAGTGTTGGGATCTGTTTCAGTTTATTCTCTGCTTTTCTCTCCCTTTTAAAAACAAATTATTAGAGTGCCATCTACGTTAAGCGCTGTCTGAAATTAAGTGGGGCTTTACTGAAGACTTGTCTAATATTCTTTTAAGGGAGTGTATATCTTTTAGTGACCGTGTTTTTGAATTGCTTACTATTAATGCCTGTGTGTTTTTCTAGATGTGGTTTTAAATAAATAATTATATCTCTTTTACACCAAGCCCTGGTCAGTGTTTACTTGTTCTATTGTGTTCTCTTGACCTATTGTGAATACTCTGTATACTGCCTAACTCTTCTTGAGGGAAGTCTGACTGCTCAGCCACAGCTACCAAGTGAATCTGTGTGGTGCAGACGGCTACCAAGTGGGTTTACTGCCAAACACCTGTAGTCTTAAATCTTTTGCAGTGGTCCCAGAGGGAACTGCACAGGTTTCTGCATAACAGGCGTATAGAGAGACTCGCTGCTCTTCCTGTCCCCGCAGTAGGCCTCTGCAGTGTGGATCCATACATAGTTTGATGGCTACCGGTTCAATGGACAGGGCATCGAGTAGCAGGGAGATCGGGCAGCCCTGTTGTGTGCCCGAGTGGAGGCTAAATGGTGCAGATGTCGTGCCATTAGTGGTCACCGTTGGGTCAGTATATAGTAGTCGAATCAGGCTTATCAAAGATGGAGGGAAGCCATAGTCTGCGAGGGTTAGGAACATAAAATCCCATTGGACTTTGTCAAAGGCCTTCTCAGCGTCGATGGCCAGCATTGCAACGTCTTCCGGGTCTGGATCACTCTCAATGACATGCAGCAATCTACGAACATTATCGTTCGAGTGTCGCCTGGTGATAAATCCAGTCTGGTCCTTGTGTACCAGATGCAGAAGGACCCCCTCGATCTTTTGCGCTAGATATTTCGCTAGAATTTTGGCATCATAATGTATTAATTAGTGAAATTGGCCGAAATGATCTGCATTCATCGATGGGGAAACCTTTCTTATGAAAAACCAAAATATTTGCTGCCAACATCGATTTTGGAAGTTGGCCTTTCAGAGATGCCCCTGTGATGACCTCTCGTCTGGGGGCCATGTCGTCGGCCAAGGAGTGGTAGAAGTCCATAGGGATTCCATTTGGGGCCGCGGCTTTCCCCGGTGATAGGGAGTGGATTGCTCTTTCTACATCTGCAGCTGTTATTGGGTCGCATAGCATGTTTTTTTGAGCTTCGGTCAGTCGAGGAAGGGGAATGGAGCTCAGGAATTGTTGCACATTTTGTAGCGGGATATACTCCAGAATGACGTATAGGTCGGTGTAATATCCGGCGAAACAGGCATTAATGTCTCCGTCTCCCAACAGGGGGTTTCCGTTCTTATCCCTGATAGACAATTATCTGGGTGGCTTGTCGTTGTCTTAACGCTAACGCCATTAGTCGTAGTGGCCTATCACTCTCGAGGTAATATTTCTAGGACCTCCCTGGAAAGGATTTCTGAACTCTGGTAGTTGCTATTTGCATGATTTTGGATCGGAGAGTGAGCATGTGCGTCAGGCTTTTGGTTATGCCTCTTCTCCAATGTAATGAGTTATCTGGTGAGTTGTGCTTCTTTTTCTTTCCATTGTTTTTATTTGTGTGACCATCTTGATATGCATTGGCCTCTCACAAATGGATTGTTTATTTGTATAGAGCCTATACACAATATGTTTCAAAGCGCTTCAAGGAGGGAGGGAACATGGGAGAATATAATTACATTCTTACAGGTCCTTGAAACAAATCAGAATGTGAAAATAACTCATCATATAAGATAGTACAAGTGCATGGAACAATAAGGGAGAGGAGAGGAAGGGGGAAAAAAGGAGACAAGACTAGCAGTAACATTACTATGCCTGACAATTGTTGCAGTGCATGAATGACAAGAGGGGGAGGAGGGGAGGTGAGTGGAGAGAAACGGGTAAGCAGAGGAAGAGAAGTGACTATCTAAAAAGGTCAACGACTATTGAAGGTAGTGCTGGGGAGGGAGTGGGAGGAAAAGACAAAGAGGTAAGGGGGAGACAAACGAGCTGTTATCATAGGTCGAGGGACAAATGATAAGAGTAAGTGCTAAGATAAAAGAAAAAGGTGGGGGAGGTGCAGGGAGGACAAGATGGCTGTAAAAGGCAGGCTGCTACTATTACTATGCCTAAAGGCAATTGAGGTAGTGCCGAACTTTCACAGGACAAGAGGAGGGACAGGAAGGTGGGGAGGGCAGGCGGCTGCAAAAGACAGGTGGCTACGATTACTATACCTGACGGCAATTGGGGTAGCTCCGATCTTTCACAGGACAAGGGGAGGGACAGGAGGGCAGGTGGCTGCAATAGATAGGCGGCTATGATTACTATGCCTGGCGGCAATTGCGGTAGTGCCAGAATTTGACAGGAGGGAAGGAAGGAGGGCAGGGGAGGGTAGGAAGAGGGAGGTGAAGGGCGGGCAAAGGGCAAAAAAGGCAAGCAGGGGGGTCAAAGACTCACAGGGGCAAGGGGTGGGGCTGCAAACACTCACGGGGGCAAAGAGTGGTGGGCTGGCAGACACTCACAGGGGGCAAGGGGTGGAGGGGCGAACACAAAGCGGCATTGCGGCATACCATGGTGGACAGTGCCTTAGTGAGAAGGCCGGCTAAAGCCTGCCGGGATCCAATTGGTCCAGGTGTAGAGAACAGTGGCCAATAGCAGGGCAGGAGTATGCAGGAGAGGCATACCACACACAATGGAACGCCGGCTGCCATCTTGGAAGTGCTGCAAATTCGGCAAAAAAAGAGCAGCAACGTGTAGCAGCAGCAGTAAGGACAGATTAAAGGATCCATTGGACAAAATAAGTCAAAGCCCGCTAGCGCGATGACAAGCGCTGTAATAAAACAATTTTGAGCCAAAAATAAAAACATTTTTTTACAGAATCCAGCGATCTTTTTAAATTGCTTGCTCACGTTGCCAAAGGTGCCCAGAGCACTGTTGAGGGCATCAAAGACTTTAAACGCGTCCCAGCATGCATGTGTATCATATGATTGGTTTATGTTGTGCCAGAACTCACACATATCCGCCCGAAGGTGATCCACAAAGTCTGGGTATGTCAGCGCCCTCATGTTCAGACGCCATGGTATGAGTGTACAGGGCGTGTCTGGCAGTGTCACCTGGAGCTGCACCGGAGCATGGTCCGAGATGATGATAGGCAGAATTTCAGTTATGCTCTGTGTGTATGGCATTATGCGAGATGGCCCAGTAATCAATTCTGGAATCGCTTAGGCGACAGTAGTATGTGTAATCTCTGCGTGATCCATGGATATGTCTCCAGACATCTTTCAGACCCAGGTCAGCTAGGTGTGTAATCAAGGTGGTCTGTTTCCTTCATTTTATTGGGTGAGCCGCGCTGGTGCTTAGGTGACCTAGCGTGGGGTCAATAGCAACATTAAGGTCGCCTCCCACAAATGTCAGATTCCCCAGGAGTGGAGCACATGCGATTAAGGTATGGGTAAAAAACGATGGGTTATGATCATGATGATGTGTTATTTATAGAGTGCCTTAATCCAAAGCGCTGCATAGAGCACATATTTACATACAATATCACCCAACCGAAATTGGTACTCATTTATCGACCTCGGAAGGATGAAAGGCAGAGTTGACCTTGCCGGGATTCGAACCTGCGACCTGCAGATCATACGCAGATCGCAGCAGCGAGCGCTCAACCGGTTGAGCTATCTTACCAGCTGTGGGGGCATATATACATTGTGGGGGCATATATGTTCAGAAAGGTGATCAGATGATGGTGGATCAGTCCCCTGATAGCAATATATCTACCCTCTTTGTCTATGATTGTGTCCCTGACTTGGAGGGGGACCCCGCTTGTTGACCAAAATGGACTCCCCTCGCCTGCCCTGGCACATGGTCTGAGCCGCAATGCCCAGCCATCCGCGTTCAGGTTTCCTGGACTCAATATCATTTAAGTGAGTCTCTAGCAGGTATACCACATTCCCCTGGAGTTCTCACATGTAATTCAAGAACAGTCTGCTTTTTATAGGATGCCCCAGCCCTTGGACATAAATAGTGTGAGTGTAGCCATTTATCGTACAGATAGAATCATATTTGCAAGTTTGTGCCCTTTGGTTTTCCATCTCTAATATTAGAACACATGGTTTCCACCTTGTAGGTTCCCCTCCCTTTAATACCAGTTATAACTAATAACAGATAGAACCATACCACACAACCAATAGGGGGTATACGTTCCCCAGGAACATTGGGATTGATCAGGTCTTTCCCAATACATGGCAATAAAGCCCCTGTATGGCTCCAATGGGTGGAGGCTGCTGGAGCCGCACCCTTTCCCCATGTAAACCTTATCCTCTGCCTGGAGACACACGTCCTCATAGCGATCAGGGAACACGTATTGCTCAGGACGTGGGGTGACCTGGATCCTCATCTTTACTAGGGTGTCTCTACAGGGATACACTGTACGCGGTGATAGCGGTTGGACGAACTCTAGTGTTATCTTAGGGTTAATTTTCAGTGTCCAAGTCTAGGTGGAGCTAATGTGGCTCCGGATGCTGGAGGTCTGGACGTACCCGTTTGTCGGGGTCTCTCTCCATAGATAGTTGTCGGCTCAATTGGGGGCCAGAAGATGCATGTCGTCGGTGGCTGGCTCATTACCCACTCTGGTCACCCCCTCCCCATCAGAATTCCCACTCCCTCCTGTTAGTTTCTAAGATGTACTTTATTCAAATCGCTACTCATTTGCAGGCAGAGGGATCTTTCTCAGGTTTCTTTCATTGAGCGGTCTGGTCCTCGAAGGCCTTTCCCTGCTCGTCGGTTTCTGCCCAGGGTCTGAGAGAACTCCTGAGCCGGCCCAGGCAGCAATGATGCTCGAGGTCTCTGCATGTCACCCTGGGGGAAGTCCGTCGGAACCAAGGTCTGTCTTTGCAAAAAGTGCCAGGCATCTTCTGGGGTCCTCAAACGAGTGCCATTGGTGGTCCAGTTGAATACACCAGACCGCAGGTAGTGTCTGAGTTCTTTACCTTTAAGTGCTTCAAAGATAGGATTGAAGCCTTTCCGGCGGCGTGAGACTTCCGCCGAGTATTCATTGAAAAGGCATACCGAGGCGTCCCTGATCTTTATTTAGCTCGCTGTTCTGTACGCCTTCAGGATGGCCATTTAGTGCTGGAAGTTCAGTAGTCTGAGTGTTTTCCCTCTGGGTCGCTCACCTGGAGCTGGCTTGGGGATCTGCGCTCGAATTCTTTTGATTAAATATTCTCGAGGGTTGTCAATGTGGAGCACATCTTGTAGAAAATGGTACATAAAAGCTTCGAGGTCTGGGCCCTCTGCGTTCCCTGGTAAGCCGACCAATCGAAGATTATTGCGTCTTTATCTATTTTTCTAACCCTCCAGTTTGACGCCCAGATGCTGCACTTCCCGAAAGACACTGTCTAGCTCTGTTGCCGTGGTCTCGTGGTTATCTTCCAAGAAGCTGATGCGTTGTTCATGGTCTGTGGTCCTTTCAGCCTGAGCGTTGAGTCTTGTCTGGACATCCTGAAGGTCCTGTTTAATGTCTTGGACTGTTGTATTAGTCTCTTTAGTCCGTTGGCCAATTATTTTCATCTTTGCCAGTATGGCTTGGAGTTGTGCTGGGATATCCGTGTTTGTTTTGCGGCATGTGAAGCGGCGTTAGGGCGGAATCACCGGTGTGGCACAATGGTGTGGGTGCACTGTTTCAGGCTGTGCCGGGATGCGTCGGTAGCATAACCCTGAAGCCACATATGTATACAGTCCTCCCAGGGTCCACCCCTAGCAATCCTGTTCTAGCTCAGGCTTGATCTTACGCTGTGGTGGGGGGGGGGGGGGAACACACTCGTCATCTGCTCTCCTCCATTTGGGGTGGTGGGGGCCAGATAGCGCAATGTTAGTGCGCGTGCGGAAGTGGCTGTTGGCTGGCGTGCGGCTGGCTATCTTGGGAGCAGTTCTTGGTGCATCCGCTGCTGTGTGTGTGTGGGCTGATGGCATGTCTCACTATGCCCCCCCTCCCTCTATGGGGGCCTGGCTATGTCGTCAGCGTTGTCTTCCCACTGGGTGCCCCCACATGTCACCAGAGTCTTCCATCCAGTGTGGTCGAGCTCACCGCGCCTTTCAAGAATACGAGGCAGTGTGAATGCCCGTAGAATATCCCCTTCCTTGCACCTGTTCGGCCTGCTCCACCTTCTCTTACTGCCCGGAGAGGCGCTGAGCTGTGAACGTGGGTGTGGGGTTGCTTGCCCGCTCTGGCTGCTGCATCCCAATGTTCTGTGTAACGGCCCCAGCAGACCCTGGTGCTGGTATCCGGGTGTCGCCCTCTTCACCTCATATCAGCTACATGGAGGCTATTCGGTGGTTGTGTTCAAGTGGGAGCACTCCTTGTCTTCTGGTCTATGGGTACGTCACCCCAAAATCCTCACATAAATGGTTAATAGCTCTGGGCTTGGATTGTGTATACAGTATATGGCTCTGCAGGCACGGTTGCAGCCTCAGGCGTGATCGGTGGTGTAGCAGCCCATACAGCTGTGTGGTCCTCTTAGTTATAATTTATGTTGCTACACATGCCGGCCGCCTGCTCTTACTTGGCACTGTATCCCTCGATGGTGTCTCTGCCAGCATATCAGCTGCACCGTTTAGCAGGTAGGTCTGGTCACGCTACTCATGATCCCGGGCAGCGCTTCTCAGCCCCCGGGTACTTTGCAGCTCGAGGTCGGTGGTGGTGGTGGTCCGTTCCGGGACTCTGTGCCCCTCCAGGTCTCTGGCTCTGCAGGACTCTGCAGCCTCACATGGCCATTGGTGCCCTTCCATCCGAGCGTAGCTCAGCGGTTACCTGCGGCGTCTTGACTGTCACAGTGTAAGCAGGTCTCCTCCCGTCCATGCTGTCAAATATAAGTTATGAGCACGGGCGGGCAGGTTCCGTTTTGTCTATGGTGTCGGCAGTGAATTTTGACCACGGGCTGGCAGACGTTATTTCAGCAGCATTGTCAGTGGTCTTTCATGGGCACTCGCGGGGCGACCCAGTCTCATCTCTGGTGGTGGGAATACAGTTTTAGGCGCCATATCCGTGCAGAGTCAGCCATTCCATATACGACATTTGGACTCGTTTTTCCCAGCACCCGTCACCGCTATGTTTCTGCTTCCCAATGCATCGGTCGGTTTGGCTATCAAAATCTGTTAGTAGGAGAGAATCATCAGTGGTTTTCCAGCTTCACCAGAGCCTCAGCAGCCCGTGGCCATCTCGCTCTGTCTCACGAGCACCCCCCCCCCATATATGTTTAATATATGTGTTAGAATTTGGTGCCAAAAGATGTATTACACAAAGACATTGTCTACACTGAATTTCAGACTTATGACTTATCAGACTTATGAATTTTACTCTTCAGTGGGTGGACAAGCCCATCTCTAGTTTCCACCATCTGAATAACATGGCATCCAATACCCAGGAAAGATGGAAGGGTTGACGTATGTGACCAAATTGGGTCAGGAGTTCGAAGAAACACTACACTTGTGCCACACACAGTGTTACAATTTGACCATATCAGCAGCACTCCTTTTAAAATGACTTACCTTAAGTAACTATAATGTCCTTTTCCCGTCCAGAGAAAGTCTTACCTTCAATCACCAGTTAGTATGCAAACGTGCCAACCCTTGGCAATTCTAAAAATATTCTAGGGAATTAAACTGACAGAAAAGAATATCAGAAAAGCATAATTGTTCTTCAGGGCCATTTCTTTTCAATGCATGACTTTCCCTACTGCCTTTCTCGTAAGATGGCAAGTCCTCTGTGTCTTGAGTAGGGGGAAATAAAGCACAGCAAGCTACAAGATTCTCAAAAAGGTTTATTTCAAGGGTAAAAGTGAAGAGTACTGCAAAGGATTATAAAACGAAAAGTGGCTTTTCTGGCGAGGAGTTTTCAGGAGTCAGAAGGAAGAGAGAAAACAAAGGTGGTCAACAAAAGGCGCCTTTGGGGGAATGGAGAGGGGGGCTGGAGAAGTTACCCACAATTGCATAGTTCCCCAAATAAGGACACAATGTTTATGTTTAATATTTATAACGCACACCAGGTACCCGAGGGCGGACAGGCGCTGACTAACAGACAAAACAAAACATCACAAAAATACTTAAAGGATCAGGTAGCTTCTTTGCATAAGCATGTGGGTTCAGATAAGAGGGAGGATGTTTAAGAGAAAAGCAGGGTCTTCAATTGCTTCTTAAAGAGTTCTGTGGAGGTTATGGTTCTCAGTATAGGTGGAAGAGCATTCCAGGCCATGGGAGCCGCTAGGCCAACGGCCCCAAGCCGTGCCTTATTAGAGTTACTATGAGGAACTTTAAGAAGATTGGCATTGTCAGATCTTAGTGCCCTGGTATTATTTTTAATGACGGTGGCTTCCGTCAAATAAGTTGGCATTTGACCCATAATACATTTATGTGTGATGAGAAGCCTGAAGGACACCCTTGCTCTAATGCCAGCAACTCCACCCTTTTCCACAAACTAAGAGCGTCTACAATAGATTAAAGCTTGCAGAGTTTGAAACCACACCGTTTTTCTTGGGTATGGGTTGGAGGAAGGCCTTCATGTTACAAGGAACTTAAGATGGGAAACATCTAAAGCAAACAGTGCAAAGTATCAGGAGCAAGCCAATATATAAAGGGGTACCTAGTCTAAAGAGTGTAAATCCAATAAACTAAAGAAAGTTTCACAGTTGTCCATCAAGTGTCATGTTCAGCCAATTTCTCAATGGAGTGTTGCAGCACACTTCTTTCAAGTTGTCCAATGTACTGTCATTGCTCACGTGCATTTCACATTGTTGTTCATGGTCCTTGCTTGCCCTGGTTACTTGGATTATCCCAAAGGGCAGAGTGATGGCGTCATGGAAGGTGTATTTATCCACTGTCTTGCGCAGAGTGTGAATCATTGCTCAGACATAGGAACTTACATTCCCCAATGCCCTCCATATAGATGTAAGCTATATTTAGCAAGCCTCTACAGTTTGATGGCGGACGTGCTTGTCCACTAGTGCCTGTGCTATAGATCCCAGCCAGCTCTTCAAAATGAAGGTTCCATTAATTGTGAAGACTCATAGCTACCAGTCTGATCTCTGTACCACAGGTTTTTCAAACTTTCCTACACTTTAGTCACAGACACCATCCAGCTATAGTTTCAGAAATCTGACACTTTCCTTTTCTTGACCTGACTTCACTTTGCCTTCGTGGATTGGCTTGAGAATTGCACCCTCCCTCCCATCCTCTCTCTGCACTATTTACTTTAAACTTTAACAAATGCCATCCTAGCTTCCCAACTCAACAACCGCACGCTGAAGCATTTAGTGTGCCCTTATATAAATGGGTTAATTAGCAGCATTAGTCAGTATGGTACTGATTTGTGGAGCGGTTTACTGCTTGCGTCATTCTGTGTGTTCAGTTCTCCTGTGTGTGCCTAGTTTGTGCAGATGTTTCAGCAATGCAGTTTGCAAACTTTGTACCATGGCTTTGAAATGATTTGAAGGTTAACTTTGGCTGCTGATGCCTACACCCGCCCCACCTACACCCCTGTACCTCCCCACCCCTGATTTATTTTATTGGGTTGGACTATACCTCTGCTCTTGGGACCACCACCTGTTTCACTGGTCTAAAACTGGCAACCTAAAACCCTCGGCCACAGATCTTGTACGGCAGCCTGGGGCGATGGAGGACTGCCTCGGCCAAGAAGTGTTGACAGCATCACAGAGTGGGTGGCTTACCCAATCCCTAAAACACCCCAACCTGCCATCAAGTTGGTCAAACTGGTGGTATTGTAACACTTCAGATAAGTTTCCAGTTTCAAGCCAAAACGGTGATGAGATGGTGTATCTCAAATTCTTCAAGTGGTTGGGAAGGGGAGCGCCATAATACAAGAAAGCAGCAACACATCAAAAAAACATTAAACTCCAAATGAAATAATGTAACTTTTACAGTAATTATGCTCTTTCCAAACCTTACCCCGCTGATGAACTATAAATTACATGCATGCTACTGGCAAAAAAATATTCACTAAGCGAAAAAGCCAAACGGACAGTATAACATAAAATGGAAATATTTACCTGTGTCAGATTTACTTATGATGGAGGAATATGAATAGTTTGGGGTTGTATAATCACTGACGCAACCAACAGAACCTTCTCTTGGAAGAGGCCCTATAAATCGCTCTTGAGAGCCGTCTCCAAGACCACCACTGTCATTTGCACCCGAATCATCCTAAAACAGGAGGACATCATTCCTTAAAAATCTTGACTTTCAACCAATACGTCAAAATACAGACAAAAATAAAAAGTACTAATAGGATTCCAAATGAAGGCGATCAAAGTACACTGCACCACATGCATGTACATGCGCACCAAACAACGGGTACTGTTTTACAAATGGCCATTTTATATTGCAACGAAACCTTTGCATATGCATGGAGATCAGCTTGTGTTTTTCAATTGTTGATCAACCTCTTACTCTTCTTATTTTCTCATGTTAATGACGGATAATGATGCTAATACCCAATACTTGCCCTGTCAGACACCCCAAAGCTTTTAAATCCTACATTTGAATTTTGGATTCGTTATTGGGTTTTATATAGCGCAAACCTTGCTAAGAAGCAACAGCACACATAATAGGTTGTTGAGACCAATATATGAGGTAAGGGGGTGGTATGTGGTCGAGGGTATTCAGGAGGTGGGATGTGACAGGGAAAGCAAGGAGCCCAAGCAGCATCTGGTTATTAACTGAAGAGTGAGGTCTTGAGTTACTTCCTGAAGTGCAAACGACATGGTGTGGTCTGGATGGACACTGGGTTCGAGTTCAAGTAAGCATGGGTATAGAAAGAAGGTATGTTGCCTCTTTTCCCCTGCTCACTAGTTTCATATTGGGCATTGCAGTGGCCAGACTCCTGGAGAAGTGTGCCCCCCGGGCTGTACCAACAATCGTTGCCTTGCAAGTAATGCAGGTATTCTTAATGATTATTCTGGCTAGATTGGCGAGCCATTGCAACTATCTTAGGATGGGAGAATAGTGGTCAAATTTGTTTCTGGTTGAATCATGGCATAGCATGTTTGGAGCCCTTAATTGAAACCAAATTAAAAACGAGTGTGGGAGCCCCTCTACTGAGAAAGAACACAGGCCAAATACCCTATTTTATGGAATTGTTTCCACTCGGGAGGGTCTGCAACCATGTTTTAGCTCGCTGCACCCTTCACAGAGAAGAAATATGCATTTGCATATCAGTCTGGTCAAATCCAAAAAGGCAGGCCAGCACCAAAATGCAAGGCAGATATCCTCCGAACAAGAATACCATCAGGAACCCCAGACATGTGTTTCGGCCTTGTTAGGGCTCCTATGTGAGATGAAGGTGAGCCTCTCTAAGGCAAAGTCAGCAAGGGGTCCACCCATTTTTAGCAACATGGGGTGTCACCCTAAATAAGCCACTGTGCTTCTGTGAAAGGTACACCGAGCTAAAATGTGGTTGTAGACCCTCTCCAGAGTGGGCACCTTCCCAAAGAATAGGTTATTTGGCTGTGTTCGTTCTCAGAAGAGGGTCTACCAGATCCTTTACAATTTTTAGGAACTTGGGGTGTCACCCTAACTTACCCAGGGTAATCCAGACATGGACCACTTGCTCGCTGTGCTTAGAGAGGCACAGTTTCACCGTACTCATGAGGCCCGACTAGGCCGAAAAAACAGGTGTCTTGGGTTGCTGTTGGAACTCTTGTTCAGAGGAGACTTGCCTAGCATTTCGGTGCTGGACTGCCCAATTGGGTGGGACAAGTCCGATAAACAAATGTATATTTCCCCTTTGCGAAAGCTACAGTAAGCTAAACACATGGTTTAGCTATATAACAGGTTATTTGGCTGTGTTCGTTCTCGCTAGTGGGGCTCACAGACATTTTTTCCCAATTGGAACCAGGTGTGTCACCAGAACGCTGGTGCAGAGGGCATTTCTCTCATCGATGTGGGAGATTAACAAGTTACTTACCAACTGTAACGTTCTTTTGACTGGATGTTCCTCCCACGTATTCCTCATCTTTGATAAATCCACTTCCAGCTTGCTGGCCTCGTATATTTTTTTCCACAGTAGATGGCGCTGCACGTCGTCGTCCCTCGAGTCGGTGTACCTAGAAGGCCTCTGTATCAGTGCAGACGTCACCGTAGGTATAAATAGTCTTGCACAGCGTCCGTTGCTCAGTTCTGTTTTGAGGTGCTGTGTTTGCCCAGTATGAGATGGTTAGTACCCTTGAAGGAGCGTAGGCTGCAACTACAAGGGAAGTTTTACTGAGGGGAAGGATGGGATGGACGATACGGAATACGTGGGAGGAACATCCAGTCGAAAGAACGTTACAGTTGGTAAGTAACTTGTTCTTCAAATGGATCGTGTCCTCCCACATATTCCTCATCTTTGATAGACTCCCAAAGCAGTAATATGTATAGGAGGCGGGAGTAAAACCTAATGATCCTTTTAAAGATGCACAGAGTGCCACACAGCTTTCCCAAATTAAGGCTCCTGGCTAGTGGAGGAATCTAGACTGTAGAATTTGGTGAAAGTATGTGCAGACGACCATGTGGCAGCCGCGCATATGTCTTTAATTGGAACTCCTCTTTGGAGGGCTGACGAGGCTGCGATACCCCTGGTTGAATGAGCCCTGAGGTGTTGAGGAAGATCTTTTCCGGCCAATTTATAGCACTCTGATAGTCCATATTATCCACCTTGAGATGAGCTGTTGATAGGTATACTTAGTTTATGTCCTGCATACCCCACAAACAACTGATATGCTTGTCTAATCCTTGCAAGTCTGTTAATGTAAAAACTCAAAGCACGCCTTGGATCCAGCCTGTTCAGCCTGTGCATGTGCAATCTCTCTTCCTCTTTCCCTGGGTGAGGAGGAGGATAAAATGAAGGCATGGTTATAGTTTGTGTGATATGGAATTCTGAGGAATTCTGGAAGGACATATGGCTTCACTTGAAGAACTACCTTATCTTTGTGAAAGATGGTATGTGGAGGTTTGCAAGCTTGTAGTTCGCTCACTCTTCTGGCAGAAGTTAAAGCCACTAGGAAGACTTTTTAGAGTGAGAAACCTTAATGGACAGGAATGAAGAGGTTCAAATGAAGTACCCATTAGACATTTTAAGACTAGATTTAAATCCCACAGGGGAACTTGAAAATGAGTTGGGAGAAAAACATTAGTCAACACTTTCAGAAACTGAATGAATGAAGGCAACTTGAAATATGAAGGTTCCTCAGCCGTGAGTTTAAAGATTGATAGCACGGTGGGGTAACCCTTGATTGTGCCAACTTGAAGGCCTGAATTTGCCAAATATAGTAGGAAAGTTAACACCATCGGTCTACTACATGAAAAAAGGTCCATATCCTTATCTCTACACCAGCTACAGAATTTATTCCAACGTCAGCAGTATAAAGATTTAGTTACTGGCCGAAATCAACACCTCCATTACGTCATCCAGGAGGTCCCAAACCTTGTATCTGAACCTTTCAGAAACCAAGCGTGAAGGTTGAGAGAGAAGATCCTTTCTTTGTGGAAGATGAATCGGAGGACAGATGGACCGGGTACCACCTTCTCCTGGCCCAATCCAGGGCAATTGGAATCATGGGTTTCTGGAATCTCCTCAACCTCCTGATCACTTGAGGAATGACAGGGACTGGAGGAAACGCATACAGAAGTGGAAACTCCCAGTCCACCACAAACGCATCTCCTAGAGCTCCTCTCGTGGGAAATTTCCTTGAGCAATATGGTTCGCATTTCCTGTTGACACTTGTTGCAAACAGCTCTTCCTGAGGGGTTCCCCAAAGGGCGAAGATCTCTTGAAGGACTTCCTGAGCCAATTCCCGCTAGTGGGAGACTGGTCTGCCTGCTCAGAGCGTCCACTGCCGTGTTCTTCTCTCCGGCTAGGTGAACTGCCGATAGAGAGACTCCTTGAATTGCCCAGAACCAGAGCTGCATTGCCTCTCTGCGCAGTGGCAGTGACTCTACGCCTCCTCTTTTGTTGCGGTAGTGCATGGCCACTGTGTTGTCCATCATTATCAGAACATGTGTTCCCTGTACTGATGGCAGGAAAGCTTTCAGTGCTAGCCTGATTGCCCTCAGCTCTAACAGGTTGATGTGTAGTCTGGACACCAATGGAGACCAACGACCGCTGATGGTTAAGTTGTTGGCATGGGCTCCCCACCCAGTGAGTGAGGCATCCGTGACTACTGTTATTTCCGGCAATGGTTGCCAAAATAGTTCTCCTTTCAAGATGTTCTCCCAACGGGCCCACCACTAAAGGTCCCGTGCTGCTCTGTTCGGGATTTGTAGGTGATCCGACGTGCTTCCTGAGAATTGCGACCACTGGGTCCTTAGCGCCCACTGGAGAGATTTCATGCTCAGGCGAGCCTCTGGCACTTGAAAAATGCAGGATGCCATGAGACTGAGTAACCTCAAGAAGTGTAGGCTGGTAGATGCTGGGCATTTTGAAATCTGCTCACCATCTGAAGAATATCTTGAACCCTCACCTCTGATGGCGAGGAGTTTCCCAGGGATGTGTCCAGGACTGCTCCAATGAACTGGAGTCTCTGTGATGGTATCGTCTGACTTCTTTAAGTTGAGGAAGAAGCCCAGCGTGTGGAGGAAGTGGCAAACATAATCTAGATGGACCTGCACTTGTTCCGGGGACACTGCTCTGATCAACCAGTCGTCCAGGTAGGGGTAGACATGAATCCCTTCCCTCCTTAGACTTGCTGCCACGACCGCCATTAACTTGGTGAAGGCCCTTGGGGCGGAGGTCAGCCCAAATGGCAGAACTCGAAATTGATAGTGAGAACTGCCAATGGCGAACCTCAGGTACGTCCTGTGCTTGTGATAGATTGGCACATGAAAGTAAGCATCCTGAAGTTCCATAGATACCAACCAATCCTGAAACTGGAGAGCCTGAAGGATCTGAGAAAGGGTTACCATCTTGAACTTGTCCTTCCTGAGGAATTTGTTCAATTCTCGCAAGTCCAAGATGGGTCTTAATCCTCCGTCCTTTTTTGGTATTAGGAAGTAAGGGGAGTACCAACCCTTGTTCCTCTCCGCTACAGGCACTGGTTCTATGGCACCTTTCTCTAGCAGGTCTAAAATCTCCTGCATAAGGAGCGGATCTGGAAACTTTAAAGAGTTGCTCCCCGGTGGATGACTCTGAGGAGTGTGTAGGAAGGGCAGGCAGTAACCATGGGCAATTGTCTCCAATGCCCAAGCATCTGACGTAATAGCCTGCCATTCTGTCAGATGTTGAGTTAACCTGCCTCCTACTGGTGTTTTGTGTTGAGACCTCAGAGGGGTTTAGGAGCAGCTGACGCAGATGCTGAGGGCAAAGCAGCACCTGGTGATGCAGACTTGGTACCTTTGACTCATCCACTACGGGTGAATCGTCTTTGGCCCCCTTGAGCTGGCTGCCCTCTGCCTTTTCCGAATGGGGACGTACCTGTGGGGCTGTTTGGAGTTTGACGAATTGCAGCCCCAAGGGATTTGGCTGCCGCCTTAGAGGTTTGAAATTTCTCCAAACTGTCATCAGCTTTCTTGCCAAATAGAGAGGTGTCGTCAAAGGGCATATTCAGAAGTCTGGCTTGTACATCAGGAGCAAAACCAGATTTCCGCAACCACGCAAATCTGCGGATTGTGGTACTCGCCACCATGGCTCTGCTGATGCGGTCAGCAGAGTCGAGACCTGTTTGGAAGGACTTGCACATCGCATCCTTCCCATCCTTGATAGTCAAGAATGCGTCTCGTTCCTCCCCTTCTGGGAGACGGTCAGCCGCTGATGAAGCTTACTCCTAAAGGGTGTGGCTGAATCTTGCTAGCGTGCAAGTGGCGTTAACAGACTTAAGTGCCATGCTGCATGCCGAGAAGATCTTTTTGGACATGGCATCACATTTTTTTTGTCGTCTCTATCTTGTGGTATACTGGGATACGCCGATTTACTGCTTGACGAATTCGCAGCCTGCACTACCCAGCTTTCTGGGGTCGAATGCTTACTCAAGTACAGAGTATCTGAGGCCGACATTCTGTACTTCGCAGAGAGCTTTTTGTTTACTGCAGGGATAACCTCCGGTATTTCCCAATTTGCAGCTATTTTCCTCTGTAATGCTGCATGAAACGGAACTAAAGGGTCTTCTTGAGGCCCTTTATCTAAGATGTCAGTTAAATCAACAAACATTTTCCACCCTCTGAGACACGGACCATCCCCCTCCCATATAAACATATATTGCTTTAGCCCAGCATCCATAGTTTAATTTGAAACAATCCAGTTTCATATTGCCATACCTTTGGATTATAGTAGTGTCACTTGTGGTGCACTCCACTCAGCTTAATCAGCTTAATCATAAGCATCCTACATCGGGCAACAACACTTATTGCGGCATAAGATCGGGACACATTAGTGTGGCATCTACAAATTCATCCCATATAGAATAAATTGTGTTATCCTCGCTATATTCTTGTCTGCGTACCCTTAGCTCCCTTTCCGCCACCGTCCACTTTACCATAGTCCCAGTCCATGTTGCCATCGATATTGGTGAGGACGCTTTCCATTGTATCGCAATTTGTCTCTTAGCTGGAGTAATCCCCAACAATACCAATTTCGTTTTAAGCTTATCTTTTTTCTTAGTAGGCACTAACACTAGTAGACATAGCTTAACAGTCGGGATTATCCTCCAATTAGCAAACTTCCCTAGTTCCGCAATAACCGCCTCCCAGAACCCATGCACCAGCAGACATTCTCACCACATGTGTATGAAAGTATCTCCGACAAAACCACATTTAGGACATTTCTCTTCTGGGTTCTCCCTTATCTTACCCATCAGTTTTGGGATTAAGAACGCTCTTTGAAGGCACTTCCAATGTATCAGTTAAAAACACTTTACGTGAAACTTTAGTGATTTCACTTGCTCGACTCCAGTCTGTCTTCTAATGGGGCTTCCAAGTCCGTTTCCCATTTCCCCTCTTAATTTCAGCGCAGAGTTGTGGCGTTTAATGAAACATACTTTATATAATTCAGTTATCGCCCTTTCTCCTGTGCCCAATGCTAGTATCCTGCCATCCACTTCATGTACTGGCGGTTCCTCCGGGAACGTGGCCAGGTTTTCCTACATTTGACTGCTCATTCAGCATAGATCAGAAAACATGCATTGCCCAGGTTTAGCATATTGCCCAGATCCTCCATACTTCTAAATCTATCTGCTCCAAACAGTTGCCTCATCTACTAACGCGTACTTCCCTTCTATTATCTCTGCCCATATAATATGGGCGCTTAGAACATAGCACATTGTCACATAATGGGAGGTAAATACATGCATTTCTACCCTTTTATTTCGGTGCGCCCTGACCATACCTGTTGCATCGCCCCCAAGTGCATAGGCAATTCCAATATCCTTTATTTACTTAGGAGCAGTAGACTTTATAGTGCAGTAGGAGGAATCAGTGCCCTCAACTTCGTCACTACATCTTTTGGATCATCAGTTGTCCAAGGGACGACATACTGTAACAAAGTGCTATTTTCATGAAGCACAATCCATAGAAAAAAGTCACAATAAGGTGTATGCATATTTATAAATATTCATAAAACTAATGGCAATTAGATTTGATAGTACATTTGCAAGACAAAAGTTCATATCCATAAAAAGCGAGGAAAGTGAGAACATTCATAAAAATATACATACCAATGTAAACAAATGAAAATCCGATTAAAATTAAGAGTCATAATACTTGATAATATACTACAGTGCAGGGATCCAGTCCCAAATGCTTAAAACCAAAAGGAATACACTACATAAATGTAAAAAACACGAAAAGAAAAACAAAAACACCAGAAAACTTCAGGTAGAGCCCTGCCATTGCAGGACCACAAAACCATGAGGCACATTTTTACTACCCATCCGCGAGCGTTGTCCTGTAATACTACAAATCGAACTTTGTTTTGTAGCCTGGAGAATCAAATTTGGATAAACAAACAAGATTGCTCTACGTAAGCAGTCAACATCACATGACGGAGCCATCGGTTTTGTTTTAAGATAGAAGGTCCCCAATAAGTTATCTGCAGTTCATGTCCGTTTCACAGTTTAACCCATGGCAGAGTACCCCGATTTAAAACCCTATTTATTACCCGTTCCATGTTTGCGTCTCGGACATTTAAAACCCAAACCTATATGCCATTTATCACTTGGGACACTGATGTTGCTCGACATGCATAGAGGGCTGCATTGAACAATGTATATACCAACATTTCATATTTATACAAAGCATCACCTATATAGATTGCCGCATATTGGTTTGAGTATGTATGATCAGACGCCCAGGTCAAGTCAGATAAAATAAAAAAAAAGATTCCTAAAAGATTAAAAGTGGAGACTAACTGTAATAGTTGATTACCAACCAAAAATCTCAAATTAGGGTTCTCACACCAGTCCACCACATAACTTTAGATTTACCTTAATTTTGCACCAAATTATGCTCTTCACAAAAACAGCATTAAGGCTAGCTCTGTTTTGACCATGATGACTGCATCCAATCACAAAAAACAGCCATGGGTTAGGCTGCCGCTTTAACTTGGGTACCTCCAGTGCTACATGCAACCTAAAATCGAAACCATTCACATATAAAGAAAAATAAAGGAGATGAATCACAACCTTGACATACTCCACATGCGACTACAAAGGGTCTAGGCTGCTGGCTGAGTGATCCAGACCTCAAAACCTCACAATTAAGTGCCATAGTACATTTTGAGAGACCCAATGGAAGGCCTTTATTTAAAGCCAATGTCTACTTCCTTTAAAAAATACTTCTAAACATCACTAAATGTAGGGTGAGTCATTGATCGACTGCACATTTACCCCTTGGAATACCTAACTGAGCAGAGCAAATAACCTTGCTCTCAAATACCCAGTCCCAGAGCTCAAGCTGTATACCCTGTCCAGTAATATGGAGTGAAATTGGGCAGTAACACTTTGTATTAGCCCTAGCACATTTTTCCATGAATGTTGCATAAGCAGAGAAGCAGCAATACAGTTTAAAAACCTTCTACAAAATAGTCCCCCAGATCGAAGGTTCAACCTTGTTTGAATCTGCACGGCAGGTATGCAAACTGAGCCCAGGGCTTTCATCTTTTTCTGTAACTTAATACCATAGGAAATGCCCTGCAGGGTGAATACTACATACCCACTGTCAACCTCAAGGGTTATCCATAACTCCCAAACTTCCCCTCGATCTTTGAGGTGAAGAGCCAGTTTCACAGTCTGACACAGCAACATTTTTTTTTTTAAACTTCAGTTTTTATTGAATTTTCATTGAGAACGTCAGAGAAAGGTTACAACGTAAATATCATCAAAACATACTTTACCCCCCCTGACCCCTCCCAACCTCGTAACCCGCTAAACAATATAATGGCTCTACCATTTTCACTTAAACCTCAAAAGTTTTCCTGAGGGTGGTTTACAGTTTCTATGATTAGTGTGGCTTTCAGTTCGTGTGTGTTGACCCATTAAATCGGCATGGTGCACGGTCCTGGCTCCACCCCCCTCCATGAACCGGACAATCCCAGGTCCCACCTATTGCAAGTACTTTTCACAGAAGTAAGTCCATTCAGTTTGCACAGACCCCGAGTCACCATATATTGTAGCTGTTAGGCGTTCCATCAGATCCATACTTAGCTGTATTGACCCATACTTTCTTAGATGGAGGTAGCTCTCTTCCACTGTATGACCAGGCATGCCCTACCCGCAAGAAGCAGAGCGTGCACCATTTTCGGTAATTATATATACTCCCCCTCCTGTAGCCCAAAGAACATCAGCATCAGAGTTTTACGTCTCGTGATCCCATCCAGGTCACTGATCCAGCCAAGGACTTTATCCCAGTCGGACGGGACCACTTCACAACCCCACCAGATATGCCAATAATTGTCTCTTACCACACCCGTGCCAACACAGGGCTCACACGATGGAACATTTTGGCCAGCCTGACCGGGTCATACTGCCACCTATGTAATAATTTAATGGCATGCAATTTGTACTGGCAGGAGATTGAAGCCTGTGAGGCTCCCCGGCATATTCACTGCCACATCTGGGGGGGAGGTCGGGGGGAGGGGGAATGGACCACCTCAAGGTCTCCCTCACATCTCTGTCTCAACCTGTTGGAGGATCCCACTCTCGTGTCCACCAGGGCCCTGTATAGAGAACCGACCAATCCCTTACAGCCTGCAGCAGTATCTAGAATCTTCTCGAAAGGTGCAAGATCACTCTGGATCTTTTCTCTCCAGACCTCCCTTGTGAAAACACCCTTCAATTGCAGATACAAGACGACAGACCTTGCCCAACCCAGGGCCTCCTCCAACTCCTGTAGCGTGATAAACCTGACATTTCTCCACAGTAGTCCAACCCTTTCCAATCCTGCCTCACTCCACAGTTGAAACCTCTCAGGGTTCGGAACAGCATCCCTGGGACCCAAAGATGACCCAAGGGGCAAAGGCCACGTTGCGACACCTCCCATACCTGCTCCTTGGCGCTCGACACTCCATTTAGTGCACAAAATGGGGTGTTCTCTAATCTTCTAAATAACAGGTTATCCTCCTCATTAACGTATCCCTGATGACCCACAGCCAATTCCCCAACGTCGCCAGTCTTAAGTGATAGTTAACAAGGCCCACTCATTGCAAATCATCCCTCCTTCTGAGATGTGGATTCAGGATCCTAAGCTGGGAGGCCTTTTAGTATAGTTGTAGGTCTGGGAGACACACTCCACTCCCTATCCTTAGAGATACTCTGCCACGCTAGAGCCCCTTGGTTGCTTCACTTGCCAGAAAAACCATCTGAGAGTACCATTGGTCCTTCTAAAGTCATTCAAACTCTCCAGTAGTAAATCTACCAGCCCAAGTACACCACTACCCACAGACACTAACACAGGCTTCACGTTCAAAAAGGTATCTATACCAGAAGTCCAAAAAATCATAACCTCTCTAAAACCCTCTAACTGCAAAGGGGACAGCTGCCCAGCCCAGATTATTAAAGATGCAGCTAGAGACCTATCCCACTTCATCACTAAACTAATACATATATCCTTCTATAATTCTGTACCCAGCAACCTGAAACAATCGTGGGTACTCCCACTTCTAAAAAAAACAATCACTAGACCCGGCTATTCCCACTAAGTACATACCCATCACTACGGTTCCATTTTTGCTAAAAATCCTTGATAGAGTTGCATACCTGCAAATTCAGGATTATCTAAAGACTAACCAACTGCTAGTAATACGTCAATCTGGCTTTCGAACTCAACACGGAACAGAAACTGCCCTCGTTGACCTCAAAAGACAGATTGATATTAAAGATAAAAGGTAACGCCGCCATCCTACTCCTAGACCTTTCAGCGGCCTTGTGATGCCGGAAATGCATCTGAGGGACAGGGCCTCTGAATCCTTGTCCTTTTTCTGTTTTTACCGTGTGTTCTGTCATGTTTTCTGCCCAGGAGTCCATGAGGGACTCCTGGCAGTGCAGCTCTCTTTTGGTTTGGTGAACAGACCCATGGGATACCCTTATGGCACCCATGGGTAGGGGTACAACCCTGTGCCCCTAGTGTATGTTTTTGGGCACCTGTGGGTGGCCCACAGAGCAGGGTATGGGCTGGTGGCAGCTCCATGCTGAATTTGACAGGTGCTCTGGGTGTCCTCCATTTTGGGATACCCAGGCCCTGCCATTGGAATCAGTTGATTCCTGATAGGAAACAAGATGGCCCCTGTGGCCTCTTGCTTTCTATTGCCTGTTATCTTGTTTTTCCCAAAGTCCTGGGAAGCCCTGACTCTGTCCCTTCCCCCTGACTGGCTGTTGGGTGGAAGTTCCATATATGGTGTTGTTGTAAAGGCCCAGCTAGACTGACTGGAGCCTTCCCAGTGACTGTATGTTATGGGTACCTCCTGTGGGTGGGACCTGGGTGAATGGAGTGTGTGACCAATATACACTCCTTGTTGTGGTTGTCTGGTTTCTGGCATGAGAGACAAAGACTGAGACAGCCCTGCCCGAAACTGGCCTGAATGCAGTGTGTAGTGTTGAATGGCTGGGTACTTGTCCCAATCCACATTCCTTGTTGTGAGTGTCTGAAAGGGAGGAGTGTGGCCTGAATGCACTGTGTGCCTGATTGGCTGACTGACTGCATGAATGCCCTTCTGTGTGATTGGCTGCTGTGTGTGTGCCAGCAGTGTGGATGAGAGACAGAATAGTATATCTGGGGACCTCTCACCACTGGAAATTGTTCAGAAGCATTCAGAAGCTGAGTCTCCACTCAAGAGTAACTGGATTTGCTGATCCTCGACGTCCAGCTGGAAGAAGAAGACTTGCTGTGGCATTTGCTTCGACGGAACTGAAGGTTGTCGAAATCGTCGAGGACTGACCCGAGAGAGGACCTGGTAAGGCGCCCTCTTCCCGTGCTCCGAGGGACCATCGAGCACCGCTGAATCTTCGCCGAAGCGCCCTGGAAGTCAGACCCTCGAAAGGCTGCCGACCCGAGACGGGACCGCCGAGGAGATCGAAGTGAAGCACCCGGACATCGACGCTGTCGAAGTCCATTGCCGTCGACCAGGGTTCGCAGGTCTGTGTAACCGCTGGAGGCCCGTCGAAGTTGTGTTGCCCAGCCGTGGGAACCACTTGACGCCGTGCCGCCGACGACCGGAGCCGTCCGCTCCTTGCCTAAGAACGTTTCAATCGAAGGACTCCCTCGACCGCATCGTCGACCGCTTATCCTGCCGGAGAAAGTCGAGGACGACCAACGCGCCGAGGAGAAACCTGCCGGTGGGTTTCCCGCCACCCAACGACCTCAAAGACTCGGACGACTCGACGCCCTTGCTGGGCTCCCGTCTCTACAATCTTTGCGGTCCAGAACTATTGTCATCGAGGTGCCCCGCACACCTCCGCCTTGCAGGACGCCGACGCCCCGACGCCGACGAGCACCGCTCGGACGAAGCTGCCGCCTCTTCGACATCGTTCTACCTCGTTTGTCGACGGACGTTCGACGCCCCGTGCCTCCCGCTTGAAAGGGAAGGCATTCAAGAAGGGCCGTCGATTCCCCGTCGCCGAACCCCGAGGTCTTCGACGTTTCTCTACGCCTCTCGACGATCCGTGACTCCTGCTTAAAAGGGGGTCATTCAAGAAGGATCTGTCGACGCCTCTTCGAAGAACTCGACTCCACCAGGTACATTGGGGGGGTAAAAACATTGTAGGAGAGAATAAGACTGTTGAACAATATATGGACTGGGCTTGTGTCATATCCCTTTATTTTACAGGTTGCCCAGGTGGGGGGATCTCCACACAGAACTGTGTCCAGTGGTAGGGGCCAGTATTCTGCCTATTGTTTCAACCCTCTGTTATCTCTCCTCTCTCTATTGCTGGTTTCCTTCTTATTGATCTGTGTGCCATTTTAACAGTATTGTGAATGCACTTTAATGAGGTCTAATATTAGTGGTACCACTTTAGAATTGTAGATATTTACCATTGCTGATTTTCCTGAGCACAAAGTGCGTTATTGTGATAAGTGTACATAACCCTTGAATATTAATTATATAAAGACTGTGTTTTCAGTAATACAGTGTGTGGACATTCCTTTGTGGGGGCTTGGGGATACCCTGTACTTAAGAACCAGCCTGCATCACCTCCTGAGAAGCTAGGCCTTGATTGCTCGTCCATCGCTACCGTAATCGAGAATCTTGGCTGGGGTCTTCTGTGCCTCTCCTCTACCATATAGAGAGCGGAAGTACAGACCCCCCCACCGGTCTTGACAAGCTGGTGGCAGCGGTGGGATGCTTATGGTTTTAAGACTCAGTGTATAACCGTGCCACTTACAAAATATCCGCACTTTATTAGATTAAGGTTTGGGTGTGTACCAAATAACTGCATTACAGGCAATGGAGCCCATTGCAAATGGTAAATTGACTCGGATGAGCTTAGAGGCTCTCCAGAGTGCTTGTGAAGCCAGGGAGTTGGACTTTGTGGATAAGTCTAGGGCTGAGCTGATAGCTGCCCTGGTGGACTACCAGACTGATGGTGAAACCCTTGATGAAGGGGGGGATGCAACCAGTGAGGACTCTGCCCCTGGGGTTGTCGCTGAATCTGTTTCTGGGAATGCCACCATTCCTGCTGCCTCTGTTCCAAACCCCAGCAATTCCATGGAACTTGAGTTATTAAGGATGAAATTGGCCTTTGAATATCGCAAGTTGGAAATAGAAGCTGAGCTTAAGAAAGAGGAGCTGGCACAGCAAGTGGAACTCAAGAATAGGGATCTTGCGCTCAAAGACAAGGACACTGAATGTCAGAGAATCCAGCTAGAGAGAGCTAGAGTGGAGACTTCAGCTAGACCAATTGAGAGTGGCAGGTCCCCAGCCACCAAGTTTATGAAAGATTTGGTTGGTGTGTTTGTGGAGGGTTCAGATATCCTCCAATGGATTGAAGCGTTTGAAATGGCTTGTGCAATTCATGATGTAGATAAAAGAGATTGGGCTAAGTGTTTGTTAAGCAGAGTGCCTCAAACTGGATATGACTGTATTCTGAAGCTGAGTGTGGAAGAAAGGGGTCAGTATGAGTGTATGAAGTCTGCTTTGATTGCCAAGTTTGGCAAGACACCTGCCCAATACCTTAAAAGGTTCAGGGAATTTAAGAAAAGAGAGAATGTGTCTTGGGTTGACTGGGTGAGTACTGCGCACATGAACATGATGGGGTGGATTGATGGATACAAGGTGAAAACTTTTGTTGAGTTGTCCCACCTCTTGTTTTTTGAGCATTTTTCTGAAGCCTGTTCACCGGAGCTGCGTCAGTATGTGGCTGACCAGAACATTTTGGACCCCTTTAAGCTGGCTAGGTTGGCTGACAAGTGGGTCTCCCACCGGGTGTCCCCTAAGGACTCCAGTGGGAAGGACAAGGACAAAGAAAAGGGGGCCTCTCAGAAAGCTGAGGAGTCCCAAAAGCAGTCACAGTCGGGTAAACCAAAACCTTCCTCTCCTAAGACCCAAAAATCTAGTGGGGATAAGTCCTCTGTGGGTGGGAATAAGAGTAGTGGTCCACCTGCTGCAAAGCAGGCTCCCAGTGGTTCCAGTACCGTACCCCGCACTCCTGGCACTTGTTGGGATTGTGGGGCTCTGGATCACAAAAGGGGTGACCCCAAGTGTAAAGGTAAGGCACTTGGAGTACAGGCTGTCAGCCTGACCTACCCTTACCCCGTGTCTGAGGTGGAGGCCACTGTCCTCCCCTCCTCTACAGGAATCACATTTGGTGCTCCAGTAGAGATTTCCTTAGTGTCCCTTGGGGCCTGGGACCAGTACGCAGAAGTACTGGCGACTATCCCACAGAACACCCGTAGATTTTTGAGAAGTGTCCTCTTGAATGGCCAGCCTTCTACTGGTTTGAGAGACACTGGGGCAAGCATGACAGTGGTGGACAGGACCCTGCTCAAGCCAGAGGACTATGAAGGTGCTCCTCTGCAAACCACCAGGTTAGCTGGTGGGCCTCCCAAATTATCGCCTGTAGCCCTAGTCACACTCATGATTGGAGACAAGACAGCAAAGCTTCCTGTCCTGGTTCAGGACAATGTCCCTGCTAACATTCTGTTAGGAAATGATCTAGTAGAGTTGGGGTTGATCTCGGATGGTCTTCCCATGACTGCTGCTGCAGTCACTAGGTCACAGGTGACACCGGGTCTGGCTGTGAGTCAGGTATCCGAGCCAAAGGCGAGGCCTAAGGCAAGAAGAAGGAAGACCAAGAAGGCCACCTCTGTGGAGGGAACACCTTCTCTTCCTGCTGTTCCGACAGCACCCAATGGGATCCATGCTCCGGACGGGCTGGGTCCAGCGGAAAACCCAAACTCAACTCCTGTGGGAGAAGAGACAGAAGACTCTCCTGTGGGAGAGGTTCTCAACCCGGAGGATCATCCCGACCTTCAATGCTTGTTAGCTGAAGGGGGACCCTCCCGGGCAGACTTCTGTAAGGGACAGAGAGAGTGCCACTCTCTCGAGGGCCTGAGGAAACAGGCCCTGTCCCAGGCACAAGGTGAAGTGCCTAGGACATTCAAGATTTATTGGGAGGGTGAGCTCCTTGTTAGTGAGCCCACTAAGCCCGAACCTGGTGCCCGCAAGAGGTTGGTGGTACCCCAGGTTTACAGGCCCTTCCTACTGCAGTTGGCGCATGAGGTGCCCTTGGCTGGTCATCTTGGGACCAAGAAGACTAAGCAGAGGCTCTCTGCCCATTTCTACTGGCCACGGATGGGAGTAGAGGTGGAGTCCCACTGCAGGACCTGCCCAACTTGTCAGTTGTCTGGCAAGACTGGAGGCAGGGTCATTGCCCCACTGCAGCCATTACCAGTGGTTGGCACACCATTTGAGAGGGTGGGCATCGACATCGTCGGTCCCCTTGACCCTCCCACTTCAGGTGGACATCGGTTCATCCTGGTCTTGGTAGATCATGCCACCAGGTACCCTGAGGCAATACCCCTTCGGACTGTTACTGCCAAGGTGGTTGCCAGGGCTCTCCTGGGCATTTTCACCCGTGTTGGATTCCCCAAGGAGGTTGTCTCTGACCGAGGATCCAACTTCATGTCTAGTTACATGAAAACCATGTGGAAAGAGTGCGGGGTAACCTACAAGTTCTCCACCTCTTACCACCCCCAGACCAATGGTCTGGTTGAGAGATTTAACAAAACTCTCAAGGGCATGCTAGGTGCTTTGGAAGAGCCCCTAAGGAGGAAATGGGATCTCCTCCTGCCATGCCTGCTGTTTGCTTACAGAGAGGTACCTCAAGAGGGTGTTGGTTTCAGCCCCTTTGAGTTACTCTTTGGACATCCCGTGAGGGGGCCCCTCGCCTTGATCCGAGAAGGCTTGGAAGCCACCCCTCCAGGTCCCGCCAAGCAAGTGGGGGACTATGTGTTAGGCCTCAGGCGGAGGATGACACAAATGATGGGTCAGGCAACAGCAAATCTCAAGGCCAGCCAGGAATTGAATAAGTACTGGCATGACCTGAAAGCTTCGCAAGTGGATTGGACTCCGGGACAGGAAATCCTTGTGATGGAGCCTACCAAGCCTAGAGCTTTGGCAGACAAGTGGACTGGACCCTTCAGGATCATCTCCAAGATGGGCGAAGTCAATTATCTGGTGGACATGGGAGCCTCTGGGGTAGCCCCCCAGGTATTCCATGTCAACAGGCTCAAGCCTTTCCACAGGCGAGCAGAGGTCTCATGTCTCTTGCTAGCTTCAGGGCAAGAAGAGGATGAGAGTGAGCCCCTTCCTGATTTGCTGCATAGCAACCCTCAGGATGGCTCAGTGGAGGGAGTACAACTCTCTCCCGATTTGACAACAGAGCAGCAGAGGGCCTGCCGGGCTTTGCTCCAGCAGTATGCCCCTCTGTTTTCACTGACACCGGGCCTTACACCGTGGTGTAAGCGCGAAATTGACACTGGTGACAGTGTGCCTGTCAAAAGCAGGAGCTATCGTATGTCAGATACCGTCAAAAACCACATCCAGGCTGAGGTCGCCAAGATGTTGGATCTGGGTGTTATTGAACCCTCCACCAGTCCCTGGTCCAGTCCAGTGGTCCTTGTCCCCAAGGCAAGTTCCCCGGCGGGTACCAAGGATTGGAGGTTCTGTGTGGACTACCGAGGAGTCAATGCCGTCACCAAAACTGACGCGCACCCATTGCCCAGGGCTGATGAGCTCGTGGACACTATAGGTGCTGCCAAATTTGTGAGCACCTTTGACCTTACCTCAGGCTATTGGCAAATAGCTCTGACGGACCATGCCAAGGAAAAGACGGCATTCTCCACACCTGAGGGACTCTACCAGTTTAGGGTCATGCCCTTTGGGTTGAAGAATGCCCCTGCCACCTTCCAGAGATTGGTCAACCATGCGCTCAGTGGGCTGGAAGCCTTTTGTGTGGCTTACTTAGACGACATTGCCGTCTACAGTTCCACCTGGGAAGAGCATTTGACACATCTGGATAAGGTGTTGCAGGCCTTGAAAAGGGCTAACCTCACTATCAAGGCCACCAAGTGCCAGATAGCTCAGGGGAAAGTTACCTATCTTGGTCATGAGGTAGGAGGGGGTCAAATCCAACCTCTCTCCAGTAAAGTACAGGACGTACAGAACTGGGAGACTCCCACTACTCAAACCCAGGTGAGAGCCTTTTTGGGCCTCACTGGGTACTATCGCAATTTCATGGCAGACTATGGAACCATAGCTGCACCCCTGACAGCTCTAACTTCACCCAAACAGCCTAGGAAGGTTAATTGGACTGAAGACTGTCAGAGGGCCTTTGATGGCTTGAAAGAAAGTCTGTGTAGGGCACCTGTGTTGAGTGCGCCTGACTACAGCCGACCCTTTATCGTCCAGACGGATGCCTGCGACACCGGAATTGGAGCTGTCTTGTCCCAGTTAGATGACAAAGGGAGAGAACATCCTATCATATTCATCAGTAGACAACTCAAGGGTAGAGAACTTAGGTGGGCTACTGTTGAAAAGGAATGTTTTAGTATAGTTTGGAGCCTTAGGCGTTTTAGGCCCTACCTTACGGGGTCCACCTTCAAGGTCCAAACAGATCATAAGCCCCTGAAGTGGCTTATGCAGATGAAGGGTGAGAATCCGAAATTGCTCAGGTGGTCGATTAGCCTACAAGGGCTAGACTTCACCATAGAGCACAGACCAGGGAAGAG
The DNA here is from genome assembly GCF_040938575.1 of Ambystoma mexicanum. Taxonomy (NCBI): domain Eukaryota; kingdom Metazoa; phylum Chordata; class Amphibia; order Caudata; family Ambystomatidae; genus Ambystoma; species Ambystoma mexicanum. Next base: position 741,815,079 of record NC_090934.1, read on the forward strand.
TCACGATAATGCAGATGGCCTTTCCAGAAGGTATGTTGACCGTCTGGATGAGGGTGTCTATCCCGTGGGAGATTAGGCACCCTCCACCTCAGTCTGGGGGGGGCGACTGTGATGCCGGAAATGCATCTGAGGGACAGGGCCTCTGAATCCTTGTCCTTTTTCTGTTTTTACCGTGTGTTCTGTCATGTTTTCTGCCCAGGAGTCCATGAGGGACTCCTGGCAGTGCAGCTCTCTTTTGGTTTGGTGAACAGACCCATGGGATACCCTTATGGCACCCATGGGTAGGGGTACAACCCTGTGCCCCTAGTGTATGTTTTTGGGCACCTGTGGGTGGCCCACAGAGCAGGGTATGGGCTGGTGGCAGCTCCATGCTGAATTTGACAGGTGCTCTGGGTGTCCTCCATTTTGGGATACCCAGGCCCTGCCATTGGAATCAGTTGATTCCTGATAGGAAACAAGATGGCCCCTGTGGCCTCTTGCTTTCTATTGCCTGTTATCTTGTTTTTCCCAAAGTCCTGGGAAGCCCTGACTCTGTCCCTTCCCCCTGACTGGCTGTTGGGTGGAAGTTCCATATATGGTGTTGTTGTAAAGGCCCAGCTAGACTGACTGGAGCCTTCCCAGTGACTGTATGTTATGGGTACCTCCTGTGGGTGGGACCTGGGTGAATGGAGTGTGTGACCAATATACACTCCTTGTTGTGGTTGTCTGGTTTCTGGCATGAGAGACAAAGACTGAGACAGCCCTGCCCGAAACTGGCCTGAATGCAGTGTGTAGTGTTGAATGGCTGGGTACTTGTCCCAATCCACATTCCTTGTTGTGAGTGTCTGAAAGGGAGGAGTGTGGCCTGAATGCACTGTGTGCCTGATTGGCTGACTGACTGCATGAATGCCCTTCTGTGTGATTGGCTGCTGTGTGTGTGCCAGCAGTGTGGATGAGAGACAGAATAGTATATCTGGGGACCTCTCACCACTGGAAATTGTTCAGAAGCATTCAGAAGCTGAGTCTCCACTCAAGAGTAACTGGATTTGCTGATCCTCGACGTCCAGCTGGAAGAAGAAGACTTGCTGTGGCATTTGCTTCGACGGAACTGAAGGTTGTCGAAATCGTCGAGGACTGACCCGAGAGAGGACCTGGTAAGGCGCCCTCTTCCCGTGCTCCGAGGGACCATCGAGCACCGCTGAATCTTCGCCGAAGCGCCCTGGAAGTCAGACCCTCGAAAGGCTGCCGACCCGAGACGGGACCGCCGAGGAGATCGAAGTGAAGCACCCGGACATCGACGCTGTCGAAGTCCATTGCCGTCGACCAGGGTTCGCAGGTCTGTGTAACCGCTGGAGGCCCGTCGAAGTTGTGTTGCCCAGCCGTGGGAACCACTTGACGCCGTGCCGCCGACGACCGGAGCCGTCCGCTCCTTGCCTAAGAACGTTTCAATCGAAGGACTCCCTCGACCGCATCGTCGACCGCTTATCCTGCCGGAGAAAGTCGAGGACGACCAACGCGCCGAGGAGAAACCTGCCGGTGGGTTTCCCGCCACCCAACGACCTCAAAGACTCGGACGACTCGACGCCCTTGCTGGGCTCCCGTCTCTACAATCTTTGCGGTCCAGAACTATTGTCATCGAGGTGCCCCGCACACCTCCGCCTTGCAGGACGCCGACGCCCCGACGCCGACGAGCACCGCTCGGACGAAGCTGCCGCCTCTTCGACATCGTTCTACCTCGTTTGTCGACGGACGTTCGACGCCCCGTGCCTCCCGCTTGAAAGGGAAGGCATTCAAGAAGGGCCGTCGATTCCCCGTCGCCGAACCCCGAGGTCTTCGACGTTTCTCTACGCCTCTCGACGATCCGTGACTCCTGCTTAAAAGGGGGTCATTCAAGAAGGATCTGTCGACGCCTCTTCGAAGAACTCGACTCCACCAGGTACATTGGGGGGGTAAAAACATTGTAGGAGAGAATAAGACTGTTGAACAATATATGGACTGGGCTTGTGTCATATCCCTTTATTTTACAGGTTGCCCAGGTGGGGGGATCTCCACACAGAACTGTGTCCAGTGGTAGGGGCCAGTATTCTGCCTATTGTTTCAACCCTCTGTTATCTCTCCTCTCTCTATTGCTGGTTTCCTTCTTATTGATCTGTGTGCCATTTTAACAGTATTGTGAATGCACTTTAATGAGGTCTAATATTAGTGGTACCACTTTAGAATTGTAGATATTTACCATTGCTGATTTTCCTGAGCACAAAGTGCGTTATTGTGATAAGTGTACATAACCCTTGAATATTAATTATATAAAGACTGTGTTTTCAGTAATACAGTGTGTGGACATTCCTTTGTGGGGGCTTGGGGATACCCTGTACTTAAGAACCAGCCTGCATCACCTCCTGAGAAGCTAGGCCTTGATTGCTCGTCCATCGCTACCGTAATCGAGAATCTTGGCTGGGGTCTTCTGTGCCTCTCCTCTACCATATAGAGAGCGGAAGTACAGACCCCCCCACCGGTCTTGACAGGCCTTCGACCTGGTCAACCATAAAATACTCTGCAACCACCTCTCATCTGCAGCTCACTTCTCTTCCTCCACTGTCAAGTGGATTCAGTCTTTCTTGGCTAATAGAACCATGAGGGTTTTTTCATCAGTAGCAGCAGCAGACCCCATCCCTATTACTTGCGGTGTCCCACAAGGCTCTTGTTTCCCCCACTTTGTATAACACATTTACAAAGCCTCTCTTTAACTGGACCATCTGGGTGTCACCTATAACGACTACACAGATGACACCCAGATACTCCTCACCATCTCAGGTAACTAAAGTGCTGACGTCATCCGGATTAACAAAATCTTCGCCAACATTCAGGCATGGATGGCCACACACGGCCTCTGCCTGAATGATGAGAAGACTGAGCTTCTCCTTGTCGGGTCACCTAATAACCTGCAGAAACTCAGCCCCAATTACAACATCATCATTGATGGCAACACAATTCCCATTGTTAAAAATGTGAAAACCCTTGGCTTTTATCTCAACGCCAATACCAACTTCTCCAAACAAGTTAATATGACTGCCTCAGCCACTGCCTACACTGGGAAATTGATCAGGGCCTGTAGACCTTTCTTATCCATCAATAGCTGCCTCACGCTGGCTAGGGCTCTCATACAGTCTACATTGGACTATTGCAATAGCCTGTACCTAGGTGCTATCCAATCCATAATCAACAAATGCGCTACGAGCAGCATTAAACGTCCCCAGGCGAGAGCATATCACCACCAGAATATCCTTCAAATGGCTCTCTATACAACAAAACATTGACCTAAAAACCATATGCCTCACTCCTTCAGGAAACAAGTTATTGGGTGGTTACTGGAGAAAAACTAACTCTACCATCTTCTGTTTCCTATGCCTGACGATACTGCTTTACCCTAACTATCTTGATGCTCATTGTAAACTGTATAAATTGTACAAGTTGCACAAATGTATAGCTGTAAATTGTATATATTGTTTTTGTGTAACGTGTCCGGAAGCGCCCTTTTACCTCTGGGTCTGGAGCGCTATATAAATAAAATAAACAAGCAATAAAGAAGGCGTTGGGATCTGTATCAGGAGCATTTGAAATAAATATAGGAACTTGGGGAGTACAACCATTTTAATTGCGTTCAGCCTCCCCATCCGCGATACGGTCAACTTGTTCCATTTCGCGAGGTCTCTCTCCACTTTTGCTGTCAGAGGGGGGAAAATTGCCTCGTAGAGGCCTTTAAGCTCTCTCGTGACATTAATCCCCAGGAACCTTAGTGTTCCCAAGCTCACCTTCATGGCCAGAGGGAAGAATCGCCCCCCCCCCCCCCACCCTCGCCATCCATGCTTCTATCCAACGGGAAGAGGACTGACTTGCCAGTATTTATTTTGAACCCTGCCAAACAGCCGTACCCTTCAATCAAGTCCACTGCCGCTGGGACCGAGGTCAGTGGGTTCGCTACATGACATGTCATCCGCATAGAGACCCAATTTATAGGTCTTACCTCCCACCGTAAACCCCTCCATTTGCAGGTCCTGTCTCAGTCGCTGAGCCATAGGCTCCAGCGAAAGCACAAAGAGTGGTGGAAAGCGGGCAACCTTGTCTCGTTCCCCTACCCCAGATGAAACCGCCTCGAGTATTCTCCATTCACTGCAAACAGGCCCTCGGGAGGAATAGATTGGCCGGATACCTTTTAAAAATCTCTTGCCCAACCCTACTTTCATAAGTACTGCCTCCAAGAAGTCCCACTGAACCCTGTCAAAGGCCTTTTCTGCAACAGACAGAAGTGTGGGGTCACCCTGCAGTGCCTGGGCCTCATTGATCAAATGGATTGTTTTCCTCATAGTATCTATCCCCCGTCACCCAGCCACAAACCCCACTTGATCGGAGTGCACCATATACAGAATATGCTCCTCCAGTCTTGCAGCCAGGACCCTAGCATAGATCGTGGCGTCTATGTTTAGATGTGAGATTGGGCGGTATGAAACGCAGGACTGGGCTCCCTGCCGTCCTTTGGTATCACTGAAATAAGAACCTGGGCAAATGAGTCTGGTGTTCTCCCCGTGTCCAGGATATCATTGAAAAGTAGTGTCAGAAAAGGAATGAGGACCAGTGAGAAGGTCTTATAGAATCCCAGTGTGAAGCAGTCCTCCCCAGGTGCTTTTCCCAACCAGAGGCGTCATATGGCGTTCTGAATTTCCTCACCCGAAATTCGGCATCCATGTTCACAGAGTCAACCCCAGATAGAGACGTCAATGTATTCATTGATCTCCCTAGTTGTGGCCTTCCCTTCACTTTCATATAGGGCCTCAGAATGTGGCAAATGACTCCTAAATCCCTTCCACTGTACTCTCACTAGCCCCCCTACCTTTGACCTCCATGACCCATCTGCCTGCCTGCTGTCCCCGTAGCCTTGTGGCGAGGAGGGTGTCCGCCTTATCTCCCTTCTCGTAAAACATTTGCTGAAGGAACTGCAGATTACGAACCACCTTCCCCCCTTCCACCACCAGCAATTTCAACTCTTCCCTCAGACCCCTCGCCTCCTGAATATGGTCCTCCCTGTTAGGGGGGGGGGTGGGGGGGTGACTGAGCACTTCTCTCAAGAGTACCTATTTTGTCTCCGAGTTCTTTCTCAATTAGTGTACGTTCCCTCTTCCTGCGGGACTCCTCCCTGATCAGCAAACCCCTCCAAGTGGCCTTAGCTGCGCCCCATACCGTCCCCCTTTCCACTTCACCAGTGTCATTGATGGTAAAGAATTCTTTAATGCCATTCTCAAGATCCTCTCTGAAGACAGGATCCTTCAACAGCGAGTCATTACACCTCCACTTGGAGTTCCTCAGGCGCAGCCTCCCCCAGTTAATGTACACAGATACCATGTCGTGGTCGGACCACGAGATCAGGTGAATCTCCGAGTTCCTCGACACCTCCCAAAGATCCCTGAAGACATACAGGTAGTTTATTCACTAGGAGGTACAGAGTAGAAAGTGAATACCCTCTCCTGTGGGTGGAGGTGCCACCATATGTCCCTTAACCCGAACAATTCCATGGTCAACCCCAACTCAACATCTCCCTGTCTCTGAGTCTTTGTCCCCTGCTTATCTGGCCCATCTGTCCAGACTTGCGTCCATCCACACATTAAAGTCCCCTCCCAGGATGAGGTGTCCCTGGCCTTCACCCATTTTTTTTTTTTAACAGTCTCTGCAAAAATCTCTTCAGACCTTGATTTGGGGTGCAAATCATTGCAAAGGGGACCCTTATTTTATTAATCAGACCAGCAATCAACACTGAGATCCCTTCTGCGTCAGACCAGACCTTAGTTACATCCATACAAAGCCCTTTCTAAACCAAAATCCCCACCCCCCTCCCTTCCTGGCAATACCCGACCACCAGTGTTCGCATTCCAATTTGCCCACGTGGGATCCTCCTTTCTTCACCTCTCTGGCATCTTGTTTCTTGGAGGAGCATAACATCAATGCCTGACCTTTCGAATTCCCTGTCGACCAGCGACCTCTTAGTGGGGGAGTAGAGTCCCTTGACATTCAATGTACACACACGCAAACTGTCCCCAATCCCTGCCCCTCTCAACCATATTCAAATCCTGTGTCCCGCCTAAACCGCAGAGCAAAAGCACCCCGCCCCCCTCATACCAGGAGACCAAACTATCGGTGAACATACCCTGCGCCGTTATGTATAAACTAATTCCCTAGTCCCCAATCTGCCGCCCCCTCACTCCGCAAGGCACCTGCACGTCCCCCGCCCGGTTACCATCAACAGGTGGGTCCGAACCACCAACCAAGCACAAAACCTAGGCCTCTCCACAAGACAACTCAATCTCAGTTGCCTTCAGCCAAATCCCCAAACCCTGAAAGACCCCCTAGAAAAGAAAATGAGCACTTTAAACATTTCTTAAACCTCACTGTTCAGCTTCAGCGAACCAAGCAATCCACGCCGTAAGGCCTCATCTCCTTTCGGGAGTTCCCAAAGGGGGTGGCCCCCTCATCCCCTGTCCCGAGACTCTGAGCCGCCTCAGGGAGTAAAATCGGGACGTGTTGGGAGGGGTCGTGTTCAACTTTATGAATTTCCTAGAGCCCAGAATCATCCTCCTCCTTGGTCCATTGATGCGCCAGCATCTGTCGCTATCCTTCTCTCCCTGTGGGACCTAGGCTGTTCCATCATGCGCTAGCAGCTCCTTCGCAGCTCTGTGCATCTCCTCTTCAGTCACAAGTCTGTGTCTCTGCCCATTCATTTGACTCCTCTAAAGTCATCATTAATGTCTACCTAAAAGGCAGTGTCATGGTCCAAGGCCCTCAGGCCAATCTCCTCTTTGATAGGCTCTTCCCTCGCCTCATCAATTTCCTCTCCTCTCCTGCTGTCCCCTTCTCTTCTCCCCTTGGCTACCTTGCCCTCTCTCTCCTCCTCCTCCACCCCTCCTAGGGCTCTTTCTCCTCCGCAGGGCGTACCTCTGATCTGTACCACTCCCCGGAAGGTCACTCAGACCTACTCCTCTTTTGAATGCCTTGTCTGTAGGCTCTCTCTCTTGCCTACCCATTCTCTTACTGTGGTTACCATCTACCGGCCTCCTGGTCAAACCACCCAATTTCTCTGAGTGGGCAGACCTCTCCTCCTCCCTCCTGGCCTCTAACACTGAACTCCTCCTCCTCAGTGACCTAAATATACATTTAGACTCTCATTGCTCCTCCTCTGTACTCTTCTGTGACCTCTGCGACTCACTCTCCCTGTCCATCCTCCCCTCTGGCCAGACTCACTCTGCAGGGCACACACTTGAATTCCTGATCTCCTCTGATCTCCCCCTCTCTGACCACTCCTCTCTTCTGGAGCGATCACTCCCTCCTCTCATCTCATCTCTCCCTCCCTCTTCCCCCCCCCCCCTCCCAAGCCAAGCCTACCCCAACACTGCCACCTACCTTCTCGGACATCCAGCCCATGAAGCGTGCGTCAGTTGAGGCTTTTGCCGCCACTTTCTCCCCCCCTCTCCACCTTTGGCTGTCTCACATCCTGACACAGCCCTGTCTCTGCTCTACTCTTCAATTTCTGATACGCTTGATGCTCTTGCCCCTTTCATGAGGATCCGTTTGAAGTCCAAAGCCAAGTGCAATTCCTGGTATGACTCCGACCTAGCTACACTTAAACGTAAGTGTATGGCAGCTAAGAAGAAATGGAGGACTTCCTGTTCATCCTCTGACAAACTGGCCTGTCGCCTGTTACAAAGGCAATACCGACTCTGTCCTCACCAAGAAGAGAGTCCACATTCAAGCTCGTGTCTCTGCGGCATCTAACAACTCGGCCGAACTCTTTAAAATCTGCAAGGAGCTGGCCAACCCTGCTGCAGTCTCTACCCAGTCTGTTGCCCCTCAGGCTCTTTGCAATGCCCTTGCCTCTCACTTCATTTAAAAAAAACCCAGGACATCCTGTCCACCCTCTCCACCCACACCCCTCCTCTCCTCTCCCCTCTCCTCTCCTCTCCATCTGTGCTTGCTGACCCTCCTTTAGCCACCCTCCCACCATCCTTCTCGCCCTTTCCTCTTTTCACCCCCGACGAGGTCGCCAGGCAAGTCCAATCTATGAAAGCCTTGTTCATCCTTGTTCCTCTAAAACCATCAAGGACCACATTGACACCCTTGCTCCGGCCCTGGCTGATTTTTGCAACCACTCCTCTGCCTCGGGATCCTTCCCCTCCCCTCTGAAGCACTCCTTTGTGCATCCTCTTCTCAAGAAACCCACAGCTGATCCTTCTTGTCCAGCTAACTATCGCCCAATTTCCATTACTCCCTTTCTTGGCAAACTCCTGGAAAAGTTGGCCATCTCTCAGCTTAACCTTCATTCCAATTCTGTTGGCTGTCTCCATGACCACCAGTCTGGCTTCAGAGCTGCCAGAAGCACGGAAACTGCTCTTCTGAACATCCGTGAAGATCTGCTCTCCAACCTTGACTCTAACATTCCCTCTGTCCTCATCCGCCTCGATCTCTCTTCTGCCTTCGACATGGTCAACCATACCATCCTGCTCAACCGTCTCCGTGAAAACCTGGGCATCACTGATCAGGCTCTGGCCTGGCTGACCTCTTTCCTCTCACATGGACCCTCCCAGGTCCAACTTGGGTCCTTCCTTTCATCTATCTTCCTCTCTACCTGTGGTGTTCCCCAGGGGTCTAACCTCTCACCCTGGCTTTTCAACCAATACCTGGCAACTCTCGCCCACTGCATTGCCACTTTCTGCTCAAATGTCCAGTGCTACGCTGACGACAACTCATTTTCAGGCTGCCCACTGTCACCTCCTCTCCCTCTCTCATCTCTGATTGCCTAATTGCCATTCAAGATTGGTGTTCCGCCAATGATCTTTGTCTGAATGCCATAAAGACGGAGATACTCCTCATCGGCACACCTTCACCATCCTTTCCCCTCACTCTCTGGCTGGCCTCCCTTGGCCCTCCTCCTACCCTCACCTGCAAGGCTAAGAACCTCAGGGTCATCTTTGACTCCAACCTTTTCTTTTCCGCCCACATCTCTGAGGTCTTGAAAAAGTCACATTTCCGACTGCATCTCCTCAGAGGTACTCTGCCTTTCCTCTCCTTCCCCCAGAAGCTCATGGTATCACAAGCTCTGGTTCTCTCTAGCTTGGACTATTGCAACAGCCTCTTTCTAAATCTACCTGCCTCTACTCTCCGCCCTCTGCAACTAATCCAGAACAAGACCGCGAGACTTGTCCTTGGCCTCAAGCCCTGGGATCGTATCTCTCCAGCTCTGAAATCTCTCCACTGGCTCCCAGTGGATGCAAGGATTAAATTTAAAACCCTCTGCATTGTACACAAGGCTTTCTGGGGCCTGGGTCCAAAATACCTTCAGCTATCCCTCCTCAAATACCTCCCCTCGCGAGCTCTTCACTCCTCTACCTCCAACTCCCTCAGGGTCAGTTGTTTTTCAAAGAAACAAGCTCGGGGTAGATCTCTGTCTTCAGCTGGGGTGTCCCTCTCGAACAGCCTCCTTGCCACTCTAAAACTTGAGGAGAAACATCTCCGGTTCCGGAAGCACCTCACGAACTTCCTCTTTTCTTCTGCCTTTGCTCCCACTCTCCCATGCTGATCTGTTCTCTCTTGGCACTGTGCACCTGGCCACCCTCTGTCCTTCGGGCCCAGGTACCTGCTCACCCTCCCACACTGCCACACTGCCTCCGGGCCACCCCTTGCACTGGGGTCTGTATCTGTACCCATACAGCCACCCCCCTTTTACTTCCTGCACTTATCAGACCTACCCTGTCTGCTGCCTTAAACCTAGCACTTGTAAATTGCTGGCTGCATTACCACTGTTTGTTGCCTTTATTATTTATTTATTGTTATTTATCTGTTTCTCCTCTGCTTCGCACTTTCCACTTCTCCCTCCCCTTCTCCCATGCACTTGCGCGTTCTCAATGTCACTGGGCCTAGTAAGATCTCTGTTTTGTTCTCCCCTGTTCCCCTCCCTTGCCTTGTCGCGCTCTGAAACACTTGTGTACGAGCGCAATAGAAATAAAATATCATACCATCAAGCTCAAAGGAGATGGAGAACGGGAATCTCCATCGATATCACACCTTTCCAGTTGGCCACTTCATCAGGGGTAGGCACAGCCGCCTCTGTGATGGTGAGAGAAGACAGGTCTTGGAAGATGGTGATTCTTGCCATACCCATCGACGTGCCCCTGCTCTTAGCCTTGTTGAGAATTTTAACCCTATCTGGGTAATTGTGGAATCGTGACAGCACTGATTTTGGGCCTTCGGCAGGGATCGCTGGCTCTGTGGACCCTCTCGATTGTTGTCTCATCAATTGATTTGTCTTGAAGGGGAGTTTCGTAATCTCATGTATAGCTCACCTGAGATCTCGTTCTGTCTCCCCGAACTCCCTCCTGTGGAATCCCAAAGAACCAGAGGTTGTTCCTCTTGTGATTCTCGAAATCATCCATCTTTAGCATCATATCAGCCTCTCTTCTCTCCAGCTTGCTCATCCGAACATCTGAGTTACGAGAATGTCCAGTGAGGACCGATTATGCTCCACCTCTTGCAGCCTCTCCTCCATATTGTCAAGTCTGACATTGATCTTGTTAAATTTGCCCCCTATGTCGGCTTTCATGCCCATGATTTCCTCCAGCAATGATGCAACATCCTTCTTTGTGGCCATTGAGTCTTCGCCTCCAGCCGCCATTGTCCCTCCCGCTGCACTATGCTCTCCTGCACCCATGCCCCTGTAAGCAAAATCCGAAAGCCGGGATTTGAAATCCATGTAGAGTTACATCTCATTGAGGTGGCCCCTGGGTTCAGACCTCACTTTGGCGTCCCAGCCCTTGTGGGAGAAGGGGCCAGTAGAGGACACGGACAGCGAAGGCTCCTTCTGGCTCAGGGTCGGAGGCAGGCCTCTATCCTGCTCCTCGACTGGCTCCTCTAGACCTTCCTTATTGTGTTGCACCAGGCAACTCCCGGGCTGCTTGTCACCACCCCCTTGGCGTCTAGATTGCACCTCCTCGAAGTGCAACTCCCTGCAAGCAGATGTCCCGTGCACTAGGAGCACAGTTCTGAAACCTCCAGGGCCGGGGAGGCAGTCACATAAGGCCCCCTTCTCCCCCACACACAGATGGTCCCGGTATGACCCTGGGTCCTCCACCTGGGCCTTCTCCAGAAAATGGAACTACGAGAGGAGCCCCCGCACTCCTGTATGGCACAACTGCACCCGCCTGGTCCAATGGCAGCTGATCCAGTGTCAAAAGAGGCGGGCACATGCCCTAGGGCTGGGGGTCCACACCTCTCCTCTTGCCTCTGCACTTTATGAGGCCTATCCTCTTTGTTCACCGTGGTCCTGGCCTTGTAAAAGGGCCCAGTGTCTTTCCGTGGGAGCCGGTGCTCCGAACCTCCGTAGGCTCCTGGGGGAGGGCGCTTCACCTCTTCACTGTCGTCCTTAGCCTCTGTCAACCATCCACGGCCTGGGCCATCCCGCCCCGCCCAGGACCCGCCCCGAGAGCCGCAGCTTACAATCTCTCAAGGCGTTGGGGAGTGGGGGGGCCCTGCACTTCAGTGCCTGTCCCGGTGCACACTCAGGGTCTCTGGACCTCTGGGCCCTGTCCAAGGAGGGAGGCACATGCCCCAGGTCTGGGGTCCCTCACCCCGCTGCAGCACTGATGCTCCCGGGCTAATTCGCACTGTCACTGCGGCCCGGGCCGTCCCTCAGTCTCTGCCTGCTGCTCCTGGTAGCACTATGTGGCGGGGGCTCGGCCGTACCGACCTTAGCTCTTCCCCTCAGTTTTGTGACAAGCTCCCCACAGGACCGGTCCCTCTTTGAACCACATGTTAGCCCCCAGGGGACCCACCTCTGGGTCTGTACAGCACAGTCCGCGACGCACCTTCTCTGCCTTCTGGCCCTTTTTCAGATCTCGCAGTGCGTTGGGCTCCCCGTGTAGAGCTGAAACTCCACTCCGGGGGCACCGATTTCTTTTGGTTTTTGGGCCAGTAGATACCCGCCGGGTCCTTGCTTCAGACTCGGGGTCCTTCAGACACCACGAGAGTCTCATGTAAGGGCAACCACACTAATTAGGGGCCCGGGTGATGGAGGAGCACATTCAGGCGACTTCCATCCATGTGCCCCTTCACAGCAAAGTGGTTTTAACATACTGTTGTATTTATACCCAATGATGGATGAGATTTATCCAGTCAACCCTTGATGACTATTGCTCAAAAACATACGTGATTTTTATTTTTTTGTTTGTACAACTGGTAGTCTAAAACAACCATACACAAATCACAATTACATTGATCACATTAATAACAGGAAAATGAGTCAGGGAGACAAAAATACATAAAACACAAATACACTCAAAAACTGTTGAAAAACATTCCCAAGACATATTAAAAAACCTAAACAATCCTGTTATCTCCCTGCCCCCGAAAAAAAGCAAGGGTTAAAATTAAATTCAATTTTAATTTTACACTTCCAGAACAGATACAAATATAAAGTGCAGCTTTATACAATAACAATCATTTCATATCAACAATCATACACAATTTGACACCCAGATCCTTAAGGGGTTTAAGAGCGAAATCTTAAATTAAAGTGCAATCATTTACCTTAGTCTACCCCCTGCCATTTACATTTGACCATGTACTTACATGACTAAAGTGCATTTTGTACACTACTTAGAAGCCAAACACTTCTCAAAATTAAAGTGCCAATGCTTAAAATAAGCTGCAATCAAGAAGCCAAATTCTTCTCAAATTTAAAGTGCCCATGCTTAGAATAGGGTGCAATTATGGTTCCAACCCTACAGTCCCTGTTATTTAACTACGTAATTCGATAAGCCCTGCTGCCTTGAGCAGTTTAATCACACTACATGTCAAACCTGTCACCTCCCCACTCGTAACTATTATACAATTCTAAGACATCGATATACTGCAAGTCCTACACGTATTTCGCCGACAACTCTTTTCATAATGGTAGCAGAGGTTAACATTTAATGATTACGTGAAATATTGTTTGGCGAACACCTTGACTTGTACAGCTGCCACACTCCCCAGCAGAGACATAAGGGAAGCGCTTTTGCCCAATTTCACCTGTATGTAAAACATTCAATCGCAATCTCAGAAACGGAGTCCTCTAATAGGAATTTAGAAACTTTTTCAGTTAAAGTGGCTGCGTGCCTCGTCTCTTGTCTACCAATAGTTTTCTCGTATAAACTAGTTAACAACCTGATATCAGTTGTGCAGATCCAATCATAGCCCAGCACTTTCTTTTTTGCTCTTGTTGAATCGGAAATTAACTCTGCCCCCTGGAGGTTACATTTGGACAATACTGTCGCCACTTCCTCCTCAAAGGTTTTTAGCGGCACTGACCTGCCAAATAAAATGCATAGCCTTGTCAAAGTCAGCGTACAATGAACCATCCACTGGGATGATTACATTTCTGTATAAAGTCAGAATTCTCCAGTATAAATAGCACTTTAGGAAGGTTTGTCCTAGTTCAAAAAGTAACATATCTACTGGTGCACAGTCAGGGAGCCTTAAAAACGTACGCCAGAATATTGCTTCCAATCTTCCCTAATCTATTAATAGTATCCATACCATATAATAGTGCTGGTACTGCCTTAAATGTATAAAAATTAAATCAAAGCTAGTATAGAAAATAGACAATATTTAAAATAAATCTTTTTCATCTGCTACACATATTGATAAACCTTCTCCACCATATGTGAAATCATCATTTTTTGTGATGGGTAGTGTTGATAAATAAACCTAGGTACAAAAGCGAGGCTTCTGGGACCAACACCTGTAACCCAATTTTCCATCTAAACTCAACTTCTTTTCCTGCATTTCCCACAAAACTGAGCTTTTACCAAGGTAGTTCTCGACTTCTCTTTGTCGTCCAATGGAGCGACCTTAGAGGAATGGCTCTTCCGAGGTTCTTTCGAGGGGGTCGGGCCGCATTCTCGAAAACCTCCATCTTTTTACGGAATTCCTCCCATTTTCTGGGGGAATCCGATTTTGTCGGACATCGAATTTCTTCGGTCGACTCAGAAGATGACGATGATGAGGGAGATCTATATCTCCTCTTCAGTTTTTTTGACGAGGAAGAAGTGTGTCTCGATCTACTCCTAGATCGAGATCTCTTGTAGTGTCTATGTCGATCCGATTCTTTCGAATCGGTCGCTTTCTTATGCTTTTTGGACACAGCCTTCTTAGAGGCTTCCCTCCCCACTCACAGTTTACCTCTCCTCTCACAAAGGGCCTACTCGGTCATGGACTGACAGGATCCACAGTCGTCGGTTCGGTGACTTGAACCGAGACACCAGAGACAAACTCGGTGAGGATCAGTGATCGACATTTTCGATCCACAATCGATCAACTCCTTCGACACCCAAGACTGGGTTCAAGAAGTGTAAGAAGATGACATTTTCACGAAAGAAAATCTCGGAGCGTGCCGTTCACGATAGCAAAGCGATTGGAAAAACGGAACTGGAGCAACGGGCGCGGCTCGAGCTACTTATACCATCAATGACGTCGACACAGTACGGAGGCCGTCGAGGGACAATCGATGCCACGACCTCGAGCACAGCGCCCTCTGCCGAGAATTTTATTTTCCGAAGCAGCGAAGCTGGAGATAACGAATTATCATAAAATGAGGAATACATGGGAGGACACAATCCATTCGAAGCACTGTATTGGTTCCAGCTGTCTCTGCAACCCTATCTGGGTTTTATCCATCAAAATCACATCATCTGCATATGTTAAATAGGGTATTGCAAGACTCCCAATTTTTGGTGGGCCAAGATGCACTCCCAGATCTGCCAGGTATAGATTGAAGAGGCCCCTGTCTGAAACCCCTCATATAAGATATAGTCCTAATCAAAACTCTGTGCCTGTTCAATCGCACCTGCTCTCGCAATCGCAAACTGTTCTCATGAAGCCCAATATAGAAAGCAGCGGCCTGGGACTTTTCAATCCTGCAGTTTTTTCCATAATAAAGAGCAGTTTACCGAGTCGAAAGCCTGGGAGGAGTCGATCGTTGCAGCAAAAATAGTGGGGCTCCTTTACTCCAGGAAGATACTTGAAGGAACTGGACGATAAAACAAACGCGATTAGATTCAACAGCTTCAAGAAGTATATCCCCAAGTACCATTGTTCTTACTCTTTCCTTTCAATAAAATGTATTATACGGTTTCATTGCTAAACTAATGTTCTCCACCAAGAAACCATCTTCCAATTCTGAGATCAGAATGGCATTAGCTACCTTACATGATCTATCATACCAGCCATTGGAAATCTTCATAATCTGAAGATCAAATCTCACAGCACCCACTGCAGGCTTAGAATTTAGATATAAAGACACATTGACTTCAAACATGTCAGGCATAGTAAGGTCGACCAGGAGCAGAGAAAGCAGCATTACCAAAAGGAAGCTCAAGAGTTTGAGCAAGGAGGTCTACCCTGAAGGGACAGACAACTAGCAGGGCAATGTAAGGACTGTGTAAAGTGAATACCGAGAAAATCAGTTGATAAAATAAAATGACTGGATGTCCAGAACTGTGCTAGTGCGAACAGAGTAATTCCGGGAGGTCAGTTCATTAAATGTTCTGCGAATTAGTACCCGACATATTGGTCCTTTCACTAATAAGGCACTGAGCAATCAAACAAGGGGGAAGTCATGTTCACCAGAGGTGTGCCTTTACCCCCTTCATGCACTGTATCCAATCGCAATGCCCCTCTTGTAGAGGCCAAGTCTGACCATGAAAAGCATAAACCTAGACCCATTGTAGTCGGTGTGGACTGTACCCAGCTTTATGCACTGAGCCTCAACAGGAAGTAACTATAAGTGTGGAAGACTACATGTCACAGCAGGGCAACATCCCAAACAAAGATCAGGAATCAGTATAGAACACATGACTAAATTGGTTCTATGTTCTTTTTTACCGCCAGGTTTATTTTCGATGAGTTTAACGAAAATATTTAATCGAAAAAAGTAACCAAATTGTATTTTTATATTTTCGGGGGTTCCCCCCATGCTATTCCTTTCCTGTTATTTTATCCTCAAACACCCCTACTCCATTTATCCCTTTGTGCACCCCTTCATTTTTCAATTAGTTTTTTCAATATTTTTCATTAAAACGTCTTTGAAAAAAAACCTGCCCGCAAAACAAATGTATACTGACTACATCAACTTAGTCAGCTTTGCAGTAGTAAGAAATTCATACAGACAAGACAGCCATGCTTTAGCTCCTGAAGGGGGACTACTAGAATATGCCGACTTCCTGGCTGACACTGAAACTGCACTGGTTACCTGGCCACCCTGTGATCTCGGGCCCAGGTCATCTCCCCCGCCAGTCGCACTCCTGCACTGCCTTTGTGGCAAACCCTGGACTTGGCGACTGTTTTCTGTATCCCTACAGTCCCACCACCAGCACTTGACACCTGATGTATGCACTTACCCTTGCACTTGCCACCTGCTGGCCATACTTTTACTTATTGTTTATTTATTTTCTGATCCCATGTACTGCACTGTCCTCGCCCCCTCCCCCCGCACTTTTCCTCCCTCCCTGCCCCATGAACTTGCGCGATCTGAATGACACCTGGCCTAGTAGGATCATGGTCTGTCCTCCCTCTGTTCCCCCCTCCCTTGCCTCGTCGTGCCTTGAAACACTTATGTGGCATTTATAACGCACCTATACACATCAGTGATGAAGAGATATCATGCTATGAGAAGTCAAACTTATGTACCAAAAATTGCAGTATTTACAAATGGAGTACCATTTGACTAAACTTGAAGCAGAGGTGCACTGCGATGCTGTCCTAGGGAAAACATTGGTGCAAAAAGTATGTCGATTTGCAGGAAACATCCTTTGTTTATAGTGTTTACCTGCGATCCGGCCCAAGGATTACATCGTTCCATGCTCTTTTTTCTGGCTTTCTCCAATGGCTCATCAACAGCTTTCCCAAAAAGAGCACTCTCCTATATCTGAATGTCTAGGAGAGTTACCTGTGTTTCAGGTTTGAACCCTGACCCTCGCAGCCAAGTGTGTCTTTTTATGATGGTACCTTGTGCAATTATTCGGCCTGCAGTCTCAGCTGAATCAAGGGCATTCTTTGTAAGCACATTAGCAGAATGTTTGCCTTCCTGCAGATTCTTTAACATTTGCATCTTCAATGGTTCTTGGACCGTTAAGTAGCTCCTCCACCTGGCCCCATCGGGCCCCCTTATAATTTGGCCACTAGAGATGAAGCATTTGCAATGCGTGTCTCGTATACAGCAGAGGTGGTGTGAGAATTATCCCACCTACTCCCCTCTGATGTTCCATCAGGTGGCCCGGTGAAGGGCCATCGCTTTTGGATCCCGACCCCCTGGGGTGGGCAAGCGAGGGAGTATCACCTGAGTGGAGGGTGGTGAGGGATTAGGAGAATGCCCAAGGGCGAGACATGGTATTTCCCCCCATTCCCAATACCCCAACCAGCTCTCTCCCGCAGTCTTCATGGGGTATTTTCAATCACACCCCCATCTGCCAACCCCATTTCCAACGAACACTGAGACAAGGAAGATGCAACTAAGATCAATGCAGATTACCCATAGGAAAAGCATTGGGAAGCAAGACAGGGCCTACAACTAATACCCATCACTAGGCTGCCCCACTAATAGAGTGAGGAAAGGCCAGGCACGTTATCCCAACCGTGCACACCTGATTCCCCTTGACTCTTCCCTACGCTATAAAAGGTGGGGCTCTGCCAGAAGCAGTGAGCGAGCTGGGGAGGCCATCAGGACCAGAGAAGCCAAGGAGCAGAGAGGGTCAGGAGCTAAAGGCTGGAGGAGAACGCCATGCAGATACGCTGGCCTGGTGTCTGAGGGGCTGCAGCGTGGCAAGGGAGCTCGGTCTCCAAGGAGCCGGAGTGAGGCTGCCTGCATCCTGCTGGCGGCGTTCATCTGAGTGCTTGTTCCCTTGGGAACTGTGCATGCCCAAAGGGTGTCTTAGGGGCAGGTGGTGACCCAGACTACAACAGCGCATATCCTAGAAGGACCGCCTGTCAACGGCGACGCTGCCTGGTGAGTTTCATAAAAGTTAATGAGAGAGAAATTCAGGAGCTTGCGTGTGACTGCAGCGGAGCAGGAGCAAGGCACCGAAGTAAAACGTCACGAAGCGAAAGACAGATTACGAAAAAAAGGCATAGAGCAAGAAATCAAGCAGAAAGCGTGTAAAGCGGCACAAAAGAAAAAGCCAAAAACAAGAGAAAATAAGCGGAAGGTCAGAAAGAAAGCTTGAAAGAAAATGTGCCAGGGCGCTGAAATAAAAGGAAAGTGAACAGCAAGAAATATAAGAGAAAGAAGGGTGCAAATGATCCGACAGATTTGAAAAGGGAAAGTAAAAGCGAGAGGAAGTGAAAAGAGGGTACGAGCGACCCAAAAGGTGAAATCAATAAAGTGCGAGCAGCATGAGAAAGTGACAAGAAGGTGAAAGAGTGCACAAGCAAAACAGAAGGTGCCTGAGGCATGATAAAGGCAAGATAAGAGTGCAAGAGACACAGGAAGATAAAGAGGGTGCAAGTGTACATGATAGAAAAAAAGGTGCAGGAGGCACAGTGAAGTGGAAAAGAACAGGGTAAAATAGGAACAGAAGGGAAAAGGTGCCAGAAGAAAGGTACAGAGAGCAAGGAGAAGGGTGACGGGTCAGAGTGGTCGCGCTTGGGAGGAACAAAGTGCACAGCGTTGTCGAAAGTCTGATACTACCTAATGTAAGAATTGTAAATGAAAAGCTACATTCCAACCAGAAGAAGGAACAAGTTACTTACCTGTAACTGTTGTTCTCCAGCATGGGTCTGGCATGGATTCACATGCTCATGAATATTCCCCGTCGTCAGGCTGGGAATCCTCGGTAAAGAAAAAACCAGTATCAGTTTCATTTCTGATCTGTCTTTCGTAGTAATAACCAATCACTGGTCTCTGCGTCATACTGACCACAGCCAATGACTGCCCTCTACCTAAGCACCGCCTCTGCCAGCCATCTTCAGATTTGGAAGCACGTGAAGTGGCAGTATGACCAAGTGAAGAGCCGCAGAGGGGTAGGCGGGAGGGTTCGCATGTGAATCCATGCCAGACCCATGCATTAAGCATTGCATCAAACTCAACATTAAGCATCTTACCTCCTCACCAGGCTCAACCCAGGCGAACAGGTTGCGCAGCACTGCTTGGCCGACCCTGGACTCCTCCCTGGAATCCCGATCGACGCAGTAGAACTTTGTGAAGGTGTGCGTCGACCTCCACGTAGCAGCCCTGCATATGTCCAGCAGGGGCACACCAGAAAGGAATGCCGTGGTAGCTGCGATCGCTCTGGTGGAATGGGCTCTCGGACGGCCAGGCAGCGGTCGGTTTGCCAACCGATGACAGTACATGATACAGCCGGAGAGCCATCTGGAAATGGAAGCCTTCGAGAGAGCCTTCCCCTGATTGACAGGTCCAAAGTTCACAAAGAGTTGTGACGTCTTCCGAAAACACTTCGTGCGGTCCACGTAGAACTTCAGCGCTCTAGCCACATCCAGCGAGTGCAAAGTCCTCTCAGCCGGCGACGAAGGCGACGGGAAGAATACAGGCAACACCAAGGGTTCGTTGAGATGGAAGTCCGACGGTCCTTGGGCATGAAGGAGGGGTGCGTCCTGAGCACTACCCTCGTGTCGTGAAAAGTCAAGTACGGGGCCTTGCAGGAAAGGGCCTGGATCTCTCCCACCCGTCGTGCGGAGGTGATGGCCACAAGAAACGCTGTTTTCCACGACAGAAACTTCAACGGGGCCGAGTGCAGAGGCTCGAACGGAGGTCCCATGAGCTTGGTCAGCACCATGTTGAGCTCCCACGCCGGAGCCTTCACCGGCGGGAACGATCTGAACAGTCCCTTCATGAACTCTTTCACCAGACGATGAGACCACAAGGACGTCCGCCCCGTGGTTCTGGTGTATCGGGAGATCGCAGCAAGATTAATCTTGATGGACGCATGTGCCAGTCCAGCTTTGGCCAGCGTCAGCAGGTACGGCAGTACTTGGGGAGCCGTAATCCGTAGAGGGTTAATCTTCTGTGCGTGGCACCAGACAGAGAACCTCTTCCATTTGTGTCCGTAGCATTTAAGAGTCGAGGACGCCCTGGCCTTTGCAAGAACCTCTCTGCAGTCGGCCGGTATGTCGTATCCTCCAAACTCTAGCGCTGCAGGAGCCAGGCCTGCAAGTTCAGCGATTTCGGGTCGTGGTGGAGGATGGCGCCTCCTTCCCTGGAGAGCAGATCCGCGTCCACCGGCAGCTTGATTGGCGGGGACGCTGACAAGTCCAGAAGGTCCGGGAACCATATCTGCCTCGGCCACGCAGGTGCGAAGAGGATCATCCTGCACCGTGACCTCTTGAGCTGGTTGACGAGCTGGATTAGCAGTGGCAAAGGAGGGAACGCGTAGAGGAACAGGCCCTCCCAGGGGAACGAGAAAGCATCGCCCATGCTCCTCGCCTGGGGAAACCTGCTGGCGAACCTCCGGCACTTGGAGTTCGTCGCCGTTGCGAACAGGTCGATCTGGGGTGTGCCCCACCGTCGGAAGAGGCGATCCACTAGATCCTGCCGTAGTTCCCACTCATGGCACGAGCGCAGCTCCCTGCTGAGTGAGTCGGCGATGGTGTTTTTTATCCCTGCCAGATGAAACGGCACCAGAAACATCCCTTGGGCGACTGCCCAATGCCACAGGTCCTGCGCCTCCTTGGACAGTGCTGGGGACCTGGTTCCGCCCTGTTTCCTGATGTAAAACATGGTGGTGGTGTTGTCGGTGAAGATTCTCACCACCTTGCCCTTGAGGGACGGAAGGAAGGACCTGAGGGCCCAAAACACTGCACGGAGCTCCAGGACGTTGATATGTAAGGATTTCTCCGTCGGGAGCCAAAGGCCTCTTGCGTGCAGATTTTCGGTGTGCGCTCCCCACCCTTCCAGGGAGGCATCCGTGGTCACTGTCTCCTGGTGGGCTGGGGTCTGGAAGTCCATGCCCGCCGTCAGATGCGCGCGGGTGCCCCACCACCGATCGCTTGTCGGAAACTCTCGTCGAGTGTGATCCTTTCCTCGAAGCTGCCCGTCGTTTGGATCCAGCCCGCGTCCAGGAACTCCTGCAACGGGCGCATCCGGAGCCTGCACATGGGAATGAGGTAGATGCAGGAAGACATCATTCCGAGGAGGGACTTGATGGACCTCACCTTGGCCGCGTCGGCCACCAACATCCGCTGCACCTTGCCCAGGATGGTCCTGGTCCTCTCCTCCAACGGGGAGGCCAGAAGGGACACTGTGTTGAGCCTCGCTCCCAGAAACAGAGCGTCTTGCGTGGGCAACAGGTGGGATTTGGCGTAGTTCACGGAGAATCCCAAGTCTGTGAGAAGTTGGACGGTCCTTGCCGTGTGAACCACGGCAAGCTCCCTTGTCTTGGCTCGGATGAGCCAGTCGTCCAGGTAGGGGTAGACGTGGATCCCTTCGCGGCGCAGCTGCGCCGCCACCGGTGCGAGGCACTTGGTGAACACCCTGGGTGCCGACCGTAGTCCGAAGGGGAGGGCTTTGAACTGGTAATGACGCCCTTGGACCACAAACCTGAGGAATTTTCAGTGCCCCTTTAGGATGGCAATATGGAAGTAGGCATCCTCCAAATCCAACGACGACAGGCAGTCTCCTTCCTCCAGCTGACCCAGGACGTGCTGGAGGGTGACCATCCGGAACTTTTGCGCCTTGATGAACTTGTTCAGACGTCGCAGGTCCAGGATGGGGCGCCATCCCCCCGTCTTCTTCTTCACGAAGAAGTATCTCGAGTAAACTCCGGAGCCCCGAAGCCTCTTTGGGACGAGTTCGATGGCGCCCTTCCTGAGCATCGCCTTTACCTCCAGAAGAAGTTGAGGGACGTGAAGTTCTTTCCTGGCCACGGGGGGGACGCGCGGACACTTTCTTTGAAACTCGAGCGCGTGGCCCCGGGCCAAGGCGTCCAGCACCCAACGGTCGGTGGAGATGGACTCCCACACTCTGACGAAGCTTGCCAGCCGGCCTCCCACCGGGGTGCTTCGGTGGGGGCCCGACCCCACGGCCGGTTCAATCCTGCTTCGACGAGGCTTTGCCGCCTTGACCTCCTTGGCGACGACGGCGGGGTCCGCCAGACTTGCCTCGTCCTCTGTAGGCCTCCTGAGACGAAGAGCGGGCCGCTTGACGGTAGGAGGAGAAACCGCCGCCGGAACCTTTGGAGGCGCCCTTGCCTCTGCTGCTCCGAAAGGGCGTCCGTCGTTGTTGCAGAACTCCAAGGGCCCGGGCCGTCTCGGTGTCCGCTTTAATGGCCTGAAGGGAATCGTCCACTGTTTTCCCAAACAGGTTGTTCCCATCGAAGGGCATGTCCAGGACTCTGGTCTGAACGTCTTGACGGAAGTCCGTAGCCTTGAGCCATCCACGCCGCCCAAGGCAAACGCCGTTGCCCAACTGGCGGAACCCAGTGTCGGCGATGTCCGTCGCAACGGTAATGGCGTGGTCCGAAGCCACCTCACCTTCCTGCAGGATCTCCAGGGCCTCTGCCCTCTTGTCGTCCGGCAAGAAGTCCAGCAGGGGAGCCAGTTTGTACCAGAGCCCCCTGTCGTATCGGGCCACGATAGCCAAGGCGTTGGCAGCTTTAATCGTCGTCGCTGCAGACGAGATGACTCTGCGTCCCATAGCGTCCAATTTCTTTCCCTCGCCGTCCGGTGGGGAAGTCGATGTGGAGGCCGCACCCCCCCCCCCCCCGCTTTTTTCCTGGCCGCCGCGGAGACGACGGAGTCCGGGGTAGGCTGCGCCAGGAGGCACAGGGGGGCCGTGTCCGGGACCCGGTACTTTTTCTCGTACCGGTCTCTTCTAGCTGGCGTCGTGGAAGGGTTCTTGAGGAGGGTGAGGCCCTCATCCCAAATGTCGTCCAATAGAGGCACTGCGAGGACCGTCTTCCTCTTGGCCTCGCGCCGCTGATAAAGGAAACCTTCCTTCTCCTCAGGGCAGAGTTGGAAAAGCTCGGATGCCCTGGCGATCATGGAGTGGAACGATCCAATCTCGTCGGGCGGAGAAGCCCTGGTGGGAGGCGACGACGGTACATCCTCGTCGTATACCTCGTCGTCCGTACCCGTCGCTGCCGTGTCAGTCCCCTTATCATCCCCTCGGGTGGAGGGGGAGGAGGGCTGGAAGGGGCGCGACGGCTGAAAAGGAGGAGGAGGGTGGATCCTTCTTTTCTTGGTAGGGGGAACCCCAGAAGGATCCGGTTCTGGGTCCCCCGACGGGAGAGGTTCCGTCGGCAACGGTAGTCTCGTCCTTATCTCTGAGCATAAGGACTGTATAGCCAACAAAATGGCCACCGAGCTGTCTCGCGGCGCTGGCAGAGGGGAATCCGACGGGCGATCAGGGGCTCCGTCGGTACCCTCGACGATGTCGTCGTCACCTGCGTCGGGATCCATCCCCACGGGCCAGTCTTCTTCCACGCCGAGGCCGTGGCTTAAGACCTCGACCAGCTCCTCCTCCGAGGTTGAGGCCGAATCTATGACGACGCCCTGCCCCCCCTTTTTCTTCCCCACGGGGGATTTCACGGGGGTCCTATCGATGGGCACAAAAGAGGACTCCCTCCGAGGTGGCAGGGAGACTCTGAGCCCCGAGGTCACCACCACTGGCGTAGCCTCCACAGGCTGAGCCAGGGCCGCCGCGACAGTTTCGATAGAGGGCTTGGCCGGATGGATTAAGGCCTTCACCACCTTAGGTGCGCTCACCGCCTTATCCTTGAGGGGGGGGGGGGGACAGTGCCTCGCTCCCCCTCCGCCTTCGAGCTCGACCGGGGCCTCTCCAGGAGCCTCGCTGGGTGCTCGGCCTTCCTCTTACCCGACCCAGAGCATTGGCTCGTGGTTGATGGTGCCGGGGAGGGTGCGCCCAGCCTGGCGCCCGTAGAGCCCGACCGTTCGGCGCTCCCGGTGCCAGCGGACTCGCGGTGCTTGGTCTTATGTTGGACCCCCGTCGCCGGGGCGTCCTCAAAGGTCTTAGAAGACCGCTCGGATTTCCTCTTCTTCTCGCCGGACAGGCTCTTCCCTTCCAGCCAGTTGGCGAGACGTTGATGGCGGTCCTTCATGGTCCGCTCCGACATGTTGCCGCAAAACGCACAGTCCTTCTCCACGTGCGTCTTGTCCTCATGTAGGCAGTAAAGGCAAAAAGAGTGTTCGTCCTCCTTGAAGACGTTCTGCAGCTGGCATCCAGGGCAGACCCTGAACAGCTTTCCGGGCGTCGAGCTTCCCTTCTCCTGGGCCATGACCGGGCCTGAGAAACTTCTGGAGTCCTCCAAAAGCGTAGCTCGACGAGATCTTCACCCTTGAGGGGCGCAGACGAATCCGACACGGGTCCCCGTTGATCGGATGGAGAGTCGGTGGAGCTTGAGGCTCTTTTGACCGAAAAAACGAAGTTTTTGAGAAAAAACGTGAAAAAAATAGCACTAACGCTCGAGAGCAATAGCACGAGGATCCCAACACATGAACGTGCGGTAAAAATCTGAAGATGGCTGCCAGAGGCGGTGCTTAGGTAGAGGGCAGTCATTGGCTGTGGTCAGTATGACGCAGAGACCAGTGATTGGTTATTACTACGAAAGACAGATCAGAAACGAAACTGATACTGGTTTTTTCTTTACCGAGGATTCCCAGCCTGATGACGGGGAATATTCATGTGCATGTGAATCCATGCCAGACCCCATGCTGGAGAACTTTGTTTATTTAAAGACGAACGGGGCCTAAACTTGGGGAACGGAACCCTGAGAGGCCCATCAAGAATTATACAAGACACATTGTTGAACTGTGTAAAGAGAGGCCTACACTTGGGGAAGGGAACGCTGAGGCCTGACCAGAACTGTGTTTTTATTTTGTTTGGAACTGGAAGAGTCCACACTTGGGGAAGGGAACCCCAAGAGACCCAAAGATTTTGTGAACCTTGTTGATTTGATGCAAGAGCCCTTTGTGGAAGGTTCCAAGGGCTCCCCTTTTGAATTGAACTATCTTGCACTGGCAGAATAACACCCATTGCTAAAACTATCTGAATCCAGCTGTGGTTTACATTTCCTTTTCTGTGAACCACTATTTTCTTTAAGAAAACACATTTTGTCAGAGTGAGGGCATGCTTAGATTTAGACAGATGGATTTGGATTGTGGACATTTAGACATTGATGGTCCTTAGAAACATCAGTTGAGGGAGCAATCCCTTTAGACATTGGGCCAGTTAGGCATTCTACCAATCTTATAAAGGTTCTGTATTGTTGTCTTTGAGTCGGTCTCTCTCTTGATACTATGCCGGTCACAGTGGCTACCTTCTTCCCCAGGGCATCAATCGTTTTGCTCGCCTTATTAGGTGGGTACTCAGAGGTGTTACCGCTCTTATGACTAGTGGCTGCTTATATGAAGTGGATCAACTGGAACCTGCTTAAACGTTTGCAATACGATGGTTACCCTCTTTTGTAAGAGCTGGGGTAACCAGTAATTGAGCTATCCGCCACTTCATAGATTTTAATATGGGGCTATAATGGCACATTTGTGCAATTCATCTTTTTTAGGAATTATTCTAGAAAATCTGTGTCCTCCTCAGACTAATGTATTAGTATAGCAAAATGCTGTGCACCCCTTTTTAAAAGGTCATTGGATCTGGTTTGGTCGTCTGTTGAAAATGACGTAATTGGGAAAGGTCAGTAATGTCTGGGGAAGGCATTGGGTAATCTTGTGGTTCAAGATCCTGATCTTTCTCCAATGTACCCTCCTCCTAGTAAGTGTACTCATCTAAAGTGACGAGTTGCTCTTCTACCGGTAATGTAGGCTGTTTGGCTTTTTTGGATAGGACAGTGTCTTCAGAGATAATGTGTTTCCTTTAATGGGGTATTTACCAAGAAACTCCATAAAGTAGGAAATCTTGTCATTTGTTTTTTTTATCACCCCGAATGCTCCAGCCCCACCACCCCCAATATTCCCAGAAGGAACGGACCAGTCTCTTCGGCCGGCGCTCCGTGTCAAGATACACAAATCCTACTTATGTCCCTTTGCCAGCTACTGCAACCCCCACCGCTGATACCGGCCCAGTATCAATCTCGCAACCCTATAGCGAATTTGTGCAGTGTTGACCTTTTGACATTCAACGCGTAGGGATGTGTTCAATTGCATTGCAGTTCCTGCAGTCCTATGTGTTCGTGTATATTGCTTGTCTGTTGGGGAAATATGCATTGTCAACACACTACTGCATTGTCATGCATGTCATAGTTCTGTGGGCTGGTTGTTGTGTGTGGGGTGCGAGGGCAGATCCTGCATGTACAGGGCATGCATTATTCAGCTGTGGGAATGACCCCCCCCCAACCCCTCTTTAACACAGCATTTCACTGGTGCTGCAAGATCATTTTGTGTGATGGCACTTATACTCACCCAATATCCATGTTGGTTAGCCTCTGTGGTTCCCTATGCATGCAGGTAGCATGCTGTTCCGGGAAAGCATGGCATCATGTGTGGAACCAGGGAAGCGGGCACAGCAGTGTGTGATCACGAGGTCAGCATTGCAGGTGACCTGGACATTCATGAAGTGATACTGTTTCCTGTTGCGGTTTACCTCTTCAGAAGCCTGGGGGTCAGCCAACACCACATGGTGCAGTGCAGAGAAGAAATTACGTTGAGCAGTTGGGCTGTTGCATAAAAACATGCCTTTGAGACATTTATATCAGGGGCTTGAGGGCAGAGATGTACACACAAAACAGAGGGATGAAAAGTGCACAAGAGACAGGAGTGTAAGAAATCCCGCAGACAAGAAAGGATAGGCAATACCTGCCAACAGGCAACAAAGACAGTTCACAGAAATGAGCAGAAAGTAATAGTAAGACAAACATGTAAGGTTCCAAATTGTGGTGTACACAGAATGGGGCAAGAGTTTACAACAGGGTCAGGGCAAACTCCAGCCTTTTGGGCTGGTTACTATTACAGGCCCCCACTCTGAATGCTCATGGAAAGGAGCAGCAGGAGTGGCTGTGTGTATTTGGCCCCTACGGCACAAACAAGTAAACAGTACTCGCAAGACTAGGGCCTGTACGGGTTCAGTAGGAATTAAATAGTGACTGCCTCCTGAAACAGGAACCCGCACACCTAACAATATGGCACAATATACAATACTGAAACGCGACAAAGGAAAGGGAAAGAGATTGCCTGCTGGGAAACCCAGAAGCCAAACTCTGAACAAAGGATTCACTGAAGCACACGTTCGGACAAGAACAGTAACAGAAATATCCAGGGAAAGACTAGGAAGTCAAAGTGAGCAAGGTTCGGGAAAGAACCAGAAGAAAGAGGAAAAGCAAGAAGACAAGAATCTAAGTGCAAGGGTACAGACGACGGGAACCGCAGACTAGAAACTAAGGACCGGCATTAAGGAACAGCAGACTGAACTATAAATCAGGAACAAGGAAATTCGGGACTGAAAATCTGGACTAGGATAAGGATTGAACGTGAGACAGATACCAAAGAAGGGAATAGTTTCTTACCAGTAACTCCATTTCTCCAGCATTGGTATCTTTCATGGATTCACATGCTTAGAATATTCCCCGTCGTCAGGCTGGGAATCCTCTGTAAATTATATAGACCTTTTCCATAGAAAGAATTGCGACACTTGTGTCCTATCTATGTCGTTTTGGGCCGCGTACGCCTGCGCCACTAGGACGTAGCGGTAGAAGCAGCCCGCAAAGTAGTATGGGGGGACATCTGGTTTGCATGCCAGGAGAGGCCGGTGGGCGCATGTGAATCCATGAAAGATACCAATGCTGGAGAAATGGAGTTACAGGTAAGAAACTATTCCCTTCTCCAGCATTGGATCTTTCATGGATTCACATGCTTAGAATAGATTGCACAGCAGTATCCCCCATAGATGGAGGTGTGTATGCAAACCAATAACATAACCATGAATGCATAGTCGCCCTGGCTAGACATCAAATGATAGTACATGAACAGCTAAAAAACAATACTTTAAACTACATTAGCCGAAGGATATACCCACTTTTACTGGGGCCTACCTTATTGAAACAGGTGCCGTAGGACTGCACGACCCATCTGTGTATCCTCAGCATGTTGTTGTTCGAGGCAATAATGTCGGGTAAACGTATGTGGTACCGACCAGGAAGCCGCCTGACATATCTCCCAGTGGAATCCCAGACCACAACGCCGCCGACGATGAAGCAGATCTCGTCGAATGGGCTCGTGGACGTCTTACCAGCGGTTTCCCAGCTTTTGAGTGGCAAAAAGAAATGGTAGATGACACCCAGCGGGACAGTCCTTGTTTTGAGATTGCTTTACCTTTAGCCGAAGGGCCATAGGCCACAAATAGCCGTCTTGTGTCCCTGAGATTTTGAGTGCGATGGAGGTAAAATTTCAGCGCCCTTCTCACCTCCAACGTATATGGAGAGTCCTCTCCGCAGCAGACGAAGGTGTTGGAAAAAACATCGGTAGCACCATAGAAGAATGCTTATGGAACATGGTAGGGACTTTAGGAATGAAATGAGGATTAGTAGCCAACACGACTTTATTCTTGAAAATCCTCAAATATGGTGGATCGATCACTAACGCTTGTATTTCTGACAGACGTCGAGCCAAAGTAATAGCCACCAGAAAGGCCAGTTTCCATGATAAGAATTTCAATGACGACAAAGACATCGGCTCAAACTGAGCCTTCATTAGTGCAGCTAGAACCAGGTTAAGACTCCAGATCGGAGGAAACTTCTTAGGAGGAAAAGTTCAGAGCAATCCTTTCATGAAATGTTTAATCAACCGGTCACTAAATAATGGAGTTGAATGTCTCTTCTGAGTAAATCTTGAAATGGCCACCAGATGCACTTTTATCGATGAAAAAGAAACCTTTTTGAGCCAGGAGCAGCAAGTATGGTAGAAGCTGCTCCGGTGTGATGTGAAGTGGACGTAAACCTGGCTGATCCCCGCACCAAATACAGAATCTCTTCCATTTGTACGTATACGAAGCGTTCGTGGATGGCGCCCTTGCAGCTTGCAAAATGCGACGACAGTCCGGTGGAATTGCTAACGTACCAAACTCGGAGAAATCAGGAGCCAGGCTGTCCGGTTCGTGTTGCCAAACCGCCCCTTTGTCCTGAGACAGAAGGTTTGGGATCCTCTGGAACCTCTTGGGCTCTGCTGCTGAAAGATGGAGTAGATCGGAGAACCACGCTTGTCTTGCCCAGTACGGGGCCACCAGGATAACCCGACATGGATATCTGTGAATCCATTGCAGCATCCGACGTATGAGTGGAAACGGGGGGGAACGCATACAAAAACTTGTCAGTCCACGGGAAGGAGAACGCTTCCCCCAGTGAGTCTTGTTGTGGCCACCTACTCGCTTATTGTGAGCACTTCCCGTTCTCTCTCGTCACGAAGAGATCTAGAGCCGGACGACCCCACTTTTCGAAGACACGGTGTAGTTGTTGGTCGTTCAATTCCCATTCGTGTAGTCGATTAATCTCTCTGCTGAAAGAGTCTGCTTGCACGTTTTTGACTCCTGGTAAGTGGAACGCCAATAGATATATCCTGTGGCGGAGAGCCCAATGCCAGATCTCCTGGGCTTCGGTCGACAGAGTCCTGGAGCGAGTACCCCCCTGCTTTCTCAGGTAAAACATCATTGTCGTGTTATCTGTCATTATCCGTACAACGGATCCTTTTATGCGAGGCAGGAAGGACTTCAGGGCCCAACGCACTGCCCTTAACTCCAGCATGTTGATGTGAAGGTCGGACTCCTCCGATGACCACCGACCTTGAACCTGAAGGGAATCCAGATGAGCTCCCCATCCAGTCAGAGAAGCATCTGTCACCACTGTCATCTGGAACCCAGATTCCAGTAAGGGCAACCCTCTTGTTAGATTTTTGGAGATTCTCCACCACTGAAGTGCCTGCACGAGCCTGCTGTTGATGGTCAATTCGTCCGACCAACGACCTTGACTCTGTGCCCATCGATCCGTCAAGAATTCCTGAATGGGCCTCATGAAGAGACAATTGTTGATCAAGGGTATACAGAACGCCATGGTCCCCAGCAGGGACATGTAGCTTCTCACCGACACTCTGGTGTTGACTTTCCATTTCGATGCCTTGTGTCGTAGTTTCAGAACTCTTTTGACGGATGGTTTTACCAATCCTGACTGCGTCTGGAACTCCGCCCCCAGAAAGACCAAGGTCCTTGATGGCGATAAGGAGGACTTTTCAAAGTTTATTGCGAAGCCCAAGCACTGTAGGAGGGACATGGTGGCATTCAGACTTTCCCGTGCCCTTTCCGGAGATAAGCCCTTTACTAGCCAATCGTCCAGATATGGGTACCCATGATGACCTTCCTTCCGTAACCAGGCTGCCACTGGTGCCAAACATTTCGTGAACGTCCTGGGAGACGATTTTAGTCTGAATGGGAAGACCTTGAACTGATAGTGGGTTCGCCCGACGACGAACCGCAGAAATCTTTTGTGTCGTCGACGCATCAGGATATGAAAGTACGCATCTTGAAGGTCTAGCGACGACAAAAAATCTCCCGGTTGTATCGATCGGATAACCTCTTGCAGAGTAAGCATTTTGAATTTTAGATTCTTTAGCAGTTTGTTGAGAGCCCGTAGATCTAGAATGGGACGCCATTTTCCATTGGTTTCTTGACCATGAAGTAACGGGAGTACACTCCCTTTCCTCTTTCGGCCACTGGGACCAGTTCTATAGCCCCTTTCTGTAGCATAAGCGTCACTTCCTGCACCAGTACCTGAAGATGGGATTGCGGCGAGAACACTGGCAGAATGTGTGGTGGCTTGTCCTTGAACTGTAGGGAGTGACCCAGACGTATTGTGTCCAAAACCCATTGGTCCGTTGTTATGCGTTCCCACTCGTCGACGCAACGAGACAGTCTGCCCCCAGGACGTCTCGAAACATGTCATTGCTGGGTTTTTGCCCGTCGATCCTTTGCCGACGATGAGTAGGAGCCTCTCCTTCTTGAGGACTGGTAATCTCTGCCTCTACGAGTAGCTTGGGCTGCACGTCTGTAGCCTCGGGAAGGGTAGGAGGGTCGACTGAAACCTCGGTCTCTAGGTGATCCAAACCGGGAGTTTCCGGAAGCACCTCTGAAAGGACAAAAGGAACGAAAATTTCTGCCACTTTGGAGGGCTCCGAGTGACCGAGCAGTGTCAGAGTCTTCTTTCATGCCCTTCAAGGCTTCATCAACTTTCTCGCCAAACAGTTGTTCCCCTTCGCACGGCATGTCCAGCACCTTGCATTGCACTTCTGGTCTAAAAGTCGTGCACTTAAGCCAGGGTTGCCTCCTTAACACTACGCTGTTATTAATTTGTTTAAACCCGGCCTCCGCCAGGTCGACAGCGATATTTATGGAGTGATTGGAAGCCTCTTCCCCTTCACGTACTAGCAGCATAGCGGACTTCCGGTGTTCCTGTGGCAGATGGTCTAAGATAGGAGCCAAACAATGCCACATCTCTCTATCATACCGTGCCATAATGGCCAGGGAGTTGGCTGCTTTCACTGTAGTCGCACCGACTGACAATACCTTCTTTCCAAACGCATCTTGTCTCCTGGCGTCGTTGTCCGGCGGGGTCATGCATTTGTGTTGCGTCCTCGCTTTTCTGGCCGCAGCAGAGGACACGACCAAATCCGGCGAAGGTTGAGATGTCGAGCATTTGGGGGTTGACTCCGGAGCCTTGAATTTCTTTTCCAACCGTCCTTTTATCGCCGGTTCTGAGAAAGGATGACACATTGTCCTCAACCCTTCTTGCCAGACATCGTCCAAAATTGGGATGGCAAACATCGATTTTCTTCTCTTGCCCATAAGATCGAAGAGAAAGCAATCTTTCTTCACGTCTTCCGGCGCCAGGCCAAATTCCGCACACGCTTTTCCCATCATTGCATGGAAGGCCCCCGATGTCATCCGGCGGAGATGGTTGCGCCGGGCTCTTTGGAGGTTCCATCTCTGCATCAGACTCCCATGTGGGGTCCCTTGAGGGGGATAACGAGACGTCTGAAAGGGACCCTTCACGCTCTGACTCCGGCAGTTCTACCTCCTCCGAGTGTGGGCGAGAACAATCCTCCTCCACCGGGCAAGTTGTAGATATTCTGGTCGTCGAGCGCAGAGCCAGGCCCGGTTCGGCTACGACCGGCATAGCCTGCGGTACCGTCAGGACACCAGTGTGAGGCAACTGCGTGTCCAGACGCTGTAACAGCTTCTGCAACGTGTTCAACACCTCCAGGGACAATAGAGACTGGGGATTCAGCAAGGAAGAGGCGGTTGGGATGGCACTCCCACTCGGGAGTTCCCCCGAGCTGATTGCACGTAACCCCAGATCAGTCGGCTGTACGATCTGACCACGGTCATCCTCCGCCGACGAGATGGAAAGGGCCGCTTCTGGCTGAAACAAGGCCTCAGGCAAGATCAGGTCAAAAACTTCCGGCAGCCAACCCACCGAAGGTGCCACCGTCGACGACATCGTCATAACCGCCGTTTGACCCGCCGAAGTGATCGCAGGAAGAGCAGGCACAGATGGCAAGGAAGACGTTGACTTGTGGCGCACTCGGCAGTTTTGAACTCGGCTTGTGAGTCGACGACACTCAACTCGAGGTAGAGCCATGGCTGTCTCCCGAGGAGGATTTCAATTTCTTCTTTTTTGATGAGGAGGAAGAAGAGGACGTTTTCTTTGACGAAGAGTCCCTCGCAGGATGTTTATCAGAGGGGTGTTTTTCCGATGAACGTGGTTTCTTCGTCGGGGGCTCTGCCGATGCAGAGCGACGAGGGGGTACCAGAAATTTAGATCTCGAGGCCATAGAGCCTACCTCCGATGCAGGGTACGCACCCGCCCCATCATTGAGCCAAGTCACCAGGCGTCTGTTTCGGTCCTTCAGGGTCTTCTGGGAGAAGCCTTGACAGATCTCACATATGTCGGCTGAATGATGAGGGTGAAGACAGTAAATACAGTCCATATGCCCATCACCTTGATACACTTTCTTAAGACCGCAGGTAGCACACGGACGAAACAACGCCTTTCCAGACATTTTCGAAGGAAGTCGAAGAAAAAGAACGCACAACCTAGCAAAAATAGAAGATACTCGAGGTAATCCCACTACTTTGGAAGACGGTTGAAATCTGAGGGAGCTGCGGGGGCGGGGCTACTTATACCTCTACGTCCTAGTGGCGCAGGCGTACGCGGCCCAAAACGACGTAGATGGGACACAAAAGTGTCGAAATGTTTCCTATGGAAAGGGTCTATATAATTTAACGAGGTTCCCAGCCTCACAATGGGGAATATTCTAAGCATATGAATCCATGAAAGATCCAATGCTGGAGAAACTTAGGACCAGAATCTAGGAAGCTAAAGTCAGATAAGAAAGACCATTTGACCAGAACAAGGAACTGCAGGCAGGTAACAAGATAATTGATGGTAGAGAGCAAGGGGCTGCAGAAAGGGAACAGAGTACTACAAGCAGGAGAGCAGGGATGCAGTGCAAGAAGCACAGAGGTGCAGGGCAGAATACCGGGAAGTGAAAGCAGATTAGCAGGATTGCAAGGCAGGGAACCCTGGGCACTGGAACAGGAGCACCAGGACACAGCATAAATCCAAGGATCAAGGGGCTGGGAACGTACTCCATGCAAGGGCCCTGTGCTCCTACTGGTAGCTGCTTAAATACAGACCTGTGCTGTAGCAGGCTGATTAGCAGCACCTGGAGCACCACACCTGAAGGTATTCTGCCTCCTCAGTCTCTGGTCCTGGGAAAGGGAAAGCATCACCAATTTCTAAGGCTTATGGGGATTGTAGTTCTAAGACAGCTGCATCGGAATAGCCAGGTAATGAGAACTGCCATAAGGTGCATTATGGGATATGTAGTTTCTGAAATTAAATAAGGAAGATCCAAAGTCTTACAAACGCAAAGTAAAGACACAAATATAAATCTGTATTATCTGGGGAGGATTCCGGTGATGGGACTCAATTCGGTTCTCAGCTCTCTGTGCACCTCTTCAAGGTAATGTGAAATTATGTGTCTGTATTGTAACTGGTAGTATACCATCTTTGCCTATGAGAGCTCGCACCCATGCTTGCAACACTGGTTTCATTCCTTGTCTGGATTACTGCCATCGGCTCTGCTTTCCCACCACGGGTGAATGCTCATGGTCTGACTTGGCTGCATCACATGCTTGTAGACCACAAAATCGAGCTCTTGAGCCTGCATTTATGAGGATTTATTCCCCTTTTTTCTGCAGCTGGTCCCTTGTGTTTGGAATGCGACTATCTCCGACCTTGGCTGTGAGCCTGCTTTGTGCTTCATGGAGCCTGTGTCAGCTCCTCTGTCTCGTGTTCTGGGGCTTGAGGCCTTATGTAATTTTCCTTGGACTTATAGGATTTCTACATACTCATGTTATCCTAGGCAACTTATGCGTTAGTCACACATGGTTTTACCAGTCTCCATATATACTCCTGTAGTTCCATAGGGTTAGTTGCCTTAAACATCTGCAAGCTTGCTCAGGATCTCTTGTTGCCCTGCATTACTGCATTTGGCTAATGAGAAAAATAAAAGCTTTGACAGTATGTATATTTATCAGTCCTCTAGATATAGAACTGGGTAAGCATGTTTTTTGTGTATGCAAATGTGTGTGTGAAATACGGTGCAGGGCTGCGAGTGTGCTTCATGGCTTATGCTGCTATGTCGTGGTGTTATTAGGGACGTCAGCATCGTAGCTTCTTGGTGCTTAATCGACTGTCCATTAGGGTGTTCCCATCCATGATCTCTGTTGTCGCTGCTATACCTGTAAAGATATGCACTGGATTCGGTCTGTATGGCTGGTTGAGGGGATACCGTTCCGTGTACGAGTCAGCCAATGGTGCACTTGGGATTCGTCTGAAATGAGATGGCTGACTGCAAGCGTTCCTGGCTCTTCGTCCCATCATGTTATTGGGTGTGAGGAGAGGCATTCTTGGGACTCTCTTCATTTCCCCCCTGTGGTAGACCTGTCGACCACTTCTTCATATGGCACAAACTATCCTTGGGAGCCACATTTTAGTCATTCCTCTGAAGGGTGTATAGTAGTTTGCATGATCATCAAAGTTCCAGGTCATGTACTTGCATTCTCCTTCTGGGTTGCACCATACCCATCTCTCTCCATAGTTCTTGTTGTCGTATGGGTGGTCTAATTTCCCCGTCTCTTGTGGGAATAGTGGACATTCCCTTGGTCTCGCTCTTAGCTTGTCTCTTTTTTCCACTATCTTGTCCTTTGCTCCGCCTACATCCACATCCATCATCACCTTAATCCCCATCTACTCATCTGTCTTGCTGCATTTAGTGATGCAAATTGTTATCACACAAAGTCCCACTAGTACCAATATTAGTGCTGCTAGTAATACTTTCAGTCCATCTGTCAGCCATGACTGCATCCATGACCCAAGGTATGCTATCCAGCTTTGATCCTTTCGAGTCCCCTTTGCTTCTTTGTCCATTTGTGCATGCATCTTTGACAGTTGGGTCACTGCTTCTGTCAGAATGCCATTCTCTCCGTCATTGGCGGGTATGAATATGCAACACGAACTCCCAATTTTTGCACAAACTCCTCCTTCCATTGCTGTGAGAAGGTTCAGAACATATCTATTTGGGAGCGCCATCAACCTTACTGCTCGGAGCTCTCATTTTATTGCATTGAATCCATTTACTGTAGAGTTTATGGTCAGCATCAATTCTCACCTGGTAATTTGCTGCCATTTCGTGTTTGTATGTGTCTGAATTGCTGGACCACCAACGCGAAACACGTTTCAGTTCTGATGAATAACCTATGTTCTGGTGGTACATCGTCTAGGGATGTTTCTGACTCTTCTGAGAAATAGTTGCTTCTTTTCACTCTACTCACTTCCTCGGACCGCTTCTTTCCTTCCTTTTCTTCTGACCCCACAGACCTTTTCTTTCTTGTGCTAGTGTCCATTTTCGGAAAGCCATCTAGCTTTACATCTTTCTGGGGCACTACCATTAATGGCATATTGATGTGTACCAACGAGCAACCTCCTCCCCAGTCAGGTGGCAGCTTCTCGTATGCTTTGGATACGCACGCCCAATAATGATCCATCAGTACTGCGGTGCCTATCTTAATTGCTGGATGCTTTTCTGTGTACCAACATTCTGTCTTATCGCCAACTCTTACTGCTCCATCGTTCTTGTAGCACAATGCTGGTTTCTTCGGCGGTATTAAAGGCATCGGTCTAACTTCATTCTCTACCCAGGTGAGCAGTTAGGCACTTGCCTCTCATTCCTTCAGGCTCTTGTAATTTTCTCCTTGCACTGTATTCACTGGTGCTTGTACTAGGGTGTGTGCTTCGTTTCCCACTAATCCATCCTTCCATCCTTTTTCTGTGTATACTTATACACAAGCATCTGTGGTCTCTCCCATCATCCTGGTTCTCCACGGATTTCCTTCACCCCCTTCTTTGGCAGGGCAGCTCTTTCAGGATTATCGTTTTTGTGTCACCTTTATGTGGCCAGTCAGTTACAAATTGTATAGCATAGCTTAGTCTAACTGCCAATAATTGTTCATGTCAAGAATCTTTATGCAACTGTCTTTATATAGGAATGTTGCTCGAGACATCCATCTCAGTGTAGCCATTTTTCCTTGAAATCTTCTTCTACTTGTTACCATGAATAGGTACATTAGGCATTGGGATCTTGCGGCTGGTATTTCAGTTGCTATAAATGTTCTGGAGGCACTCGTGGTGTATGGGATTAACAAGCAGACATAATGCCTCTCCCCAGTGATTTCCTTACCTACCCTGGGCATGTGCTTACACCACATGTTATTAGACACTTGAGCAGTGTCAGTGAGATCCCCCCCGTGTCTGTTTCAGCACTGCACTTCCCTCTCCTTACCATGCTTTCAGTGCTCCCCCGTCCACCTGACATGGTCATTCGACCTGCTGGGGTCAGGGTAATGTTAGTAGAGGATAAACCAGTTTCACTAGATACGAGCGATTTCACAAGAATATGAATACAATGACCCCACTTGGGGATAAATGACACGACAAAATAAGCACTTTTTAAATATTTCACTAATTTTGCTGGATCCTTGTACAGCATTATTTGGGTAGTGTCAGATTATTTTTTAGCCCCGTGGATCATGTAGTTGCTCATGGTGAATACAAATAGCTGTTTCCACACAGTTCTAATTCCAGGGTCTCTTAGTATAGCAAGAACTGAAGGGTTGCCTCGTTCAAGTTGTGGGTAAGCTTGGGCCAAATATGTCATAAAAACAAGGTAATATACACTAGATGGACGTGCTCGGAATCGGTTGGGTCTTCTCATAAAATTGACAAATTGGGCCGAAAAGGTATCAGGTTGTGAATCGTTGGGAAATATGAACAGTCAAAATATCAGTCGCACTTTTACGAATAATGTATGTAGAGAATAAAATAACAGACTGTGTATCCTCACTCTGGATGTGCAGGAAGTCCTTGCCCTAAGTCTGCTGCCCTTGAGTAACCGTTGGGTGTCCTCTACTCGGCAGTGTAAGTTCGGAATTAGCTTGTTGTTACTCTTGCTGATTATAGTTGGCCCTGTGGATCCAGTTGCCAGGCGAGGACTCAGCTTTGTAGGGCTTGATGTCTGAGAGGTGGTTACCAGACTGTTTCTTCCAATTTCACTGCACTTTCTGCCACCGCCTCAACTGTATATGGGCCGATGAATCTGGGTGCGTCCCATCGACGGACAAAATGCCTTAGGACACGCAGTCCCCAGGAAGAACGGTTAGTGATTTTACTGAGTTCTATGGCGTTGACACTGTCACTTTCTGCATTGGCTTCTGGGCATGCACCGTCCTGTCACCAACTCGTGTGGGGTTAAATGATGGTTGGACCCGGGCTTGTTGTGCAATGCTAATAATGCTAAGGGTAAGCAGTGGAAATCATTCTTTTATTTTGCTCTTCTTAGTTTTAGCAATGTTCTCCTTTAGATGACTGTTGAGGCATTCACACACCCAGTTTGCTTGCGCTGATAAGCACAGGAAAATTGTGTTGAAGGCCCAGCAGCGTGGTAATGTGCTTGACCATTTCATTGGCGAAGTGAGGGCCATTGTCAGACCGCAGTACCTTACATACGCCCCATCGTGGGAATACTTCTCGGACCAGACATTTTGCTGCCCTGAGAGCATCAGGATGGGAAAAGGGGCCTGCCTCAATCCACCGAGAGAACGGCCAAAAACATCATCATGTAGCGGTATCCTTGGCAAACTTGGCTCATGTCAATAGAGATATTGGAACGGACCAGGCAGGCGAGGTATGGCTCCTCAACTCTCAATGTATGTACTGCAGTAAACGGTTTACAAATTAAGCAGTTGGTGATGAATTCAGCCACGTGTTACACAAAATTAGGACAGAACTAGGCTTCTTTCCCTCTTTCCCTGTGTGCGTTTCATAATGTAACTGAGACAGTGCTGTGTGCAACAATGCAAGTGGCATGACCACTTACCCTGTATTATTTTGCCACCAGAGGGCGTCTGTTGGAGACACTGTGCATCCGCTCCTAATCCATATGTCTTTTTTCTCCCTGGGTGCAGCTCCATAATTTGTGTTGCTGGCAATACATTCTACCCCTCCTTTAGTAGAATTGTCCTTTCATGGTCACGGGCATGTAACAAGGCATCCATTTCTAGGAGCTCTCCGAAATATGCAGCGTACTTGGCTTTCGCGTCTGCTGCTTCATTTCCCCTTGAGACAGGGTCCTCTCCATGCATGTGTGCTTGGCATTTCACTATAGCTACTCTATTACTTCTACTAACCTGCCCAACAGAAGTGCATGCTGTACTGGTGACCCGTCAGCCCTCCTGAAGCCCCTCCTCATCCATTGTGACAGTTCCGAGTGTACTGTGGACGTCATGTACACAGAATCTGAATACATTGTCACCCCCTTCCTTCTGCTGTGTTCCAATGCCAATATTAAGGCCACTAGTTTTGCTGCCTGTGCTGAACAGTGTGATGGCAATCACATACTGACCACTACTTTGCTGGTTCCATCCTCTTAGTCTCACCACTGCTTGTCCTGTATGTCTGACCCCATCTGTCTGGTCAATCGTTGACAACCCGTCAATGTAAAGCACATCTCCCCACTCAAGTGCGTTCTCCTGTACCTTGCGGGTGTCACTGAATTCATGTATTTTCTCTGTGCAGTCCTGTGCATAGTCACCACCTTGTAAGATGTCGGCAAGAAAAGTTGCTGTGTTAACGAGTCTGCACCTCACTACCTTAAGTGATGGGTTTGATAGTAACACCTCGTACACTGATGCTCTCTGTTGTCAGTGTGCTCTTGGGTTTTTCCAATTTTGCAAAGAGGGCATTCTCCACATAAAGAGTGGTGCTGCACCCCATGGTAAACATGCTGATTTGTCCACTGCGAATGCAGCAGCAGCCAAAGCCTGTTGGCAAGGTTAGTGTCCTCTTGTTACTGGGTCAAGCGTCCCACTGTAGTATGCTAGTGGCTTGTGCCCCAAGCTTGTCTTCTGTGTCAGTACTGCGGTCATCACCACCCCATTGGAGTGGTGAGAATAAAATGATTTCCTTTTTGTAGTCTGGGATCCCCAACACTGGAGCTGTGCACATCGCTTCTTTCAGTTCATCAAATCATTCATTTCCGCTGTCCATCGTATTATCTTGTGTCCCTTTTGTGCTTCCTTCAGAGCACTCAGTAGAGGCCTGGTTTAAGGGCAGTAGTCAAAGGCCCATGCCCTGAAGTAATTGCATAACCCCAAGAATTGCTGCATCTCTCTAACTGTCATGGTTTTTGCTGTACTGTGTATTTCCTCCACACTTCCTAGCGTCACCTGTCGGCCATTTAGCAAGATCATCTGTTCAATGTATAGCACTTCTTTCTGACAGTACCGTAGTTGGCCTTGTTCACTTTGTCAGCTAACACTGTCAGCATGTGTATCGAGTAATTGCTAGACTGTTCTTCTGTCATGCTGCAAATCAAAATGTAATCTACAGATTCCAAGATAGCCACCGGGGTGAGGAGACTTGTTTGAGACGCTCCCCACCCGGGCCGCCTGTGGTGCTACAGGCAGAGGGAGACATCTAGTGGAGGAGGAAAATAATTTATAAAGCACTAACAGCTGGCAGAGCAGCCCTCCCAGAAGACTGGCAGCTAAGAGGGGGTGCGGGGACGGTTCCCCCCCATAAGTACGCAGTGGAGGGGGTGCCCCCCCCCACGGGGGCGTACTGAAGTAACCCGACACCAAAGGATCGGCCTAGTATAACATGTAAAAGGAGGGGGCGAAGGGACTCCCGCCCCCAGTCAATCAGTCCGTAGCAGGGAAACAACCACCCCGCGAATCAACAACCTCAAGACCGGTCCCCATAACGCCAAGGAAATCACATATAGGGAAACCCAGACCAAGGGTAAGGAGAGAACAGAGGTAAGCCTTGGCGGGGAATCCGGCCGAGGGAGAGGGGGAGGAAAACTCCCAGAACTGGCCAGCACACATCAGCTTGCTGGAAATTGGCTACTACAAAGGGAACGGGAGAAACAGGATACTTAAGCCCAGACCCATTCAGGGACAAGACCCTCCATTTACTCACAAGACTCTGGCACCCCAGGAAGACGGTACACCATGTCAAGAGCCAAAGCGAAAGGCAACGCCACACAACAGACACCACAAACTTCAAAACAGGATGCAAACATCCTGCAAATGTGGTCGTCTGCCAGCTCTTCACAATATAAAGGGAAAACCCAGGAAGACCCACTGGGGGAGGGCGACACCAATTCACACCAGAAACAACTTCCCTCGAGAGAAGATATGCAAACCTAGTTTCAGGACCTACAATACAAGTTCATGTCCACAGTACAGGAACAATTCACGACCATGAAAAATGACATGAAGCAGGCGGTACAGGACAAGTGGACTTGGCCAAATTGGAGGAAAGAACCGACATAATCGAAAGAACTATCCAGAGTGTTGAAGAAGAAACACAACAGGTGAGCGAAACGCAAGAACAATTGGTGAGACTCACCCACAACCTGGAAATCCAATGCAAGGACCTGGAAAACCGCTCAAGACGATCCAACATACGCATCAAAACATGGCGGAAACTGTCGTGGACAAAGACCTCAAAAAGGCAGTGCAGGCGGTGTTTAGAGATGTCCTGGACGCCCAGGAGATGGATGTAATCGGAGTGGACCGCGTCCACAGGGTCGGGCCGAAGAGATCGGGGCGCCAGGAGAAAGACCTAAGGATGTCCTGGTAGCTCTCTCCTCATATCCACAAAAAGAACAGATACTGAGGAAAGCAAGAGAAATGGAACACATCAGAATGAATGGGCAGGAAACACAATTATATCAGGACTTAGCTCTGGTGACCTTGCAAAAAAGAAGGGCCATGGCCCCCTTGGTAAAGGCATTGGTAGCAAAAGAAATCCACTACAAAATGGACCTTCCCATTTGGACTGATGTTTACATGGGAGGGGAAACAGAAGAGCGACCACATGGGAAGAAGGCCTCAATATAATGGGAACCCAGGAAGGCGATGAGGAATCGGAAGGGTCTACACGAAGGAGAGAACAGATGAGACAACCGAGAGGCTGGGAAACGATCAAACGGAGGAGGTCAAACACAGGAAGGGAATCCCGCAAGAAACTATAATGAAAGAACCCAAAAAAGTGGAACGACAAGGACACATGTAAGGCGACAACGAAACTACGATCCCGTGAACGGCGGGAGGGAA
This sequence comes from Ambystoma mexicanum, assembly GCF_040938575.1. Classification (NCBI taxonomy): domain Eukaryota; kingdom Metazoa; phylum Chordata; class Amphibia; order Caudata; family Ambystomatidae; genus Ambystoma; species Ambystoma mexicanum. The sequence goes on from NC_090934.1 coordinate 741,856,828, forward strand.
AAGGAATGAGCTACTACAAAACACCCGTAGTCGGTGGCCCGGGAAGGACCCACCGTCTTGGAATTTGGTAAGGACTGATGAAAAGGTGGGGTTTAGGAACCCCCACAAATTTATCCCCCGAGGATAGGGAGGGCAGGGAGCGATGGGCGCAACGCACTAGCATCAGAAGGAACCCTTGCCTACTCGGGGACAAGTTGTTTGGTTTAATGTTTCTGGTTGGAGGGGACAGTTAATGGAGAGGGGAGGGAGAGGGGCTCGAACGACTTATTGGGCAAGTATGGGAACCCGAAAGTCTTCCATGAACACGTAGATAATGGGGAAGATTCGTATCTTAAGCTATAATGTGAGGGGTATAAACCATCCAGTGAAAAGGGTCAAGCTGGAGAAGCAGCTGAAAAGGGAAAAGGCAGATATATTACTGCTCCAAGAAACCCATATCAGGATGAGGGACAAGCAGAAAATTCGCAATAGGGGGTATAAAATATGGACACAAGCAACCTCAGAGAAAAAAGCGGGGGTGCTGATTAAGATAAGGGAAGGGACTGAGGCCACCTTGGTGGATACTCTAGCAGATAAAGAAGGGAGATGCGCGCTTGTCAATGTGGACTTTAATGGATATCGCCTTACACTAGAATCGATATATGCTCCAAATCAGGGGCAAGACGGCTTCCTCAAAGACGTACTGGGGAAACTAGAAGGCTTTGCGAAGGGGGAGGGGATCATGGGAGGGGACCTCAATATGGCATGGAATCCATTATTAGACAGAAGCGCAGGTAAGGCCCAGGGGCAGGGAGCACCATCAAAACGCCTCAAACAGCAGATGGACAACTTGGCCCTAAATGATGTGTGGAGGGAACTGAAGGGGGAACAGAAGAGGTTCACATACTTCTCGCATGTTCACAATTCCATGTCAAGGATTGACTATTTCTGGGCTTTGGTGGGCCTGCTGGGAAAGATACAGGGGATAGAACTGAGAGCGATAGCGCTATCGGACCATGCCCCGCTATGGCTGGACCTAAATGTACTGGGGAAAACAAATGGCCTGTGGAGGTGGAGACTTCTCCTGGATGTAATCCAAGATCCGATAACAGGGGAAGCCATAAAAGAAATGATAGAAGAATATTTCGCACAAAACGACACCGGGGAGGTCTCCTTGGGCACAATCTGGGATGCGTTCAAAGCGGTTATGCGAGGGAAGATCATAGCCCTGAAAATTACGAAAGAAAAACAAAGATATTTGTGGGAAAAGGAGCTGGAAAAGTCTATAGCAGAACTGCACGAGAAAATCTTGACCCATCCCACTAAAGCTAATAAAGCGCTGAAGCACACACAGGGCCAATTGGAGCAGCCGAGCTCAAAAGGAGCAGAAAAGAACTTAAGGTACCTGAGACAGAGATATTATATAAAAGCCAATAAAGTAGACAGACTCCTAGAGAGACAACTCCGCAAAAAACAGAAAGAAATAACAATTAAGGCCATACGAAACTCCAAAGGGGAAATACAGACTCGAACGCAGGGTATAGGAGAGGAATTTAAAGAATACTATCAAAAACTCTACTCCCCAGACATCCCAGATGCAGAGGCACAGGACACATTTGAAAGCCCTCCCCATCCCACGAGTCTCAGAGGAGGATAGACTAGCCCTAGAGAATCCAATCAGGGAAGAGGAAGTTAGAAAGGCAATAGCAGACCTGCCAGTAAATAAAGCACCCAACCCGGATGGCTTCTCGGCCCCTTTCTATAAAAAGTACGTAGAACAGATTTCCCCAATCCTCACGAGGCTCCTAAACTCAAAGATAACGCCAATGTGACTCCCACAATGAATGCGGCAAAGGTGTTAGTCTTCCATAAACCTGGGAAAGATCCGACAATCCCCAAGTCAGATAGGCCGATTTCCCTGATCAATTTGGACACAAAGATCTATACAAAGATACTGGCAGCAAGACTATCCCCGCTCCTCCCAAAACTAATTACCTTAGATCAATCGGGCTTCATCCCGGGAAGACAAACCCATGATAATCTTAGGAGACCAATTCACTTAGTGGAAAAAATTAGCATAACACATACTCCAGCACTATTATCATCAGTGGATGCCGAGAAGGCGTTCGACCGGGTAGAACGGTCAATGCTATTTAGAGTCCTCACCTACATGGGATTTGGGGAACAATATATAGCCATGGTAAGGGCAAACTAACTCCCCATCTTGCAGGGTGGCAATCAATGGCGAGGTTACGGCCAGAATACTAATTTCGAGGGGTACGAAACAGGGCTGCCCGCTATCCCCACTTTTGTATGCTATATTCTTGGAACCCATCTTAATTAAAATTAGGGAGACTACTCACATTAAAGGGATTGAGATGGCAGGGACACAGCATAAAATAATAGCGTACGCAGACGCCATGCTGATAGCCTTAGAAGATCCAGAGGAAACTCTACGGGCTGTGGTGAAGGAATTAGAAGAATTTGGGAACATATTAAGACTAAAAATCAATAGGAAAAAGTCGGAAATCCTAATCCTGGCGGGAGATAGGGGAAAGATAGAAAGGGCAGCTAACCTACTGGATCTGAAAATTGGCAGGAAGGGCATAAAATACCTGGGAATCAGAATAACCCAAAAAATAGAGCAGCTATATGGGGAAAACTACCCGCAACTTCTAGCAGACATACGAAGAGATCTAGAAAGATGGAACCCACTATTAATCTCCTGGTGGGGCAGGAGACAATCAGTTAAAATGACCATTCTCCCAAAGATGATATACAATTTTCAGGCTCTCCCGGTGGGCGTCCCCCACACCTTCTTTAAAACACTCTCCAAAGCTATTTCCGCATTTATATGGAGAGGAAACACCCAGAGACTAGCTAGGGCCACCCTCACGGCACCAATTAGGGAGGGGGCATGGCGCTCCCCCCACTTTAAGAAATATTACCAAGTTGCGCAATTGAAGGTCCTGAGGGAATGGATGGGGGAAGACCCTCAGCCGATATAGGCAAAAACAAGTCCGGGCAGTGGCAAGGACACCTCTGGTGGAAGCAGAAACAGACAATCATAGGCAAAAACAAGTCCGGGCAGTGGCAAGGACACCTCTGGTGGAAGCAGAAACAGACACCCTAATCTAGGGATAAGCAAAATTATGAAAACCACATTAGAGGCATGGGACTCCCAAACACGGAAAGGTATTAGGGCCACGGCGATTGGCCCCTTTACAACCATATGTCGAAATCCCCAATTCCCACAGGTATGGAACAAGGGGCATATGAAAAATGGGAAGAGGCGGCAATAACGAAAATTGGGGAAATGTTTATAGACAATGAAATCAGGCCACTTGACTCGTGCTTCGTAGCAACATCACGTTCCCGACGTGATAAATACAGATATGAACAACTCAAACACTGGTTGAAGACTCCGGACATTACTAAAGCGGCAACGAGGGGCCTAACACCATTGGAGAGTTATGTCACCTCCAACTTGTGGGCAGAAAAAATGGTTGTCGACGCTGTACTCATTTATAAACACACAAGACGAGGAAATCAAATGGTCATACATGATCAGGTGGGGCAAAACATTGGGGGAGGAACCTACGAAAGCTCAATGGGAAGACCTATGGAAATTGATCCCTAAGCTGACGCGCTCTGCGCAGACCAGAGAAACGAGGACCAAAATAGTGACTCAATGGCACTACACGCCGGAAAGACTGCATTCCAGGTTTCCCAAAAAATCAAACAAATGTTGGACGCTGTGAGGAAGTGGGTATGTGGAGTCGTATATGGTGGGATTGAACGTTGTTTGCAAGTTTAAAAAAAAATGTAATCTACGTACTGTATGACCGTGCTCTCTATCTGTACATTGTCTATGTCCATCTGGAGGACCCTATTGAATATGAAGGGTGACTCACAGTACCCTTGAGGTAGTCTTATATGTTTCCACTTCCTGTTTCTGTACATAAAGGAAGTCAAATCTTGTGAGACTGGGTGTAGTGGTATAGAGAAAGCAGCATTCAAGTCTATAACCGTGAAAAAGGAAGCTTCTACTGGAATGCTGCACAAAATTGTCACTGGATTCAGAACCAAAGAATACTCTCCTTCTACAATATGTTTAAGAGGGCGCAAGTCCTGTATAAAACACCTTGAACACCCCCCCCCCCCGCCAACTTTGCTTTCTTGACTGGGTGCACAGCAGTATTGCAATTGTGATTCTGATGGCACTAGGATGCCTTGCTCCACTGGTGCCGCAATTGTCTCGTAAATGCCCTTGTCTGCCTCCCTTGAAAGTGAGTATTGTTAGACTCTGGGCAAAATTTGCTCCTGGTTTCAACGATCTTCAATCCCCCCCCCCTAGGATGCTGTGTACCTTTGCCAGATCCTGCTCACAGAATGATGGTGGTGCGTTGAGCGCCATCGCCATCCTCTGTGGTACCTCTCTGTAGTGTATCTTGATCCAATATGTCACACATTTCAAACACCATCTCAACTGTTGTCCCTGAACAGTTCATCCGTCACTGTGGTCAAACTGTACCCTTCAGCTACGGTGATCACTGCTAGCCATGGTCACCCTGTGTCATCTGTTACATGCACCGCTATCCACTCGTCTCCCACATTCACTGCCTCGATCTCCAGTTGCACTATTGTACTTTCTGCCTCATTCGATCTCTGGTCTGAACAAATACTCATTTAGAATGTGCCACATCTTCCCTTTAATCCCTGGGAGCCATGCAATCGCAGTCTCAGTCTTGTAATGGAACCGCTCCTCATCCACTGGCACCCCCCTTTTTACCTTCCATCCACAATATCCTTGAATGATTTCTCTTACATTAAGAAAAATGTATTCCGGGTGTGAAGCACACTATTTCCTTGTCTGTGAACGAGATTGTCATGTTGAGTCTGCTCATAATGTCTCTCCTCAGTATGTTTACAGGTGTCTGTCAAGAGTAAAGTAGAGGCAAAGATAAATCGTGCTCCCCCATCGAAAGGGAGATATTGTCTGTGAAAGAAACCACTTTCATAGCCCCAGAGAATCCTTGAATATTCATGGCATCGCCTGACAACCTATATGTTCCCTCTCGAATGCAGGACCTGATCGTCCCGGTGTCTACAAGGAAGGAAAATGTTTTGTCACCTATCGCCACCCCTACGTGAGGTTCCCCTGCAGGGTTAGGTGTGATCGACAGGATGGAACACAAAGTGTCTGTGGGCTGTGCTATTGTGGGTATAATGACATCCCATTCCCAGAAAATGGATTGTTCCCCACTGTGGTGACCTCTCCCAGGCGTCTAATGGGGTTGTCGCTATGGCATCCATGCGTGCCACTGGCCCGTCACTCGGCTGTATGCTTTTCTATATCTGCGGTACCTGCTGTGTGTTGCCTCGAGTCTGGGGTCAATGCAAATGCTGTGGTATAGGCACTTGTATCTGTGGTATCTGTGCCATGGGTGGGTGTGTGATCAGTGTTGGTCCTTGCTGTTGTGCGTGGTCCTGTGTTTAATACTCATCCTGGTCCCCTTGATATGCTTGCTGATACTGTGCTGCCCTATTCTGATGCACGCCCCTGCTTTTGCACACTGTCGAAATGTGCCCAGTCTGCCCGCACAAGCAGCATTGCTAGCTCCCTCCCTTGCCCTTGGAAACCCACTGTATAGTTTTGTGGGTCTTGCTGCACCCGTTGCCCATATCCTTGAAATCCTCCAGGGAAACCCACTTGGTTGTGATGTATCTGTGGCCCATACCTGCGTCCCCTAGGTGGCCCCCCTCTTCCTCGAAACCTGTGCTGCATATTACCCCTCCACATGAATCCACCCCCCCTGTGGGCGGTGGTGCATATTGCTGCTGCGGTGACCCCTGTGCACCTGCGCTTGTCAGTACCGCCCTTTCCAAGGCATACTTGGACAGTTTCTTTTGCACTAGTTTTGTTTCCTGGTGCTTCCTTTCCTAGTCGTTCTTCCTTATTTTCTAACCTGCAATGATGTACTATTGTGAGTTTTATTTCTGGTCAAGTTTTTTCCTCCATGCCTACTAACTTCTTGAGGTGCTTCTGTACCAGTTCAGGCAGCCCCTATCATATGTGGTAAATTAAAGCTACTGTTTTGTCACTCGGTTCTCACGTTTCAAGGTGCCAAAGCATTTGGATCGCCTGAATATATTGTATGGGGGGGTGGGGAGGGGCTGGAGGGGTAGGGTCTTCGTCCTCTCCCATCTTGCAGGCCATAATCACACTAATCTCTGTGTTTGGGTATTGTGTCCATAAGGCTTGCCATATGGCAGCTCTGCAATTTGCAAACGGCGAACCATCATGTGCTGTGTCCTGGATGGTCACTCCTGGGAACCCCGCCCATTTTCCATACGTAATCAGTGGCCTCTCAGAATTGCCACTAGAAGTCCCTTTACGTTCCCCACTGCTAATCTCTGTCCTGCTGTCATTCGCTCCATTTTGTATATCCCATTTCCCCACATCCGCGGTCCACGAAGGTAACCAACATCTCATGTTTTTCTTGTCAATGGGTTTCCATGGTATATAATGAGGTTGCCCCCCTCCCTTTTCCATGTGTGAACCCTACCTCCCACTCGCTCCCCTAGTCAGTCTGATCTCCCTGTTGGCGTTTCTAATGTCAGTGTATAAATCTATTGGCTCCTCTCCACAATTTTCAGACTCCCCCCTTTCCCCCCCCGGGATCCTAGTGTTAGAACATGCTATAGCCGTCTCCCCCCCACCCCCTTAGTCCTGGGAGATACCCAAGTCTCTCAACGTATGGGGACCAGGTCATCAATGTTGCCGTGCTGTCTCCGAGGCATTGGTATGCCCAGAGAGAGGCTCGGACCGCAGGTCCGTTCACCCCGAGCGCCCCGTGCACTGCGCATGCGCAGAGAGCGGAACACGGCCACCCGCGCATGTGCAGTCCAGTGCGCGTGCAGAACCCGGAAGCACCCGGTACCAAAGACAACCCAGGACCCCCCCAAACGGAAGCGTGGGTACATCCGCTAGGATGGGGCACGCCGACTCTGGCAAGGGGACCCCAAACCCAAGGTAAGTGGCGCGACACGCATGTCCCATCCACAAGAAACAATGACATTGTTGCAAAGTAGTGGGCTTACCATTGGTTCTTGCCCCTTGCCATCCAGCACTGATATTCTATGTCGTGATTGGCTAGAGCTGATCTCCCCAGGCCTGGGACTCGATTCAGTTCTCAGCTCTCTGTGCAAATCTTCAAGGTAATGTGAAACAATTACGTTTCTGTATTGTAACTGGTAGTATACCACCTTTGCCTATGAGAGTGCATACCCACGCTTGTAACCCTAGTTTCATTCCTCGTCTGGATTCCTGGGATCGGCTTTGCTTTCCCAGCACGTATGAATGCCCATTGTCAGGTTCGGCTGCATCATGTGCTTGTAGACCACAAAATCGATCTCTGAAGCATGAATTTATGAGGATTTATTCCCTTTCTCTGCAGCTGGTCCCTTGTAGTCTAGTGTTTGGCATGAGACTATCTCTGACTTTGGCTGTGAGCCTGCTTTGCGCTCCATGCAGTCCGAGCCGGCTCCTCTTGTCTCGTGTTCTGCGACTTGAGGCTTCTGTAATTTTCCTTAGACTTATAGTATGATGTCTACATGCTCATGTTATACTAGGTAACCTAGACATTAGGCACAGATGGTTCTACCAGGCTGCATATATACTCCTGTAGTTCCATAGGGTTAGTTGCCTTAAGCATCTGCAAGCTTGCTCAGGATCTCTTGGTGCCTTGCATTTCTGCGTTACTACATTTGGCTAACGAGAAAAATAATAAGATCTTTGACAGTATGTATATGTATCCGTCCTCTAGCTATAGAACTGTGTAAGCATGTTTTTGGGGGCGTGGCTTGGTGGCCATGTAGAAGGACGTGGGGCTGCTGTGTCTCCCGCAATTCTACAATGATCCGGACTATAACGCCATCAAATGCAGCCATAGAAGGACAGAACAGCACGTATGTGCGTGTGAAATAACCAGGCACAGACAGGAGCCATTGGAACTGGCCCAAAACACCAACCCGATGCAAAATCCCAAAAAGAAAATAAACAAAAACGGACCGGATGACTCTAAAATGGCAACTACCAGAACAAAGAAACTTGAGGCTGCGGAGGATGTGAGACGGAGAATGTGCCCAGCTGCTGATACCTTGACAACGAGCAGCATAGGGAAAACGACTCCGCACCCACCCTGAAGTGGGATGTGGTTTTGGGATACCGAGCCCCAAGTATGTCGAGACACGGAGCATGAAGCAGGAGCTTCATGACTGCGGCGCAGCCCGCAAGGCAAACGCTGTGCCTGCGTCGGGCGGTCTCACACTTGAGTAACTGGCACTGTGTGAGCCGCGCTGCGCTGCTGGCGGAGGCTGCCTTCCTCCGATTTAGCAGCTCCGCAGCACAGCTACATTGTAACAGGGTCACTGCTACTCTTTGCATTGAAGCGGAGCCCGCCTCGGCGACTTGCCGCAGGCGAAGTTTCGTTTCTGCCAGGCTCGGACGAGCGAAGCGGATCAAGATACACGGGGCGCTTTGGCGAAGGGTTTAGATAGAAGCGCACACCTATAGTAAGTAAGATTAGTAAAGAGATTCGAGGATTATGTTGTATAAACTTTTAGGTGCGGGGGGGAAAACTGAGGTCATGGCACAAGACCCCGACAATAAACAGTAAACAGAAAGAGGATTCAACTTGGGAACCCTCCCGTCCCCTGCACACTTTCAAATGTTTGGATTAATCCAATACAGTTGTTTAAACTGCGTTATATGCATTGTACATACATTTGTTTCTAACACATATGGTCAGACACAGGAGTGTGAGATAAAAAAATATATATCTTTATAGTCAGGCTGTATTATTTTCAGCAAGAATTATAGTTCAGACAAAGATTATTTACAGTGCATAGAAACAGTATCAATAGATAAAGCTCAAATTGAAGAAAAATGGAGTCCAAATTGATTAGCGACGCGTTTCGAGGAAGTTCTCCTCTTCTTCATAAGGCCACACTTGGACTCTTAATGTAAAAGGAAAGCATAAATTCAGTAAAGAGAATTTTGTAAGCACAATGCATAGACTGTTCATGTCATATTAAATGTATACAGTTAAAAAATAAATGGTTTTAATTGTATTTAGATCATTAATCTGTCCCTAAAAAATAGGGAATTGAAACAATGTAACATGTTCTAATATGTATTGTAATTCATGCAACATTATAAGATTAACTAGGTTGCCCCTGCTCGAGAGAGGGGCTGAAGGTCTACTGAAGCATCTTTTCCTGCAGAATTAACTGTATAACGTCCATCATACTGTGATTTAGTAGAGTACTACCTCTAATGGAATCTATCACGTGGATGGTGAAACATAAGCTAAAGAAAATTAAATATGTAGGTAAAACAACACACAGATAGTTCTTAGGCTATATCAATCTAATATGGAAGAAATACAAAAATCGTTACCTCTGTGAGTAGAAAGTGTCGGAAACAGAGAACCGGACGGAGCGGTGAAAATAGATAGACAGTCTTCGTACACCAGTTGGTTCCTTAAAACATGGCTAATTCCCAGAAAGATACCAGAAATCTAAAGAAAACAAAGCCTGATCAATGCCAAGCTCAATGTTCAAACGTAACAGTCATAGGTGTGAGATAAAAAAAATTGAGTAACATACCTAACCAGAATATGGAGGGCGGAAAATAATCAATACAGCGGCCCACATAAGGATGTAGAACTTAAGTATCCCGCCGTCACTACAGAGGTGCCTCAGTATGTGGGAATTCTGTCATACGAATAGCCAAACTGAACAGGAATGAAGTCCTGATTAGTATAATATACCTAGCAATCTGATATGAAGTAATGGAAACATAATATGGTGTTTAATCAAGGCAAAAAATGTAAAGAATTACCGTATTCTCAAAGCTGATGTGCAACTGATGTCAAGATTGTGTGGCCGGTCAACAGCTGAAGAATCCGGCAGTAATAGGTCAGTTAAAGTATCAACTAAAGAAAGTGTAAGGAAAACAGAAAAAAAAGGAATCATGAGACTAAGGAACTATTTCCCTGGTCCCTAGATAGATAAATGCACATGCATTCACGCTTACCTGGAGCATAGGAGGGCAATCCTGAACAGAGTCTGTTCAGCCGAGTGGCTTGTTGTTCACAAACCATGGAGACTACATGTGACCATGGAGATAAATAGAGGACTGAAGTAATAGGTAAAGAAAAAGGACTAAGAAGTAAATGGGCCTCAAGGTCGGCCATCTTGGAACGAGGTTATATTGTAATGAAGGTGTAGATCTCTAGGCATTCAATGACAAGAAGTAACTTAAATCGGGAAGCGTAAAGGTGCGTAACTAAATAAATTAAAAAGAAAAAATTCATACAGTACAGAAACCTATTGTGCGATGTAAATCGGACATAACAAATACTAGTCCGCACATCGTAGAACGGGGAGAGGAAAGTTGAGAAAAATAGTGTACCATGTGAAATAGAGTCGAAATTAGCAATGACAAAGGGTCTTGAATCGAACGAAACGCTCGGATCTTAAAAGGGAAAAAAATAGCACGGAAAAAATGAATATAATATTCAGATTATCTGGCTAAGGTCATTTAATGACCATGTGTAACCTATCAGTTCAAAATAGGTGGATCACATGGATTCACATTAAGCAGGGAGAGGGAAAAAAAACCTTAAATCTCTCTCTCATTGCATGGACAACCTAGTGCAATATAGCAATCTCAATGGGGTAAATGCATTTATTTTACAAAAGATCAAAATTAAATGTGATAAGTATAACAGAATGACAAACAATGAAAATTAAGAATAAGAACAATTTTTACACTGTGTTTACAGGCAATTATTTTTATGGCAACCATCTACTAGTTTCAACAAAGTAGTGCCTTAGATCACAGTCAGACACAGGAATAGCAATGTGACTCTCAATTTTATGTTGAAGATCAATCATTCCTTATTGTCAAATTCAAATCACAGAAAACAGTTCAATGTGAAATCCTCATTTAGACCCCAGGGCTGTAAAGAGCTTAACTTATCAATCCAATAAGCTTCTCTTTGTAGTAAGAGTGACTGATAGTCACCTCCTCTTGTAGGTCGTTTAACAACTTCTAGCACCTGGTATTTTAGTTGGGCAATTGTATGTTTTTGCATGTTGAAGTGGCGAGCTACCGGTGAGTATTGATTATTACATCTTATGTTCGACTTGTGTTCGGACAGTCTTGATTTAACAGGTCTTTTGGTCTGTCCTACATACACTTTGCCACAAGGGCACTTCAACATATATATGACACCTGATGTCAGGCACGTAGAATAGTCTCTTAATTTGATTTTTTGACCATTCCTGGGGTGAGTCACTACATTACCTTTGATTGTGTTATTACAGTGTATACATCCTAAGCAGGGGAAGGTGCCTAGTTTTTTGGTAGCTAGGAAAAGTTGTTTCTCCTTTGGTACTCTTTCAGCTTTCACCAGTTTGTCTCTTATATTTTTACCCCTTTTAAAACACATCATTGGTGGTGTGGGGAACAATTCCAATAGAGTTTGATCATTATGAAGAATATTCCAATGTTTCTTTATACTTTTTGTGATCTGAAAACTCTGTCTTGAGAATTTTGATATATATAAAAGTGGGGTGTCTTTAACCTCCGATTTAGGTTTCAGTAAATCTGTACGGGGGATCTCTGAAGCTCTGTCTTTGGCAATTTCCAAAATTTCTGGTGGATAGCCTCTGTTCTGAAATTTACTAACAAGATTTGTGCATTCCTTATCTAGAACTTCTGGGTCAGAAATTATTCTTTTCAGGCGTAATATTTGACTATATGGTAGACTTTGGAGCATCGCCCTCGGGTGGAAGCTGGAATAGTGAAGCAGATTGTTTACATCAGTCGGTTTGTGGTATATAGACGTAGCTATCTTATTGTTAACAATGCTTAAGTTAACGTCAAGAAAATGTAAATAAGGGTTACCAATCTCAATAGTAAATTTAATCCTAGGATGCACTAAATTGAGGTATTCAAAAAACTGGTCCAAATCATCTCGTGTGCCACACCAAATGCAGAAAATGTCATCAATAAACCTCTTCCAGGTTAAAATGTATGCTGCCCATGTGGGATGTTCCAGTACATGCTGACTTTCGAACTGAAACATAAAAGTATTAGCGTACACGGGCGCCATCGATGATCCCATCGAGGTACCCGATGTTTGTAAAAAGTATTTGCCCTGATGTCTAAAATAGCTGTTGTAGAGGATTAAGTTTAGTAGCTCCAGAATGAATTGAGGATTGCCTTTCACACCTGAATTGTTAAGTAACAACCATTCAACAGAATCTATACCTTCACTATGGGGTATTGAGGTATATAAGCTACATACGTCCAGGCTGAATAGTATGCACGGGGCGCTTTGCCCAAACACAAAAAGGAAAAAAAACTGTAATAAGTAAATGAACACATGCAACTCACAGCATGCAACTCACAGCATGCAACTCACAGCATGCTAGTGCTGAGCCCGACCCTAAGAGACCGCAGGGATCACTACAGCCGGAACAGCCAAGCGAAAATACACACATTGCGCCCACAGGAGAGCTACGGTCCCCCAGTAGCAGCTGTGCATTGCCTGCAGTCCTGTAAGCAGGGGCTCCAGAGGAAATAAGGCGATACTTACAAACCTTGAGGAACACATGACCCTAATTAATATAAGCAGGTACCAACTATAGGCACGGGGACAGCACAGAGGGTTGCATCAGTGGCCTGTGCACCACGCTCCACACAAACAATAATACAAGACATATCATATCCCCAAGCGAGACACCAATGCTGGGCGAACTGTCTATACACAAAGCCCCATGAAGCATCATCAACTAAATAATAGATCCAGAGCACAGTAGGCCAGATCTGCTCCACCCGGAACTGAGCACGAGGCAGCGTCGAGATGACGTTAAAAAAAGGCAAGACAAAAGGGAAGCAGCCCACACTGGAAGAATTTGCAAGGACACTGCAACCAATGGAGGGAGCCAGAAGCAAGGAAAAGACCCTGCAAACGGATACCACCCCAGCACGCAATGATAAACAGATCCTAGAGGCGATTGCAGACTTGAAACTAACATGGGAAACTAAGCTGGAGTCAGCCATGGTTGAACTCAAGGTAGCACTGGAACTCAAGGTTGGCGAAGTCCAGGAGGATGGGAATCTACTTAGACAAGACCCAAGAGCAATAGCGGAAAGCACAAGAAAAACTGGAGGAAGAAATGATCCCGAATATAGCCGCAAGTGCAACCCACACATCGGAGATCCACATTCTGAAACAATGTGTGAGCAACCTGGAAAATAGAGCTGAGGAGGCTGAAGGGCGTGCTCGAAGAAATAATGTACGTATTGTGGGGCTCCCGGAAGGCGAAGAGGGACTCAACCCAACAGACTACGTCGAGACGATGCTGCTACAAGAAATAGGAGGCGGGATGCTCACTCAGGGATTTGCAGTAGAGAGGGCGCACAAAGCCCTCACAAGGAAACCACCGCCGGGAGCCCCTCCAAGGCCTATAATTGCCAAGATCCTAGACTACCGCGACAGGGAGAAAATCCTGGAACATTTCCGGAAAGGTGGCACAATACAAAGGGCGTCTGCGACCATCACGGCGTACCCGGACTACACACTACTGGTGCAAAGACAGCAATTGAACTATGGAACGGGTAAGAAAAGATTGCGAGAAGCAGGCTACAAATACATATTGATGTACCCAGCAAAACTGAAAGGGTTTCATAAAAACAGACTTAATTCTTCGACACCGCTGAGGATGTAACAGAATGGTTGGACGGCCAAAATTGCCCGATGGGAGCGGATAACCAGAAGGACGGAACGGACAAGTGACAAAGCGATCGCAATATCCGAGGTGCTGTATAACTTGTGACATTGGGACTTGAATATAAGATAGAACAATGAAGAAGGGAGCAGATAAATTGGGGGTTAATTAAACAGAGGTGGACCAATATGGCACAATACAGTAGAGTTGTGGGGGGCGTAGCGGACGCATCCCTATACACTCTTAGATAGTTTAGTTACGTTGCTGATAGTGCGGCAACCTCCTGCTGGGTTCCTAGAATCGGCCCGGCCAAGAAAGGACTAGATGTGGGATAACCTGAGATCCAGGGATGGAGCTGGGCAACAGTTGGGGTTGGGAAGGGAGCTGGGAAGTGTGCGTTGAGTTTAGTTAGGGGATGAGCCTATGTCCAAGCGCAGTGGTGCAAGATACAGAAAAAAGACAGGGGTGGGTCTGGATATGGATAAACGATGGGAGACCTTAAAATAGCTACCTGGAATGTCAGGGGGTTGTATAGCTATCTGAAAAGGAACACAATTATGATGTACCTAAAAGCCAGAAGGTGGACATTTCTCTGTTACAGGAAGCCCATCTCACCAGAGAGAAATTAGATGCGATAAAAAGAAAATGGAAAGGGACCATGGTAGGGGCAACATGTTCGGCATATGCCAGGTAATTATCTGGGTAGCACTGCATGTCTGTAGCACTGCATGTCTGATGGAAAACAGAGAAGTGTGCATTGTTAACACATACGCCCCTATCCAGGACACTGTGACCTACTTTAAGACCTTATACAATAAAATAAGCCCCTTCTTGGGGGGCGCAGTCATGGGGACGTGACTTCAAAAGCATGCTGGATCCCAAAGTAGACAGGTCAGATGTTAAACTAGACAAACCCGCCCCGGCAGCCAAAACCCTGAAGATTTTGTTGAGGGACCTTAAACTAGAAGACGTGTGGTGGTTACAACACCCGCACAAGAGACATTACTCGCACTACTCAACCCCACACAACCTATACACACGGCTGGATTATTTGTTCGTCTCCCCGGAGATGGCAGGAGAAGTAGTGCAGACAGTACAGAGCTAGGGTCCATTCAGATCACTTGCAACTAATCTTAACATGGCAACACCAGCCCCCCAGAGCTAGGATCCCAACTTGGCGGCTGCGAGCCGAAGCACTAAAAGATACAGTGTTTAGAGAAGATCTGAGAGATGACATAGTAGAATATTTTGAGAATAATACGGGGAGTGTAAAATCGGCAGGCACCCTATGGGAGGCGTTTAAAGTGGTGGTAAGGGAAGCAGCGATAGCAAAATCCAAAGGGCTGCAAGGAAGCATAATGCAAGAGCTACAGACAGCAGAGAAGGAACTCTAGGAGGCCATGCTGAGAGAAGACAACACTTTAGAAAAGGCTGACACTATAAACAAATTACGACTATTATGCCAAGAACACTTGGAGCGGCTATGTAGCCTAAACTATACATTTTTTATAGAGAAACGACATGCAGGCCGAGACAAACCTGGGAGGTTACTGGCATGGTTATACAAAAGCGAGCTACCTAGATCCACGATTCGAGCTATATACGGGGAAAATGGACAGATATTTGACAGCCAAGAGGGAGTGAATAAGGGGTTCCTGGAGTTTTATAAACATCTGTATGAGGATACGGAGGAAAGCGATTGTGACGTGATAGAGACACTAAATGACATTGGCCTGCCCAAATTAAGCACGAAGGACAGAGAGAACTTGGACGCCCCAGTCACACTAGAAGAACTAGATGCAGTGATTGGGGCACTACCCACTTGCAAAGCCCCGGGGGTGGACAGACTCCCTAGCGAGTTCTACAAAACTTTTAAGATGGAAGTACTGCCCCCATTGTTGGCAATGCTAAACGAAGCCCTTGAAATAGGAATGTTGCCAGAATCCCTACTGGAGGCGATAATTGTCCCGAACCTCAAACCAAATAAGTCGAGCATGGATCACGGGTCGTATAGAACGCCGCCCATGCTAAATCAAGATAGCAAGATTCTCACAGCTGTGATGGCGGGCAGCTTAAGACAGGTCATAACCAAACTCATTCATCCCGATCAGACCGGATATGTCCCACACAGGAAAATAACCGATAAACCTTAGGAGACTCCACCGGGTCATGGAACAGACAGAAGGGGAGGAGCAAGATGTTGCGATTCTTTCCCTAGACGCAGTAAAAGTGTTCGATTCTGTTAAATGGCCATGGCTAATGACAGCCTTACAGGAATACTGAATATGGCCCAGATATCGGAGATGGGTGCAACTATTGTACAGCTCACCACTGGCCAGAATCAAGACAGGAGCAGTGATCTCAGAGAGATGGCACTTTAGTAGAGGCACCAGACAGGGGTGCCTTTGGTCCCAGATGCTATACATACTCACACTAGAACCCTTAGCTATATACCCAAGACAACAGTACGAGGAGGTGGGGATATTTATTAACGGAAGGCCACACTTAATATCTCTATATGCAGCTGATCTGCTGTTATATTTGAAATACCCGGAGGAAAACTTGCAATATATCCTGGAAGTTATGGAGCGGTTCGCTTAACTCCCGGGCATTGCAGTCAACCCCCAAAAAAATCACGTATATTTCCCTTAGGGAGATACAAAGGGATCCCACGAGAGCACCTACCCACCCTACAAATACCCTGGGAGACTGACACCTTCAGATACCTAGAAATAGACATCATACTGTTGAGAATGAACACAAGTATAACACGGAAAAGACAGTGGCAAACAGAGCAGTATGAGATTCTGGGCTAAGCTCCCACTGGCTATGATGGGGAGCGCGGCCTTGCTGAAAATGGTAGTGCTGCCTAGGCTGATTCACTTCTTCGGAAACATACCATATCTGATACTGAAGCGGTTCTTTGACAAGCTACAAAGTATATGCAGAGGGTTCATTTGGCACAGCAGCAGAAACAGAATAGCCATGTGGAGACTGCAGAACACATGATCAAGGAGGCATAAAACTTCCCAATTTCGAAATCTACTACTGGGCCAGCCAGCTACAATACGTGGCCAGGTGGCTATCTGAAGACTCAACAGCTGAATCTAGATTGCTGATGTCAGACTGTTTTTTTTAAAGAATGAATATGGCTGC
Organism: Ambystoma mexicanum; assembly: GCF_040938575.1. Classification (NCBI taxonomy): domain Eukaryota; kingdom Metazoa; phylum Chordata; class Amphibia; order Caudata; family Ambystomatidae; genus Ambystoma; species Ambystoma mexicanum. The sequence goes on from NC_090934.1 coordinate 741,873,772, forward strand.
CCAAAACTGAACTAAAGGGGCGGCCGAGAATGCTGGCACTAGGATGGCGTATGTGGAGAAAGGCTTGTCAGGCCATGGAAAGCCTAACTCTGTCCCCCCCAGGTCCCACTAGTGGCACTAACCGATGGAGACGCACAACTAAGACAAATGATACCTAGATATTGGGAAGCAGTGGGGATCGCACCACTGGGAGATATATGGCAAAACGGGAACATACTGGAATTTAACGTACTGGCAGAAGATACGGGCCTACACCTTGGGCAATATATCACATGTACTAGACTAGTGAGATGGGTTAAGAAAACATGGGCTGAGATAGAGTTAGAGGACCAACTGGACATAGCTATAGATACTATGTATGGCATTGCAGAAGGAGGGCATGAGGTCTCCCGTATATATGAACTGCTAATGTCTAAAGTGGGGAAGGAAGTGATCCAGCAAAGACTAGAATGGGAGGAAGAAGTGGGAGAAAGCATGAATGATGGGCAATGGTAGAGAGCTCAAACGGTACCACAAAAAAGTGTCCAGAAATGCAAGGCTGCAACAAATCCAACTATATGTAACCCATAAAGCGTATATGACCCCCCCCCCCCAGAAAGTAGCCCGATTCAAAAATGCAGGACTACAAACATGTCCCAAGTGTGCAGAAGTACATGCTGGCATGAGACACATGTTCTGAGTGTTCCCAGAAATTAGCATGATCTGGAAAGAAGTAGCCCACCGCCTGGCAGAGAAAGGCATTAAGCTAATGCGGAAATCAGTATGGGCATGCATGATGGGCGGGTTCCCTAGACCACGTAAGCTAAGACATGTGGGTAAGCTCAAGGACCTTGCTTATACACTGGCCAAGCGCAGAATCGCCATGGGCTGGAAAGCATGCAACAGACCCAAAATAGAAGTCTGGTGGAATGATTTTATGAAATGGGCAGAAACTGAAACGGCGGTATGGACCGAGGCAGCTAACAGAGAAGGAGAGGAAGAGACAAACACATTAACGTCCTGGAGGCATCTAGTAGCCACATTATCAGGGTCTACCCAAGAGAATTCAAGCAAAGATGACACTCCCCAAGATACGGAAGTAGGTACATCCCTAGAGTATATAGCGGATGACGTAATGTAATAGGCTCATGTTGATTCGGGAGGAGGGAAAAGGGGCTCTTTGCGGCCATAACTTACCCATGATACGAGCCATGTAAAATGTATAATACACACCGCTAAATTTATGCGTTTGATTGATTGTTGATAAAAATATATTTTTTAAAGCATGTTTTTCGTGTATGCAAATGTGTGTTCGTGTAATGCGGTGCAGGGCTGAAAATGTGCTTCATAGCCAATGCTACTATGTTGTGGTGTCACTAGTGACGTCTGCATTGTGGCTTCTTGGTGCTTAATTGAGACTGTCCATTAGGGTATTCCCATCCACGATCTCTGTTGTCTCACCTATACTTGTAAAGATATACATGTGATTCGGTCTGTATGGCTGGTTGAGGGGATACCTTTCTGTGTACGAGTCAGCCAATCCTGCACTTAGGATTCGTCTGAAATAAGATGGCTGACTGCGAGTGTGCCTGGCTATACGTCCAGTCATGTTCCTGGGAGTGAGGAGGGGCATTCTTGGAACCCTCTCTTCAGCGGTTACATAGTTGTACAGCATATTAGAAAACCACAAAAGAGAAGCAGCACACCTTTTTCCAATCAATTCTTTCCCATTGATTTGAATAATTTTGAGCTACTAATGGCTCGTCAGACCTTATCACTTTTTTTACGGGTTCCGGGGAGATAGAAAATTACTCTGGTATCAACAAGTCAAACATATAACAAATGAAATTGAGTTCCTATTGATAATAGGAATTCCTATTGATAATAGGAACTCCCGTCCCCTGCACACCTTTAGGTATTGGAAAATATCCAAACAATTTTCTATCAATTAATTGATTTTGCTGACAAAGTTCTAAGTTTTAGTGTCTATGCACTCTACTTTTTCGTACTGTTAATGTTTAAATAGTTCTACAGGTCAGAGATTTCTGCCAAGGATTGGGATTAGGGCCAACAATTAAAATCTATGGTCTAGTCTTGTCAGGAGATTATCCTTCACCCACTTAATAACTTCAAGTAAACCGGTAGGTAGGAGCGTGGATCCAATAGAGCCAGACAGCTTCACAATAAGCTTCGAATCATCCAACTAATAATGCTCTACACTGGAAGTCTTGATCAAACTTAAAACGTGGGAGGGTATATGCATTAGAAAGGACTTGAGGGACATCACTGGTCAAAACTTTGATCTAAAGAGGGGCAACTAAGGCATAATCCTTCAGAAAAGTTGTGACACATTGAAGGGCAAAGCCCAAAACACATAGGCCTTCCAACCTATGAAATTGGATATAATGATTAACAGTATACAGACTACAAATATCCAAAGGACCATGATTGAAGGGTTCCCGGAGCCTTCCTGGATTTGTAGTTCGTCAGTGTGACAAATTGACTTCTGCCCTTCAAGAGTACAAGGATAAGTAGAGGGTAACACGCCTATCCAGCCCTCACACTTCTACAAACCAAGAGCCAACACAAACAAAGGTAAAACAGGGACAGTTATTAGACATACCTCTCCTTCACCTTTTGTGGTAACGTGTGCCATGGGAAGGCTATACTCTGAAGAGGGGTGTGGATGTGTTTCAGTAGCAATCTAAACAGCAAAGTTTTACAGTCCAAAATAAAGGAATGTCCAATCAAGATTCTATAACATATATACTTCAATTTAACACACCCTTTAAAATAATAATGAACTAGAAGAACACTACACAAAACCCACCCATGAGGAAAGAACACAGAATAAGCAAAGATGCACGATCCAGCACTAATGAATCAGGGGTGCAAGTCAAGACCACAATGTTCTTTACAAGGATACGTTATTGGATGCAAAAAGGAATTCTTCAACACCGAGCTCCTGGGTATTGTTGTTGCTGGCAGAGAGTCGGTGTTCCAGGCATAGGTCACCCGCAATGTTTCATGAGGGTGGTTAAGGAACAGAGCTTGCCGGTCTCGAGGATCCAAACTAATTCTTCTTCAAGGGCTGAAGTCCAGAGATGAATAAGCAGTGGTGGGAAACTCCTCCTTCTAAAGGCTAAGGCCCTCAGATAGTTAGACTAAATATAGCCTGCTTTATAGGACCAAACCCTGTTCTGGAACAAGTAGACTTGGCCTGACATCACAGTCAAAGTGTTTTGTGCTACAGGAAGTGGAGGGGACAAAAGGAAAGGGGCATAGAGAAACACGATGGTGAAACCTTCCTCCAGCTGTAAAGAACTTAATTTGTCTACACTAACCCCACCCCTTCCCATTTCGATGCAATCAGAGGCCTTTACATATGCATCCTTTTGTGAATGGCTGTGCCCTTTGATTCCTGTTCCCAGGCCAGCTTCCTGTGGATTGACAGTCTCTCTAGTGAGGGGTTACCTGCCCCCACAAAGGAACAAAGAGGCAATCCTGCATGGCTGCGGTCTCCCAGCAGTCGTAATGTCAGCCTGTCTGTGGAAAATACACAACCATTCCACAGCTGATCTGGGCTCACTGGACTGACGTGTGATATCAAACTGATGTGGCTTGGATAACTATAAAAGATGCTGCCACCACACGCTAGCTTGGGTATGGCTAATATTTACAGTTTAGCCTGCCACCAAGACAATATCATTATCGTCATGTTGATTTTGGAATAGGGGTCCACACCTTAAATGCAGGCCTTGTGCTCCAGAGATTTAACGGTTACTGAAGCACTCAAGAGGGCACCTGTGGACCTGCTCCGTGCCACTGGTAGAGCAGACCCTGCAGATCAGGGCTGCTGATGCAGCAGGGCACAGGTACACACTATGCTTTTGTCATTGAGTTTATGAAAGGGGAATATGATCTGGAGATTTCCATTGCAGAGAAAGAATAACCCACATCATTTAATAAACATCAAAGAGGCCAGGGATCAGCACTCTTCCCAGATGGCAATTCATCATACAAGGACGAAGTAAAAAGGGCTCTGTCCCTCTTGCAGGCTTAAATCCCAGCTGTAGTAGTCTCTCAATGAAAGCCTGAAGCTTTGATGCCACTTCCTCTCCCCACCCCTGTGATAGTATAAAATAGAGTATGGAAGGTAGGAAAGACTGAAGGTCTCCAGTATACAGATGGAAGCACACACAGAAAAGTGTGTGCAGACATAAGTAACTTGTGATGTTCATGCATAGTGGCCCCATCCCAAAGCTCTTAAAGAGATTACATCCTCTTTTTGAGAAGCTTGTGTTGCAGGCATGATCAATCAGTTGCAAAGAAGGGAATGCAAGGTTTAAAAGTATCAGTATCGCCATGAAGGTACATTTCTAGAACTTGGCTACGAATATTCTGTAGAACAATTGGGCATGACAATCCTCATAAGAAATAATCGGTTCTCCTTTAATGTCCATCTCACTTTAGTCAATTTAAGTTAAGCCCACAGAAAATGTAAACCATTATCCATCTAGCAATGGTAGCCTTGGCAGCTAGGTTTCCAGGTGAAGGCCTCCTTCTGTTAAACAGATGATCAGTTTTCCTGAATGATTTAGTTTTGCCCAGAAAGAATTTCGGGGTTCACGCAACATTGAGATTGCGCAAAGTGTCCCCTGCTAAGAAGTGTGAGGTCTGGGGTGGAAGGACGGGTGTAGAATTTCCAGATTCAAATTAAATTCAGAAAGGATCTTAGGAATGAAGGACGAAACGGTCCGTATGACAACCATAACCCTATGGAAGGTCACATAAGGATCCTCTGAAGAGGGTACTTCAAGCTACCCTATCCTTCTAGTATAGGTACTAGCAGCCAAGAAAGCAATCTTTCAAGTTGAAAGATTGAAGTAAGTAGATACTAGTAGTATGCAGAACACCTGACAAAACTACATTCATATCCCACTGGGCAACCGGCTCTCCAAAAGCAAAGCGATGCATACCATCGAAATGTCTTTTCAAAAACGTTTTTTTTTTTTAAAAAAAAGAGACAATATCTCCAGAAAAGCTAATCTAAGGGGATATTGCCAAAAGGTGTTGCTTGCAGGAATTAATTTTAATAGTAGTAATAGCTAGATGAGATATACAAGAGAACACGGACCAAGCAGTCAGCAAGAGGATTAAAACAGTCACAGAAGGGGCTTCGATGGCAAAACGGGAGCAATTTATTCCTGTATTGCCTCCTCATAGAATCTTTTCTCGCAGTGAAAATAAGGGAATTGTTTGTTTCTAGTAATCCTGAAGTTACCATAAGCTTGTTCTTCAAGGGCCAGATGTTCAAGTTAAGTAATGGAAGGCAGGGATGAAGCACCAATCCCCTTAGCTGGACTAGAGAAAGGGAGAAACTGAAATATTCTCTTTGAAAGAAGTAGATCAGACAACCAAGTCTGACTAAGCCAATAAGAAGCTACCAGAATTGTGATCTCGCATGAATATATGCAATGATAGATGAAGAAGAAGAAGAAAGGGTGAAATAGAAATGTCCCAGACCAGTCTAACTCTTGCAGTAAAGCGTAAGCACAACACAGACCATTGCTCTCCGCTGCAAACAGATATCAGCAGGAAGCCACATTTATGAAAAACCAAATGACAGACCAGCTCATCTGCCATTCGTGTGGGAGTGTGAATTAGCCCCTGGTGGCACCACCCAGTTTCAAGTTCTCTCCCTCTAGAAGAGATGCCACAGGGAGACCATGGTTCAGGCGACAAAAATCCCAAAGTTTCGAGATCAGTAGACAAACAGCAGGTCATTTGGTTCCTCCTTGCTGGTTTAAATAAAACATTGCTGTTGTGGCGTTGGAGATTATTTCCGCCAGGAAAAGGACTTTAGATTCAAAGTTGGCCTCAACTTCTGAAACCTTTATAAGGAACAGCATGTACTGAGAACTCCACAAGCTGTTTATTTAGACCATGTTCTCCCCACCCAGAGAGAGAGAGGTCACAGGCATTTGAGGAGAAGAGGCAGAAAGGCACCCTTTTTGATGATATTCCCTTCTAAAGTCCACAGAAGAGAGCTTCACCTCTTGTGATGAAAATCTCCACAGACAGAAGCTCTTATAGTTGGTTCCAATTGGTTAACAAATGCATCTACAAGTGAAGTAGCAAAACAAAAGCCGATGCCTCTTTCGTCCTTTGACACCACCTCTTCGGCATCCAGGAGGAAAAGATGTTGCATCTCCTGCACTAAATCGGGAGAGGACCTCAACCCTTAGAGTCAATGGAAAAACCCTCCTTGGTGATTGTGAGGACCCAATAATCGTGCATGAGGTTTGTCCACCGATGTGGGGATGCACGGCTTATCGCAAAGAGCCTGAATTCCCCATTTTGCATTCAAGCCAACTTTGGAGCAGTATCCTGGATGGAGGAGGGCACTGCCACTTTAGATTTTTTATGAAATACTTTCATTTTTTGACAAAGCTGCCTGTAGAAGATGAAGCAGAAAACCTGATTTTTGACAACTGTCTGGTCGTAAAGGTTCTGAAAGCTACAGAGGGCTAAAAAACAGACTTCGTAGTAGAAGGAGCACTTAAAGATTTAGCCATCAGCCACCCCACCTACCCACCCCTCCCCTCCCCTCCCCTCCCCTCCCCTCCAATTTTGCAGGTCTGAAAGACATCATAGGGAGCAGGCGAGAACAGTTTTTCGATTAAATGGCAGATCCATGACCTTGTCCTCGATGTCAGAAAGAAACAGTAGTCTTCAGGTAAGCATGCCTATAAAAGCAGACTGCTCTTGAAGTTGCGTCAGTGGGGTCCTTGCTAGCCTGCAGATCTTGCGAGGCATCATTAATCTGTGAAAGAGCAGGGTCAAATTTCGATACAGCTCCGTGATTCCAAGGCTTTTTGAAACTTTGTCCCTCAATGAAGAGGGATTCTGAACAGGATTATAATTGGAACTGCATATACAACTGCAGATTGTGCTGAAAGATTACCCATTAAAACAAAGGCTTAATTCTTCAGGATCTTGTATGAGAGGTCTAAATACTTAGAAACAATGGACTCTGAACGAGGCCCGAACCAGTTTTGTACCACCGGCACCATAATAGAGGTTTCTAATGCCATTAAAGACTTCTTGGGAATGAAAGGTAATCTTGAAAAAAGATCAGAAGCAGCAGGGTTCTCCAGAGGCAGCACATCTAAAACGTGCATAGACTTAGAAATAACCAAATTCAATTGCTTCGAATAAGGAATTACAAATGTGTTCTCTTCCTTGGTTGGGCCTGGCTAGCTGCCATGAAGAAGGTAGCCTTCAGAGCTAGCTCCCGCCAGATCCTTCATAATCCGGGGAAACTAACAGCTTCTCAGCTGACATTTGGCCTGAAATTAAGCGATTGCAGAGAGGAAAGGTCCGGGAGTGCACGGTTAAGAGCGCGGGAACGCCGGCTACAGCACGCTGGAAAACAGAACCGTTAAAGGCTGAATTAAGATGGCGTCTGGTAGGAGCGAATAGAGCCAATCACAGGATTGCGGCCAGGAACATTGGGAAAGGCGAGCGTACCCGGGTAGATGCGAGGAGAAGTAATGCTGGGCAGTGCGGCCGTCCTGGGAAGCAGAGAAGCACCCGCTGTGTAAAGGAGGAGGAACCAGAGCCGATGAGAGGGTTGGGGGTGTGCAAACGGAGGCACACTCTTAAGGGTTTGCCGGTGCCGGAGGTGGAACGCTGAAGACGCCAGGGACCACTCCAGTAAGGGGGACACATGAGAACCTTCACAGGGTTTGGTGCATAATCCCCTTATAGGGCTGCAAATCTCCTGTGGTACAGGCGTGGAGGCGGAGCCTCGCCAGGGTGAACCCGGGCTAATCGGTGCACTGCAGTGCTTTCGGGGAAACGGGTCATCCTCCCTCCGAAAAAAGGGCTGGCGGAACCAGGCGGCCACCCCAGCAGAAGCTGGCAACAACTGCAAGGTGCCGAGTGTATGTCGGCAGCCTGCAATGAAACAGGAGGCTAAAGAGGAGGGCTGCGACATCCCCTCCCTTTGAAGAAAGCAGAGTGCTGGTGGAACCCGACGGCCACCCCAGTGGAAGGACCAATAAACGCAGGAAGCCTCGCTAAGACAACAGGAGGTTGTAGTGAAGGGCTGAGGTACTGCCACAGGCTTGCGAAGCGGTGGGGGCTTACGCACCATAAAACAAACTTAGCTCACAGCCACAACCCGTACACCGAATATGCCAGCAGATGGCCCACAAGCCATACTGCGCTAGGAAATCCTTCAGCTGGAAAGGCCGGCCGAGTTCTAGTACCACTCACCTCTGAAGAAGGGAAGACTGCACTGGGCCAAAGAGCTCAGACATTTGCACGAGGATAGCAGGAGGATGGGGAAGTAGGCTAAAGCACCGAAAAGGAAAGACGGCCAGATAATACCCAAACTAAGACCTAATCAATATCCTAAAAACAGCACCTCAGGAAGACCACAAGTATTGCTAAATGCCTCCCAAACCCGCTAAAATGTAGGCAGGACAAGTGTCCATTGAAAACTAAGGCAAGGTAGTGCAACAGGACCCAAAAGGGAACACAGAGCCACCACATGCGAGAGCTAGTGACTATGGAATTGCATAACTAGGTTATGCAGGCTACTGCAGGCCTCAAGGCCTCTTTAGGAACACAAATGGGGCAGTGCAACTAGAGGTTAGATTACTGCGCCAGGACGTTCGTGGTTTGGCGGAGCGCACCACTACACTGGAGGCTCAAACAAAGAACAACACAGACGAGCTTCAGGAGACGCAGGATAAAGTTCACGTTTTGCAGCAGAAGGTCAGACTCCTAGAAAACAGGGTGTAGAAAGTGGAAGGCAGAGCCAGGAGGAACAATATCCGTGGAGCGGGACTGCCTGAGGGAGAGGAAGGCGCGTACCCCACTTCATATATAGAAAACATGCTACTCCAGGAACTCGGGCCCGGCAAACTAACAAGAATTCACGATAGAGAGCACACAGAGCACTGACCAGACGGCCAACTCCCGGAGCGCCTCCAAGACCAATGATTGCGAAGGTCCTGAATTACAAAGACTGAGGGAAGATACTGGCCTACCCTAGACAAGTCGGAGTGCTGAGGAGAGCCTCAGCAGACCTGCCGGTTTACCCGGATTACACCATTCAGGTGCAGAAAAGCCAGGCGCAGTTCACAGCGGCCAAAGCCAGATGCTATTTTACCCGGCACGATTAAAAATCGTATACAAAAACAGGGCCTGGTTCTTTGACCTCTCCTGAGAAGACACAAGCATGGATGGACAGGGAGAAAATAGGACCAGACGTAAGAGAGGAGAATGAAGCCCATGGGAAGAGTAAACAGAATGGGCCGTAACTGGCAATGAGGGTGGTAAGACTGCCCGCCCTCTGAGGCAACGGACCATCCAAAGGTAACATAAGTGCTATCATGAGAGTCCCAGGACAAGCAGACTCTTATGGAATGTACATTGTCTGGCTGAGGAGCATATTATTGTATTTGATTTTGAAACCGAGTTTAGAACTTTTGAATATTTAAATGCGTTTTTAAAACTTATTACAATTGTACTACCAGCCTCGAGTCAATGTATATGCAAATGCATTTGTTGTATATGGTAGTTTGCTGGCAGCGTTTTCAGGAAATATGTCTTTCACACACATTAAGGTTAGAAGGTCTATTAATTCGATATTTTACCTCTCATTAGAGAATTGAATGCATTTTAGACTATTTTCTTTCCTTTTGCCTTTTTTATTATTATTCACTTTTTTCTCTTCTCAGGGTGAGCAACATATTTTTTGTTGAAACATTAATGAACACAGAAAAACATGTAGTTTCATGCACACACTTCCCTGGTCTCTCTCCATCTTTGGTTGTATATAATTTTCCAGTCGGCAATATTATCCAGTGGTCTCTTTTGTAATTTAGGCTTCATGATGTATAGATAACTTTTTTATTGATGTTATGTACTTATAACTCATGCAGTAATCAGTGATTCATGTGTACCTTCAAAGTACAGAATGTTTATGCACTAAGCACTTTATTTATTCCAATATAGGGAATAATACTGCGAGGCTGCTAATTGCACGTAGCACTTTATCAACATTTTGTTGTACATTGCATGTTTACACAGTCAGTAGAGCTAAGCATCTGTACTTGAAAAGGTAACCTTAATACATATGAATCTTAGAACACAAAGATTATGTGCACTACGCACTGAATTTTAAATACTGCATTGTTTTGTTAATATTAACAAATGCTTAACATGAAGTGAGTCTCATTCTGGAACATTTGTCTAAGTATTTGGCTCAGTATGTCTAACATGTTTTAAAGAGGCTCATTACATACGGTTTAAACATAGCAAATAGACCCAAGATTATCTTGTTGCTATGCCTGATTTACAGGCATGTTTTGTTTTGCCACTGTGACAAACCCAGTTGTAAAACCCAATCCAAGATGGTGGACACGAGTAGTAGACCATATGGATGTGTGCATGACCCTCTATACTACAACCATAGAGATAATGTTAGCATAAATAGTCCTTCTGTGTTCCCCAACCTTAACATGAGCCAACGGTTTGTTACCGCGAAACGCGTTGCTGTTTGTGTCATTTTTTCTGTCCTGGACCTTTTACCCATTAAAGTATATTTTTGACTGACAATCTATGGTTTCCTGCCTCAGTGTTTTGCGAAGATATATATATATATCTCAGGAGAGTCCATTGACTAACAATACAAACTACACGAAGAGAGACCAGACTTACGGATGGACTGAGCCACTCCCCCCCCCCCCACGACTTCTATTCTAGAGGGCACTTGTTTTATGAGCCCACCCGCTGTGCACCGCCCTGGGTTATGAACACCAAAGGACGATGTGGGAAGTGGATATGCCCGAACGTGGAAGCAGATGTGGGGCAGTTATTGGTTGGGGGAGTTAAAGGGGCAAGGGGTTTGTCCACCTGACTGTCAAAGAATAGTAGCATCACACTTAAATGGTTGCCCAAACAGCAGCAAAAGGGCAACACCTGTGTAGGCGGGGGCAGACAGCCTCTTCAAACTGACGAGATGCTCATGGCTGGAACAATAAAGGTACTTACTTGGAATATAAGGGGTCTAAATGCTTTTGTCAAACCGAACAGGGTTTGTTTATGCGTACTTGAAAAGATGTAGGATAGACATTGCAATGTTGCAGGAGACCCACCCAACACCCGAAATGCAGACATTAGCAAAAAAATGGAATGGCCAGGTGTTTGGCTCATCGTATTCCGCCTAGACCCGGGGGGGAGGGGAAGGGGGGAGGTTCTATTATGGATAGCACACACGATACCATTTAGGATTATCCATATTATTAAAACGGACAATGAGGGCAGAATGGTCCTAGTACAGGGCCTCCTTAAACACGTTGACCCCTGTATTATCAACATGTACGCCCCCAACCACAATGCAGCAGCATTCTTCCAATCACTATACCCGAGGATGGGCCCATAAAGGAACAATAATATTATATGGGTGGGGGGGTGATCTCAACTGCACGCTTAACCCAACCCTAAACAGTTGTGATAAGTATAGTAAGCCAGCCCCACCAGCTAAGGCATTGCAAACGCTGTTAGGGGCATTTGACCAGATTGACATTTATGGGTACTTCATGTTGACACTAGACACTTCTCATTACTCAGCACTGCATGCAGTCATGCTAGAATAGATTATTTCTCTGTGGGGCAGGAAATTGCCCATTTAATTACTAGAGCACAGTATGAAGGGAGTGTACTTTTGGATCACGCCCAATTAAGCCCACTAGGACGCCAATACCCACGTGGAGACCCAGGAGAATCTCTGCAAGACAGCCCATTTCGAGATTGCGTCAGGCAAAGCACTGTGGACTATGTCATACACAATGAAGGAAGTGTTGCAAGTGCAGGAATATTCTGGGAGGCACTGAAGGTCGTAGTCAGAGGAGCCGCCATTGCAGGTTCTGGGAACGTCCAAGCTAACATTAACAGGGAGCGGTCCTCGGCAGAGGAGCAGTTAAGAAAACACTGGAACAGTCCCCTGCAGGGCAAATTGGGGATTCAGCAAAGGTTTTGACATTAAAACAGAAATGCATCGAATGCTGGGAGAGGCTGGGCAAGCATAATTATTCTAAATATATTGAAAGACAGCACAGAGAAGGAGATAAAACAGGCAGACTGTTGGCATGGCTATAAAAAAAATAAAAACGAAGAGTAGCAAAGCCCAATTCACCCAAAACGGGCATCAATGAGGTCTTTCTGGAATTCTATCAAGCTCTGTACAAAGAAGGACTCTTGATACCGCAAGAGCACTAGGAAGAGGTGCTGGGCGAGATAAACCTCCCTAGATTAGATCAGGAGGCAAGGAATGGTTTGGAAATACTAGAGGCGATGACACCGGGCACAGCTCGACTGCCGGAGATTATTATAAGGAATACGCCCAGGAGCTGGACCTGCATCTACTTAACACCTTTACTGACTAGTATGAGGCTGGTGTTCTCCCCCCAAGCTTAAGGGAATCTGTCATTATACCTCTCCTCAAACCACACAAGCCAGCGACAGAATGTAGCTCTTACAGGCCCCTATCAATGCTTAATAAGGATAACAAAATCCTGACATCTATACTGGCAGACAGAATGAAGAAGGTAATATATACACTGGTGCAGGACCAGACGGGGTACTTGCCGCGACGTAGCATGTCCTGGAATCTGAGACGGCTCCACCATGTGATCGACAACACAGTGGACTGGGAGACTCTGTGCCCCATAGCCACGCTGGATGCAGTGAAGGCTTTCGACTCAGTGACATGGGACTGGTTGTATTGGGCAGGCATATATTCAGTGGGTTCGGTTGGTGTACACTAGACCGATGGCAAGAGTCAAAACTGGCAGATGTTATCTCAGAAGCATGGGAATAGGGTAAAAGCACTAGAGAGGGTTGCCCACTGTCCCCACTTCTGTATATCCTGGCTATGGAACCAACTGCACAATACCTTAGGAGGGAATATATGGGAGCAGAAATAGAAATAGACAGAGCTACGCATCTGATATCGCTGTACGCGGATGACAACCTGGAGTTGCTATTGGAGGCACTAGAGCTATTTGCGAGATTGTAAGGGATCACGATCAGCGCTGATAAATTAGCGCTGTTCCCATTAGCAGGCCTGCGCAAGGTGGGGCAGGGGGCTCTTTCAGTCTTTGCACTACAGTGGGCAGTGTCCGCGTTCAAATACTTATGGGTCAATATATATCACGACCCGGTAACAGATCATGTACACAACATGTGAAAGGTCCTAGTGGGCATCAAAGGCTGCATGAAATTCTGGACTAAGCTGCCTCTGTCCTTAATGGGGAGAGCAGCATTACTGAAAATGGTGGTGCTGCCTCGACTGTTGCATTTCTTTGTGGACGTACCACATTTTATTCCACAGTCCTTCAAAATGATAGTGTTAGTAGAAGCTTTTTGTGGAACGGGGGGGGGGGGCACAGGATAGCACTTTCCACGTTACACAGGCCATATGAAGAGGGCGCATTAGGGTCCTGCGCTTTGATCAATATATAGCGGGACCGCTGCAATTTGTGGTTGACCTGCTTCCAGATGAACCGACTTCGGATACATGGATGTTGCAACCCGCAGGTTCCCGGTATTATCTAAAGGAACTGGTGTGGACTAAGAAGCCCCGGGGAGAACAGGGATCACTATTGTCCTTGGGAGTAAGGGTGTGGGATAGAGCATTAGCGGTGTAAGGGCTCACAGACCCATTTTCGGTGCAGATCCCCCTGGTCACAGTACTGGCTGCCTCGTCGCAGGGCAGTCAAAAGATACAAGTTCACTACGAACCTCACAGAGTGGCCATAATAGGGGACCTACAGCAGGATGCCTCATTCATTCACTTTACAGAATTGGCCGACCACACAGGCTTGCATAAAGGCCAATACTTGTTGCACAACATTATTAAGGGGGAAATAATTCAGGAGGTGGCCGGCATATAGTGAACTGAAAGAACAGCAGGACTTCCACACCCCATCGCAATAAGAAGCAAATTGGAGGAGGACCTGGGATTCCCCTTTCACAGATGCACAATGGACAGGGGTACTTGTATATATTAAGAAGGCGTCCCGAAACGCAAGATTGCAATTGATACAGTTGCAGATCACACAGAGCATATATGATGCCCCAGAGAATTTCACGGTTCCCAGACGCTGCAGTGCAGGTATGCCCCAGGTGCTAAAGTAAAGAGGTGGGCATGCTCCATATGTTCTGGACGTGTCCGATAGTGGAACAATACTGGCAGGAGGTAGCGAGCAGAATGAATAAGGGGGTGGGGGGTCTGTTGTTGAATGTGCATTCCCCAGCACCAGAACTACTGGGCCGTTTCCCACACCCTATAAAAGGCAAAACACATCACTAAATTGAAAGATATGGCGTATATATTGGCTAAACACAGAATCGCTATGCCATGGAAGTACCCAGGGGATGAGGACGAGTGGTGGTGGGATATGAAGAAATGGGCTTGGGCTGAAACAGCGTGTGGAGGGTGGCATTACAGCTTAGTCAAGGCGAAAATATAGCAGGGACTATCACCCTGGATGTGGCGTTACAAGCCCTGTTCGAAGCTGAGACCAGAGAGGGGTGTGCAGAACCCCAGTAAAGCTGGAGGTAATCCAGTCTCATAAGTAGTGACGATATTGACACCAAATAGAGGTTTTGTACATGTGTGTGGGGAGGGAGAAGTAATGGAGGGGGGAGGAGGGTTGGGAATAGAGTTCAGTAATAATGTGATTTGAATATTGATGACACTAAGGTATTGCCTTGGGACTGTTTTTCTATTTTTTCTTGTGTTTATACGAACACTAATAAAAAAATAATAAATGTGTTCTCTTCCTCAGATCCATCACCATCATTGCTAATCTTTGGAAGCTCTGAAGGAGGAGGATTTTCGGACCATCACCAATGGGTTCAGTATGACAAACACGGATTCAAGGGACTACAAGACATAACCCCATGTCACTAAGTGTGGAAGCCAAAACGTTCAGAAATTGGTCGAACACGACAAACGGCATAACAGTGGTAATTGCTAAAAAAAAAAAAAAAAAATCACATCTCAGAGCAGGATCTAGGTATTGGTTAAGAGTCCATCTTTTTTTTAATGTCTCAAAGTGAGGGTGAGCTGATGCTTGGAATGTTGGCCTCCAATAGTGCAAACAACTTTTGGTGCTTGGTAAACCAAGATCTGAAGCCCCAGAAGATCCTGCAAAGCAACATTGTCTGGGAAAGCTCAGGGAAAGAATATTGTATTCATCTCTACAAGAAAGATATCAAGTAGCCTGGAAGTTAATTCTGACTGTAGAGGCTAGCTTTTTTGATTTCTTAATCATCTTCCTGAGGAGCAGCACGGCCTAATAGCCTTACTAATGCCATTTTTAAGTCAGACATTGATCTCTGGCCAAGACTACTACTGAAATTATTTAATAACAGAATTCAGAATAGGCAGTGCCCCTTAACATGAAAAACTGCGATAATCCTTCCCATCTATAAGAAGGGGCATCAAGCTTATCCATTCAACTATCGCCTGATCGTCCATCTAGATGCAGACAGTAAGGTGGTTGCAGCTGTAGTTCTGCCAGAAATGGAAATGTGGGTTCGCGATAGAGGTATTCAGTTTACATTCCAGATATTTAAGAAGGGTAGGTCTACTTCTTTGAATGGTCGTGTACTCAATATCTTGCGTGGTACTGCTGGGACCAAAGAAAGTGGGCCTTTATATGGAGCTTTGATAGAACATTCCAAAGCATGCAATACCATCAACAGAGAACATTTAAGAGTAAAACTCAAACAGTGGGGCTTGACTCTGAGTTTGTGATCAATCATTATGCACATCCATGACAGCACTGCGGTACTAATAAGATTAGATGGTCAGACCAATTGACAAATCCTATTAGTACGGAAAAGATTTGAGACAGGGGTGCATGCTTGCACCCTGCCTCTTCAATTTATACATGGCAGATTTGGTGGAAGGTTTGCAATATCAAGGTTTTGTGACCCCGAAGATCAGCAATCAAACAGTAAGCTGAATTGCCTATGCGGATGATATCGTGTTATCACATGCCGATAGACCTCCAGCGCTTATTGCTTGCATTGGGATAATACGCTAAAGAGAATGTCTTGCTGATTAATCCTTAGAAATCAAACAATTTGTTTCATCAAGTCAGCAAAAAAGAGTAATCGTTTCAAATGGTTTCTTGATGAAACAGATTGCTGTGACAAAGGAAGTCATATGTTTGGGTTTTAAAGTTACATTGAGTCCAAATATTGCATTTGTGCAGGCACACTTGGAAGGACGGATTGATCAATTAACTTTCCAAATGAAGAATTCTTAGTAAAATATTGTCTGTTCCACTTATTAATTTTTATAAAGTCAAAATGATTCAAACTTTGTTGTATGGGATGGGTGTGGAGACCCAAGCGTGGGACCTGGAAGGGAGATTATGGAATAAGACTCTAAAATTGCCTTCTGCCAGTCCATGGCTAGCCATGGCTTTGAATTGGGCTCAACAGCCTGGACGGGAGGTTGGTTTCACTTTCTAGAACAATAATGAGTCATCTCCAGGAGTCTTTATACAAAGATATTAGAGTGGCATTAATCGAAGGGAAAGATCCTAGTCCGAGTGGACTAAATTATGTTGTCACCTCAAGTTTAGAAAATTGTTTTTGTAGTGTAAGGGACTTGATCAAGAATCCAGAGGGTGTGAAATTGGCTTTCATGAAGGCAGACTGGATGAATGCAATAATTGCATGCAACATTATCCAGTCTCAATAAACCACATGGATTCTTACCTTCCTATTTACTACTATTCCCAAATGCATAATGGCGTGGCCAATTTGTAAGATTCCGCCTAAATTTGCTTCCAACGGGTGAGATCACTGAAATTCAATCGTAGGGGGCCTAGTGCTGATGGTCAATGCTCGTTTTGTCAAGCAGCAGTGAAAGAAACTTTGAAGTATATTTTAATTGAATACCTGGCTTTGCAAAATCTGCAAGTTTTATACTTTTACGAAATAGTGTTATTGATAGTAGGTGGCTGAATGTGGAAGAATTCTGAGAATGGCTATCCTCAGGGCATGAAACATTTCGTACCAAGGAAGTTTTGAGAATGTTAACTCCTATTGGTCTTTTAAAATGATTGTACAGTCTGGGATTATATGTTATGTAGTGTATTCATTCTGTTATTACTGGCTCAGTTAATTCGGAAAGCGAATCCCAGAGGAGTTCTTACACAGATCTATGATAAGACAGGGTCACGAACAGTCACTCAACAACAAATTAATAGGGTTTCAAAGAATATTATAAGAAATGATATACCAGCGAATGCACGTACTCGGAAGAGGAGGCAGTAGGTCTGTTAGACATAGCACAGATGCCTCGGCTGTTGCAGGACCAATGTAAGACCTTAGAAGCACCAATCGAGGAGGAAGAGAAAGAGAAGCTGCTAAAGTCAAAGCGGAAGGGAAATCCCTGTGCACGGATGGGTTACTGGTGGAATTTTACCTATAATAATACGCAGACATATTGATCCCCCCCCATTGAAACAGGCGTATACGTAGGCATATATTAAGGGGACCTTACCTGGGACAATGAGGGAGGCATTAATCACAGTATTGCTGAAGCCCCGGAAAGACCCAAACTATTGTGACTCCTATAGACCTAGATCATTAAATAAGCACAAACATTTTGGGGTAGATGATAGCATCCAGGCTGACTGAGATGGTGACGATCCTCGTGCACCCTGATCAATGTTGATTTGCGGGAGAAACAAGTCAATGAATATTAGGAGGTTACATCACATAATGGACAGGTGCAACACTCTAGGGAAGAGTTGGCTATATTATCCTTTGGTTGTTGTAAAGTTGGATCTAGCGTTTTATAACACGTGTGTGAATGTGTCTATGCTTGCATTATAGTACTCTGCCTTGTGGGAAGTCTAACGGCATCTTGTGACCGCATTTTAACGGTCTGTTGACATCTTAAGCTGTTTTTCACCTCGCAGAGCAGACATTTTTCTTAAAGGTATGCCACGAGTGGTGGTGGAATAGTGGTGATGGGATAGATTTCTCCCTGGATATTGTACCCTAATGATAGACTACCTGGTTTTTGTCTCATGTTTGTTGCAGTGCTCTGGACCTTTGGCTATTAATGAGTAGTAGATAAAATGGAAAATCAGACTGGATATATGAACTTTGAAGCTAAACCTGGTGGACTTGGACACTAGCACTATTAATATAAAACTTGGAGGTATGAAGTTTTTTTTAGAATATGTAGGTGGGGTTCATGTTGACCTTTGGACCTAATCCTCTATATTACATTTATGGTCATATGGGCATGATTGTACAGCTACTTTTAGAGCATTACTTACTATATTTGATAGCTTATGGTGGTGTATGATACTGTCCTTTCTTAGGTAATCCCTTCATTGAATTTGGAAACTTCTGTGTGACCCTGGATTGCATGGTGGTGGCAAAGATAATCGAGATTCCCGATAAGAAAGTTCATGTAGTTATAGCCAAGAAGAACTGAAACATGTCGGGATATATATGTTTTCAATTACAACCCTTGTAGAATGTACTCTGTGTTAAAGTCATGTGTGTGTATTTAATTGTTAAATGTGGTTAATTGTATGCTATGTCATTGAATAGGTTCATTTTATATCCACCATGTGGGTTTTATTTTGGGTCATGTTCTTTTAGAACATTTTTATATGTTTACTGATAGGAAATTAATTAAAATTGTTAAAATTATGCATATGATTTGTGTACCAAGGCCATTTTCTCAGGACTGTAAGGTATAGGAGGTAATACATCACCTTATCAATATAGATTTTTTTTAAACAATTTTTATTATTTTATTTTAACAATACAAACCAAACTTGCAGTCCAGGTAACATCATTCCTATATTGCTTCGCTTCAATAATATATACTGCTCCCTCAACCCCACCGCCCCCCTCCCGAGCCTATTCTTCCGCACCTCCTGTTCCTGCGCCTTGCGGATGGGGTCCTGCATCTGAATTTTCTGCCGAGTCTCGGTCACTCGACCAATCGTGCGTGGGCCCAAATAGCGTAGCCACTAAATGCTTCCAAGCTGTCAATGTTTCTGCTTCCTCCTCCCCACCAGAGTTACTTGCTTCCTGCCATACTGCGGTTTCAGCTTCTGACCATTTCTGTAGATCTTTCCACCATACTTCTATTATCAGACCATGGCATGCCTTCCAGTTCATAGCAACTCTGCGTTTCGCAAGTATATATGCCAGAACTTTAAGTTTGCTGACATGCTTCAGTTTACTTGGCCTGGAAAACCCTCCTATCAGGCACGCCCATGCCGATTCTACGATTAACTTTACCCCTTTTGTATTCAGCCTATCCGCTGCTTCCCTCCAAAATCTTTCAATCACTGGGCACGCCCAAAACCTGTGCACCATCCCAGCATCATTCTCGTTACATTAAGGGCATGCTTGCCGCCCTGCATTTGCAAATTTAGCTATTCTTTGGGGCATCTTGTACACTGTGTGTGTGATCTACAGCTGTATCTGCTGCAATCTTGCATTTCTTGACACCTTCTTATGGTATCTTTGGGCTCTCTACAACATCCCATCAGTCATGGGGGTACCCACCTCTTCTTCCCATTCTTGTCTTAGTTGTGCTAATTCCTTCCCCACTTTAGACATCACCATCTCATATATTCTGGATATCTCATGTCTTCTTTCTGCTATGTCATATCACATCTAGGGTGGTGTGGGTTGACTTTCCAATGTTACCTCTGATCATGTTTCTTTAACCCGCCGCACCACCATGTGGTACGTGATATATTGTCCCCTATGTAGCCCGATTTCCTCCACTAAAGTCTCAAATTCTATAATCTTCCCTTCTTGCCACACATCACCCAGCGTTGCTATCCCAACTGGTTCCCAGTGCTTCCTAATCATCTCCATTAGCTGGCCGTCTTTTCCCACAAGTGGCACCTGCGGGGAGCATGGGGAAGGGTTCTCCATTACCCGACAGATCCTGTGCCATATGTCCCATCCCAACATCATTTTCGGACACTCTTTCATGTTCGTTCTGGGCAGCCACATCATTTCTTGTAAGAAGAACGGTGCACATTCTGGTCTAAACAACCTAGATTGCGAGGTCGAGTCTTCCGGTAACCATTTTGCTACATATTGCAATTGACTCGCCAATTAATAAACCTCATAGTTTGTCCATTTTATCCCCCCTTTCTCATGCGTGTTTTGCAGTTTCCAGAGGGAGATTCTGTTTTTCATCCCACTCCATAGGAAATCTCTACATATACTATGTAATCGGGCAAAGAATCGCCTTGGGATCAAATGCAGTATATTACTAAAGTAGTGCAACAGTCTCGGCAGGACCACCATTTTCGACATTGCCCCTCTTCCCATCATCGGCAAAGGGAGCTTCGCCCAGAACTTCATGCTACTTTCGATACTCTTAACCGCCCTCTCAGTATTATGTAGGTGCTCTGCCTCCACCGTATGGTAGATGTCTATCCCAAGGCACCTAAACGTGTCCACCTCCCATGGTATTTGTAATACAGGCAATTGCTCTAGCGGGATCCCCTTATATCTGCCCAGGGGGAACATGCATGATTTTTGGGGATTTACTGCTATGCCGGACAGTAACGCAAATTGTTCCATCACCTCTAGCACGTATTGGAGGTTTTCCTCAGGGTATTGTAAGTACAACAATATGTTGTCTGCATACAGGGAAATTAAGTGCGGCTCTGCTTTTATGGCGATACCCATCACATTATACTGTTGCCTTAAGTATATTGCTAGGGGCTCTAGAGCTAAAATATATAACATTGGGGACCATGGGCAGCCCTGTCTAGTGCCCCTGCTAAGTTGCCACTTCTGATACTATCGCCCCAGTTTTCACGCTGGCTAGAGGCGCGCTATATAACAATTGGACCCATCTAAGGTACCCCGGTCCTATCCCATAGCCGGTCAGGGCAGCCATCAGCCAGGGCCATTTTACTGAATCAAAGGCTTTTATAGCGTCCAGTGATACAATTGCCATCTCTCCCTCTTCCTCATTCGCATAATCATTGACTCGATGGAGCCGCCTATGGTTATTTGTGATGTTTCTGCCTGGGACATACCCGATCTGGTCAGGATGTATGTATGAGTTTGGTGATAACTCTCCTCATCCTGTTTGCTACAACCCCTGTGAGTATTTTGCTATCCTGATTTAGCATTGACAATGGTCTATATGAACCACATACCTTGGCAGGCTTATTGGGTTTCGGGAGTGGTATAATTATCGCCTCTTGTAGGGTCTCTGGGAGCCTACCCTTGCATACGCCTCATTTAGCATTGCCAAAAGCGGGGGGAGCACCTCATTCTTGTATTTTTTGTAAAAGTCGCTCGGGAGCCCATCAGCTCCTGGGGTCTTGCTCGTAGGCAACTGCACCACTACCTCCTCCAATTCTTCCAGGGTGATCGGGGCATCTAGTTCTTCTCGTTCTTCCGCACTAATTTGTGGCAAGCCTATATCTTCTAGCGTTTCATTTTCCTATGATTACTTCCTACTTTATCGCCATACAGGGTTTTATAATATTCTACAAACTCTTTTTTAACCCCTTCTTGGGTGTCTACCGTGCTCCCATCTCTCGTAATTGTCCCGATTGTGGGTCTGGGGGTTTCATTTTTATAAAGCCATGCCAGCAGTCTTCCTGGTTTATCCCCTCCTACATGCATTCTCTCTACATACTTCTTATAGTTCAGATTACACAATCTCTCCCAGCATCCCACACATTTTTGCTGCAATCTGAGTATCTTTGTTCTCTACCTCGGTGGGGTCACCCTTTGCTAGCACTTTTTCCAGTTTGTTTTCAGCTTCTTGTAATTCCATCACGATCCCTCCTTGTAATCCTTTAGAAATCACTATAGCTATCCCCCTTGCTACCACTTTAAAGGCTTCCCACAGCATCCCAGCTGACTCAACACTACCAGTATTAATTTCAAAATAGCTTACTATCTCATCTCTCAGACTTTCTCTAAATATAGTATCCCTCAGCGCCTCAGCACGGAGGCGCCAAGTCGGTATCCTTGCTCTCAGGGTTGATATTGCCATCCCAGTACTAATGGCGGGTGGTCTGATAGGACCCTCGCTTTATATTCTGTTAAGTGTTATCTCCGACATCAGCTCTTGCGTGACAAACATATAATCCAACCTAGTATACAAATTTTGCGGGGCTGAGAAATGGGAGTATTGTCTCTCAGGCATATGTGGCACACTCCATGCATCTTCGAACCCAAGGTCTGACAGCAGTGACTGAAATGCTCTGGCCGAAGGAGTGGGTCTATTTATTTTGTTATCTGATCTATCGATTCTTGGATTCAGCGCGCAATTAAAGTCTCCTCCCCAGACCACCGCCCCTCTCAGGCACCTGCCCATTTCACTATACAGAGACCTAAAATATGCCGCTATATCCTGGTTCGGGCGTATGTATTAATAATACTTATTTCTCTGTTTTCGACCAGCCCTCTTATCATTACCATCCTCCCGTCCACTTCCACCGTAGATTGTAGCAGCTGGAAAGGGACATGCAGAGCCACCCATGTGATCACTCCTCTAGCACAGGCCGAATATACCTTATGAATATAGATGAGTTAATCTGTGGAATTCAATTTTTGGAACCTTCTGTTTTGTGTACAAATATTTATGGTCTGCCTCTGACCGTGTGAGTGTGGTGATATCTAAGGGGGTATTTAGCCTTTAGTGAAACAAATAACCAGCGACTCATCAGGACATTTTGGCATCAATTCTGATGCTCAAGCTTAGAGTCCTTTATAGTCATAAAAGGTCTTAGTTTCCATTGTTTTAACAAGATCTTGTGGCCTTCTACAACCAACCTGTCTCAATTTCTGAAAAACTTTGCTGCAGGAAGGCATTTTGGTGTGTTATGTTTGGGTGTATACTAGGATAGGAACATGGTAAACCTGTATTTAATAGACGTGTCCCACATTCCAACCACTGTTTTCTTTTTTTAATTATGCTTTTATAAATATTTGGGGACCTAACCTTCTGTGGCCACAGTACATCTGAGACTATGCATGTTCCATCATTCCCATTTTTTTCTGATTCAGCGTTGAACCATTAGCAAAAGATTCTAAGTTGGACAGCTTCAAAATAGGCTCAAATCCTATAACACCAATCCGCCTTGCACTTTGGTGCTAGTAAAATCTCTGACAACCTTGACTTTCTCCCCAGCCAAGAAAAAACAAATATGACTCCAACGACCCAAGAAAGGACCCAAGTATTGGTAGGAGGATCCCTTGAAAATACAGGAAACAATAGAGTAGATCAATTTTCACAGTTTCTACCGGTCTTAGTCATGTTCTGTTCAACAGATCCACTGGGTCAGATCTAATTAGTTGTGGAAAGGCAGTAATTGGCTTGCCTGGAGTATCTTCAATGAGGTGAGTTAACCCAATTCGCTGAAACCTAGTGTGCTTAGTTGCCCATTTGGAAGGGGTCAGTAGCTTCACCTCTTGTGCCGTATTGTCAGGGAGTCTTAAAACTCTGGATCTCAGACAAATGAAGATTTACTTCAATCTCAGATACCACACAATAATCTTGTAATTCTTTAAGTAGAGTTGGTAAAGCATTCTTAAAATCTATGTTTGTTTGTTTAGTATTTATTATGCGCACCGGACCCGAGGGTATACGGGCGCAGGAGAAAAAGAAAACGTACAGCTTAGTAAAACGTTACAGGTTACACAGTGTCAGTGGTAAGCAAAATTAAACAGTCAACATTTAGCAATTTAACAATATTGGAGTAACAGTTGTAAACAGGGTTAACACATGAGGGTTAACACACTATAATGAGGATATATCGCAACATAATCGAACACTGTCGGAGAAGGCAACAGGAACACCCTTAGTGCTCCCAATACCACCACTACCACATATGTGTTTGAGCAGAGCGGATGCTGTTTTCTACACCAAGGTATGCCCCGTTGGGTTTTATCACTGCCTGGGGAGGGCGAAAATCAAATTGCAAATCTTCGCCATCGGGCGTGGAACAGGCTCTTAATTATCTCTGAAGAAGCGCTTTCATTTAAAAACCAAAGCGCACTTTTTGGAGCCTTTGCAATGGGCTGCATCCCTCCTTTTTAATCTGTCTAGGCCACCCACTAGTATCCCTCACTGGTGTTACAACATGTCAAGATGGCCGCTTTTGCCTAATGTCTAAGAGCCTTTGCTTGCCTGCATGCTGCCCTCATCTAAGGCCCTCCTGTCCTTCCTTGTCAGTGCTTGGCCGTGCTCCTGGACCAATATACTGGCATCATTCAATATGCTTTTAAAAAAAGCACATCCACACTCGACGCTCCTATGCACTGTTCCTTCCCGACCCATGCCATCAAGTTTGGTCAGTGGCTGCCTCATCTCCATAGAACCTCCTTCTCTGCCTTCCAAGTCTTCAATTTTGGAAATGCCCCTGGCTCTACGGTGACTGTTTTCTGCCTTCACACGGACTCACTCCACCATTTACTGGATTGCTGTGCTGCCCTTCCTGTGTCCTTAAGTCTGCGTTTGTCTGAAAATAGTTTTTAGCTGTGCCCCTTTCCTGCTTAGAAAGTGCCCATTTCCCAGCAAACTGTGTTTAGCTGTTCCCCCTTGTTGCTTAGAGAGCCTGTTCCCCTGAAAATCGTTTTTAGCTGTGCCCCCTTGCTGTTTAGAAAGTGCATATTTTCCTGAAAATTGTGCCGTTTGTTTGAAAATCGTTTTGAACTGTGCCGGTTTACTGTAGAGTAAGGGCTTAGTCACTTGAACTCCCCCTCAGCACCCCCTGCCCCCTACACTCTGTTTTCCCCCTTACCCTCCCTTACACCCTCCTTGTGCCTCAGTGCATCAGCCTGGTAAGTGTTGTCCTCACCATTGCAGCTAGCTATGTCACTATCCATCTCTCTTATCTTCTGTAACTGCTTCTCTATTTCCTATCCCTCTCCTATCATTAAATCGGTCCGGAAGAAACTTACAAAGGGCATACTGGGCTCCAACCCAGGCCTTCCTATTGCAGACACCTATGTCGGGGCTTCCGCCAGAGAGACTCTCATAGACATCCTCTGTCGTTTCCTCACCCAACCTATGAACCTGGTACATGGTCATCTTTCTCTCTCTCTCTCTCTCTCTCTCATTACCTTTTCCCCCCCCCATTAATGGTGGCACCCTCTGGTAGGTCCCCCACAACCTCTTCGCCATTTCCAGGGTCATCATTAATGTTTATCTGAATGGAACCGTCATGGTTTAGGGTCCTTAACTCAACCTTCTCTTGACAGGCTCCTACCTTGCCTCTCAAACCTTACCTCTCCTCTGGCGGAACAGGCTCCCTCGCCTGCTGTGCCTTCCACCTTCTCTGCACAGTCTCCCTGACCTACTGCGCCTTCCACCTTGTCTGCACAGGCTCCCTGGCCTGCTGTGCATTCCTCTGCACAGGCGCCCTGGCCCTGCCTTACTGTCCCGGCTCTTCAGCCATCCTCCACTTTTCCTCTGGCTATCTTGCCAACCTGGTTTTTCAATGGCTACATGGCTGCCCTGGCACGTGTGATTGCCAGCTTCACCTCTAACTTCCAGCGTTCTGCGGATGACACGCAACTCTCCTTCAGACTACCCTCAGCCACCCCCTCTACCTCGTTCATGTCTGACTGTCCGCAATTCAGTCATGGTGTGCTGCAAACGGTCTCTGCCTCAATGCCAGTTAAGAATGAGATTGTTTGCATTGGGACTCCTGCTCCCGCTTTGCAACTCTCACTCTGGCTGGCCTCTTGGCCCTGTGCCCGCACCCACATGCGAGGCAAAAAAACTTGGGTCATCTTCTCCACTCACATTTCAACATCTCAAAAAAGTCCAACTACCAGCTGCACCTCCTAAGAGGTACTCTTCCTGTTCTCACCTTCCCCCAGAGGCTCACTGTCTCCAGAGCCCTGGTTCTCTCAATGCTGGACTAACAGCCTCTTTCTCAACATTCCAGCCTCTGCTTTGGGCCCTCTGCAACTCATCCAGAAAAGAGCCGCAAGACTTATCCTTGGCCTCAAGCCCAGGTACGGCATCTCTCTGGTGCTGAAATCCCTCCACGGGCTCCCCGTGGCTGCAAGGATCAAGTTCAAGACCCTCTGTATTGTCCACAAGGCTTTCTGGGGCCTGGGACCTACCTATCGGCACCGATGCCTTCCTAAAACCTGTTCCTCCTGACCCCTCTGCTCATCTACCTCCAACCTTCTGTTAGTGATCCGGTTTTCTAAGCAAAGATTTTAAGAGAGATCTCCATCCTCAGCAGGGGCCTCCCTCTGGAATGGCCTCCCTGCAACCCTCTGCCTTGAGCCTGATCGCCGTAAGTTCCGAAAACTAAATTAACACATTTATCTTCTCCTCTTCCTTCCCTCACCCTCTACTCTGATAACTTCTCTCTCCACTCTATCGCTCTCTCCCTCCTTTTCCACACAACATGCTGACTAGCTGCCGGGCATACCTCAGTCTCACAGGTCCCCGGGACCCTTGGCAGTCCTCCAGCACTTGCCTCAGGGCCTGCACTTGGTCAATGACCCAATGAGAATGGCATCGCAGCACTTACCCAGTTTCTGACTAACTAGACGCATCTGGATTCCCCCCTTCCCACCCTGCACTTGTCCCCCCCCCTCTCCTGTACCATCTGAATGTACCATGCCTTGAAGATCTATATTTCCCTCCCCCCCCTCTCCTGTACCATCTGAATGTACCATGCCTTGAAGATCTATATTTCCCTCCCCGTCTCCCGTCCGGCATGGCGACGCCTCTATGCTCTTGGAAAAACTGCAGAATCATAGACCTATTTGCTGTTATCGACACTGGTCATTGTATTATATGCACTTACTCTGCCTTGGCAGACTGGTATCGTTCAGAAACTCAAGGGCTCTGAATGACTTGTTTGTCTCCCCTTGTTCCCTCCCTCCTTGAGCGCCTTGAAACACTTGCCTTGTGTATAGGCGCTTTACAAATAAACAATCCTATACCATACTAAAAGCACTTGGGTTGTACTCTTCATTCCCAAAACATAACCCTTGTATTTTCTGATTCAGACTTACGCGGATAAGTAGCGGTTCCAAGACAAATACAAATAATAAAGGGGTTAAGGTAAAACCTATCTAGTACCCCTCGAAAGGTATACTAAATATTTGTTAATGGCTCTTACGGCAGAGTTAAACCCCTCTCCAAAGTCCACCTTTTTTAGTGTTGCAAATAAAAAAGAGCCCCTCTATGCTATGAAATTCCTTCTCGGCTTCTAGCGACACCAAGAAACCAGGTATCTTTCTTTTGTTAACCTTTTCTATAATATGCACAATTCTTCATGCATTATTAAAAGGTTTGAGTCGAAGTACGAAGCCAGAATTATCTGTCTTTACATTTTTATTTTATTTTAAACCTTTATTTAATACTGAGAACAGTACCACACACAGTTTGGGCCACAGACCACAATACATTCATAAATAGTGGTACACCGATCCTCACATTTCACAACAGTACAAGTGATACTCAAAGTATGAAACAGCAACGACTTGTCTCAGGATTACAACAGAGGCGATACAAGGTTAGGGGCATGTTTAAGTAATTAGTTTGTAATTAGTTATCTGTGCATAACTCTCGCACATATAGTTACGAAAACCAGCCCACGAGTCGTGCGTTCTGGCACCCGCAGACAGGGTGGAGACATACAAGCATTTATTTTCTTGTGCCCAATTGAGTGCATTTAGCCATTCCTTTTTGTTTGGGGCAATCTGAAATTAATGAACACTTTCCTGGTGTGGATACACACCTGGGTCCACTGCTCGTTCGAAATAACCAACCCCTGGTCTCTGGACCAGCCGGCCCTTGCTGTGGATATCTTGGGCGAGTCAGCATTTTGTACAATGTAGACATGATGGGCCTGCAGCTAACTGAATTCACAATGTAGGCCAGCAATCTAGTTTCCTGGCGTTCGTTGGGGTAGGACTCCCATCTGGCAGCCGTGGCAGACGCAGTCTATAAAATTGCAGGCGCTCCCCGCTAGTGTCCCCATGTCCTGACTTCCCAGTGTCTGGTGTGTAAAATCTACCCTCTGGGAATATGTTAGCTAGGTGCCTATAGCCGAGGTTGCCCCATTTCATTTGTATGGCTCTGTCCCATGTCGGACTGAGGTCTGAGAAGTTCCATAATGGGAGCCATCTATAAAAGGGTTCTGTGGCACCTGTGTGGGAGAATATCAGTTTTCATGCATGTAGTGTGGATTTAACCAGGTCGAAGGGGCAATGTTCTTTGTAGTGTTAATGCACGATCACGGACCTAAGCTCAGCTTTGCCAGCGCTTCCAGCTTGACATGTGGCAAGGGGGTGGGGGGGGAGGATGTCCTAAGATACCGGTATGTAGCGTATTGGGCTTGGGATGCCATTTAATACCACTCTAGATTCAGGGCCGCAAGTCTACCACTCTCATAAGTGAGCATGAGGTCCAGCCATTTTTTGCGGACCGCTCCAGCGTGCCAGAAAAATTGGGCGAACAGCCCACGTATCCGAGTGAAAGATTTCTTCCTGGGCCATATTGGGACATTAGCATACGTGTATAACATCTTGGGTAGTAGAACCATCTTTACAAGCGACAATCTGGCCGCCGGGGACAGCAAGAGTGCCTTCCATTTATTCCACTTGTCCTCTATGTGTTTCCTGAGTGTATCGTAGTTGTCCCTCTGGAGTGTTCGATTCCTAGAGATTATGACACCCAAATATTTGATGTGGTATGGGGCCCATTGGAGAGTAAGCTCCCCCTGACAGTTCAGTGTGTTATTTGTGAGGGGGAACATTTCTGATTTTGAAGCATTAATCATAAAGCTTGATAATTCTCAGATGGTGTAGAAAAACAGGAGGGTGGATACAGCCTCCCTGATGATTGTTAGAGACATGAAAGCGCTTGGAGGAGAACAGCAACTTGAAATGCAGCAGGTATCTAACACTAGGAACCAGAGTGCGCGCATCATCCACCCTCTGTTTATCTGCAAAATTGGTTCAGAAGTCCCGGGCTTTAGGGGCAGCGGTTAGAAGCAGAGGCACCGGGGTCACCATGCCCTACCTAGGAGAGCCACATCATTGGTTCGCCTCCCCCCCCATCCCCTTTTCCATGAAAAAAAATGTGCTTTTGGAAGGGAGTTGGTTCCTGGTTACCTTAAACAGACTACAGCTACCACAATTCCTTGAGACCTATTGAGACAAATTTGAAACACCTGAAAAGACAGCCTCCCTGATGATTGTTAGAGACATGAAAGCACGTGGAGGAGAACAGCAACTTGAAATGCAGCAGGTATCTAACACTGGGAACCAGAGTGCGCGCCTCAGCCATCCTCCGTTTTTCTACAAAATTAATTCCCCAATGGCTACGACATCTTGTATAATCTGAGAGAGATTTGTCACGGGGTCTTTGACAAAGAGCACGATAGGGCAATAATTTCTTGGGTACCAGCCAAGTGGATACCTCGGTGTGCATGATGTGTCCATATGTACTCTGCCATTGGCTCAATGGCCAGGGCGAAAAGGATCGGGGAGAAGGGGCACCCCTGCCGAGTGCCTCTCTCCAGCTGGAACTGGGAGGATGTGAGCGAGTTGACCCGGACTCTAGGCAATGGCTGCGTGTACAACAGTCTGATATATTGCCTCATAATGCACCCAATACCCAATATTTCCAAAGTTAGGAACATGTAATACCATGCCACCATGTTGAAAGCTTTTTGTGCATCCATCGTGACCACCACTGCCTGGGTGCTGGGTTCCAATCTGGCCATAATATTAAACAACCTTCGTATGCGGAGTGCAGTGGACCTTCCCAGAATTAACCCGGCATGGTCTGGGTGAACTAGTTGGGGTATCTAGGGGAGGAGTCTGTTAGCTAGTATCTTGGCAAATATTTTCATATCGCAATTTATGAGCGACAAGGGCCTATAGGAGCCCGGTTTCGGTAGTACTGTGATCACTGACTCTAAGGGACTCTGGAAGGATGTGGTTTTAGTAGTGATTCTTCCCACACTTCTAAGAGATTCGGGCCTAGTGTAGCAGCGTATTCCTGAAAAAATGTGGCCGTAAAACCATCTAGTCCAGTTGCTTTGTTTTTGGGGAGTGCAGAAATAACGTCTATGATCTCAGTTATTGTGAATGGGCTTTCAAGCTTCTCTCGGGCTTGGGGATTCAGTGTTGGTAGTGCAAGCTTATGCAGAACAGCCCGAATATCCATGCTATCTTTGGCCGACAGGGCCTTGTACAAATTATGGTAGAAGTCCTTAAACATTGTCACTACCTCAGTCTCAACCCATCTGGTGTTCCCCTGTGCGTCAAGAATACATTCTACCTGCCGCCCACCCCTCTTTCGGACCGGATCATTCTCAACAGGGTCTTCCCCAGTCTGTCGCCCTCCCCGTGCCGCCTACCTGCGGAAGGTGGGTTTCTTTGGTAGCCAGGGCTTCACACTTTTCCAACTCACTGTGTTTCTGGGCCAATATAGTGGGTTCGTGGGCATAGTGCGCGTTTTTGCTGCAGGCTTTGTAGTACCCATTTGGTTAGGTCTAATTCTCTTCTAATCCCTTTAAACACCCCGGCCTCTCTTGATATGCACATACCACACATGGAAATCTTGAAGGATTGCCACCTGGTTCCCTGGGATGTGTCTGTGGCTGTATTGCTGGCAAAGAAGTTGAGGATATTGTTTCTAATATCGGCTTTGAACTCTAAATCCCGTAGGGCCTCAGATTTAAATCTCCAAGCACGCCTACCGATGCTCTCTGTATTTCAGGGATAGGAGCACTGGGGAATGATCAGAAAAAGCGCAGGGTTTGATTTCAACATTTAACATTAGTCTCGGGAGGATAACTCAGCGGCAATCTGCTCGCCTTGGAAACAAGACAACACGTAGAAACACAGGTTCGATCCTCTGGGTATGAAGCGCGTTATAAATAACCTATCATATCATAACACACAGCCCATCAGGGAGCGAGAAACTAGAAATAGATCGATTCGGGAGTACATGTCATGGGCGGTGGAATTGAATGAGAATTCTCTGGCGGTAGGATTGATAGTCCACCATGCGTCTATAAGATGGTTTGTCTGCATGACTGAGTAACTGGCGGGCCGCACAGGATTGGGGTCTTGGGGCCTTATTGGATCTGTCCAAGTTACGGTCCAGTATCAAATTCATACACCTCCCTCCCCAGATTTGGGGAATCCCAAATTAGCACGCAAGGATGTCTTGAACATTCGTGAAAAACTCAGGGGTATCATGATCCAGGCAATGTGTTTATCAGGATGGTTTCCAGCCCTTCCAGGATACAGTGTATAATGATGTATCGTCCCTCAGGGTCTATGTGAGAATGTTTAACCACCAGCTTCAGAGACTTATGTATGAGAATTACAACTCCCTGAGATTGGGGGTGTATGACGTGGCAAATCTGTTTGCACCCTATGTAGGCACTATATTACGGCATGCGGATTCCGTTGCATGCGTCTCCTGAAGAAATAGGACATTCGCTTTTTGTCTTTGTGCATAGGCGATCATTTTCTGGGATTTAGTAAAGTTGCCCACCCCTCTGACGTTCCAGCTCAGAATGGTTTACTGTAGAGGCATTTCCCCTTTTTGAGATGGTTTCTTAGTTGTGTACCATGTTGGTAAGGGCGTTTGTTTCATATCTGGCTCTGTCTGTCAGCGTTAACTTTTTGCACTCAATTTCCCCTATAAGTAGCGCAACTGACACATCTATGCCTTTTGGTTCCCAGCCGGGAGCTCGTACTGGTTAGAACACTGCCTCCCCCAACCCAGCAGTGAAACCCCACCCCCTTCATTCCCACAACAGCCCCATTAGGCCAACGGACAGCCGGGCACAACATCATGAACATGGACATACAGCAGTTGCTAGCGGGAGCGCTGTTACCGTACAGCCTTGCCGTTATCGTGGGAGAAACCCCCTACTGAGCAGTGGTGTGGTGAGTGGCCATCTTGGACCATCTACTTAGGATACAAGTTTGTACATTGGTTTCGCACAGTAGGATAGACCTAATGAATCGGTTATTGCTTTCGAGCGGGTCTTCTGGTGGGTTGCTTTCGGGGATCTGTGCCTCGAACTGAATTGCTTCACTCTGGACAGTGAAAAAATATAGTTTGCCCCGAAACTGTAGTTTTAATCTCACCGGGAACAGCATACTATACTGCACATTTCTTTCCCTCAGGAGTTTCTTCACCCCGGCGTTCCTTGCACTGAGACAGAAGTCGGGGAAGATGCAGATCGTTTGGGAACCCATCCTCGGCTCTTTGTCTAGTGGTGGACGTAGGACTGCATCCCTGTGTCGGGAACTTAGTATTTTAGCGATAATGGGCCTATGGTAGTCTCCTGGTTTTGGTTTCTGTGAGCTCTCTCGATAGTTAAAAAGGGAGACAGATCCGACTGGCCTAGCAGTTCCTTAAGCAGAGATTCCACTGCTTGCTACATTCAGCCCTTAAGTGCGTTTTCAGGGGACACCCACAATTCGTATATTGTTCCTGCAGGAGCAGGATTCTAAGTCCTCACATTTGTTTTTGGTTGGTCTCATCTTGTTTGACAGCGTGGCAAAAGTATCTTCCAGCAAACAAATGTCCTCATTGCTACCGATCCCGTTTTCATCTTCAGTTATACGAGCTCCCTCGTGGACCAGTTGTGTTTTTATTGAGGCCACAGTAGTGTTGATATCATCCAGCTTCTCATGGACCACAGTAAAGCCCTTTGTCATGGTGTCCATGATGCCCGATAAGTCTGGCACTGCAGGAGCCGCGCTCCCACCCATGGCACCTTCCAGGGGAAGCAGATCTTGTCGATATGATTTGCGGCATGGGGTTGCCTTTGCAAATTTGTCCATAGCTCCAGTTTTTCTGCGTCTGCTGGAGCCCTCTATCATATTAGCGTTGAGAATGTAGAATTGGCGGTGCGAAGACCACACCGCCCGCACCAGGGCATCCCCTGGTACTGTCAATGTAGGATGGGTTCACAGTTCGACCAGGCAGCACTCGCTCCGTCCAGGTAAGGCCTTGCCCCCTGTCAGAACCACCGTGTGGTGCGAGGCTGGCACCCGCAGGGGCCTAGGGGCCAGATTACCGCTGCAGCGAGATTGTCGTAAACACTACCCCCTGTCCCACCCGGGTTCAGCTTGCTGGGCGTTTGACTGACCTTTAGCTGTGCTGATCAGGCTGGTATTCGTCTTTTGTAATGGCTGTGCACGGAGGATCGTTGCCATCATCAGCCGGAACCGCGCAGGCGTTGTTTGCGTTCACTCTCCTCTCCTCCACATGGTAGGGGGGGGGGATCTTTGCATATCTCCACCCGGAGACAGCGTTGCGCCTGGAGGAGATAAGTGCCCCTGTCGGGGTCTGCAGTCCAGGGGGGGCAACCCCCAATCCCCCGTGGGGGATACATGGGCTCGGGGTATATTCACAGGTGATCAGCGTCGCTGTAGTTGGTCAGCGTCTGTTTCATGGACCATACAGGACCGTATCCCCCTCTGCACAGTATGGGCTCGGGGCTGCCAGGAGACCCAGACCAGGAGTTCCTATCTCGGGCCAAGCATTGCTTGTTGCACTTGTCAGATAACAATGTCCTAGTATTTAGCACAGGACTCGCCACCCCACCGTCCGGAGTAGGCGACAGGTGCTTAATGATCCAGCAGCGGTATAGGGCAGGCAAGGGCTCTCAGTAGGCTCAGTCTGGGTAGCACCCAGTGTCCCCATCCCAGGAAGCTAGACGGGCCTCTGCAGCGGGCAGGGCGGGGCGGGGGACAGCCGCTGGAGCCGGCACTTCACCCAGGGCCGCCAGCAGGTCGCAAAACAACTGGGCGAGGCGCCACCTACCTTGCGGAGCACAGCTCCACCAGCTCTCTGCCCTCCAGTTCTTCCACTCTGATTCAGTGCTGAGCACCACTCCATGCAGCTGGAGCTGGGTTGTACGCCACCTCTCACGGCCGCCCTCTTCGTAGCTCACACCTCGACCGCCAGGGCACCAATGATCTTGTTGCTCATAGCTGCCGCGTGCCAAGTTTTGCAGTCTGGGCCAAGGGGGTCCCCCTTCCGATCTCGGTCTGGTGGATGGGATCAGCAATCCCTCTCAGTCGGCACAGACAGCCACCATTGCCGCAGCCCAGGGCAGGCTGCGTAATGCTCTCATGCTGGGGTGGGTGTTTCTTTACATCCGCTGCCCGCCACCGGTGGACTTTATCCAACAGTCGCTCCTGCAGTGCGGGTGGCCCAACTTGGTCCTCGCGCCCAGCCACAGCAGTGCAGATTTCGCAACGATTAAGGTCTCCCCATTCACAGGAGTCAGGCATCGTTTGCAGCCCACCTTTATCCTGATAATTTCAGTTTATGAGCATGAACAATGCCGCCGCCAGCATGGTTTATCTGCGGCTATAATCATGGAGCTGAGAGCTAAGCAGCCATTTAGTCGGGTGCCCAACAGCGCCCCCCGCCCCCAAATTATCTGGCTGGATTCACAATGGCAGTAATCATAGTCCAGTGGCCAGGATTTTTGTATGCAGTTTTGTGTTCTGTGTATATTGATGCGAGTGTTAGGTCTATTAAGTTTGCATTCCTCAGGGCCCATGCTTAGCTTAGGTATGAGGCATTTTTTGGCTTCTTTCGTTGTAAGGGTAATCGTACCGTCTTTTCAAATTGCATTAAATAGGAATGTTAGCTTGGGTGTCAATGTAGAGGCAAAGGTCTTACAGAAGAGGGCAATATATTTATCTGGACCGTGGACCTTATTTATTTTTAAAGGACCAAAAAGCTCTGGCTACCGCTTTTTCAGAAATGTCATTGAATTTACTAACATGTGTCTCCGGGTGTAGGTAAGTGGTGGGGTATCTCGCAGATATTTATCTATTCTGTCACCACAAATGTGTTAATTGCATAATGATTCTCATCTGATCTTGTATGTAGGCATTTTTGTAAGTAATTCCCCTTTATGGCAGAAAGGTATTGTTTAAAAGTTGGTCTTAAGTTTGCTAGCGAGCCTGCTGCATGCTTCATTTGCTTACTTTAAAAATGAATCGTCTTCAACACAATAGAGATTTCTCAGTTCTATGTCATTATTTTGATTTTTGTAGGTCGCCTAACCAAAAGACAGATTTTTTTCAGCCGATTTTAGGCAACCTACAGAAATCAAAATAATTTCACATTGTGTGGTGTTTACAGTGCATGGAAGGGTCTTCGACTCTCTCCAACAAGGGGGTGCCAGTTAAAATGCAACCTATTCTAGTATAGGTGAAATGCACATGAGAAAATGGTGTATTCCTTACACTATCTCTCTCTGCACTTCTATCCAGGCATCTAGGTAGCCAAATAAATTCTCTCCGCTTTCCCTTCAGCCTACAAGGTGCTGCCCCTCCACGATAGATCCTTTTCCCCAGTTTAAATTCAGGGAGGTTTCAGAAGCAGACGTTCTTGAGATCCTAGAAAAGATTAAGCCCACAAGCTGTCAAGGCGACATTTGCCCAGCATCTGTGGTCAAAACCTGTGCTTCTCAGCGTGCTCCTATCATTACAAAATGTGTGAAAGTTTCATTTCATGAAAGCTTTGTTCCACCAAGCATCAAACTGACCTGGATCTCTCCTTTACTCAAAAAGCAATCTCTGGATCCTGAGATGGTAAATAACCATTACCCCAACTGTAATACTCCATTTCTAGTGAAGATTCTAGACAAGGTTGCTCACCTTCAAATACAAGACAGTCTCCATGCTAAAGTGGGGCAGAAACAGCCAGGATTCAGGAGTGCTCACAGTACAGAACCAACCCTACTGGACCTTAAGGCTACCATGCTGCAACATTGTGAAAATGGTAAAACTGCCCTCCTAACGCAATTTTTGATTTGATAGACGACTTTATCCTGGTCTCCAGACTACAAGATTGGGCCTCCTTTTTGCTCCAATTGGATTAAGTCTTTTTTGTTCGACTGGACTGCTAGAGTGTTCAATGATGATGCCACTGCGGCTGGGTGCTTGGTAGCCTGTACAGTTCCGCAGGGATAGTGTACATCTCCCACCTTATTTAATATCTTCACTGTTGTTGGATGCAGAAGGCGTAGTGTACGCCAACTATGCCGACTACAGTCAGTGCCTTATACCACTCTCAGGCAACTACAGCACGCCCACCACACCCGTCACTAAAATCTACAACCTTATCTATATTTTGTATGACTGACAAGGGGTTGGATTTAAACAACGCAAAAACAGAGCTATGATCACTGATACGGCAGATCAGTTGCGTATACTGGGTGCCAATTATCAATCCTTCCAAATTGCTGAATGCATCCTGGATATCTCACCAAAGGTTAAGACTCTAGGGGTTGTCTTTAACCAAGAGCTTATCATGAAGGCTCATGTCAGGTCAACAGCTTGGTCTCAGGCATCTCCTACATCAAATTGCTTACACAACTTAGACCTTTTCTTGTTGCCACCAACTGCGCTACTCTGGCCTGAGCACGCCTCGATTACTGTGCTAGCATCCTGTAGGGTATCGGGAAGGGTGACATCGATCGCCAAAAGGTGTTTCAGAATAACGTAGATCGTGCGTTGATGGTCCTGGATCACAGCCAGAAGGGCTCTACATTGACTTCCTATAGATAAACACATCACCTTTTGGACATTGTGCATTACGCACAATTGTCTATACAGGAAGATCCCAGTTGATCAATCCGATAGATTGACTTAAGCATTCTCCTAATGGGAAGCTATGACAAACTCCTCATGTCTGCTACAAATCCCAAAAGCAAAACTAGCCCTGGTCACCAACGGATGCTTTCCCTATGCGGCACCAATATGCTGGAATGCCCTGCTGCTTGCCAGCGCATGATTTTGAAACCGATTTTCCTCAGGTCCTATTTGTTTTACGTTCTGTTTGTTCTGTCTAGCGCTATGCCCTTGCTACTTTAGAAATAAAGTAAATAAATAGATCATCTGTATGATCAAGCGTTTCAACCCATACAAAAATTCAACGTACCCACTAGCATATTCTCACTTTCTGCAAAACATGAATTTAACAGCATCCTGAAGAAAATGTTGTGGCGAGATGGGGCACATATTGTCGCAATCGTCAAGGGGTTACACCAGGATAAACGAAAGAAAAAAAATCTTCCTGATCTGCAAGGGTACTGGACTACTGAAATGGGAACATTTAGTGGAATACTATCAAAACCCCACATGTTTCTGTGCTAGCAGAAATGTGGAAAACCTGAGGAAGCAACCCGTTTGTGAATAGTTTCTGCTCTTTTCAGAGAAGATGGGTTTCTTGGAGTGCAAAATTTCCTGGCACATCCTCTGTTATGAAGTTCCATACCTTGACTGGCTTTGTGGGGGGAAATAAGCCCCAAACAAGTATAGCAAGGACCTTCATCATTTGTGTCTATTGTAAGCTGCAATCAATGCATGATGAGGTGAAAGTAAGCCTCCCATCTGGTGAAAATTCCCTCACAATTCAATTCTGGCCTCGAGTACTAGACACCAGCATTACCCAACTTTTAACCCTGAATTTTAAACACATGTAAACCAAAAACAGATCTCTCCCAAACAAATCTATTCTACAATTAAATGGTATGGATCCCAGTATCTTGGTACCTTATAAGAGTTCAATACGGAGACCACCAGGGGGGCGTGGATGGAATGGACTCTTAATCCACTGCCTCCCTCAGCCCCAGCAAACAAACCTATAAAATATAGAGACATAGCTGAGCAAAACCCGGTAAACTTGGAAGAGAGCAACTGGAGGGTGCCCTAAAGCGGCATACCAAATCTGAGGAGGAACGGTCCAGTGACACTGTAGAAATCTGCTGTGTGGCGCAGCAGCCTGCTGGGGCTACGGAGCTGCATATATAAGACGTGGATGAGAACCAGGGCCCACACAGAACACCCACGAGGCCCGGTGAGCAGCTAAGGCAGGACTGGTGTGGGCACTCAACCTCGCAGAGTGAGAGAAGATACCCGGACCCCGACAGCCCTTGGGACTGGCTTGGCTGCGACAGCAGCGGGGGCCTGCGACCCGGCAGATGAGGAGCGGCCTCAGCCGCATTGCTCCAGAGGGTCTCCCGTGGCCCGTCATGGCGTAATGCACCTTCTGGAGGTTTGTGCACCCCTCACCCGCCACACCATCTCAGTGCACCATCAAATGGGTGGGGGCCGGAGGATTTTAATAAGAACAGTGGGACCGGCATAATC
Organism: Ambystoma mexicanum; assembly: GCF_040938575.1. Lineage (NCBI taxonomy): Eukaryota > Metazoa > Chordata > Amphibia > Caudata > Ambystomatidae > Ambystoma > Ambystoma mexicanum. The sequence goes on from NC_090934.1 coordinate 741,912,016, forward strand.
GCCCCTCCTCCCTATGGCCCGGACACATTGGGCCCGTGATGTCTGTGGGGGGCTGAGATCAGCGAGAACTCCCATTGGTGGGGCTCTTGTACACCCCCCCCCCACGCAGGGAGCACAGTTCGCCTCCCTGCGCCACCCAAGTTGGCAGACAACACTTGCAGCAGCAGAGCGGGGGGCCCCATTGTGTTCCATTAATGCACACTGCTGCCCCACCACAAGATACCGAACAGAGCAGGGGATAGTGGTGGCTCGGACAACGCCGGGCCTGGTTGGGCCCGTCCCGCCACCGGGGGTGACAGAGGGTGCCCCCAAGTCACAGAAGTACAGCATCAAGGCCAGGGGGACCGCCATGAGGCCCAGGCCGGGTGGGGTCCATGGGTGCAGACACCAAGAACCAGCCACACAAAGAAAGTCCGGCGAGTCTAGACACAGGAATCCAGGCCTGGCGGCCGCAGACATATCCATGGACAGAGCCTGCCGACAAGCTCGCCTCGCACACTGGCGCACCAGCTTGGGCAGAAGGCATGGGGACCTCTCCTACGGAAGGAGACACAGAGTCTGAAGGCAGACACCTCCTGTTGCCACTCACTGGATCCGCCTACTCCAAAGAAACTACAGGGCTTCAGGAGAAACACGGCCGCAGTCCCGATGGGGCAATCAGATCTATAAAGACTGGCCTAACAGTGGCAATATCGGACCTGCAAGGGAGAGTAGAGAAGGTTGAATAGAAGTTTGAATCGATCGAAAACTATCAGCTATTGGTGGACCGGATTGAAATGAGGACGTAGGTATGCATGCAGGAGCTGGAAGAGAAGGTGAGGGACCTGGCCCTGAAAATACACTACCTCGAGAACTGGGAGCGAAGGTCAATATTACAATCATGGGCATGAAGGAGCCGCAGGCTAAAACCATTGCTGCCCTTGAACAACGAGTGAAGGGCACTAATCAATAGTCTCTACAATGACCCGTTTTCCTCAACTGAAATTTCAATTCCTCTGTCTTGTCTTCAAATCTCTCCATGACCTGGCGCCCCCTACCTTTCCTCCCTCCTCTCATTTTACTCCCCCTCCCGCTCTCTCTGCTCAGCAAACCTCTACCTCATCACTGTACCCCCAGCCCCATGTGCCTCCTCACGCTTCCGCTCCTTCCAACTCTTGGCCACCCTACACTGGAACACCCTCCCGCTCTCCATCCGCTCCACCCCTACCTACTCATCCTTCTGCCACTCCCTGAAAGCCCATCTTCAATCCCCCAGACTTCCTTCCCTACCCCGCCCTATTGGGCGTCTCCACACTAAAAAGAGCCGCTCGACTCCCAGTCTACTTGACGGGAGTCGGGGAAAGTTGGGGATTGGTTGGAGGCATGGTATTGTACATAAAAAAAGGGAAGCTGGGTTGGGGTGCGTCAGGTTTACTAAATAGTCAGCTGCTGTATTGTGTGTCAAATCGAATAGCACGTTGGTTAATCGTCTGGTGGGATGTCGGACCATGTATAACATTAGTATCAGGATGGGGTCTCTGAACATAAAAGGGCTGAACTCATCCCAGAAATGTTCCATGTTGTTGCAGGAGTTCAAAACCTCGGGGCTAGACATACTTTTCCTACAGGAAACTAAATTCAAAGCGGGGGAGAGAGTATACATTGCGAGGGAAGGAGCTATGGAGCGCACTGTGGGCATCGGGTCCCTCAGAAAGCGGGGGTTGGGATGTTAATTAAAAAGTCATTGGATCTTGAAATTCTGCATGTCAAAAGAGGATTGTAGGGGAGATGGTTGGCAGTGAATGGGAACATAGGCCAAACAGCAGTCGCACTCTGTTCACCAACGCCCCCAACCAAGGACAAGTTCAGTTCTGCACCACCACACTAGAGACACTTAACTCATGAAAGACAGGCCACCTCATCTGTGGAGGAGACAACCAAATAATCGGTCCCTCCCAATGCCCAAGACAGTGATGCTTTGCGGTTCCTCCTGCTCGAACATTTTATGATAGACATATGGAGAATACTGCATCCATCTGCACAAGCATTCACCTTTTTCTCCCTGCTTAATGCTACCTTTACAAGAATTGACAACATACTGCTGGACGCCTCACAAGAACACACCATGATTGATGCAGACATACAAGTGGTGGGGTGGTCAGACCATGACCGTTGTGGACCAACCCTGGAGATTGGACCCTGCACCCCACACAATGGGTATGTAAAGACACACTATACAGGGACCTGGCCTTCTGGGATACTTCCAAAAGACAATTAAAGAATTCTTCCAGCTTAAGGTCGTGGATGACACAAACCCCCCCGCCCCCCACCACCACCCCTACATAATCTGGGAGGCAGCCAAGGCCACCTTCCGCTGCCTCCTAATTTCAGAAGGTATGGCAAAACAAAAAGGAGAGAACGCTGTTTGAAAATAAACTAAAGCTGGAAATTAGGGGGAAGGAGAGGGCTTTGCAGAGCGCGGATGAGGGTGGCGAGATCTGGCAGCTGAGGAGGGAGCTGGGGGACAATTGGAGGGGGAAGGCGATAGCACAATTACGCTATATCAAACATAGATACTATGAAAAGCGGGACAAGGCCCACACAATGATAGAAGCTCGTCTAGGAGCCAAAGGGCAGAACGAGCGGTCTATAGAATTAGGGACAAAAATGGCATGATCCACAACAAGCCAGAAGCAAGTGTCCAGCTCTTTTGTGAATACTACACCCAATTATATGCCACTGAATGCACAGGGACTCTCGATATTACCACGATGGGCTTGTACTCCCAGAGCTAAAACCGGAAGACATAACCACCCTAGACCCCCCCGATAAGCAACAATAATTCTCAACGCCATCTCAAAGATGAAAGCGGGTTCAGCCCCGGGACAAGACAGGCACACTCAAACTCATTATAAATAACACAGTCCATTCCAGGTACCATTCCTGGTGCAGTTGTTCAATAGTATGTTAGATGGCGGGAGGGCCCATGACTCGTTGACTCAAGCATGTATTGTAGTTCTCCAAAGGAGGGTAGAGACAAAATGAATTGTAGGTCATATAGACCCACATCGTTAATAAACGTGGACTTTGCTAGAGTTCTGACAGGGAGATTGAACCCGGTCCTCTTGAACCTTGTTCACAATAATCAGGTCGAATTCATCAGGGTTAGACAAGGTACGGACAACATCCGCAAAACACTGAATATTATTGCTGGGGCACAGAGGCGACAGAAGACCCTAGTTTGCCATCAGTTGATGCCAAGAAGGCTTTTGACCGGGAGGAGTGGCGGTTAATGGAACAGGTATTAAGAAAGACCGGCCTCGGCCCCAGGTGACTTGCGGGCACAATGGCATTGTACTGTAACACAAGGGCCAAGGTAGTGGTTAACGGCGTGGCCTCTCCCGAGTTCCAGTTAACCTGTGGGTTGCAATAAGGATGCCAGTTGTCCCCATTAATCTTAGCCCTGACACTAGAACCATTGGCGCTCACAGTGCGTGCAGATAGGCGGATAAGAGTTTGGGACAACAGGGTGCAAACTAGACTTCTACAAAGATGATATACTAGTGTATATTGCACGCCGTAGCTCTTCGGTCCCTGCCTTTCTTGGGGCATTGGCGGATGAGTCGCTGCGGGTGAAAATTTAACATCACAAAAACCCTGGCACTATTATTGAAACCTCCCATCCCCCTCAAGGTCAGAACATTAGCAAATCGGGGCCTACAGATACAGAACTCTAGCATGCTGTACGAGACCAATTAACAGCCTTTGTGGGATAAAATCAAGGTAGATTTCCAGATGTGGTCAAAACTGAGGGTGACGTGGGAGGCTCGTCACACAATAATAAAGATGAATATCCTGCCAAGATGGTATTCTTATGCCAGACGTAACCCGGATATGACCGGACCACTTCCACGAGGGAATAAAGCGAATTGTACTAACATTTTTGTGGGCAGGGAAAAGACCTAGTATCTGTTACAGCACCCTAATCGTACCTAAAGGGGAGGGTGGTATGGGCTTGTAAGACTTCTACGAGTATTACTGTGCTGCCCAGCTTCGGGTCTTGATGGACCACTTAAGGGTGAGAGGGGATAAACAATGGGTCGCAAAGGACAATAGCCTCTTTGCAGCAGTAACCCTAAGGGAATGGCTATGGGTACCACGTGGGAGATTACCGATGCGAATACGATACCACCCGGTTCTCACAGTCCGTTGGAAGCCCTCTGGTGAAACAAAGGGCGTCAAATCCTGGCCAAAAGCTGCATATGGGCCGCGCCCCACCCCCAATCGGGGACAAAAAGAAATAAAAAAATCTCAGAATCCCTTAGATTTCAGACATACTACGAAGCAGGCATGTCCAGACCTGGCCATATGTTGAAAGAGGGTTCCTTCTGGCCAAAGGCGACCTGGAAGAGGCCCTCAGGATTCCCAACATACCCCCCTGAAATTTCTCCAATTGAAAGGGTCACTGACGGACTGATGCTGGGCACACAAGCTAAGCCGCCCGCTGACCCAGTTCGACAAATCCTCAACTCACACACCGACTCCCGGGGCCTCATCTCGGTGCTCTATTCCTCCCTCTGGACCAGAGATCACATACTGATCACTAACACCCAAAGGTAATGGTGGATCTGCATCTCCCAGGGGATACAGACGCGTGGTAGACCATCTACAGAGCAGGGTGGTCCTCCATAAATGCTACACAACATAAGATGCATAATGGCAGGCTTGTTTTAAGGAGGCACCTGAACCCACAAAGGCTCTCCAAGATGTATCCTGACGTTAGCCCCCTATGCTGGAGAAACTGTGGCCAGACCAGCAAATATTGGCATATGTGGTGGGACTGCCCATCAGCGCTTCAGCTTCGCTACCCGGCAAAACCGCATCATCCCAGCACTAGGACATAGCTTCCACCAGCCCAACCTGTGGGGAGACTAATATACATGTTGCGATTTGGCAAAGTTGGCACATACTCACAGGACGGCTATTGGACACTGAACTTGGGGGGGGGGGGTCACCCCATCCTGAGGATCCTCACAAAGTATTGTGTGTGTTGACTACTTTTACTTTCCTCCACACCGATGTTTTTGTGATGTGATGTACCGTCTCCTGTGTCAAAACTTAAATAAAAATAAATTTTGCAAAAAAAAAAGTGAAATACCCCCAAATATTGATCCATTCACCTAAAAATGACTTCTAGGGGCAACAAAACATTGTCTTGTATTTGGTTATTTATATAGCGCTCTTTCCCCATTTGAATGGCCTCAATGCTCTTTTTGATTGGAATGCCGTCGTGACCACAGTCAACGTGATGGAAGGTTCTAATTGTCTAGATTAAGAGGTGCTTGTGTGCATTTTCGCTAGCTTAGGATTTAGGTGGCTGGCTAGGCTCCACTAAGCAGCCCAAAGGTCAGGCATGTGGGTGGGCCCTGTTGGTGGTTTTGGATAGAGTACTATTGCTGAAGAGTCGGTGTGTGCCCAGCTATACCAAATTTATTTTGTTGGTAGTCGCTGTATGGTAGTGGCAAAGGTGTGGAGGTACGTTTTATTGATTTCCAACAAAAAAAAACAATAACCATGAACAACATTACACCCCACCCCCAATTCCTCCTGCCCATGCGGCAGGGATTTGGCCAGGCGCTGGTCTCCTACTGTCACCTTTTTCAGGTTCGCCATCCTCTGCCGCCCCTTGTCTGGGAGATGCTGTTTCGCGTCCCCACATCCTCTGGCGATTGGAGTCTTGGGGCTTCCTGGACCCCTTTGCTGTGACGGCGGTGTCTTTCCCCTTTGCCTTTGACATGGTAGCCTGAGATCCTAAGTTTGGATTGTGTTTTCCTGGCAGTTTCCGTGAGGGCGCGGGGCTGGCGCCTCCTTTGAGATGTGTAGGATTCCCTCTCAGCTCGGGGGCCAGGCCTTTTGATACCACTTTACTTGGTCGATCCTTTGCTGCCCGACTGGGGTGTTTGTTCCTTTCTTCACTGCTGTCACATGGTTCTTCGCCTGCTCACACTTATGGCATCGCCCCTTGAGGAGCTTGAGCACTGACCCTGGTCCTCAGGTCTGCGCTGGGCTAGACACCCTATTCCTCTTGCGGGTAGATCCCGGCCTACCCCTGGGCTTCTCACCCAGTCACCACTGCCTTGGGAGACCCTCACCGATATGGGTCGAGTGTTCCTCAATGTGGGGAGTGGGGTTTTTCTTGCTATGGGTCTTGCACCAGTCTTAATTGGTCTGCGCTTATTGCCCTTTTCAAACACAGGAAAAATAGCAAAATAGGAGATTGTAGATAAAACACTAGAGCTTGTGTGCCTACCCCAATTGTATTCACACACTTAATTGTGTGTTTAGGCACCCGAGGTCTTCAATATCTATTCCAGATCTAGGCTGCAGGTCCCACCCAGTTGTGGGCTGTGGCGTTACCACGCTTTAGTAAAGTCAATATTTTTGGCTTGTGTGCAGGTATTCCCTTGGGCTCCTCCTGCCTGCTCTCTGCGCCACAGTCGGCCCCCTTCCCCCGGGAGGCTCCGCCAACTTTACTTGCCTTTTCTCCCTACACGGCTCCTCTCAGATCTCTGCTTCTTTCTCTGGCCGGGCTGCCGCCGTCTTCTGCCCAGCTCGCCTTCAAGCCTGGGGGAATTCCTCTCTGCATGGCGCTGCTGTTCGCTGCAGCTGGCCGCCTCCCCACGAGAGGCTCAGTCACCCTCCCTTGTCTGTGCTCTGTGGGGGCTCGTGCGAGGCTCGTCGCGGTCCTCCTGCGCTTCAGCTGATTTTGGATTCGCCCTCCATCACGCCTGGGGGGTAACCGTACCCTTGCTGGGTGAATCCTCAACCACGTGGATTATGCTGCACGACCGATCCCTCAGCTTGGAGCTTCGCTCTGCCGCCTCCCTGGAGTCTCCTATTCTACACCTGTGCGTCTCCGTTTCGTCGCGCCCCTAGTGTGGTTCTCTTCTCTGGGGTTCTGCTTGCCACATCTTGTGCCTGGGGTGGGCAGAAAGTTGTTTTTAGATTGTTATTGTGGCCCCGGGGTTCGGAGAAGCTGTGGTCACAGTGTTTCCAGCTCTGCGGCCATCTTGGAATCTCACTGACAATTTCTTGAACACAGCTTCTTGGATCCATAACTTCAGTTCCTTCTTTAAGGTTCGTAGCTCATATATATACACCAACTTCTGAAACTATCTTCCAAATCTTCATAATGCAAATCCAAATCGAGCGACATCACAACTCTTCCAGCAAGACATTGCTGGATTTTTCATCTTCAGCAAAGTCCTGATTGCTTGCTAAAAAGTCTACACTTTCCCCAAGCTTATGTACTTCAGCTTTCCTCTCTGCCAGGGACTGCAAGAGCTTGGCTTTTTAATAGTTGAAATTGAACCTGAAAGGATTTGAGAAATCCGTCTTGAAAGAAGCCAAAATAATGCTCAACATCATCCCATTAATAGCTTTGCAATCCACTGCTATCTTAGCCAAAGCAGTAGTTTGCGAGGTGTCTTAACCTCAGAGCAAAGCCTAGGTGCTCATTCCAAACCCTGCTGAATGTCTTCTCCCTTGCTCAGCTTTAGACTTTGCATCATTCAAAAAAATATGCAAAGCTATCAGCCTGCGCGAACAGCGTATAAACCAAAGCTAATGTTAGCATCTGAATTACGGCGCCAGTCTCATGCCAGCTTCCTCCACTAAAATGGTTGTGGTCAGACCAGGGATCTTTGTACGAAGGTCTCCCGTGTTGCTGATCTGGTCTTCTTATCAATATATATTCTTGAATCAGCAATATGTTCCAACGAGAAGTGGTCTGAATCTAAAGTACATCCCCCATAAGCACTGTGCCCACATAGGAAAATTATATTGTAGGGGTGGCTTCAGCTAACTGCCACAAGTTCTATAAACTTGAGGGAACACCACCTCAGGGAGACTATGTGTTGGGTGTCTGACTAATGAGAAGCAATGAACCTCCCAGCAAAGCACTGAATCTCAGCCAGACTTCGTATGTAGTATTACAGCATTAGCTTCACCTTAGGTACTGTCTGGGCACTGAGGTGCCCCCAGGGTCTTTCACCCCTGAACCCACTCGCCCAGCCAAGCTGCATCTCCTGGCAGATATTTGTCTTACTTCATCTCCCAGTCCGACTACAGGGCTTCTAACTGCACAGCTCCTGCTAGGTAGAAGTCCTCTGCAGGCCATGTCAATCCAGTAGTTTGCAGTCTTTCACAGCTCACTGGCACTGCTTACGGTCTCTCGCTGGGGTCCACTACTTCCTTCCCTTGCTGTGCCTCAGAAGGGCATGCTCGCCACAGAGGCCATCTGGCTCTCCAAGTCGCCAGGGCAGGCGCAGTCACCCCACCTGTTACCAGTGAGCTCTCGGCACGGGAGGAAGTACCCCTACAGATCCTCCCAGAACTCTCCTGCAGCGTTTGTGGCCTCGTCTGTCTCGTGCTCCAATGCCGCACAGCCGAGTAGCCCAGAGGGGCTTTAAAATATACATTTAGCCATGGTTACAGTTTTCTTCAAAGAATCTGGCCACTGATTACACACTGACATTAAATGCCTGACCAGTAAACTGCTGCATGTGGAACACAGTAGACCTGCCCTTGCTTTTCTCCCTCCCTCCGTCCCTCCTCTTGCCTCAGACTGTTACAGTTTTTGCTTGATGCTGCTTAAGTCTGTTCGGGAAAGGAAACCTGTAGACAGTTTAAGCACTGGTGAAAGCAAATATAGAACACTGGGCCAAGTACGCAATAAAAAATGTCAGGGGTGAATGTGGTCAGCAAGGTGCAGTGTCACTAGAGGAGGCAGCTGTTGGTGCCAGGGGAGGGCGGGGCGGATAATAGGGTGCCAGAGGGAGGCTGGGGGTGCACTGGGCACCAGGGGTGAGCCAGGTGGGGCATCCGCCCCCTTACCCTGACTCTACGGTACGTGTATATAAAGCAATGCAAATGTGTTGCTAGTGAGGAAGCCTAAAAATAAAAGTCAAACTGGTGCTGCAAGTTGCAATGTTCAGGGAAGAAGATGGACAATCGACAATTCCAAAAAATAAATACTTGTGCTACGGCCACAGACCATATGGCAGTTACAGGTTGATAGGGCTCATCTTATGTCAGATCAGCTCAACACCCCCTTTTCATTCTTACAGCATGAACTCTGAAATAATTAAAAGTAAAAACAGGTTCCTGGTTAACAGTGTGTGGACAGCATAAAAATAGATAAAAATATATATGCTACTATAGCAGAGATGGATTACTGCTAAACTATCCAAAAAAGGAGAAGCTACCATACAGCACCACAATTAAAATATCTTTTCTCGCTTGCTCTCTAATGATTAATTCTGAAAGTGTAACTACAGGCTGGACAAACTTTGCTAAAATAGGGTGCGTCCTACCTATCCGTCGACAACAGGCTGAACAGATGGGTTCATTAAGATCCAACCAACTCCGTCGCATGTGGGGTTTCCTAAGGTTCCACCATCCTCTTTCCAATCATACTCAAATGTATACATGAACATCTTGGGAACACTCCTAAATGGCACCAACATGGTGATTTATCAATCTGCTGATGACACTCAGCTGCACCTTAAGGTCGTAGACCTCAGCACATTGCTTGCTTCCGCAAATACCATCCTCCAAACATGGATGATGACACCTGCCTCAAATTGAACCCACCAATACCAAGTTCGTCCTTGTTTCCCGACCCCACCAAACAACATATGCAAAAATGGCTTCACCCAACTGATGTCAAATTCATCCCTGGGCTTTATTTTTGACAGCACCCTTTACTTCCAAAAGCACATAGCCAAAAAGGCCCAAACAGAATGGCTACAGGACTCTGCAAAATCACCCCTCATGTACCTGCACAACTTCTGCATGGTGGTCAAAGGCCTTCTGAACTCGCACATCGAAGGAACAACCTCCAAACTGGGCTTCCAGCCTCACAACTGGTCGCCACCCCCTCCGCCCCACCTCCTTAAGACAGTCTACCAGGCCATAGCCAATGTTCATTTAAGGCATCTGCAAATTAGACCATATCTCGCAAACACTGCAAAAGCTTCACTGGCTACCCCTGACAAACTAGGATCATATTCTAAACTGCATGTATCACCTACAAAGCAGTCTTGATCAGAACACCAATAATGTACTTGGCAGCTAAACTCCACAACTTGTGAGGTTCTCGCACCTAATGCCGCAAAACCATCTAAAGATTGGGTCTAAGCTAGACGGCAAAGAAAAGACTGACAAGCAGTCCTCTTCCTGCCATGACCAGACCATCTGAAACTCTATCCCAACAGAGAACTGAAACGCCTCCACCATCCACCAGAACTGCGAAACACTAAAAACAAGCTCTTTCAACAATATCTGCCAGATGAGAAAAAAAACCTTCCTCTCTTTACCAACAATACTGCATTACTAAATAAAATGCAAAGTCCAATGGTAGCACCCTAGCACTGTAAAATGATCCACTGCTCTTGAACTAGGTTTGCACCATAATAAATAAAGTCAAGTAAAAAAGAAAATAACACAATGTAAAAGACATTACAAAATAAAAAGAACAGAAGCTCACTTAGAAATTCAAAACAGTCAACCTATGTATCTGGAGTAACGCGAAAGTAGTGCTTGTTTAATAAAATTCATCATCAGGCAACCGCGTCACTATGACGATACATATAAATAAACGGCGGCCATTTTGCAGCTTCTTTTCGCCACGGCCATGAATTGAATAACGAAAAGAATAGGAGGTAAGGCATCCAAGCTTCAAGTGGATTAGAAATTATATCATTTAAGCTCCACTTAGATCATTTAAACCCTGGGATGACATATAAGGGGAACAACTTCTAAGGCTGAGCACCACCACCTAAAGGCTAACCATCAAAGGGCTACAAAAAGGGTAATTGAATAGACATCCGGCACCACGATCTATTGGATGACAATATTAAACAGGTAAACTGGGCACATTGAGAAAGCACTCTTGTGACTTTAAACGCCCACCATTGGGTTATTAATAATGGAGATTAGCTAAGTAGTATACTCTTATGATTTTGATTTTTACAGGAAATATTTTTAGCTCACCAGAAGGTCAAAATAGGAAGGAACACAGTCAATTATGATTGATTGATTGATATTCTATTTCTATCGCGCTCCTACACAAGTGTTTCAGAGCGCGACAAGGAAAGGGAGGGGAACAGGGGAGAACAAAACAGCAATCATACTAGGCCCAGTGACATTAAGAACGCGAAAGTGCATGGGAGAGGGGGGGGAGGGGAAAAGGGCATGGAAGGGGGGGGGGGGGAAGAGGTGGAAAGTGCGAAGCAGAGGAGAAACAGATAAATAACAATAAATAAATAATGAAGGCAACAAACAGTGGTAATGCAGCCAGCAATTTGCAAGTGCTAGGTTTAAGGCAGCAGACAGGGTAGGTCCGATAAGTTCAGGACGAAAAAGGGGGGCTGTATGGGTACAGATACAGACCCCAGTGCAAGGGGTGGCCCAGAGGCAGTGCGGGAGGGTGACAGGATTAGCAGGTACCAGGGCCCAAAAGACAGAGGATGGCCAGGTGCACGGTGCCAAGAGAGAACAGATCAGCAGGGGAGAGGAGGAGCGAAGGCAGAAGAAAAGAAAGTGGATGGTCTTGAGGTGCTTCCGGAACCAGAGATCGTTCTCCTCAAGTTTTAGAGTGGCAGGGAGGCTGTTCCAGAGGGAGGCCCCAGCCGAAGACAGATCTACCCCCAACTCGTTTCTTAGAAAAACGACTGACCCTGAGTGAGTTGGAGGTAGAGGAGCAAAGAGCTCGAGAGGGGAGGTATTTGCGGAGGGATCGCTGAAGATATTTTGGACCCAGGCCCCAGAAAGCCGTGTGGGCAATGCAGAGGGTTTTGAATTTGATCCTTGCATCCACTGGGAGCCAGTGAAGAGATTTCAGAACTGGAGAGATACGATCCCAGGACTTGAGGCCAAGGACAAGTCTCGCAGTCCTGTTCATTATGTGATGAAGTAGTATGACAGACAAAAATACTTTTGTAATGTAAACTAAAGATAAGGGTGATGATACTATGATTACTTATTTACTATAGATGGGATACCTGAACCTAAGGAAGAGAATAGACAACTCCTGAAACGCGTAAAGACATAAATCTAGTATTGGACATTCAATAAGAAACTACTCTACTATGAATCTGCATTGTAGGGTCATTATTGAAATCATGAGGAAATAGAAAACTATCTGATACTAAAGATTTGTATTTGTCTATTCTATTGTGATAAATTGAGAAAAAGTACAGAAGCTGATATTTAACAGGAAATGTATAATCGTGGATTGACATAGTACACTTGAGTACAATTCTTATTTACTAGAAATTGGCTTATAAAAACATAAAATAAAATGTGTGATTAACATTATTTATTGAGATATGTATTAAATTGATGAAACAAACATTTGATTGTCTCTACAATTGTTAATTGTTATTGGGTGTGCAGAAAATGAGCTAGTTATCAATCCCTCAAAATCCAATAGAACAATCTTTGTACAACATTCAAATAAACAATTACCCAAATGGTGCATGAACAGCCCACCCTGCCGGTTGTAAAAAGACTAAAATATCTATGCTTTAATCTCAAAACAACCCAGTTGTTAAAACACCTCACCAATGAACTGGAGAGCAAAACAATACAATAATAGAAGTCAACTGAAATAACTGATGAAGACGGTGTAGATTTTAGCTCCTACCTTTGTTAAAATTTTACAAAGGCAAAGTTATTCCAGCAATTCTGTATGCAATGGAAATTAATCTCAGTGCCCGTAAATTTAATTGGGCACACCTAGAAAGCTGAATATGGAAAAAAAACGTTCTCTACCCATGTCTATCCCTATAGCCTGATTGAGATATGAATTAGGATTACACTCCCTAAAATCAAATTTCAATTGGAAATTACTGCTCATATACAGATCTATTTTAGATCCACGTAAAAACTCTTGGTATGAGGACATAAGAGATCACACAAATTTAAAAAAAAAAATAGTTCATTCCTATCAAATTTACAAAAAGATGCTGAACAAATTCTCCAAAACTGAGAGAACAATTGGTACACTGGTCGCAAATCCGGATAAAGCAAAGCGTGCTCTCATGAGAACTGACAAAATTGCCCAAGAGCCTCATTTTCTGATATGAAAAGTACAAAAAAACTTCAGTGTATGTGGGAAACCAAGCAAATATGTGCTACCCTACCCAAGAAGATTTCCAAATCCCACCTGGCGTGCCAAACTCTTGCATTTCCATCTAAATCTGGTTAAAACAAACGAAACTTCTAGAAAATGACAAACTTTCGATCATAAAGAAGAATGCGATCTGTGCGTTGAAGGGTATATCCAAGATGTAAGACACCTTCTCCTTAATTCCAAATCCACATTTTCAGCAACAGAAATACTTTGCTAGATTTGTCCACCACACAGTGGCTAAGTACCCAATAATTTTGGCACAGGCTATCAGCCGGGAAGGAAATCTTATCAATTGAGCTTTTGAAATTACTAAATGAACTGCATTTTTAAAAACATTCCAATGCAAAGGAAAACAGGAGAAAGCTAAACTCAGACAAAAAGGTTTGGTGATGTACATCATTTTAAATGAAAGTGTATTGTATTGTATTCAAGAGTACTGTGTAAAAAGCCTATGCATGACTAATGGCACAATACAAATAAAAAAGAAACTGATTATATAAAGTCTTATATTTAAAAAAGTAGTTTTATGCATTGAAACTCAGCATATTATCCAGAGATATCCTTTCTTAAATTAATGAAACATAAGAGGACAGCTTAGCAAGCTTACTTGGACCCTGAAGGTGTACCAATGGGGTGCTCTTGTTGATAGTTTAGGGTGACAGAATATGCACTACATTGGTCCAGCAGCTCTGCAGTCTCCCCTAACCTTCTCAATAAAGAACCATCTTCTGACAAAAGAACACATCAACAAAAAGCTTCAGAACATAAAGCACATTGATGTACATGCATGTATCATCCGTGTTGCTTCAGTTTAAGTTTTCTAGGTCTGAACTAGTTACAATGAGGATTAGAAAAATGCTATACAAAAAGACAGACTGCATATTTGCACATAGGTAAGCAATCGTCACACTTTATATCAACTTCAAGACTATTTTATTCCAAAATGTCCTCCTCATACAAACCATCTTCTCAGAAGAAATGTTTTACACAATAACTGCCTGCCATACAATATCTGCCTACATGTGCATATATTTCACAATTGGTGCGCTTAAGAGCTTGGAAGAATTTTCTCAGTTGTCATAATATAATTTGAGAAATTCCTTAATCAAATCAGTTTTGTCTGTGTTTAGTAACTCGGTGCTTAATAACAAGTTTAGGTGCCATCTGGGTGTAGGAAAACGCTGAATCCATATGTACACTTTCACAGGTTTAAAAAAAAAAAATACAGTTCCCTACATGAAGATGGCTCATTTTGGACGAATATAAACAATTGTGAAATATGTCTGAAGATTATTTACGTGAAGAATATTTGAGGAAGTCAACACTAATAAGATTGGAGATACAAAATATTCTATCAGATGTTTGCAATGCAGAGGAAAACCATTTGTAATATCTAATGCTATGAAGAGAAAATAGTAAACAGTGACGATCATGCATATTTTGGGGGTAGGTTACCCAGTGAGCAGAGAAGACAAGGGAGAGAGAATGGAAACAAGTTTATTTTTGGAATCGACTCAAACTGTTAACAAGCTCCGACAAAACTGTGGTCTGTTAGCAGAGAGATTTCTTAAATAATATTGTGTCAACACTACATATTTCTTTTACACCCTGATAAAGCATACCAACTGCGAAACTTAAGCACAAGTAGGCAGATGTTTTACATGAGGCAGTTATTCAAAATGTGTCCTCTCAGATGGCTTATATGAGGCAGCTGTTTTGTAATGAAAATGTCCTTTTTTATTGCACCTGGCAAACAGCATAAAGTTGTAATAGCACAATCAGACCACATAATTAATTTTGTTAGATTTCACACCAGTGATAGTTTGTGATGCTAAGTTAGTGGTTTCAGTACAAATTTTAAGAGGCCAAGTGTAGGAGATACAAGAGCCATCTACATTATTTTACAACCACAATTATATTCAAAGTAGGGATGCATTGGTTGTACTTACCATCATATGCTGAGGCTGCTCACCATCTCTATCCATCAAATGTAAAAAATTCTTCTTTCCTGCTGCAAAGCCAACATCAATGAGCGACTTATCACTTCTTTGATCCAATGCTGCCTAAAGAGACAAAGACAAATGTACTTGGATCACTCAAAATGGTTTCCCCAACTTTTATATTTATAATCATTTTATAAAAATACAGATATGATTGTGTATAGGTGCTATATAAAAAGAACTGTTTCAAAGCGCTACAAGGCAAGGGAGGGAACGAGGGAAAATACGATGGCATTCTTACAGGCCATGAACAAAAGAATGTGAAATTAACTATCGTACTCGGCCTGGCGACATTTCAGATAGTGCAAGAGCTAAGGCACAGATCGGAAGGGAGGGGTGGGAGACAAAAGGGAACAGACAGGCGACTACCGTACTAGGCCTGACGACATTTATAGTAGAGCCAGAGATTTACAAGAGGTGAGGGAGAAAGGGAGGACAAAGGAGGGAGAGGAACAAAACAAGAGACTATCGTACTAGGCCTAATGACATTTCAGATAGTGCTGAGGGGGAGGAAAACAAGTAAGGGAAGGGGCAGGAAACATTTCTTGCTATCATACTAGGTCCAGGGACAATTCTGATAGAGTAAGTGCATAGAGAAAAGGTAAGGGAGGGTGGGGAGAAGGGAGAGGAGGAGAGAACAGAATAAGAGCGGAGAAGCAGAGGGGAGAGTGAATACAGTTGCAGAGGTCAGTAAAACACATTGTTGCGAGAGGTTCTGCTACACCAAACTCCGACACTGGCTGTCCCACGACACGATGAGGACGCACGGGCACAGAGAACTCACAGCACTGGAACGCACGCTAGTGGCAACCCCTCCAAGGGGAAGATATCGACCCTGTACAGGTTACTGGACAGAACAGACCCCGAATCCAAGGAACCCTACATGAAACGGTGGGAGAGAGACCTGGGCAGAGAACTAGATAGGACCAGCTGGGATCGCATCTGGACAAGAACCCACAAGACCTCCAAATGTGTGACGAATAAAGAGGGAGCCATTAAGGTTTGCTACAGGTGTTACATGACACCAGATAGGCTACACAAATGAAACCATGCCATACCGCCAAACTGCTGCAGAGGCTGCGCAGAGACAGGAATGCTGTTTCACCTCCTTTGGTCATGCCCAAAAGCAGAAAGGTTCCGGAGGGAGGTCCTGGAACAGATCCGACAGATCACAGGCCTATCGATCCCGTGGGACCCAGACCAGGAGAAGGACAGTTCCCAATGACTGGTAATCTGGCGGATCTCTGCACGCAGCTGCTAACCACAGCTAAAATTTCAATCGCCAAGCTATGGAAACTCGAGGAGGGCCCAGCGACCCCGGTGTGGTGGGTAAAGTGCTTGGACATCGCCGCAGCCGAGAAAATAACAGCCATCCGCCTATCAACAGTAACAAGTTCCACAACACCTGCGACCCTTTTTTCGACTTTGTGCAGAAATTCCTAGGTGTGGCCAGCAATCACCATTTCTCTGTTGGCGGACCAAAATGGACTAACAGACTAATCCCCCCCCCCTCCACGGCCCGGCCACAGAGCGGTCTAACCAACTGCATTCATTGAACTAAAGCCCTGTAACACTGATACAAGACGGTTACATCCCCCTCTGGTCCACCCTGGAACACCCACCCGCCCCCGTGTTCACATTCGCCTCAGTGGAGGCATGTTGACTCTTGTTATATTACACTTTAACAGCATGCAATAAAGCAAGATAAAGCCTTCATAATTTATAAATGCCAATAAAAGACATGTTGAAAAAAAAAAACACAACGTTGCAGGGCACAGAAAATGTAAGCACGAATTTCAAGATGACGATGGGCCAGCATGATTCAGGGCCACCCCAACTACGAGATCCAGGGGAGGTCCAGCATGAGAGTTGAGAAAGTGAAGCACCAAGAGTCAAAGTGTCCATAAAGTCAAATCCAGTCATTGGCAACAGGTTGGTGATGGTGAAAGCAGACCATTGCAGGCAGCATCCACACGCTATTGGAAGCATTATAAAAGGTTAAGAAGCGCAACTCCAATCCAAGGAGAAAAACATTGTTTTTCTGAACAAAGGGGATTAGGTCTCTTAGTCCAGCCAGCAAGGTTATATGTAAATTGCTGGATATCATTCAATCATTGAGTTAGAATATTTAAACAGAAGAAAGGTGATACAGAACACAGGTCTTTTTCAGGGCCAATGTAAGGTCGAAACACATGTTGGCAGGAGCATATTAATCACAAATTGAAATTAAATTGGAATGTGAAAAATAATTTGTGAAAAATTTGAAAGAATACTGATACCTATTGATAAAACTGTACATTAAGGGGAGGATTGATCAATGGTCTATGCGCAGTGGTTGAACCAATACCTTGTCTGTTGGAAAACCATAGTGAATCAAGTCAACTCCTGCAGTGACTCGGTGAAGGGGGTGGGGAATGGAAGAAGGGATCATGGGGTGGGGGCGGGAAAGAAAAGATCAGGCAAAGCAGGGTGGGGGTGACAGACAGCATATGGGGCCAGAAGGGGGGGGGCAAAAACGGCATAGACGGAGGACCAGGGAGGGTATGGGGGGGCACAGCGTACATCACGGGGGACCTGGGTTGGGGTGGTGGGCGTAGCAGACTTCCCTGGGGACCAGTGAGGGGGGCTGGGGGGGCAACGGAAATCATTGGGCCCAGGGAGGGGGTAGGGGCCACAACGGACACTACAGGGGACCAGGGAGGGGGTGGGGGGCACAACGGACATCGCAGGGGACCAGACAGGGGGTGGACATTGGGAAGGGAGGGGGTGGACATTGGGACGCATTCCGGTGGCAGACGGGGGCCTTCGTTGAGTGCCTTAGTTGCAATGGCCGTCTCCCGCCTGCTCTCATTGGCTTAAACACGCCAAGTGCAGCCAATGGGGGGGGGGGGGGGCCAGGCATAAGGCTTAGGCAGGTGGAAAAGTGCTGCAGCCTTGATGGAAGGCAGAAGAACATAGGCAGCAGGGCAAGCTGCCGACTCAGAAGGCACAAAGGAAGTCACAGAAAAAAATTGAACTCTGGTGTAAAATGAGGGCTTCCTTCACATGCGCAATAACAGACTGCACACTTAAAAGTCGAATAATGCAGAACGAGATCGGGAGCGGTATGATGTTGTTGCAGAGGGTCCGTGAGATGAAGACTGCCAGATATAAAGTATCTCTACGATGTATAGGTGATCATACAATAGACAGCCATATTAAGATTCCAAAACATTAAACAGATATTAAAATAGATTTGAATGCTAAAGCTTTATATCCTTAGAGGTCCCAAACTAATAAACAAGCAAAACAACTTATGAGGAGCTGAACTCCAAATTGTTTACCAACTACAAAACGATGCCAAAGCACAAGGTGTCCAAATCCAGTCAAGAAAGAAAGACTGTCATATTTCAAGTTAGGAGCTGCAAAATAAAGAAGAGGGTTAGGACGAAGTATATGAAATAATAAGTACATATTTAATGATCGCGGTATGTAATTAAGTTCTCTCTTCTTGGGAATGTGACCTCCTGACTGGTGCTCCAGTGAGCTGCAAAACAACTGACCCTCAATGAAATTAAAATGGATTGCATGTATTTGGTTAACAGTATAAGCAAGGGTAGTGTGAGGAACTCATGGTGACAAGTAAAAGACAAGTGATCACAGTTCAAGGGTGTTCATTGAACAAAGCACGCCTATCTAAACCTAAATGTAAGATAGGAGCAAGCGTTCACCATCAAACGAAAAATAAGGTAGTCCTACTAGCGTTGTGTCAAAACAATACAGTCCATACTAAGAAACCTATTGTCAAACCTCACAACTAATACAAAAAGGGGTGTGGGATAGTTCTCAAGAAAAGAAAGTTGTGTTCTCAAATAATATGTCAGGATGCGGTAGCCTGGTTCTCCCTTCCCCACGTTTGGCCACAGGGTAAGATGGGAGCTTGGAACAGTCTCTGGCTTCCCCAGCACGAGACGACAATTCCAAAGGCAATTCTCAGGACTGCCGATGGCCAAGTCTCGTCACCTTAGAAAGTCTCTTGCCTTCGGGGCCTGATGTGTTCAAATAACAAAAACAAAAATTCCTTTAACAAATGAAAGTTAGTTTCCAAAGTTCGCTGGGTGACAGGGTCATCCCTGGGTCCCCCCTCTTCTAGGCGCTGACCCTTCGATTGTTTATCACACTTTATCACTCAACTTTGGGTGATGGCTTCACCCCTGGATCTCCCTCGGTCAGGATCGGACCACTCTGGACTTTAACAGGATTCAATTCCCTTGGTTTCTCAATGTTCACTTTGGGATTCACTTCCCTTTCTCTCTCACTGCTTGTAAATCAAAGTATTTCGATTGTACACGGATTTTGCTTGACCCCTCTGTATGACCACTTTGACCTATTTCGCCGGCCTTAGGGTACTTGTAGTTTCTCTCATATGGGGATCAACCAGAGTCTCTTGAGTTAACACCCACGTGGTGCTGCTTTGCCTCTGCAGCTGGTCTCCCCTTCACACTTTTAACAGTACATCAGCTTTGGTTCAAAACTTGCCACTTTGCGACCCTCACTCAACACAGCACGGTTCTCATCGGTTCTCCCCTCGACTCACCGGCTGTGATGAACCGCTTGGCTTTTGGCTTCTCTGGAGTCAAGGCCGGTACCACGGGCGCAGGCGCTTCCCTCGCTCCTGCTTATTGGCATAGGCTTGCCAAGTTGTCATGATTCCTGCCCCTCATGTCCCCAGCCCTCCAAGATGTCAGGCTGGAGCCAGGCCACGATCACCTACATGGCCCTCAAGGGCCTCTCCATCCCTCCAAAGACCCACTTGGAGTCAGACTTGGCGCTTGTGGCACCAGACTCACTCACTCCCATAGGATAACATTGGGGATTGGACTTGTAGTGCATTGATGGGGACAAGACGGATGCCCCCACATATTTCGGTTCCCAGAACTGCATGTGCGGTCTAGTCTCTTGGGTGTGGTTAAGCCACACCCAGGCTGAGAAACATGATTTGCGTTTTCTGCACCTGCAGCGTGACACTCACCGTGTTCGGATCGGTCTCCAGTAGGCCTGCGTGTTTCTTCTGCGCTCAGCTCCTGCAAGAACACTGTTAGGAACAGCCTTACCTTGCAGCGCTTCTGCCCATTATTCAACGCTCCTTCTGTTCTGCGGGCATCTTCGGCGGTGTCATTCCCATCCCGGCACGCTGCTTTCTAAGGAAAAGGGAAAAGAACAGAAAAAAGGCATTAGTAAGGCATTAGTAAGCATTCTGCAAATCTTCGCTTATTTTTAAATACTGTACGAACTTCAAACGCTTACCTGAATCCCAGCCGCTCTGGGGGAACTCTGTCTCCGGAACTTCTCATCCATCTGTAAGAGGGAAGACACTCCAAGTTAGCGTGGAAACATTTGGAGGTGCCGCATACCGCTCTTACCCACCGCATTTGTTCTTCATAACCGGCATCCACGCTGAAAACGTTGCGGCACCTAAAAGACACAGAAAAAGAACTCAGTTCAATGCAAATGCAAAAGGGGTGCATCGCGCATTGCGCTCTCATTAACCTTCAGCGCTACTCATCTCAGCAGCACGCCGCCATCCCCGGACGCCGGCCATCATCTAAGGAAGGAAAGGAACAAAGTTGGATAACTGTTCAAAAGACTCATTATACCTACCTGTCGGACTGTTGCCAGTGAAGTAACTAGGCAGCAACGAGCCTGCATCAATCAACGCGCCCCTGCACTGAAAGCAGTACGGAGAGCACACTATCCAAGAAAACAAGGTGAGCTGTGGATCAAAGGGAAGGGTTGGACCCCAGGGAAGAAGGGGTTCAAGCACACAGACAATAGGGAGTTAAACTCTACCAATCCTGTGTTTCAGGCCCAGTCTCCAGTCAAATAGCCTCCAGGGAAGGGTTCGAGGTAGTAAGAGGTCAAAACAGGCTGAGTGACGTCCCCGTGGATACCAGGTGAGCGTTACACATGTGTACTGTTGCCATGTGCTGCAGGACACTTGTGCTATTGTTGGCGGTCTTAGGCTCTCTTCCATGAAGGTTCCGTGGGCCTGGGACGAAAAGGGCAAGGTCAGTTCTCTCCTCGCCACCCTCTCGATTTCTGCCCCCTTTCTCCTTTTGAACTGCCGCGTGGTAGCCGTTTCATCGTGCTGTCTGCTGTAGTCGCCTTGCTTGTACGGTTCCGTCTTGCTCCACCTTTGATCCCTGTGGGAGAAAGGGAGGGCAGTCAGGTGTGTGTGGTTTAGGTAAATTGCCTGACTTGGCATGACCCTTGTATTGGGACATGTCAGCTAAAACAGTCTTGGTGTTAAAGTTACGTTAAAAATATTTGTGCCGGAAAAAGAAGGCGATAGAGTTTCCGAGTATCTTACAGGGTCAGAAGGGAAAGAGGTGCTACATGAAGAAAAAAATCCTCGTATTGGGGTTTTGGGGAATCTCAAAAGGGTAGGTCTTGTAGGGTCTGTAAGAATGATAGCTGTTAGTTACATTTGACGGAGAGTTTGCAAAATGATAGTCTGAGGGACAGGATCATTGGAGTTCGTGAGGCATACAAGAATAACTGGGATCATGAAATGAGCACAGGGGATTTTGGGACCGCTAATGTTTTGTCAGAGTAGACTGGGTGTACGGGAAAGAATAATCAGAAGGACTTTAAAAAGAATCGTTGAGGATTTTCCGGTAGAAAGCGGGGAAGCTGGGTTTCTGGGAGATGTGGTTTTCAACTCTAGGAGGGTTTATGTCCTTAGGGGATTTTCCAGTTGGGGCTTGTTTGGTATATTTGCATACAGGAGATTTTATAGGAGAAAGGGGGGGCAACTGTGGCACAGCCCACAACGTTCTCAGGGCTCTCCATCCTAGTCTTCCCTGCTGACATACTGCATCTCACCTGAGGTATTGCCCCCGAGCCCAACCGCGGGTTCCCTTATCCAGGAACTGGATCTAACAGCAATGGCCGTGTCCTGGTCACCTGAATAAGGGATTCTCAAGGTTTTACTGGGAGAATACCCTCAGGTTTTTTCACAGTAGCCAGACGTTTTTAGATAATTGGGCAGCTGGTTATGAATGGATGGCACAAATCTGTCCATGACCATTGTAGTCTAGAGCCTCTCTTCACAGATGTCAAGGGACAGAGCACTTCTCCACTCGCATCCGGTCGTAATTCTGGCTGCTACCAGTAAATGGGAAAATAGTCTTGAGCAACATCCTCCTCAGTGCAACAATCATTAATCTACATCCGCAACAGAATCACCCGAGGTGCTCTAGGAAGCATAACCCCTACTATCAGTCTAACATTATCAGTGAGAGTTTGGTCACAAAATGATTTAATCATACAGTATTCCCACCAAAGATGTATTAAAGTCAAACGTGCAAACAAGAAGCACCAACAAAAAGGGAATGTGTGAAGGTAGATTTTATTAATACTAACTGGTGTAAGGTAACAGAGAAGCAGCTTATAGGCATTCTCTTATATTTGGGTGAAGCTAGAACATTTCGCCGCTCTGGTCCAAATGGTGTACCAAGACATCTCAGTGAGATCCATCCCCAAGTCTTCTACCCATGTTGCATACAAGCATAAGAGGAAGATTATCCCTAAATGGTAAAATAATCATATTTTTCTTAGGAAACTCAAAAATGAATCATCACATTTTCAAGGGCCCCTAGCACCAAATGATCTAAGTGGTGTCTGGGTAAACCAATGATGCAATTGTAATATACGTAAATGTGTTTTTTTTTCTAAATCAATATTGTTTTTTTCAAAATCAACCCACAAAACAAACCAATTAAACAAAAAGTAAAGTCGGTACAATTCCACAAAGAATTCCATGTCAATCCCCGTGCCACCCGATATATTTTTTTGTAAACTTGTTTTATTGATTTTCCAAATACATACACAAATAACGCCCTCACCCCGCCTTACCCCCTTGTCCACCCCCTCCTCCACTTAAATGCCTGGAATAGATAGCATATACACCTTTTGTTTCGTTCAAAAATGAAAATGATTTCTTTCCTACATTAGGTCAATGTTTTCAAGTTCTTGGGGCACCAATGTTGAATATAGTCCCCTTTTAGGTAGTCCAGTATCACACCCCAATGATTCCCGAATTTGTCCCTTTCCCCTTGAATTCCATAGGTTACCCATTCCATGGCCATTATGTTCCATATCTTGTGGAACCATTCAGTGTTCCTTGGGGGAGTCTTCTGCTTCCATTTCCTGGCAATTACAAGCCAGCACGCTATCACCAGTAGCATGAACTCTTTGCATTGTGGTTTCGTGGGGATATGTAGATCAGCGTCCATTATACCACATAACCATTCTTTAGGTGTGAATTGCTGGGGACCCCTAATCTGTTGCAGCTTGGAGCTCACCTCCCACCAAAAAGCAACCAGCACTGGACATTCCCACCAAAAGTGTCTCCAATCCCCCTTCCCCGAGCACCCTCTGCAGCACTCTTGGATTGTACCCAGATATATACATTATAACCTTTCTGGTGAATAGATCTTGTGAGCTTGGTGATATTGGCCCAGAGGTGCTCCGAGTCTCTCCCCGGTATTTCCTCTCCCAGTTCTTCTCCCATTTTTGCATGTATTGCCTTGTACGATCCTGCCCCTCCCCCATCAGGATCGAACATAGATGTGAGACTAGATGCATGCCCCCAGAGGGTGTTACAACATTCGAGAAATTCATAAGTTCGAGGTCGCTGCTTTGAATTCAGGTTGTTTCATCCAGTGTCTCAATTGATAATTTTCCAGCCTGTCCCTTTCTGTCAGGGCCAGGTATGTCTTACTCTCCTCACAAGACATGACTGGCCCTCCCCCCAAACCATGTCCCCCACTTTCCTACAACCCTTTGCCCTCCAACCTCAGAATGTTCCCTGCTTCGTCCCGCAGAAGTACTGTGGGGTCTCAAAATGTGGGGTAAATTGGGGTTGGGCGCGTTGATCGGTACCCTTTCCTTAATAGTCGGTCCCATATATTACAAGTTAACGATAGTATCCAACTCTTCCCGGAGCTGTGGGGTTAGTCCTGCTTTTCTAGCCATAAAAGTCCCGCGAGCAGCGTGGTTGATGCTGCGCAATCCATCCTTGCCCATTGCCTAGTCCTGTCATCCGAGAACCACTCCCTCAATACCCGAAGTTGGGCCACCTCATAATATTTTATGAAGTTCGGAAGTGCGAGACCACCTCACTGTTTGGGAGCCATCATGGTGTCCATAGCCAGTCTTGGTCTCTTGTTTTGGCATACAAATTGCGAAATGATTCTATTGAGTGATTTAAAGAACTTTGGCACCGCAATGGGAAGCACTTGAAAGGGGTACAGCAATCTTGGTAGCACAATCATGTTGATCGTGGCTATCCTCCCCAGCCAAGAGATTCACAGGGGAGTCCAGACGTTGAGGTTCGCCTTGATTTTAGCTAGCAGCGACGGATAATTTGCCTCATATAGGCCAGAGAGCGACAATGTCAAATTTACACCCAAATAGGTAATGTGGCCCTTTGGCACGTTAAATGGCACTGATGGTAATTGATCCTGGGCCTGGGTGTTTGGGGGCCCCAGCCACAGGAGCTCTGACTTGGATCAGGTGTTACGCTCACCTGGTCTGTGCGGAGGCGTTGGGGCACGGTTGCAGCCCTCCCGGGGATGAGGTCGCTCGGGTCCGACTTTGCCCTCTGCGCTTATGTGATGACTGGTGGTAATAGGTGATGCTGCTCGTGACTGCTCCTGCGTGGAGAATAGGGGGCGTGAGTATGCCAGCTTGTGCGCCTGATCCCCTTCCATACCCCTTCTTCCACACCGTGGTATCCGTGGGATGTGCGGTCCCTGGAAAGCTCACCTGTTGATTAGTTTTGGCGAGCACTCCATCCTGCTGCTTCTGGCAGGGGCGGTTGTATGATCAGTCCTTCTGCGACTAAGCCAATATACTTCAGTTAAGTGTTCCTGTGCCTTTGTCTGTTTTTGTTGTATTGTTAAGTTTGTTGTGTTGTATTGCTGTCCGTTCCACTTTTGATATTTGCACTTTTGCTTTCTTCCCTTGCAGGTGATGTTGCCAGCCCGGCAGAAGCAGAGGAGCTTGAGGTGGCAACCAGAGGAAATGAGGAACGAAGCTGCAGCGGTACAGTAGCTGTTAAGTTGTTAACTAAGGGGCACGCAGGGTTCAAATGCGGCACGGCCCTAGAACGGATGTTCTAACCTGGTCTTTCTTCTTCACAGGGTCCGAGTTTGTGAATGCAGAGTGCTGTGCTGCGGCATCGGGATCAAGATCACTTGATGTCAGGAGATGAGTCTGCAGATGAAGCGATGAAGCACCGGTTTCCTGGAGGTGAGTATGCAGGAGAACGCCTGGTTTCAAAGGTAAGTAAACTGGTCCAAGTGGCGGTGAGCGTCACATTGCACTCGAGTGCACAGTAACGAAAAGCACCGGCCTTAAGGATGGAGCAGCTTATATAGCTGAGCTTCTGAGGCCACGCCCACCAGGTTCGGCCTGCCTGCCACACCTGATGAGTCAGCACATGAAGACCAGGCCTAGGGAGCCACACCCGATGAGTCAGCACATGAGGATGTTCTCTGGAATAAAGGCTTTCAGCTCCTGGAAAATTCTTGTAAAATAAAAGCACTCCTGCACTGAAATAAAGTTAAAGCACTCCTGCACTGAAATAACGAGTCCAGCCAGGGCCCTGTGTTTATGGGTCCCAAAGGGACATAAGTGAGTCAAGTGACCCATTGCCCACATCACTAGAAGGTGTGGTTTTTGTGTTCTGGGGTCTGCGGCTGGGCAGCTGGCTGTTCTTTAGCCCGGAGACCTTTACATATTCCAGCTACTGAACCAGGGCCAGGATTGAAATGTCTTGGTCAGTCAGTGTCATCAACATATCATCAGCAAAGGACACTACTTTATGCCCCCCCCCCCCACCAAAACCTATACTGTGAATCGATGAGTTACTTCTGATTGATGCCAGAAGTGGATCTAAGTAAATTGCGTATAATAGTGGCGACAAGGGGCAGCCCTGTCTCGTGCCCAGTGTGATGGGGACTTTGTCGGACAGGCTGGAGTTGATTGAGAGCCTCATCGAGGGGTCTGACTAGTTAGCCCCCAACTTCTGTATAAAGTTCGGACCCATTCCCATCCGGTTTATTGCCTCGAAGAAAATGGCTACCACCCGGTCAAAGGCCTTTTCGGCGTCAAGGGCCATTAGGATTGCCTGCTCCCGCCTCATCCCCACCTTCTCCATCAGGTGCGTCACTCGTCTGGTGTTATCCCTGGTATGTCGTCCTTTTATAAAACCCGACTGATCTGTACCTGTACCTATACCTATACCTATACGATCCGGGAGGAGAGGCGTTAGTCTGGCCGCCAGTACCCAGTGTACATCTTGGTGTCCAAATGCAGGAGGGCCATAGGACCGTATGAGCTACATGCTGTAAAATCCTTCTTGGGTTTCCCCGAATACCACCACTTTCACCTCAGTCATTGTGCGTGTCACAAACCCCCACCACCCACCCTACAGAATTGAATAGTTTTGCTAACCTGCGGCTTAGTTTCTGGCTGTATTTTTGATAAAAGCCTACCAGGAACCCATCAGGTCTCGGGGCTTTGTTCCGAGAAAGGTCTTTTACGACTGCCTCCACTTCCTCCTTAGTTATGTCCTCTTCTAGGTGTGCCTCATCTATGGATGTGAGTTTACATAGATGGAGGTTTCTGAAGAAGTCTGTCACGGCAGAGTGGTTTGGAAAGTCTGAGGAATATAGCTTTCCGTAAAATGTTTCAAAGGAGCCCACTATTGTCTCCATGTCTGTTGCTATGCGTAAAGCCTGCCAACATGCACTTTGCTTCTGCCTTTCGTACTTGTCTCACCAATAGCCTACCTGCCTTATTTGCACTGACATAGTATTGTTGGCGTGTGCGTAAGAGCCTTTTCTGCACTGCGGGTCCTTAGCATCTCTACCTGGTTTCTAATCTCTTTCAGTTTCTTCATAGTGGCTGTATTCTTTTTCTTAGTCACTTTAAGCATTGCCTCCTATAGTAGGGCTTCAAACTCTTCCTCCATCGCATTTCTCAACTTACATTTCTGAGCCTGAAGTGCAATGGCTTCCCCTCTCATAACTGCCTCAAAGGCTTCACAAATCCCTTCCGGTGAGACATCCTGATTATCGTTATGCATGAAGTACTCTATTTCCCGGGGAATGCCCATAACCACAATCCCTTGTGCGGTTCCCATCTATTCACGTTCACCTTCATCAGGGCATGATCGGAAAGCGCCATCGCCCCTACCTGAAGGTCTACCTCACCCAGGATGGTTGGTATCGTCCACACAGTCTATTCTGGACACTGTTTGGTGTAGATGAGAGAAGCAAGTGTACCCCTTTTCCTTGCCCTTCTAATGTTGCCATGTGTCCTTTAGTGTGAGATTGTCAAAGGCTTCTCTCAGGGTCTTGGATGCAGGATGGTCCCCCTGGTTTCTACCCACACTTCTATCTATCTCAGGATCCCATGCTATGTTCAAGTCACCTGTTAGAATAATCTCCCCGTCTGCAAATATTTCTAGTTTCTGTATGGTATGCCGGCAGAATCTTTCTTGGCCCATGTTGGGGGGGGGGGGAAGTATATCGTGGCCAGGGTCATTGTCCTACAATCATACCGCCCCTGGTGGTCTTTCATGATCTGCTGTACCTTGGCTGGCAGTGAACCTCAAACACCAATCATTATCCCTGCTGTTTTCCCTTGTGTATTTGCCTGGTACAGTTGAGTGAAGTGGTAGAAATGATGAATTGATTTGTCTGCTCTTTTTATATGAGTTGTAGCATTATGAAATCGGCTGTTGTGCGGATCACCTGCCCTTCCGACTTCTTGCGTTTGACTGGGGAGTTTAAGCCCCTAACATTGTAGGATAGTATTGGGATAGCCAGCTATCCTATTGTGTGTGCCCAGTAGTCATTCTCTGCGTCTTCACTGGTGTACTATATTCTCTAGTCCCTCTGACGTGTGGATACTCTCCTTCCCACTCTTCTGCACCCCCTGCCCTCTCCCTCCATCTCCCCCGCTCAGGGCCTGTGGTCCAAAACACCTCCCCAGTTTCTAATCTGAGGAATCGGACCTGGTATAAGCCTGGGGGTACCCCTTCAAAGGGTGAACTGCACCCTTCTAGTGATTCCATAACAGTCAAACAACTCTGCTCTGGCTTGGCCCGGAAACCGCTCATCACCCGCTTCAGTGTCCGTTTACAGTATGTTACTCACCCGCCAGGAAATGTCCCTCTGTAGTAGTATCTCCATCGTGAATAGGGACCGACAGCGTACCTTAATTTCAGTCTTTGAGTCCTGATCCCCCTTTCCTGCCCTGGAGCCCCTGTGGTGGTCTTTCTCTGCTGGTTCTCCGTCCTCGACTTCTAGACCATTCCCAGGTGTTAACATTTCTGGTCGGGGCAGCTGTGGCGCTATGAGTTAGGGGGTCTTCCCCCCTCTTCCATATTCATGGCAGACAGACCCCCTTCGCACATTGCCCACCCTCTGTTGTCGACCCTCGTAGTCAGCCTTGTTGGAACGACATCTGTAATAGCATGGGAAATTCTACAGAGGGGTAGGATGGGAGGGCGATGAGGAATACGTTGGAGGAACATCCAGTTGAAAGGAAGTTACCAGTTGGTAACTTGTTCTTTGAATGGATTGTGTCCTCCAACCTATTCATCTTTGACAGAACCCCAAAGCAGCATCCAAGACTGGAAGAGGGAGGAGAATTTAGATGTGCCAATTGTCACAGGGCAGAATAAAGTACTGCCTTACCAAAAGCGACGTCCTGAGCGCGGGAAGTATCCAAGCAATAATGCTTGGTGAACGTGTGCAATGAGGACCACGTTGCAGCATCACAGATGTTTTGAATGGGGACTCCCCTTTGCAGGGCTGTGGAAGAGGCCATGGCCCTGGTGGAGAGTGCCCTCAAACCCTCTGGTGGGTCCTTGCCCGACAGTCTGTAACATTCTGAAATCATAAGGATGATCCATTTCGACAAAGTCTGTTTTGAAATAGCTTGCTCTAATTTGCATCCAGTATATCCTATTAAGAGCTGGTCGTCCACTCTCATCTTGGACATCCTAGACACATAAAACCTTAAGGCTCTTCTAGGGTCCAATCTATGGAGCCTCTTTATTGGGATGCGGCGGAGGATAAAATGCTGGCAAAACAATTTTTTTTTTTAACTCTCTTCATTGGCATTTCATAAATCAAGGTGCATGCCAGACATTACAATACATTTCAAAAAATTATGGGGTTTGGTTTTGCTGCAGCGTGTTATACACACCCAATTTCGTAAGGGTTGCGACTTCTGACCGCCATGCGGCCACGATTCGTTGTCGCCCTATCCACCCCCCCTCTTCAGGTGTCCGCTTCCCCCATTTTCGGTTGCATTGATTGAACATTATAACCCAACAAAACATCCCAATCCCCTCTGCCCCCCAAACCGAGAGTACCTTCGTGGTTGAGCGGTCTACATGTCATTGAGGCTATTGTCTTACGCTTCCAGTCCAGATCTTGTTGTCCTTGCCCTTATACGGATTGTGTGCCCTGGGTTTGTAAGTGTTTGTATGTTTGTCCCTATTCGTTCCCCTCCCCTCTTAGGTGAACTGGTCTGTGAGTGCACAGAATTTTGCCACCCTGAAGGGGCTGTATGTTTGTCTTCTATCCAGAGCCGCTAGTTCCAGTCTACATGTGTTCGCTAGCAGTTCTGTGTGCTCGGGCTGTGAGGGAGGGATCTTTGCCTTCCCGTGGATGGTCAGTAATTTCCTCGCCGTAAAAAGTAGTATCAATATGAGTCTGCGGGTAAAAGGGTCCTCGTGCCAGTCATCCGCCTCTGCCCCCAGCATCACCACCTCAGGTGTGAAGGTGACCGTGGCCCCATTGATGCCCCCCCATCTGTCTGTGGACCTCCCTCCAGTTTGTAGAGAGTTTGGGGCAATGCCACAATATGTGGCCAATCGTGCCTAGGGATCTGCAGTCCCTCCAGCATTTGTTTGAGTGAGCGATTCCCATCTGGAAAAGCATTGCTGGGGTGTAGTATAGCCGTTGTATGATTTTGTATTGGATCTCTGTTTTTGAGATTGGTGGAGATTAGGGGTATGGCAGCATAGTATTCCAGGATACCAGAGACCTCTATTTGAGTGCCTAGGTCCTCTGACCAGGATTGAGCTAATGTGTGATTTCGCCCTTGGTTGTTCGGCATCATCATTTGGTAGAAGGTGCGTAGGTGTGGGAATGTATCTAGGTGGTGCTCCATTTCCGACTCACAGGGGTCAGGAGTCGGTGGCTGCAGTATTTGCGCGCTGTGTTGTCGTATAGTGTTGCAAATTGTGTGATAAATGAGCCAGTCACCTGTGTTCAGTCCCAACTTGGGGCGTGCGTCTTGGAACGTCTGTAGTCATCCTTCATCGCTTATGTCCATAAGCCGCAGGTCAGCCCACTCTTGGTCTTGCTTGCAGTGTATTTTTTCTGTTTGCCCGTAGGCAAGAATTTGCCCATACGCAAGAATTGCCCTGATGCTGGACCATGGTGGGGCATAACGGGGTTGGACCCCTTGTTATCGCCCTGAGTTTGTGCCATTGGGTTAAGGTGGGTCCGATAATTCGATGTTTCTTTAGGCCCGGGGGGAGCTCACCTGGGGGAGTGGCCATGATTTCGTTGGGATTGAGTGGTTTCATCATTTCGATCTCCACTGCCCTCCAGCTGGAGTCATCTGATGTGTCTAACCATCGCTTTACCCAGCAGACCTGCGCTGCTTGATAGTAAGCCTTCAGGGAGGGGGCTGCTAGGCCTCCGTTTGGTTTGGCGGGTTGTGGGGCCTGTAGACAAATTCTCACATTCTTCCCTTTCGAAATAAACCTAGCGATTGCTCTATCCAACTCCTTCAAGGAAGCAGCGACTGGGCTAATTCGAATTATCATAGCAATGTATGCGAGTTGGGGGAACAAGTTCATTTTTAGGGCATTTATTCGTCCATCGAGGGAGAGGGCAAGTGTGTCCCATCGTTTTAGGTCTTGGCATATGCGCGTTATTTTGCTGGGATAGTTTAGGTCTCCAATATTGCTCAGTGAGGCGCTGACATTAATAATGAGGTACGTGATATGGTGCATTTGCAAGGTGAAGGGGGCTATTCCCCCTGGATCCCATGGGATATCTGGGCGCAGTGGCATGATCTTGGATTTGCCCCAGTTGATTGTGTAGCCCGCCATTGGGCCGAATTCCAAAAGGAGCGTTCGGATGTACGTGAGGGATGTGCAGCCTTTACTGACAGAGTAGCATGTCATCTGCGTAGAGGGATATGCAGTGTTACTGTGCGCCCTGTGTGATGCCCGTCCAACCCTTATCTGCCCGGTGTTTGATCCCTATAGGCTTGATGGATAGCGCGTATGAAAGTGGGGACAGCGGGCATCCTTGACGAGTGCATGATTGTAGCTCGAATGACAGGGAGGTGATGCTGTTGGTGACGAATGCGGCAGTTGGGCCAGTATATAGTAATCTAATCAGTTGGACCAAGTGGTGATTGCGAATGAACCCAGTTTGGTCTGTGTGTATGATATATGGGAGACATCGGGAAAGCAAGAGAACATGCAAGACTTATGAGAAAATGACAGTAAAGGCAAGCATACTGAATACCGATCTGAATGAATGTCAGTATTTTGAATACCAATCTGAAATGAAAGCAAGTCTTTATTTTGAATCAAAGCAAGTATGGTTGAATACTGTTATGAATTAAAGCAGTTTTGTGAAATCCCATGAGATAAGGGAATTGTGCAGCTTGAGAGAACAAGCATTGGTAAGAAGCAGAACAAACATAAACAAACTGTGCAACTTGAGTAAACAAGCATTGGCAAGAGTCAGGAGAGTATATGAACGTAGAACAAGTGATTGGTGGTCAAACAAGCAATGATAAAGCATCACGAGGATCATAAAGCAACCACCATATAAAGCTGAGACGGGGCAATGGGCCTGTGAAGAAGGAACACGTAAGTTGTGTTGGTAGCGTGAACTGTAATGGGTAGACCGTGTGGTCCAACTGCACCTAGGCTGAGTACACCCATCTATGGAAAAGTAATTTAAAGCACTACACAAAGAAGCTTGTGATTAACTATAAAGAAATCTTGTGTGATCTGAAATGAAGGAACTGAACTCTATGAACCTGATGAGAGGTAACCAAATAAGAACCACCGGGAAGTATCCCAAGGAATTGTGTTGCGTTGCAAGTATATCCCTGGGCCGACACTAGGATGCTTGGAAACTTATTTACACTTCTTCCTTGTCATTAGACCATATTAGGTCATGATCCAGTTTTAAAGTGTTGGCACCTCTCTACATGTCCATTGCATAAGAATAGCTCTTTTGGCTAGGACCAATCCCAAATTAACAAACTTGCATCTAGTCTGGTTTCATTTAAGCAATAGAACCAGAGCGTCGGGGGCATTTCCAGAGTCGGTAATGCCCCCCACGTGAGGGTTCTATTGCTATTAGTACCCCGGCCCTCAAAAATTGGGTGACCGGGGCACTAAAAGCTTTTTTTTGTGCCGAAACGCTGCAGCGTTTAAGGAGAAAAAAAAAAACAAAGAAAATGGCTGCCGCCATGGAAAGGGAAAGCGGAGTCCGTTTTCCTTTTCCATGGCAGCCATCGGGAGCAGACGCGCTGGGAGTGTTCCCAGCGCCTCCGCTCCCGAAAAAGGATCAAAAAGAAGGTAAGTGGGATTGGGAGGGCGGGAGTGGGACAGGAGGGGGGGTGGGGAAGAGGGGAACATTTTTTAAAAATACGTACCTGCGTCCCCGACGGGGAACGAGGGAAGCCCCCAGCCGTGTGGAGGCACAGAGCGGGGATGGCCCCGCTCCGAGTCTCCACACAGCTTGAGGCTTCCCTCGTCCCCCACCGGGGACGCAGGACCAAGAAGGTAAGTTGGGGGGGGCCGTTGGGAGGGAAGGAAGGGAAGGGAATTTAATACCCGAGTCCCCGGTGGGGGGCGAAGGCAGTCTCGCAGCCGCGGGGAGGCTCGGAGCGGGGATGGCCCCGCTTTGAGCCTCCTCATTGGCTGAGGGTTTGCCACGCCCCCACCAGGGACAAAGGCCGTGGAATCCCGACGGAGGGATTCCCGGCCGGGAAGGGACCTGGCGAGAGCCAATCAGAATGCTTGTTGCATTCAGATTGTCTCTCGCCGGGTTACTAATTTTCAGTATAACCCAGTACACAAATTGACAGTGACCACGTCAGTGGTTTACCGATTATATCATTCAGCATTTGACACATTTTCCCAATATAATGTTAGAGCCGAGCAATCCCACAACATATGAAGTATATCTGCACCCACGTTCCCACATCTCGGGCATTTCCCCTCTAAAGTGGGGAACAGTTTCTTGACACCAGCAGGGGTATAGTGCGTTTCTGTTGAGCATTTTGAATTGTATCAATTTTGAATTGTTTCAATCTATACCTGGCGTTCATGGATACTTGTTTCGTCAATCTGTATTATCTGTGTCCAACGTGCATCCACAGTTTGCAGTGTTCCCGATGCTTCTGCAGTTTTGTATAACCACAATATCTATTTCTGACATAGCTATGGGTGACACATGGGTTCTAAAGGTAATGACAGCCACGCCATCGCCGAGCGACTCTGATGGTAATGGAACCCTATGGAAACCTTGAAGTGGCATATCTCCTATATGCACCTTGATCGTGTCCCATGCTATAAAGTTGCCCTCTGGAAACATGTCACCCAGTGCCCCGATCCCAGCCTCCCGCCAGTGAGTTGCCAGCAATTTATCCTTTGTGGGGTTCAAGGCTGTCAAACCCCAAATAAGCATGGCTTTATTATATAGTGCTGAGTTTTTGGGACAGTTAATTAGCTTTGTCCATGCCTCTTGTGTTGCCCTCACTGGGTCAAGCGGGTGTGTTTTTCGATACCCATTGCCTGCAATAAGATGTACCATCAGACCAGGTGGTGCGCCTTGCTTCTCCAGTCTCCGGTGGGTTGGCCCCAGAGCTTGTTCCACTCAGTACGTTGCAAAATGTGCTTGTGCAGTCAAATAATATAGTTCAAAGTCAGGGCCTGAAGACCCCAGGCCTCATACGATTGTGTGAGTCATTGCCATTTCGCGCCGACTTTTTCGTTCCAAACAAAGGAGGAGCACAACCTAGCAATTCCATTTAAAAAAAAAAAAGTTCTACCTGGACACAATGGTATATTGCAGAATAGATACAGGAATTTAGGTAGATTAGACATATTCACTAGTGCAACTCGCCCTGATATAGGAAGGTCCTTCCACCTTTTCAGTTTTGCTGCAATTTTTTGTCACCAGATTATCATAGTTAAGGGATTTAATGAGGGTAGGGGAGCGTGCTATTTCAATGCCTAGGCATCGGATATTCAGGGGTGACCCGCATAAACCAAAGGTAATCCTTGGCTCATGGGTATTTCCATTCAGTGGGAATATTTCCGACTTACTACTGTTTAAGTGCAAGCCAGAGTGTCTACCGAACTCACATACCACTTAATATTCTTTGCAAATGACGCTTGGGATCCCTTATGTATAGCATTATCTCATCTGCATATAGCATTATAAGTTCAGACTGACCATTTATATGTATGCCAGCGTAACTGAAGCAGGCACGCATAAGGTCAGTGATAGCGGGCATATTGGCTCCACCCAGCAATAATGTGGAAGAGTATGCCATTGGTATAGACTCTAGCGTGTGAGTGGGAGTACAATACCTTCTCACACACTTTGTAAAATTAGGCCCGAACCCAGAATTGTCCTTTGTCTTGAACAAGAAGGGCCAGGACAATGTTGCATGCCTTCTGAATATCCAATGAAACCTCAACCCCTTGGCCATCTTGAGGTGTCTGTCCTAATATTAAACATCTGGCGCATGTTCAGTGCCGTTGACCTCCCGGTTATGAAGCTGGCCTGATCCTCATGAACCATATGAGGAATCAATGGATTTGGTCGCAAGGCCAATATTTCCACAAATATTTTGGCGTCTATATTAACCAGTGACAGTGGTCTATATGACCCACATTCATTTGTAGCTTTTTCGGACTTAACAGCAATAAAATAATGATGGCCTTGCGCATAGACTCCGGCAGGGTTCCATTCACCAGAGCTTCAAACCAGACCTGCATCAGCAGAGGGGCCAACACATCTATGAACTCTTTATAGAATTTCATTCCCAAGCCATCAGACCCTGGGGATCTTTAGTGGCTTTTTTAACCTCTAACAGACTTTTGGGTTTTTCCAATGAGTTACACGCTTATAAAAGGGTTGTAGGTATCGTGGCTAAATAATAGTAATTTCTATATCTGTGGTTACCCCTTTCGAGGTATATAATGCTGAGTAGAAATCCTAGAATAACTTGTTTATTTTAGTGTCGAGGTTGGCCACGGATCAGTCAGGACGGGTTATGCAAGGAATATTGGAATTGCCCTTTTCGTCCCTAACTGTACAGTCTAACAACTTCCCAGGTCTGTCCGCTTCTACATAGTGCCGCGCTACAGCAGGCCCATCAAAATAGCGTAGCTCCCCGTTAGCCATATCACAGTACTTGTCCAAAGTTATTTTAATATCAGACTTGATCACAGGGGATGCGTCGTGTGCATACTTTAGTTGTAATTGTGTTGGTGTGTCCTCGCACCTTTTTAAATCACCTCTAATATCACGCAATACCCCATGTTTTGTGGAAATAGCTATACTCCGAATATATACTTGGAATGCTTGCCATAGTGTAGCCTGTGTGGTAACTGACCCCCTCATTGATTTCAAAATAGGTAATGATAGGCTTTTATATTGGACCTGAATACCAGGTCTTTCAGTGTAGCAGGTTTAAAGCACCATTGTGTTTTAGCAGCTACATGATCCGGGATGTGTAGTGATAGCAGTATTGGCAAATGATCAGACAGCGTTCTGGGCAGAATATAGCTTTCCCCCACCCAGTTCAACAGCCTGTTAGCAACCAACCATAAGTCAATGCATGAGTGCATGTTATGTACTGACGAGTAGTATGTGTATTAATGTTGGGAAGTATGCAGTGCTCGCCATACATCTATTAGCCCCAGATCCTCAATTTGAGCCACGGTAGTGTGGGCTGCATTGGACTGGGCCCTAACTGATGTGGACGTACAGTCCAGCTGCAGATCCAATGTGGTGTTGAAGTCCACACCACAAATAAGTGCAGTGGGATATTTGGCACATTCTTGAAACATTCCTTTATAAAAGTCTGGATCATCAACGTTCAGCACATACACATCAAGTAGCAAAACCTCATGACACTCCAGCTTGCCCAGCACAAATACAAACCTTCCTAGATCATCACTAACAGTTTTAAGATGCACAAAAGGGAGAGATTTGTGTATCAAAATCATTACACTGCGCGCTCTAGAGGAGTATGATGTGTAATATTTCTGATCACCCCAGCCCAGAGCAAAACTTTGTGCTTGGTGTCCCACCATGTGCGTTTCTTGTAGATATGCTATCCTAACACCCAATCTGTTAGCGTATGAAAGAAATTTCCACATCTTTATTAGAGATCCGAGCCCACGCACATTCCAGTTTAGCAGCTTTATAGTGGAAGTCCCTTTTACAGTTAATGTCCTCTTACACACATTTCTAACCTCATCTTACACACATTTCTAGGACCACTCTTAGTAGTGTGTCCAGCCATGCAATTACAAATATCAGCCTCTTCTCCATGTGCATTTTATAACTTACATCCCAACTTTCCCATAGACCCCGCCACCTCCTCCCTCATAGTACCCTGAACTACGTGTTCCCCCAATACCTTACCCAACCCAGTCCCCCCCCTGCCCAACAACAAACTGCACTCGCATGGAGGTTTGGGGGGACAGAACTGCCGCTGCTACGTGTGGAGGAATCTGTAGGTGTCCACGTGGGACCATGACCTTATAAATTGTGAACCGTTACCATTAAAACATCATTATGAATTTTCGGAAACAGCTTATCAGTTCATCTCAGACCCGGGTCCGGATGTTTGTGGGATTTGGGCTTCTATAAACGTTAGTCTCCTCAGGGAATGTGAAGAAGTAAGTTTTGTTTTTAAACTGTATGCAAAGCCTGGCAGGGTAGAGCATGGCATATGCAATCCCTCGCTCCCTGAGGAGTTTCTTAGCTCCAACAAATGTACGCCTTTCCTGCTGCACGGCTGTAGTATAGTCAGGGGAAGATACGCACAGTATTAGCTCCCAGCTTCCATTCTTGTTTTTCTTGAGCCGCCCTCAGTGCCAGGTCCCTGTCTCGATAGTTCATCAGGCAGGCAATGATTGGTCTTGGGTACCCTCCTGGTCTGGATTTCGCCATCAATGCCCTGTGTGCACATTCTATCATGAACAGAGACCAACTAGGATCATCCAGAAGTTCTCTTGGCAGCTCCTCCACAGGCTTTCCGTTGGGCCAGTAAGTGCGTCTTCAGGTACCCCTATCATGCATACATTGTTCTGCCGCAATCTCGCCTCCAGGTCCTCACATTTATCCTTCATTGCGCTCATATCTTTGGCTAATGTCACATTACCATGTAGGGCCGTCACTGCGTCCTCAGTGCCGATATTATGGTTCTCAGCCTCAGTTATTCGGCTTTTTCCAATAGCGTACGGATTGATACAACATTGGATTCGTTTCCGTCCAACTTGTCGTTTATTGCTGCAAAGCCACGTTGCAGTGTCCATGATGCCCTGTAGATCTATAGGAGGTGCGCTTTGTGGTTCCTCCGCTGATGCAAAGTTGCTAGTACCCTCTCCTGACATTGTTGCAGTCTTAAGAGCGGGCTTCGTGAATTTGTCGATCGTTTCGCTCTTCTTTTGCGCTGCTCCCTTTGTCATGGTTCCCTCGGACATGCCGCCAGCAGCTTGCTTGCCCTGTTTATTAAGGTCAGCACCCTCTTTGGTTTGCTTGGAGTAGAGGGAGGAGCCCCCTTTTCCAATTCTGTATGGGCTATTCACGTGTGCCAAGTAGCCGGACTTGAAAGGTAGGGTGATAATGCCGCTAAATTCAAAAAGCCTTCTTTAGACACCCAGTATTGTCTTTATACAGCCACTTAAACCATATGAGCCGGCATAGCAAATGGAAAAGGTAAGCAGTGTCAACATGGTATGGCCGCATCTAGTAGAGACATTAGGTGGTGTGGAGACGGCATTGCAGAGACTCTTTTTAGTCTAAGACAGTCAACACGCCACATCCCGAGCGTGCTGCATATCCCGGTGTCCCGTTCTAACCCACGGGGTGTGTGCAGTCAGAGCAGAACAAGATACGTTCCCACAAGATCAGCGCCAGGAGCCTGCCTCTTTAACGCTGAGAGGTCCGCCCAAGTAATGTCTCCCTGGGTGGTGGTCGCCCGAGGGGTGCAGGGGACAGCACACAAGTAGGAGCCCATCCAGGAGCCAGGTACTCATCCAGACCTCCAGTAGATCCCTGTCAGGGCCCCCAGTGGGACGAGTGCACTCAACTGAAGGCAGGCAGCGCGCAGGAGGCCTCCACCACCCGTGCACCCCTGGCCGACCGCACACTCCCCAGCACCCCCTAACCCCTGGGAAATGCCCTCATATCCACAGTTCGGGCGATCATAGTCATGACCAAATGCACAGCCCATTCGGGGGACCACCGTGGCCACCCACCGACGCAGGCTTGTGGTCGCTCCCCTCGTCAGGGATCCGGGCTGCCCCAGGTGTCCACAGGAGGGCCTTCCCACTCCGCCTCTCCAGCAGACCCGTCTCTCCTGAAACTCACATTGATTGTGCACCCCTCAAGGATCAGTCAGAACCCGATTTTCCGCCAAGTTTCGTCCACTGCAACCGCAAGGATTCAATTCCGGTCCCCCACATGATGCAGAGCTCAAATGCAGTACGCCATCTTGGCAGTCTGCGCAACAGCGCCCCCCGTGTCGTCTAATTTTCGTGTGGATAGCCGGGAAGCCCTCCGGCATGCAGGCCATCATGTGTTGTGTCTCCATGGGATAATTTAATTCTGTAGATTCCAACAGTGCCACAGCACCAACCGCTTCATCAGGCACAACATATTCATAGAGCTGTGCTTCCTCCTGGCCCCTTTCGTCATTCCTGGAGTTGGAGCACTCGGGTATGTGGCCACTGATTCCCACCTACGTGCTCACCCCCACAAACCCGGAGGGGGGCTGGGAAACGGTCGCTCGGGCCAGGGGGGGGGAGGGAGCCTCTGTGCCAGTGTCTATTGAGGGGGCAGAGAGCCTTGCATAGTCCATCCACAGGGGAGCCAGGACAAAGAATAAAGATGAAGTATAGACAGTAGGCCTGCTATCCACACTCAACAAGCGCCCTGTATTTCGGATCCAGCCTTACAGGTCCTGCACAAGGTGGGTGCACTGAAATGGTAGTGGGCTTAGTACAAATCTCGCCCGTCTGCAGGTTTCCTCACCCCAGCCAGCAGCAAGATGCGAATAAAGAGGAGCCAGTAAACATCAGGGGCCCTCAATCTGCCACCCAGTGCAGACTCCAGCAGTAAAAAAGTATCCAAAGGCTCACACACATAAGGTCTGGGTGTATGGTTCATAGGTTGCAGGAGTGCGGGGTCCACAAGGATAGATTCTCATACAGCCCAGGAGGCACACGTCTGCACGGTTAGTATGACTCTCTGCAGTGATATCCCCACAAGTAGTATGGAATCCAACATGGCGGCAGAGGCTGCAGACCACTGATGGAGCCTCCGCCGCCCATAGTAGTCTGGATGTTGGGTGCTGGCCCACTGGCTCACGGCACGGCCGACATGAGCGGCTTAATTGAGGCGGGCGGGAGACTCTGCAGTGTCCACAGTCCTCCGTTCAGAGGCAATAAAGCACCTCCCGCTCAGATCACACAATGACAGGAAGTAGCCCAGCTGCAGCATGCAGCTGTCCCTCCTGTCACCGATGGCAGGCAGCAATGTTTAAGGAGGGAGCCTCTATGGCCGGCTGGGATTCACAGCAGTCTCGCAGGCACTGCTGTCACCACAGTGGACCATCATCCACTGCTGATCGGAGTCGCCGAAAGCGCACTCTGCTTTACTCCGGGCCAGCCCCCATGGTGACCGCCATTATACAGTGCAGCAAGTCTCTGGATCCTCCAACCACACAAATCGGACTGCACACAGCTCTGCTGGGTCCTGAACAGCTGAAAGGACAGTCAGACACAGGCCCAGCAGTTTGGCAGTGGAGAAGACGAGTTCAGGAGACAGTAGGAGCTGCGAAGAGCGCCGGGTCATGGGAGCTCCAACACCAAGCAACCATCTTGGTCCGTGCACCTACGGCATCATAGTGGAGTACTGCAATGGGTCTGCAAGAGATGCATTCAGATGCATCCTTCCCAGGTTTCAATATTACAGATAAGGTGGCCTTACCGATGGATGGTGTAACCACACCCCCACCCCGGAAGCTGGTGAAGAGTGACTAGATGCAGGACCATTGAAGCAGCAAAGTGCTTATAAAATTCAGCTGAGAAGCTATGATAATGCCATGTTCCTATTTTGACATAATCAGCCAGTGGCAAATGCGGTAATATCATTGGACGTGAAAAGGCATTTTATCATGTGGAGTGGGCCCTTTTGTTTTCATGTTTTAAAAAAATGAATTTTGGTCATAACTCAACAATTGTACACAGATCCATCGGCTTGCGTGCTTACAAATGGCCTCATTTTGGATGCATTTAAACTTCATAGAGGCACAAGACAGGGCTGCCCACTTTCTCCACTGTTCATCCTGTCTATAGAACCGCTGGCAATCTGCATGAGAGCGAATGTTAACTTTCAATCAATACTCGGAAGCGATCGCAATAACTTGATCTGGTTATATGCAGATCTTTTGGTCGCCCTCCAGGATCCAGCTAATGGTATACCCCACCTGATGTGTGACATCCAATGGTTTTCAATGGTTTCAAGCTATAAAGTTAATTGGAGCAAATCTGAAATTCTACCACTAAATTTGTGTCAGCAGCACTTGTGTGCTCATTTTCAATTCAAATGGTGTTTGGAGAAGGTACAATATCTGGGCATATGGATTGGTGCAGAGGTTGTAAAGATGCCAGCGATTAATTTTTGGAGTGCTCCTCCCAAAAATTAGATCAGATCTGGAGAGGTGGAGTCTTTTAAAATTATCCACATGGAGTAAGATCAATTGTATAAAGATGAATCTGGCTCCTCGAATAAATTATATTCTACAATGCTACCAGTTAAGATATCACGTCACTTCTTTAAAGAAATTGATAGAATTATGAAAAAGTTCATCTGGAACGGGAAACCACCAAGGCTTGCTATTTGGAAATTACAGCTTCCGTTGAAGCTGGGTGGGATGAACTTGCCAAATTTCAATGGGTGGGATGAACTTGCCAATTTCACCTCGCCATCTGTGCAAGATCATTGATTTGGATGAGAGTTCACATTGCCTGGCTTGTGAGTGTAGTGCTGTATCCCAGTTGGATCCAATAGATCTACTGACTATCAAGAAAGTCAATTCCAAAAAAGTGAACCCTTTAACGAGTTTTTTGCAGGATTGTTGGTGTAAAATCTCCAAAGGTATGAAGGGAGATCTATACCTACACTTGGATGCTTCCATTTGGTTCAACCAGTTCCTGAAATATCAAGGTAAAATGCTTTTTTGGCCCGAGTGGTTTTTGACGGGCATTAAATGTCTTTGTGATCCAATAGATGGTAATAATTGGATCTCATATACACAACTGAGTCAGACCCATAAAATAGCGGATTGTGCCTTCGCCGATTACAGGAAACTGAAAACTATTGTAGTTAATTGCATTGGTGTGCCACAATTGCCAAGTCAGAATGCTGCGTGGTTAGCTCTGTAGACCTGTTCGACTGCTTTTTACTCGGCTGCTATGATGTATGGCTTTCTGAAAGCGCACCGTCAAGGCGATCCAAGATTATCAGACATTTGGTAGAGCTGAGAGAAGAGATTGATTTGCGATGGTGGCGGCATTGCTGTGAGAATACTCGTCTGGTGAGTATAGACTGGAGCCTAAGGGCTTCTCAAAAAGAAATCCTCCTTAGATCGTACTGGACACCTGTACAGTTATTCAGGAGACAACTCTTGGATGTTGATATTTGCTGGAAATGTAAGGGTGCACGAGGCTCCCTTAATCATTTAATTTGCTTTTGTGCAAAGACGAACAAGTTTTGGGAGTGTGTATGTGAAAGACCGGTTTGGTCCTGAATTGTACAGTCCCATGTCAGCTTCTTTGATGATTCTGGGAGGTTCATCTAGTCTGGAGGAGCTCACCTTTGGCAATACAACTTGGTTGCTCCGGGCATGCATGGTCGAAAAGAGAACGATATCGAGGTCCTGGAAGCGAAGCAACTCCTTCAATATTGATGAATGGGTGGATGAACTGCTCACAATATCAACCTATGAGAAAGCCATCTACAAGAATGCTGGAGACATTGATAAGTTTGAGGACATTTGGAGTAGTTTCCTTGAAGTCTATGTTTAATATAGATCCTTTATTTGCTTATATTTCTTTGCTAACTTGTTTATATTTTCTGGTTTGAATTGTTGCATGCAACCTTATTAGCTAGTCAGTAGGTCTGTTCAAATTATTGCATTTTGGTTCCCTTTCTTTATTCTATCTTCTTTTTCATTCTTTTCTCCTTTACTTTGGGATCTTTTATGGCTGTTGGGTATTTTACTCTCGTTGTCAAGCATTTGTTAAGCTCAATTGGATGCCTTGTTTTTGTTTAACTTTTAACTATTTGATGAAATATCGTATTCTGTATGTTTTATTGAAATGAATAAAACTTAACACTATATTGAATCGCAGAAACTTTAGGTGACCTGGGAACATTGAAATAAGAAAGTATGCATCTTTCATATCTACTGTTGTCATATATACGTGCCTATTGAGGAGTGGGATTACCTTCTGAAGATCCTGAATTTCTGCGGCTTGACATTTGTTTGCTGGCAGAATGTCTAAAACCAACTTGTCTTTTTTGGTAACAAGAAATAAAGAGAATAAAATACCATGTTTACCTAAAGCTGTGGAACTGGCTCAATGGCAGCTTTCATTAGTAGTGCCTCGACTTTCTTTCATAGTAGGCTAAAGAGTTAGCACAGCACCTCCCCACCGAACGGTAGATTGTGTGGTTAGTCTAATAGGTCTACACAGTATCCTTGGTCTACTCTTTCCAACACCCCCTGGTCAAATCAGATTCACGCCTCTCGTGCGTAGGAGGCAAGGGTGCTGCTAGGTCTGGAAAAGATCTGCAGTTATGCTAATGTCAGGACTCTGAGCTAGCTAGTCTTTTGGTTGTAGCTCCTGAGCTTCTACCGAGGGCTACAACCAAACGACCCCGGGCTATAGCCCCCTCAGCCCCCCTTAGCAATGCCTCTGGTAGGATTGTGTCAATTGTCCCCTTACTGGGCAACATTAGAACGGACCAATGTTTTGGAGTCTTTATTTTTAGGTAGAGGATGCTCCTCTTGAGCTCTGTCATCTTCCCCTTAGTTTTCCTCTGCCTTGCAGGCAAGATGCTGTGGAGTAGGCATACTACTGTGACTGTATACAGGCATACCAACTGGCACTAGATGGTAGGGTGGGGTGTTTTCTGAGTATAGGATATGTTTCCAAAGGAACGCCCATTAGCAAGGAAGACTGATTGGATTGGTTGTTGGTTGCTCCAAAATTTAGCCCAGAGTTTTGAGGGTATCATCGTCCTTTTTTTGCCCTCTCTAAAGCATTGTCAAGTGCTTTAACAAACAGTTCACTCCTCTACCAGCTTGTCTAGTAGTGTTGCTGGTTTCTACCTTGAAGCCTGTCCCTTATAGCCAGGCATGGTGTTTAATCACCATAGCTCCCTCAGGCG
Organism: Ambystoma mexicanum; assembly: GCF_040938575.1. Taxonomy (NCBI): domain Eukaryota; kingdom Metazoa; phylum Chordata; class Amphibia; order Caudata; family Ambystomatidae; genus Ambystoma; species Ambystoma mexicanum. Next base: position 741,956,010 of record NC_090934.1, read on the forward strand.
GACACTGATGTTTCTGCTGTAACCAATACACTCTTTGACTGTATTAGCAGTTTGTTTTCCCTTCTGTACTACCCTTTTGGAATTTAGCTTGCAAATCTGGTTGAATCAGTCTTCCCAGTGTTTCCATATCCCACAGGCTGGCTAGGAGCGCTGCAGAATTGGCCATTTAAACACTGTACATGGTGGCTGTTGATAACTTACTTCCAAATGAATGCATGCATTTACTTTTTCTATCTGGCGGATGTTCTGTTAGCTCTTTTCGTGGCAGTAATAACATTTGAAAAATCTGAGGCCAGATGACCCCTACTGAATATTGGGGCTGAAGGGGAAGGCGTGTACTTAGCCACCTGGCATTTACTGGTTTGGTAGTGACTGGTTTAATCAAGGTGGGAGCAAAACTGTTTTTAATTGGGATCAGTAAGGGAATACAGTGAGGGACTGTTAGGACTGATTTTCTATACTCTGGCCTGGTAGACAGATGTATAGAAGGCCAACCTATATTGTGACCGGGACAACTCTGCGAAGCTGTAGCCAAACCAGTTTAGGTAGCAGTGGCATGCAGTCTAGGCTAAGTTCTTCAGAGGTGGTGAGCTTGTAAAGGGTCCACAATGAGGTCCCACAATGGGAGTCACAAATTATACTTAGACAGTATGTATAAAAATAGTTATTAAATTATGGCCAAAACATAAGAAAATGCATACAAGCATGTATACTTAACACAGAACACCATCAAACTAAACACATATATACATTCACCAGGTTATAAGGCACAATACAAATCAAATACTGCTCCAAAGGAATGGATAGGTAAGTATTATACACCAAAATGGTCCACAGAGATGATCCCTAGCTAAAACTGTCCAGTCCTAAATTGCCAGGGGCCTTGTGCACTATTGTTCAGGATACATTTCCACAGAGCTTAGGATGCAGAAACAAATGCAGGTAGGGTCTCTGGGGTCCAGTGTTGGGCGCTTAGAGTTGGGGTTCAATGTAGACAAGTGCCCAAAATGATACCCAACAGTCAGAAGTCTTGCCAAGGGAAGTATTTGCAAGGCCAAAAGGTATTAGAAATAGGATTATTATAAGCCCATTGACTTATAATGGGAGTATAGGGGTACGTTAAAAACTCAAATAACTTACCCCCTTTACTCTGAATCTTTCCCAGACTTGGTAGAACAAAGGAAGGGTGTCCTGGGTTGCTTCTCCCACTGAAATCCGTGGTCCTCCATTTTTAGGGTTTGCAGGTTCGAGCTTCACTCCGGTTGGGATCTTTTGCTGGTGCAAGGACTCTCGGTCGAGGAATGCATAAACAAACGATACAGCAACCCTCTTAGGACTGGACTCGTGTCAGGTAAGCAGGTTTTGGACGGTGCACACCGCACATAGCAAAGCAACAGGACTCAGCAGCCACGTTCAGACTTTTTGGTCTTTCTCGGGTTCCCTTTGTCCTTTTCGCAGAGGGTGTCGTTGCAGTGGTAGCTGAGGGTGTGCCAGGTTTCAGGTGGAAACTCGGAAGAATGACAAAGTTAGCACGGTAGCCCAAAAACAAAGCTCGTCAGCCACAAAACGGTTTCAGGGCACTTCCGAAGGTGGTTTTTGTGCTCGGCAACGAGCAGACGGCTGGAATGGATGGTCCCTCCACTCCAAGGGTCATAGCACCTTTGCAGGACTATTAAAGATCACACGGCAGACAGGGCTCCACCAGGACTGCATCAGAAGTCAGTTGCCAGGCCTCCTCCAGTTAGGTTTCAGGTTTCTCGCGGGTCTCAGATGGACAGGATACTTGGCTCCTTCAGGTTTCTCCAGGATCTATGAAGAATGTGTGCAGGGGTCCCCTTCTTATCCTAAAAGCCAAGTAGGAGCTGAAACTCCCACTAGCCAATAGCAGGACTAGCCCACACACATACACACCCCACCACTGGCGGGAACACTCATGCATACCAATCAGACACAGAAACCAGTATGTAGATTAGGGTCCGACTGACCCAGCCCACATCTTGCCTGCCTGCAAACACACAAAGCCCTCCAGAAGCCCTCCAGTAGCCCTCCAGTAGCCCTCCAAAAGCCACTGCTTTCCCAGGCACTTGAAGACCTAATAAGTATCTTACTGGACTCTGAGGCCAGGAAGAAGGCTAAAGAACAAGATGACAAAAACAACAGGTGAAAATCCTGTGGCACGGCCATGTTTGACCAGTAGCTCGAGTCAGTAGCCAAACGCGGTAAAGCTAAAACGAAATTCCCCAAAAAGTGCGAAAAGTCACTGCTGCCACCAACCTATCTTTTAAGCACATCTAGAGTAACCAAAAATCCTATGAGTGTTAGTCTAAGGCAAAACAAAAATGCACCCCATTGCACTGCAGTGTAAGCTGCTTTGTGCAATGATAAAAAGGTACCACAAGTGTTACAAAAGTAAACACAAGTTGCAACAACGTAACAAGACTAAGGGAAACACTGTTTCCCAGTACCAATAGCCTTAAGGACAAATCAGTTTCCCCATAACATGTGTACAAAGGCCAGTGCAGTGAAGCTTAAGGCTTCACGGTACTGCAAAAAGTACAGGTCAGATAAAAAAAATAAAAGCAAAAAAGTTTAGGGGTTCCATAAAGATGGAAGGAAAGAGAATCTTTCCTAACAGGGACCAGTTTCCCTTTCACCCAAGAAGTCTTCAATTAAGTCAACAATCTACTCCAGCACCAGAGGCTGAATATTGTAACGTTCTGCCGCCCTCTGTAATAGGTCTGAATATTGATAATTGTCCTCTGTGCGGGAGGATGCGACTGGGCAGGGGTGGGGTTTCCCTCATCTGGAGGCACCGTATAATAAGGGGGTAGTCCTTGATGTGAATCAATATCCCGGTGTCCCCTTGATATCCTTCATCAAGGTGAGAGTCATCCTGGATGTCGGAGCATGATTCAATCCTAACTCTTATTTAAAGGCTCTTCATGCCAACGCTCCATGTGTTTCTTCAAACTTGAACTCTCATGTTGCCCATTATGGGCATGGTTTCTTTAAAATCATTCATGGTCCATTGTTTGTAGTGTGGAGTACCTACCCTCCGAGGCAACAGATAACTGAATAAGAGTGTGAATGAGTTAAGGTGCCTAAAAATATATTGCCTCCTCAAACCGCCTCCACCTTCCATGTATATGTCCTTATGTGTGAGAGGAGTGGATGCTTGGTTGTACGGCTTGGTTTCTCCTTGATGTGGATCTGAAATACTAGACACTGATCAAGCGATCTTTTGTCGAGCTGCGTGGATATTATTTTTCATTCGTTTGTGGCCAACCGATGGCGAAGAAAAATAAAATCTGAGGCTGCTGACGAGTGAAGGATCATGGGTCACTGTACACTTACGACTGGGATATCGTGTCAGTAACACCCCTATTAATGCCCTTTCTTTCAATTTGAAAAAACAGACCCAACTACTTTATGGTGGTCCTATGCAAAAAGAATGTGAACCTAAGCACATTCAGAAGAACAAGTTACTTATCTTACCTGGAAACGTTCTTTCGATGGGATGTTCCTCCGACGTATTCCACATCTATGACAGTAATGACCACAGCTATGCTGCTTCGGAAATGTTTTCAGCGTAGGCTTGCTGTGTCAATGACGTCGATACGCTGTCCCTCGAGGGTCGACGTCACCAAATGTTATATATAGGACGCACGGCGCCCGTAGCCTCAGTTTTAGTTTTTTTCCCCAGAACGTGTGGCACCAATCTCGTGCCAGTATGACTACAGAAAGCCTTGCAGAAACTTAAGCTGCAATCGCATAAGAAATTCTGTAGCGGTGCAGGCTGGGAAGGTTCGATGTGGAATACCTCAGAGGAACATCCCATCGAAAGAACGTTACCAGGTAAGATAACTAACTTCTTCTTCAAGGGGATTGTGTCCTCCGACGTATTCCACATCTATGACAGACTCCCAAAGCAGTACCAACATATGGAGGTGGGAAAAGAATTTACAAATTTAGAATTTTAGAATGCCCAATCAAATTGCTGAATACAGGACTGCCTTACCAAAGACCAAATCCTGCCCATGGATGGAGTCTAGGTAATAGTGTCTCACAAATGTATGGACAGAAGCCCAAGTGGCTGCTTCACAAATACTGTGAATTGGAACGCCCCTCTGTAGAGCCGTGGAAGCAGCCACACTCCTAGTAGAGTGAACCCGTAAGCCTACTGGAGGGGCTTCCCCACCAAACGATAACACTCGGATCGCCAAAATGATCCATCTGGACAAGGTCTGCTTGGAAACAGCCGGACCTAAACGTCTTCCAGCATAACCAACACAGAGCTGATCGTCCACTCTGACCTGGAACATCCGTGAGAGATAGAAACTCAAAGCTCTTAGGATCCAACCTATGGAGCCTCTCCTCTTCCTTATCAGGATGCGGAGGAGGATAAAACGCCGGAAGAATCACCTTATGGCTTAAATGAAATTCCGACACAACCTTCGGGAGAAAAGAAGGACGAACCCCAAAGACAACCCTGTCCTGATGGAACACTGTGAAAGGTGGCTTGGCGGAAAGCACCTGCAACTCACCAACTCTGAGTGCAGAAGTAACCGCAACTAAAAATACAGTCTTAAATGACAACAGTCTCAGCGGGCAAGAATGTAAAGGCTCAAACGGAGCTCCCATTAGGAACTTTAAAACCAAATTCAAATCCCATCCCGGCACCTGGAAATGCGATGGTGGAAACACAGTTAGTCATTTTAGGAATTGAGAAATTAAAGGGATCTTAAAATAAGAACATTCCTCAGACAAGCGCTTAAATATGGACAGCGCCGCCAGGTACCCCTTAATGGTACCAACTTGCAGGCCCTTATGGGCTAAAGAAAGCAAAAAAGACAAAACCAAAGGAATGGAACATTGGAAAGGATCCACATTGTGTACCCTGCAACAGTCGCAGAACTTTCTCCAACGGCAACGGTACACAGATTTCGTTGCAGGCCGTATGGCCGAAAGCAACACCTCCATCACATCTTCGGGGAGGTCCCAATCCTTATACCTCAACCTTTCAGATACCAAGCATGAAGGCTGAGAGACTTGACCTCTGGATGGAGAACCCGACCCCCCCTCCCGTGAGAGCAGATCGTCTCAGTAAGGGAATACGGCGTGGAGGGCAGATGGACATGTCTAGAAGGTCCGGGTACCACGCTCTCCTGGCCCATGCTGGAGCAATTAGGATCATTCGGGAGCCGAACCTCCATAACCTCCTCAACACTTGCGGAATGACAGGGACTGGAGGAAACGCATACAGCAGTGGGAAGGACCACTCCACTATGAACGCGTCCACTAAGGCTCCTCTTGGAGGAAATTCCCGCAAGCAGAATCTTTCACACTTCTGGTTGACACTGGTGGCGAACAGATCCACTTGTGGGGTTCCCCAAAGGGCGAAGATCTCCGAAAGAAATTCCTGAGCCAGCTCCCACTCGTGAGAGACCGTGCTCTGCCTGCTCAGAGCGTCCGCCGCCGCGTTTCCGTCTCTGGCCAGATTAACTGCCGAGATCGAAATCCCCTGCAGGATGCCCCAGAACCAGAGCTGCATCGCCTCCCTGCACAACGGGAGTGACCCTGCCCCCCCCCCCCCGCCCCTTTTTGTTGAGTTAGTGCATGGCCACTGTATTGTCCGTCATAATCAGGACATTCTTCCCCTGCACAGACGGCAGAAAAGCCTTCAGGGCTAGCCTGACAGCCCGCAGCTCTAACAGATTGATGTGGAGTCTGGACGTCGACAGAGACCAACGGCTGCTGGCCGTCAGCTCGTTGGCATGAGCTCCCCAACCCGTGAGGGATGCGTCCGTCACGATCGTCACCTCTGGCCAAGGTTGCAAAAACAGAGCACCCTTCATCAGATTTCCTTCGACGGCCCACCACAGAAGATCCTGTGCGACCGAGGGCGGAATCTGAACGTGATCCAACATCCTGCTTGAGAACTGCGACCATTGCATCTTGAGAGCCCACTGCAGGGATCTCATCCACAGCCTGGCCTCTGGCAAAAGGAAAATTCAGGATGCCATGAGGCCTAGCAACCTCAAGAACTCGAACGCCAGGAGACTCTGGGCACATTGAAACTTGTCCACCATCTGCAGAATGTGATGAGCCCTGACCTGGGGAGGCGAACACTGCCCCAGGGATGTGTCGAGCACTGCTCCGATGTACTGGAGCCGCTGGGTAGGTGTCAAATGGGACTTCTTTAAATCGAGGGAGAAGCCCAGCTTGTGAAGGGAGTGGCAGGTGATGGACTGATGATCCAGGGCTTGCTCGGGAGAACACGCCCTGATCAACCAATCGTCCAGGTAGGGGTAGACATGAATTCCCCCCCTTTCCTGAGATACGCTGCCACCACCACCATCAGCTTGGTTAAGACCCTCGGGCAGAGGTCAAATCGAATGGCAGGACCTGAAACTAAAAATGCGAGTCACCCACCGTGAACCACAGGTACTTCCTTTGCTTGGGATGAATCGGCATATGTAATTAAGCATCCTTGAGGTGTAGAGACACCAACCAATCTTGCAGTTGAAGACCCTGGAGGACTTGAGAAAGTTACCATCTTGAACTTGTCCTTCCTGAGGAGCTTGTTCAGCCCCCGCAAGTCCACGATGGGACTCAATCCCCCGTATTTTTTCGGAATAAAAAATAAGGGGAATACTATCCCTTGTTCCTCTCTGCTGCAGGGACCAGTTCTATGGCGCCTTTCTCCAGCAGGGATAGGATTTCCTGCGCAAGGAGCGGATACGGACGCTTCAAAGAGCTTCCCCGGTGGATTATGGTGAGGCCTCTGCCGAAAGGGGAGACAGTAGCCAGGGGTTATGATCTCCAGAACCCAGACATCTGAAGTAATGGCACACCATTCTCCAAGATGCTACGCCAGTCTGCCCCCAACCGGCGAACCATGGGACATGGCCTCATGACTGAGCAGACGCGGCTGCGGCAGTGCCCGAGGGCAAAGAGGCAACTGCCCGAACGGCCTTGGTACCTCGAGTACCTTGCTTTTCACCTCTGGTACTCCTACGGTGGCCCCTTTTCCTTTGGTAGATCGAGAGGAGCTGCCAGTCAGAGTAGTACCGAAAGGAACCTCCCCTCCATTGCTGCCCCCTAGGACGGAAAAGGCAGAGGTTGACGTACTGCAGCGCTCAAAGACTTCGCTGCAGGTTTGGAGGTCTGCAACTTCTCAAGGCTCTCGTCAGCTTTGCTGCCAAAAAGATGGACACCATCAAAGGGCATGTTGAGAAGCCGGGATTGCACATCAGGAGCAAACCCTGACTTCCGCAACCACGTGAACCTGCGTATCACTGTGCTCGCCGCCATGGACCGGCTGACACAGTCTGCCATGTCCAGACCCAACTGAACGGATTCACACATGGCATCCATGCCATCTTGCACGAGGGCTAGAAAACCATCCCGTTCCTCCCCTTCGGAAATATGCTCAGCCGCCAAAGATGCACAATTCCACAGAGTGTGAGTGAATCTTGCCAAGGCACAAACAGAGTTGGCTGCCTTTAAAGCCATACCCCCAGAAGAAAATACCTTCTTTGCCCAACCATCAAAGCGCTTGCCGTCCCCATCAGGAGGGATGGTAGGGTACGCAGCCTGCTTCGCTGGGGCCGTAGCCGCCTGCACCACCAAACTCTCTGGAGTGGGGGGCGTTGACAAGTAGCAGGGGTCACCACTGGCTGGACGGTATTTTTGACGGTAGCAACTTTTTCACTGCTGGAGCAGTCCGAGCCGCCGCCACCCTTCTTTGCAAACCCATATGAAATGGCAATGCCAGGTCAGTGGGTGGACCTTGGTCCAGGATATTCGTCAGATCATCCTGAAGAAAATCAACAGATGGAGCAGACCACCCCAAGTACTCTGTCACCCTCGACATGAGAAGCCTATACGAGGATTCGGCATGCGTGCCAGGCTCAGGCCTGCCAAACAACCTCCAGAGAGGTGTCAAGACCACTGGCGTCATGCAAGGACTGACGGAAGTCTTCCATTTGACTGACCAGACAACAGGTCATCAGGAACCTCAGGAGGCACCACCACCTCCTCATCAGACCCTTCTCCCTCTGAAATATAATCCAAAAGGTGGGAATAAATCCATCCTGGGGGGAGGAACAGAGAAGGGCTCAAAAACAGGCCTCACTGACTTACTGATAGCCTTCCTCAGAGTTTCCACAGCCCTCCGGGGCACCTCCAGCAAATTCTCCTCAAAAGGCGCCGAGGGCGCAGATGGAATTGGCGTTGACGTCGACCGAGGCGCAGATGACTTCGACAACTGCTTCGAGGCCGGAGCCCTGAGAGTGTCCTTCGACGGACTCTGAGCCGATGGCATTGATGCCTTCTTGGGAGGCCTCACAGGTTCCAACGGTCTTGAGGGCGTCGAGGACTGGGACCTGGACCTGGCACCGCTATGGTGATCAACCTTGTCCGATCGGGACCTCGACGGCTCCAGATCTTGCCGACAGCCCGAGCCGGAAGGCGTGCGAGTGGTGGCTCTAGCTCGTTCCTTGCCGGCTTCTCTCAAAGGCACGGACGGAACGGTGCCCTGCGATTCGAAAATCGCCATCATCTGCTGGCGGAATGCGTCCCATTCGGCCGGCGACGAAGACTTGGTGGGACAAGTCACCCGCCGTCTGGCGGAGTCCTCTGACGAGGACAGAGAAGGTGACTGTTGACGGCGCTTCCGGGAATGCTTAGAAGAGGCAGAGGAATGGCGGGACCCACTCTGAGACCCCCCCTGGACTTACGACGACGCAGAGAGTCACCCCTCGAGTCGTCGGTCGAAAGCCTTGCAGATTTCGACTTATGGGTTTTGGATACCCTACCTACCGTTAATTTCTTCTTCCGGTCCCACAAGGCCTTCGATGTCAGGGACTGACAATCATCGCAGTCGTCGGTGGCGTGGCTTTCGTCGAGGCACCAGAGGCAGACGTCGTGTGGGTCCGTGATGGACATTTTGGAACCGCAGTCCTGACACGTTTTAAAGCCCGACTTCGGGGAAGAAGATGAAGACATTTTCGCAATCAAAGTAGAAGAACCGAGCGCGCCGAGATTCTGAAGCGAACACGTTTGCGGGGAAAAAACGGAACTGAGGCTACAGGCGCCATGCGTCCTATATATAACATCCTGTGACGTCGACCCTCGAGGGACAGCGTATCGACGTCATGAATGCAGGACACCTACGCCGAAACATTTTCCGAAGCGGCACAGCTGTGGTCATTACTGTCAGATGTGGAATACATCGGAGGACACAATCCCCTCGAAATATATATACATTCACACACCCCATGAGGGTACTGAAAGAGTTATGAACAAGCAACACAGGAGCTAGGGCTGGTCCAGCTTGAGGCACCACCGACAGTCCCATGTGGGTCAGGGGGTCACAAAAAGAGCATCTTGTAACAATGAAGACCTCCAGTACTTAAGTAGGTTCTTAGTCTCTTTATTGTCCTTGTCATGTACTCCTCCACAAGACACGGGGATGGTAGGGGGACACAAGATCACAAGGGAAAAACCGGGCTCACCCCCACACCCATCTTCTCTGTTCACAGCTTTCTCTCACTGACCAACCGTCACCCAGCAGAACACTTCCACCCAAACATTCCACTGGCCAATGACCTCACACACACTACTACTCTGTAAGCCATATTACTACACGTCTCCTCCCCTAGGAAACACATAAGCCAAATTACTACACCTCTCCCTCCCTAGGGAACACACAAAAGAATGACCAAGGTAACGTGACCAGCACCAAACCTTAAACATCCAAACACAACACAGTACCAGAAGTTCCGCAACACAGCGGCCGCCTATGTACAGAACCCCTGGTAACTCAAATAATCGGAACTACACAAAAGGAAACCATTCGCAGGACAGACCCGGACTAAGTAGAAAATGCCAACGGCACGCAACCGGAAAACACAACTCACCAATCCCTCGGTCAACACCTCGAGGCCTCAAAAATAATAAACACGGCACTTACGCCTATCTTGAGCTGCCCCTCAGGACCTAGGGCTGCCACCCCTCGCCACACTATTGTTAGACCACTGTAACACCACTACCTAACCAACTTACCCTTCTTCGCACAAAACACCTTCCACTCCGGTCTGCCACCCCGAAGTATCAGAGCTGCCCCTCTGAGCACAAACCAAACCGCCCCCTAAGGGGGCAACAACAAGAGCCCAACAGCAAACCAAGGGACCCACGCAGCACAACACTGACCACAGTAAGAAGAACAACCGCATCTACAATACTGCTCCACCACCACAAAACCGTTGGCCAATTCCTCTTTCTAACATCACACCATTTCTAAACACACCAGTATGACAACCTGATATACCAAAATCGGAATCAGGAGGTAAACTGGCAAAGTTAAAGTTAAAACTCCACCCCATAGTGACCTACCTCGGCCCTTAGACCAAGCACTACGGACGACATAAGAAATTCAACACAACTCAGGCATAGCAACCTGTAACGCTCACCTGATTCCGACAGAGGCGCCGACCTGTTCTGGACTGCTATGACCTCTTCTAAAGTGATGCGCAGGACTCGGAAGACGGACTTGACCGGATCCCCAAACCTCGCCTGTCTGGCCCGTAGAAGAATCCTTCTGTAGATGGAAAAGGGGATTAACTGTCTGCTTGATAATGTGTCGGATTCCCCCCCTTCCCCCTCTCACACTCCTCGAACCCCCTCCGCAATTCCCCGTAGAGTCTCACCTTAGAGTCTGAAAGGACGAGCTCTCCATCCTGCTTCCGATGCAGGGGCGCGTTGATTTCCAGTTACTTCACTGGATCTCGGGTTTGGTGAGTATTGAACTCCGCTTGACTTTTCCGATATGAGGCCGTAAGTATTCAGTTGCAAAAGTTCAAGCCTTAATTGTCCGTTGTCCTTTTCTCTATTTCAGATGCAGGATGAAGAATCCGCGTAGAGGAATGGATTCGCCGAAGGTAAACTCTGGTGAGTCTTTTTGATGGATGGTTCCCTTAGTGATCTTGCTTTCACCCACTAATACGTGTGTCTTTTTCCCCTTAGGGGCCGGGGTACGGAAGTGCCAAAGAAGCGGCGCCGACCCGAGGTGAGGAAAGATTGTCCCAACAATAATCAGGTAAATCTTAAGGTGGAAGAATCAGGCCTTCCTCAATCTGTTCCTTCGCTCACCTTTGTTTTGTCTCTTTTTCTCCTTAGGCGCTGAAAGGCGACGGATGGTGCCAATGGTCGCTGAAGAGCCCGAGGGCGCCTCGTGAAGGTGAGTGGAACGCGGCGCTGCAGCGAGCGATGCGCTTCTAAAAAAATGTCTTTTCTCAGGATCGTCGGAGTGATGGTTCCGGAATCCGGATGGAGGTAGGTAAAGTTCAATTATTCACCTTTCTCTCCTTTCCTTCCTTTTCAGGTGTCCCAGGTTGCAGGTGGGCGTGGCTGGAGCCAGGATGTAGGAGCAGACACGGTGAGCGTCCAGCTGCTAGATGCAGAACAACGCGAAGCGTGAGCTGCAGTCTGGGCGTGGTTTAAATAGCCCCCAAAGTAGTTCCAAATAAGTATTCTTCCTCAGCCACGCCCGAGTGGTAAAATAGTCCCATAGGTAAAATAGTCCCTTTCAGACCTCAAGGAGGTCTGGATCCGACAGCATGGTCTGCATCAGGTAAGTCCATCCAAGCACTCCCATAATGAGCCTGGCACCTATGGTACCAGGACTGATGCCTTCTATGAGCCTGGCGCCAAAGGCGCCAGGACAATGTCCAAAGAGCCCCTATAAGGGGTCGCTGGGTTCCTCCCTGGGGACATGATGTCTGCTTTCGGGGACGCTGGGCCTGAACTGGCTTCCCGGGAGTAGGCATAATGACACAACCAAAAATGAAGTTAAACAAACGCTATGAAATACACTGCAGCAAAACAACTGCCCTGAGAAGAACCACGCACACCAAAAGTGACCAACCCTGATGACACATCAAGCACTAATGACCACAACACCCAGGCCAATAGTGACCTACCCTGATTTCACATCAGGCACTAATGACCATAACACCACACCATAACCGCCACATCAACTCCAACCACACACTCAGGAATAACACAACTGGAACCAAAAACATAGCAACCTACCCTGGGACCAAACCAGGCACTATGAAACCACAGGTAAACCCCCCCCCCCCCCCCGAGATACACCACAAAACAGTGTCCTACACTGGCACTAGACCAGGCACTACAAAAACAGAACACGGAATGTGAACAGGCACACCGAGCACTCCACACACACACACACACACACCATAGCGACCTACCCCCAGAATCCAGGCACCATGGAAAACAACAACTCCTTCAGTCATATTCGCTCAACACGCACTCTCACACACACAGACCTGGAGAACCCCTATGGCACACATACCAGGCGCTAAGAACCCAATGCATTAACAAAACATGTGACCACAGGTGCGCCAAACTACTTGCATGCACCCATACACCACACACAGCACAAAAGACTGATAACATTAAGCATGCACACAATGACATTCTTATAACACTGCATAATAAACATAAAAGTAGAATGCAGACATCAAGAAAAGCACATGTTCAAAGCTGAAAACATTGCATAATACGTGTGAAGAAATTGGATGATGACCCCCCCCACCCCCCGCCCCCACCCAGCACAGCCCACAGATGCCAACCAGCATGAACTCCTGGGCACCAAAGATTGTCAATGTTGCATGAAAGTCAATGTTCCAAACGACGGTCACATTAATGCATTTTCTTACATAATAGTTCAAACCCCCAAACCACACTCCTTGGGGCTAAAATTCCCAGAACTACATTCCACTCCCCAGATGAAATACACAGTAAAGGCATTGGTAATTTGCATTACTGTAATAATTACATTACAACCACCAGAATTAATCATGTTTCAACCCCCCCCCACACACCCGGGAGATGCAAAGGGAAAAACGCTAACCCATTACATAAGGTTCTAAATCCCACAAAAGGCCACACCAAAGGACACCACAGGGAACTGACAACGGCCTTAAACAACAATATCCCTAACACTACATTGAACCTTGAAGTGGGGCTAAAATCGGACTTTTAGCCAACTATTCTGTTAACGATGGGCCACAACATATACACTCATTTGCTCATGCATACGGCTCGAACACTAACCTGACCATTACCATAGCCATGGCATGCTCAAAACAAAACAGGATCCAGAACAGTCATGCCCCGCCACGAAATTAGAGAACATTTGAAGCAATATCCCCTTAATTCCAAGATGCTTTCACTGGCCACTCATCCTAAACCAGCTTAATACCAGGTATTCGGTAACTCTCAGGCGTGTACTGCCTTCCCCCAACACGCAGAGAACGAGGCTAGTAGATGCAGGAAAACAAATGGTCCGATCATGTGACCTCCTGGGAACGCCTCACCCAGCTGAGACATCACCAGATCGCATCAGATGCCGTACCGTCAGATCCGTAGGAACCGGGAATGTCATGTGCACTCCCACGCAGCCCCCTTCATGCAAGGCACAGCAGAGTGGCACAAACAACACAAACCGGCAGAGATGACTGGGGCGAAGCACGTATCCCGCCGTAAAGCGGTGGGGGGCCTTTTCACTGTTCTGGCACACACAGACCCCTTCAGACAGCAGTGCGGACGACTTGCTCACTTGCCGCCGCTGACAGTCTCACAACAGCGCAAGTCCATACTGGTACAGGGACCACCGTGCTCACCAGCGTAACTGCACTAGTCTCCTCACGAATAACAGTCACAACACGCCCAACCAAATGCAGGTCAGTTCTATCCTGCGATGAACTTTCGAACAGCGCTGGCACCAACAAACTGAACTTTTCCAACACCGCAGGTGTAAGCCCCATCCGATGAGCAGAAAACCAGGGTAGATCAAACTTGCCTTGATCAGTCGGCGCTCCGCAGCTACCAGTTTTGATGGCTCAACCCGCTTGGACAGGGAAGCTCCAAACTAACACAAGGTTCAACTGCCACCAGACTGCCCCTAATTACATACGAGCGCAGCAACTCTCTGCAATGGGCCAGCGCAACACGGACCCGCCTGGGTGTGGGGGGGACATCAAGGGAGCGGTGTTCCACGAGTGCTGCACCCGCCGCAATAGCGCCATCAGAAGGGCAATCCACCTACCATCCCATCCTCGTCACCAGTGTAACAATGAAGACCTCCAGTACTTCAGGTAGGTTCTTAGTCTCTTTATTGTCCTTGCCCTGTACTCCTCCACAAGATACAGGGATAGTAGGGGACACAAGATCACAAGGGAAACACCGGGCTCACCCCCACACCCATCTTCTCTGCTCACAGCTTTCTCTCACTGACCAACCGTCACCCAGCAAAACACTTCCACCCAAACATTCCACTGGCCGATGATCTCACACACACTGCTACTCTGTAAGCCATATTACTACACATCAAGATTGGCAGCATGAAAATCCTGGTCAATGTGCTCCAAAAATAGAAAAGGAAAAGAACAAAGGGAGACTGCTACTTTGCAGTCTTTGGAGACTGGGGATGGGCAGAGGCAGCGGCACACACGAGTCACAGCTAAACACTTTACTCCCGCTGCACAGAGTGATATACTGCTACTCCTTTCCCAGGGATAACATTCTGCTGGGATGTAGCAGATCTTTGCAAATTCACTTTGTCATAACTATGCAAAGCTCATACTTTGCATCTCTACATGTCATTGTATATTTTAGCAGTTCATTACAAGATACACCCAACATAAATAGCACAGAAACTGCACTAGATGGTTACACACAATTAACAAATGTCATCAAGCTTTGGTCAATGTATTTAATTATATCATCGGAAAAGCATTAAAACACTTCCTCTGACCATTACTTTAGCAATATGGTGCCTATGGCCTCACAACCAGAAGCCATCATACATTTCTGATGTGGAAATAACTGGTCTAAAGTCAGAATCTTAAGGCTCTGTCAAAGCACAATTAACAATTTAGCTGAAACCTGGTAACGTGCAATGGGCGTGGATCTGCATGTGAATTTTCCAAGCCACGTTGAGTAACCCAGGATCTGTTTGATCTTGATATTTTATCAGCAATTAGCAGATTAAGCAGCAGATTTTGCATTACACAAGTTTCTAATTTGCAGATTATACAATGGCCATCCAATAGCATAAATCCAGTGGCCCCGTTAATACACAGCATGTAGAGCATGCAAGTAGAATGCAATTATGCTTTTTTTTCCATTAATCAGAATTCCCGGCTCTTGAAGTGAAAATGAATATGCATTATGTAGGTCTAGTGAAAATAATACATCTAAAGTGCACATTTACCATGTCAGCAACTCTAACTCCATTGCCCCAAGCCAAATCAAATGTCCCATTAACATATCGAGCTTTGCAGGATACATCTTTAAACAGTTGTTTCAAAGAGGTTGAAGCTGGCAGGTTTAAGGTGATCCGTTCAGTCACAGTTTTTGAATTTGTAGTATCCTGTACTATGCACAGGACTCTTGGTTCCTCAGCAGCATTTTCAAACTAGAAAAAAAGAAATCAAAACTTATTACCAGTATCGCCACTTGGTTCAAAGTTATGTCAGCACTCAAAAACGTTTCACAAAATAATTATTAAAAACTGGTAAAAAAAAAACAAAGGATAAAAGAATCGCCTAATGGGCTTCGGTTGTAGATTCCAGTCTTGCCATCTACTTCTCAAATTAGCATCCAATGTTTTCCTACAGATGAACATAACTTTGCACTGCATTTTGCATGCTTCTCGGCTCAAATCATTTGGGATACTATTAAAATCGGCATCTCTCTGCACTGAAATGACTTGGTTTGCTTATGGAATGTATTTTAATGTAAATACTGACATTGTTATTGTTTTTAATTGTATATTTATTAGCTTTTTATATTTGTGTGAAAAGTCGAATAGAATTGACTGAAACACAATAAAAATAAATTATTTTACAATGGGAAAGGTGATTTGCAAGAGCTCTTTTCCACCTCCTTTATTATGGCAACTGGGGTGTTCTCACAAAGACCGTCACAATAAACTGAATGGTGCACTCCATTTTCCATAGCAAGAAAGGCATTGCTGTAGTAGGAAGTCTTGATTTGTGCTTTTACAGACTTATGGGCCTTTTAAATTAGGGAGTTAAAAGAGCTTGATAAACTGTACTAATGTTCACTTTGTTGTCAGTCCCAGGCCAATGAAAAGAAATCTATGGTCACTGAACAATGTTAGGTTATTTCATGCATCAAAATCTCTGTTGGACCAAACAAGAGCTAGCCTGAGCATCTGGAATATGAATAGGGTTGTGGTTCTATAGACAAACTTCTTTCATCAGTGTGTTTGGTCCTATTAACCACTGAACTTGTGCCACTGTAGATACACAAAACATTTGAGAAAATTATTTTATCAGCGTGCTTCCATTTAGTGATACAATAGGAACAATAGGTTTTGTGAAACAAAGAAATTCGTTTTTTGCCTTGACCAAGATCCCCGCACAAATATTTTGCACATTCAAACTATTTTTACATGTTTAGAATCATGGATGGCTGAAAACTGGTTGGTATTAAATCAATGTAATACAGATATCTTGCAGGTTGCATCTTTATCTGTTCTCTCAAAGTCCCTGTTAACTTATCCGGATTTCATATTAGACGCCACCATTCAGGCAAAGGAAAAAGTCAAATCTCTAGACATGATTTTGAACTCTACCCTCTCCATCATGCCCCCAAAAACATCACATTGAAGAATACAAACTATTATTTGATGTTACTTAGGCAGACTAGGTCCTTCCTCTGTCAGGATCACTGAAACATGCATGCATCTGTTCTGGTTGGTTCTCGACTGGACTACTGCAACTCATTATCTGCAGGGTCCTCTATCAGCGATTAATCAACTTCAGATCTTGCAGAACTCTTTGGCCAGGATAGTAACTAGCACTCCGAGGAATGCTCACATTACCCCCATCCTACGTAAACTACACTGGTTGCCTATCAAGAGTAGAATCTCCTTCAAATGCTTGATGTTAGCACATAAAGCCTTATATGGATCGGTCCCCCACTATATAAAGCAAATATTCAATTCACAAACGTCTTGCCTTTCGTAATGGGCTTCCACCTCTAACCATACGTTCATTCTTTGCGTCAACAATCAAGAGCACTTGGACATTCCTGCACTGTAAGGACTGCTAGGCTCTGTAACCACCTTCCTCTAGAACCTTCCAATACCGAAAATTGTCTATCTTTTTGCAAAAAGCTGAAAACTCTTTTAAATCGAAATGTAGGGCTTTTACTTTCTCGTTTTGCCTTCTTCGCTTTACTTGCAGTAGAGCCCTGTGAAGCATGTATTGGTAGTAGTGCCTCATTCATAATTAGAAAGACATTTTTTCTTGTGTGCTGTGCACAGGAGAAGCCTAGTGCTTTAAAATATGTGATCAGGTAGGCAACATTCTTTTGCTTGGGGAGACCAGGTTTATACATGACAATAAGGTGCGATTAAAAGAAAAGGCTGTTTGTGCTAGACTGTCCATTTCTTGACCTCTCAGCATGTACACATGCAGCTTCACCTGGAGACAGAACAAAGGATCTTTGGATAATTATTTTGTGTTGCTGTCTGGAACAGATCCATCCTTGGGAGCAGAGTAAATAGCTGCTTTAGTTCCATTGAGTTCGAGGCAATCACGCCTTTCTGAGCAGCAGAACCTTCATGCTTATTCTGACGATTTATCTTGCTAGGCTGACCTGCAGTGAACGTCCATACTGCTCCCAACTTGGATGTTTGACAGTGACCACAACCTCACATGAGAAGAAAACGGTCTTCAAAAATAAGTTGTACTACCTACATTTTCTTACACAGATGCTCCCCAGACCGCACAAAGTTCTCATATAAATCGCACTCTTCATGTATTAATTTAACACCTACACTGCTGCAATAGCATCCAGAGAAGATGTTGCATTAAAATTAAAACAGTAAAATGCAAAATCAGTAGACTAATGAGGCAGACGATATGGCAAGCAAAATGTGCACCAGATCACACAGTGAGTAAATACTTAACATGCACTCAGTAACAGAGTTACATGCACGGTTACACCCAGGTTGTGCAAGTACATAAACGTATATGAAAAGGTATATGTGGGGTAAGTACTTTGAATCTCCTTGCAGGAACGCAAGCAAGCTCTTCAACCACAATTGCTGTTACAGGTACTGTTGGTGCCAAGTCCACATATATGACAAGCAACAAAGGGTATGTGAGCTGACACCATTAATGGCATTACCTAAGGGAATTTAAAGACAACATTCACAAGGACAAGAACCACCCCCTTAGCACGCCCGGGATGCTCACGAGCGCATGCAATTAAACCAGTACCACGAAAGGCTACAATAGAAAAGTTAGGATAACATTATACAGAACTATTGAGAGGGGTCATGGTGCTTACAGGACCAAGGAAAACCTAGGCATTCATACAGAAGCAAGCAATAGAAGCACACCACACCTAACAAATGGGAAACCAAGTGAGAAGGGAAGGGCAAAACTAGGAAGACTACAAAGGGGAGTCAACAAGCAAACAATTTAACTACAAGTCCAAAACCACCTCCTGCCCACCCAGTGAAAGAATGGAAAGGGAACAAAAACAGGAATTCTAAGGAACAAGTAGCTAGGAACTATAAATACAAAACCAGGATCAATGGACCGGCCACAAACGAACATCACGCCCGATACGTGATTTTTTGCTTTAAAAAAATGTGCCCGTTTTCTTCATTCCAATGCTGGTCATTGTTGCAGTGTTCCTATTTGCACTTGCTAGCCATAGCTGTTCCTTATCCTCCACCAAACCTTGCCCTGCCAGAGTTGAGACGAAGCAATGGACAAGGCATTCTGGTAGGCATAGTCTTGAATCAGGAAGCATGCTGGCTGCCAAATATCCTAACCGGATCAAGCGGGGAAGGTAAATCAATTAGAGTGTGTGTTTTAGAGCTCCCAAATCACCACAGTAATGCATCATTATGGTTTGGAAGGAAGGACCGATAGGAACAAACCCCAAAGCATGCTCCCAAGTGATGGAAACAAGAGCCAAGGGAGCAAATCAGTATAACCCCTCCCACAGCCGTCTTCTGGCATCTGCCATCTGAACCAGTTCTCTTGTTTTCATGATAGAAGTTTTTCTTCCGATTTGGCACTGATGGAAACTGAGGTCTGTAGGCAAAAACAAATAGACGAGAGTGTAATCGGACCAAAGAGCAAGAGAATCAAAGGCAGGCATTTCGTAAGGAAGACTCTCAGGGGTTAACGACAAGGGTGAATAACTAAGGATCCAAAGTCTCATTAACTGGGAGCGGCCAAGATGCTGGCAGGCTAGCAAAGGGCTCTTTAGTTAATGTT
The DNA here is from genome assembly GCF_040938575.1 of Ambystoma mexicanum. Lineage (NCBI taxonomy): Eukaryota > Metazoa > Chordata > Amphibia > Caudata > Ambystomatidae > Ambystoma > Ambystoma mexicanum. Next base: position 741,975,371 of record NC_090934.1, read on the forward strand.
GGATACTCTGGAAGCTCTGCAACCGAAGTCAAGCAATTGAGAGAATCCCATTATGCAGAAGTGAGACACTCTGGTGATCCACCTGAATCACAAGGCAGGCAGCTGGAGAGGCTTCTGGAACAGATAGCAAGAATTCAGGACAACTCTGGAGCTAAAGAACGATGTGCAGCAGGATCTGACACTATAGACATGTATGCTCAAGTTGCTGGCACAGAGGTCTCATGAGGAAAGTGTCAGGCAAGCAACAGGCTCTGGGACCCAGAACATGCATTTAGAAATATATGTGGGAGGCTCTGGCTGAAGAGAGATGTGCTGGGTGTGTTTCTGTAGCAGAGGACTGGCAAGCAAGCGGTGGTAAGAGTCGGAAGGCATGATCACATGAGCCATTTCTGCAGCTGAAGGCAACAAAGCGAAATCCACAGAGGCTGAACACTGGGAAGGTGTAGGGTCTTGAGTTGATGACCAGCATGTGAGTCTAGGCGAGCGAAGAGAAGTGTGCCAAAGACAACTCTGGAGATAGGGGTAAGGACAAAGAAAAGAAAAGCTGAAAGCAAAAAGGCTGAATACCCACATGCCAATGAGAGAATCAATGGAGGTTCAGGAACAGAAGACATCTCTATGACATTTGACTTTGGTACGAGTAACCAATGACCGAGCTATACCTTTGCAATCTCTTTTCATAGTGGATGGCAGAGGTTTTTCTTTGTGATAGTAAAATCAGTCAGAGGAATTACCATGGATAAGACTTTGATAATAACGATTTCATTGTCATTTGGCCACATGTCTTAGTCTCTAGCACAAACAACCAACAATCCGTAAATCGCCATCAAGCTTTCTCGTTCTTTAGACTGTGGTTTAAGTTCATCAGAGCGTGGAAATTGTCCTTTCACAGACTCTTCATTATGAACAACACTTAGGAAAAAGAGGGAACACATACTGTGTATTTATATAGAGGTTTATTTTTTTTCGCCCCAATCACATAGATGCGTTTTAAGGCTTTACTTCACAGGGATTACCCTCTAGGGTCCACGCAATCAGTAACGATTTAACTCCAAATATTGTAAACAATCAGATCTAAATTTGCCTAAAGGAGATGTAGAATTATTAGAGATCACTTTACATAATTAAATGTTTTAAAATGTGCTTAATACCAGAGACCAATCTCTAAGCGCGGGACCGGGATACAAGCCTGTGTTCCTCTGCATGGTCTTGCTGCCAAGACAAACGCTTTGCCCCTGAGCTATCCTCCCAGCACAGGAGATGTAGGTCTTCAAATAGCCAGTTATTTGGGGTTTTTAATATCTTTCCAAACAGTTTAAAAAATAAAAATAAAAAAAGAAGACCACAAGCACAATGATTGCTGAACCTGACCAACTCGAATTAAGGAAATGGGTGGGGAGGGGTAAATGTTTTCTTCCAGATCTGACCTTAAAGCTTATCAAACTAATTTTGCAAAGGAGTATTGACTACTTCCCATTCATATGTCAAAGCACAGATCATTTGCCCTTTCAAATAATTGACAGGAGGCATAGTGAAAACACAACATTTAAAGCATATTTTCCTCATCTGGCCAAGCAAAAATGGAGATGTATTTCTTAGTTTAGCAATTTAATCTTTTTCCATAGCTTTCATAGCTTTCATAAACAAAAGACATACTAAATAGATCAGGTGCGGTGAGCCATTTAACAGGATTATACGAGTACTTTCTATTTTTTTTTTTACAAATCATGACATCAGATTTCCTAAAATTCTTCATTAGATTGTTATCAATCATAATTCTCCAACTGGTGTAGTACATGCTGAAGACCTACTGGTATTTTATCAAAGACCATGGTCATCTGCAAAAGCGAAGGCCCCGACGGAAAGATGTGCAATTTTTGAGGGAACGCATCTTGCTATGATTTAACATTAAAGGATCAGATAATTAAATGTTAAAAAAGGCACAGACAAAACTCATCCTTGCCTTAATCCTACGAAAGTATAAAATTCCTTTGAGATGGGGCCTGATAAATGTATACAAATTTGATTTGTGGTCTTGGAGTGCAATAAGATCAAGATCTTTAGGAGGCATCCAGGAATGCCCCATTTCGAGTGCTTGTTCCGCAGTCGTACTATTGTCAATTCGATCGAATGCTGCAGTCAAATCTAAACAAGCCAAATATAAAGGGTTCTTACCGCTCATAAATGCTTGAGATTGGAGTAATTTAAACAATAAGCCCACTGAGAGAACAGCCAGAAGCTTTTCTGAAACCATTTTGAATCGAGATATTGTGCTTGATTCACTTGCACATTTTTCTAAATCTAATAGCACTAAGGAAGCAAATATTTTACTAGCAGAGTCCAGTAAGGCTACTAGACAGTAATTTCCAGAGTCCTGATCACGTTGGCCTTTTTCGTAAAAAACAGCAAAATAGAATCTGTGACCATACGCTGGAATCGGAGTTCAGAATGAGAGTTGAGACGGTCAGGTCCCATTGCTTAAGAATTTTTAGATTTCATGATGATTAAGACCCATTCCAAGTTGTAAGAGAAGACATGTGCATTGTCCAACAAAAGACCAAGGTTAACTGAATAGAAAGCTTGCAAAGGGGCTTCTGATATGTAGTTAAATTACCATGTAATCTGGCCAGTACTGGTTTGAATAATCAGGGACCAGAAATCTTTACAATGTTTGGAAAGAATGCTTGCTAACATGCATTTACTGTAGCTTTGACACATTTCAATCTTGTGTTTAACCACTTCTTATACTGCATAAGTAATTCACGTTTCTCATTTTTTTTAAAACCACCAGACCAGGGCCTTGCTTTTTTTAGATCCTGGATAATTCTCCTTAAGATCTTTTTCTCCCACCCCCCTCTACTAAATAAATTAAATCTTAACAAGTTCACTGGTTTTAAAGAAGTTGGGGTGTGTTCGATTATCCCAGACATGATTGAATCCAAGTATTTATTAGAATTAGAAATGTTAAAAGCTGTGCATCCATTAGCTAGAAATTGTGATATGTGGCATTAAATTTGCAATATATGGTACAGACCTTAGTATTCTATTTCTTGCATTATTCAACAACAAATTTGCTAAAGCAGGACCTATGGATAATCGTGACATGCTAATAGTTAAAGTGAGTTTTAAACATGTATGGTAACTACAATAGTTTCCTTCTGTGCACAAAGATGGAAGACGACATCCGTCATTAAAAATATATTTAAAAAAATAAAAAAATCAATTGTACTGTTGAGTGTTTCCCCCATGCCAAGCATGAAGATCAGGGTAATCACCAAGAACATTCCCATTCACCTTTGGAAGATCTCCATTTTTCATCAGGTTTGGCCACGCTAAACCCCTCTAATCTTAAGGAGCACCTCAATTGCGAGTCATCTGTGCAGGTACAATTCAAAATCGCCAGCTATAATTAAGTCATTTGATCTCACAATATTATACAATTCTGATAAGTGTTGAGATCAATCTCTGAAAATAGAATATCTTTGAAGCTCCCCCTGGGATTCCAGTAGTTATCAACAGGTTCACGATACACAAAGTAGTTAGAGTACACAGCATCGTAATTCAAAGAAGGAGAACAAAACACATTTCATATAGCAGATACCATAGATGAACCCACCAAATCTTGTATAAGCCGGAGACTCTCGACCATGGCTGACAGTTCCCATGTACCCTTCAAGCTAGTTGCCAGAGCACCCCTTTCTCAGCCCAATGGTGGCCAGTGCAGCAAGTATTCTCTCCTCAAGAGCAGAGTGAGGAGCGCAGCCAGGGCTCATTAACCCCTGTGCCTTACTCCTTTGTGCCAACAGGATTACACATACACTGTCCCAGCCCCAGTGTCTCCATTCACTGACTCCCTAGTTTGCAGAAAGGAGTGCACCGGGTCCGATTCGTCACCAGGCCTAGAGTTTGCAGACTGCATTCTGCAGTATTCCTGCTCAGTATCTTAACACCACGCCAGGTCTTTTAACCACTTCTCTACAGTCGGAGCCACAGGGCTTGACCAAAGCATCAAAATGCAGTGCTTTGCCAAGAACATACAAATAGACATTAATTTCTTCCTCACCTTAGAGGCTCCCGGCAGCCATCCAAATATACAACATAAAATATCCTGTGGGGGCGTGGCCGAGCAGCCATGCAGTGAGGACCGGTCCTGAGGAGCTCCTGCATCCTTTCATAATAGAAATGTAACGAACCGGCAACAATTGCCTGCAGCGTGTGCGGGTGTAATTACAGCAACAGCAGTCCTTGGGTAACTGAGTGCGAGGCCACAGAATTCTAGGAGGAGAGGCGGCTATCTTCAGCCAAGATGGCGCCGGCGACTGATGCAGCGTCCAACACCGGCCCACAAATGGAGTGCCAGCCGCTCGAGCAGAGATAAGCCCCGGTGCGGAAATGAGCTGCAAGATAAAGTTGCCAGTCGCAGTGGCAGCTGGACGTGTGCATGCTGCGCTGTGTACTGGAGGCAGGCTTTGGGAACACAGTGCTGTGGATGTAGATGCAGCCGTATGGGAAGAGCGAGGAGGAGCCGTGGAGTGCATTGGCCTCCCAGACCAAGACGAGGAAGTGCATCGCACTGCTAGTCTCAGCCCTGCAGCACCCCCTCGTGAAACACCTCAGCAGGTGGTGACGATGTAGTCCGGAGTAGTGTGGGAGCGGCTGGAGGTGCCGGCGGGACCTGTGGAGTAAAGGGCATACTGTGCAATACGGAGGACCTGCAAGCTGGGGTCTGAGGGCGAGCGGGTACGGAGGGGCGGCCATCGCTCCCTTGCAGCATAAACAGAGGCACCAGCAATAGAATAAGGAGAAGCAGGCGCAGCACGGGCTGTGCAGAAGGCTGCGCACAGGATAGACCCACCAAGGCTCTTTGCAGGGTTGCGCATAGGGTCCCAAGGCAGTGAGTGAGGCTCGTGTGCGCCGCCCGGGGAAGTTGAAGGCGACAGCAAGTGCGAGGCTCCTGGTATACAGTTGCAGAGCAGCAGGAGCTGTGCGACAGGCCTGGTCTGCTGCCGAGGCCGGTGTGGAGGGCTTGCACAAGTACCCCATGATCGTGCCGCCCTGAGTCAGGGGAAGCTGAAGGGAGGCAAGCAGCAAGTCAGTGCGTCTTGGCTCTTGCAGGCGCTGCAGCACTCCAGGGCTGCGGTTTAGGGCTCCCCACTGGTAGATCAGCCATGGCAGCACAGTATAACAAAGCTTGTGCACAGCATGCCCTCTAGCCCATAGGGGAACAGTACTACATAATGTGCAGCATAGGGCTGCAAGAGGAGGCAGGCCGTCCCAGAGCCCTGGTACAAAGTAGCAACTGGCTAGACAGGCGGTGGAGCAGGGAGTTACCACGCAGAAGCAAGGCACATACAGCAGGAATCCAAGACATCACGATCAGTCAATAATACACTTACGGTGCAGGGCACTAACCAAGCACAAGTGGCCGATGCTGACAATACTACCTAGGTGCCGAACTTGTTGTCGCCAGTTGGAAGCACACATGGCGGCTGAAGCGCACAAACATAAAGGCAACCAGCCCACGCCGGATGCGTTTGCGATGCCAGCACACGCAGAGGGAACCAAGGCCCGTCCGGATGCAACAAAAGGATTCAGAACAATCGTGTGCCATAGCGGTTCTGTAAGTGGCTCTAGAAACCAAAATAGATGCTGTCGGATTGGAAGAGAACCTCTTAAGCCAAAATGTGCGACAGTGGCAGAGCGAACAGGGACCCTCGAGAAGTAGGTCACTGAGAACGCTGCCAGACTAAAAACCACTACAGTAACGGTATCAATACTTCAACAGCAGATGCTAAAACTGGAAGGGAGAGTCAAGGATGCAGCGGGACGTGCCAGATGCAACATCATCAGAATCATTGGACTCCCGGAGGGCGAGAAAGGTTCGAACCCCAGCAACTTTATAGAAAAACATACTGCTGCAAGAAATGGGTCCAGGCACTCTCACGGAGGGTTTTCCAGTGGACATAGATCCCTGGGGGAGGACGCCGCTGCCAGGAGCCCTGCGCAGCCAATTATAGCCCAAATCTTGAATTATAAAGACAGAGAAGTTCCAGGAGTACTTCAGGAAAGGAGGCACGATCCGCAGGGCATCAGCAGCATCACATCGTACCCAGACTACACCCTACAGGTACAAAAACAGAGAATGCACTTGACCTCAGTGAAAAAGACTGTGTACAACAAATCTCAAGTACAAGCTGCTTGACCCAGCGTGGTTGAAGATCATATGAAATGGCAGAACCATCTTCTTCGACGCTCTGGAGGAAGAAGTTCATAAATGGATGGATGCAGAGAATCTGCTGACAAGTGTGGCAGACAAACCAACAGAAGCGGCGGTCATGCAAACGGAATGACAGACAAGAAAACATTGGAAGTGCAGGAGACCGTGCATGGCGCAACATAAGCAGGTGTAGCTGTTTGGGTTCCACTTTATTAACCCGACATAGACCAACATGAGCAAGTCTGCGTGATCTCCGCAGACAAGGAGCACCCAGAGTTAGGAACGTCCTTCGACCCAAATCAAGTTTTTGTGTTTTGATACTTGCTGTTACGTATCCAGCCGCTGCGCTCAGTCTACTGGAGGAAGGCCAACAGGGGCCGGAAAGAGTGTGACAGGAATCCCTGGGAACAAGGTACTGTGCAATCGATGGGGAGAAGGGTGTTGTGGGGGACAGTTGGGAGTCAGTCTGTGTAGCCATGCGGTACATGCACGAATGGAGCAACAGATTATCAGGACATGAAGTGGCAACTACAGATGATCGAGGAACTTAAGTTAGCCTTCTCGAATGTCCGGGGACTCAATAGCTACATCAAGCGAAATAGAGTAATTATGTATTTGCACCGCCAAAATATAGACATAGCACTTCTGCAGTAAACGCACAGAACAGATGATAGGCTGTCCGCTTTGGCCAGGAAATGGGCTGGCACTACCGTGAGCTCGACTTATTCGGCATATGCCAGCAGGGTGTTCATATGGATTGCACCTTTGGTACCCTTTCGGATCCTCAACACGGTCAGAGACACGGAGGGCAGAATGGTGTCAGTACAAGGCTTCCTGTAAGGAAGAGAGCTATGCATCAAATATATATACCCGAATCAAGACACGGGAGCTTATTTCCGCTCTCTGTACTCGCACATGGGTGTGCATTGGAGCGGCACGGTAATATGGGGGAAGAGGGGATTTTAATTGTACATTGAACCCCAAGATACACAGATTGGATAGTGAACTTGCGAACCCATTCCCTGCGGCCAAGTCCCTAAACAGCTTTCTCTGTGTGTTTAACCTAACAGATATCTGGAGAGCCTTGCACCCCCAAACTCGTGGATACTCGCATTATTCAGCCCCACATGATCCGTTCACTAGAATAGACTACTTCTTCAAGGGCGAAGAATCACTGGAGGAGTTTACAAAGGCATAACACAGGGCAAGAGTATTATAGGACCACACATCACTGATAGTCACATGGTGGGTATTCCCTTCCAGGGCACGCATACAGACTTGGACCGAAGCACTGAAAGAAGGAACATTTTGTTAGCGCCTCTGAGTGGGCATCAAAGACTACTTTAAACTTAATGTAGGGAGCGGGGCGTCTGCAGTGACAGTGTGGGAATCCTTTAAAAAGGTAGTGATTAGAGGTCTTGCTATCTCAGAGGAAGTGGGGAGTGCAGGCAACGATAGTAGGCAACCTGCCCAGAGCTGAAGCAGCATTAGAGGGTATAGCCAGAGCAAGGGGTAGAACAAGCTCATGAGGTAACACGACTGAAAAAAAGAATGCCTGGAAAAGGCTAGGTGCATTAAACTACACTAAATATACAGAAAAGCAAAATGTAGTGGGAGACAAGCTAGGACTGCTCACCTGGTTAGATAAAAATGAATCCAAAAGGGAAATGATAATGTCAATCCGGGGAGCAGACTGAGTAGAATGCATGACGCAAGAAGGCATTAATAGGTGCTTCCTTGACTTTTACAAGGACTTCTACACAGACGTCTGAAGAACAGTCCTTTGAGATTGCAGAGGCCCCATCACAGAGGGAGTTGCCTAGGTTAGATCCTGAAGAAGCTGAATGGCTGGAGCAACCCTTCCCTCCATCCCCCCCGATCACTCTGGCAGAACTCAAACACCAATAGAGAGCTCCTGACCGGCAAGACGCATGGAACGGACGGGTTACCTAGAGTTCTCCAAGGAATACATGGCAGATGTAGTGCCCCCTTTGCTGGCAATGCTCCAGCAAGCCTAAAACGAGGATATACTCCCAATGTCATTGAGAAAATCACTTATAATACCATTATTGGAGCAAAATGGACCAGACTGTGTTAAATAGACCTTTATCATTACTTAACCAAGATGGGAAAATGTTCACTACTCTACTGGCCAACAGACTCAAAAAGGTTATAGGAAAACTGATAAACCCGGATCAAACGGGATGTGTTCCAAATATGAACATTACATGGAACTTACATAGGCTACATCATGTTATAGCCAATACCAAGGCCACTAGTATCCTGTACGCAGTAGCCTCACTGGATGTGGTCAAAGCATTTGACCATGTTCGATGGCCCTGGCCTTTGGTAAATTCAGGATGGGACCTGCATACGCCAAATGGGCACGGCTACTGTATAGTAGGCCAATAGCTGGGGTAAAAACGAGTAAGCAAATATCGGAGCAGTGGGAACTAAAAGGAGGTCACAAGACAGGGTTGCCCATGCTCATCTATGTTGTTCATACTAGCTCTGGAACCTCTAGTGGCTTATTTGAGGAAATAGTACCTGGAGGCGGGCCTAAATATGCATAGTGGGTGGAACCTGATCTCCCAATATGCGGATGACATACTGTTGTATTTACAGCACCCAGAGACGAACTTGCATTATATACTGGAGGGACTGGAGCACTATGCTGATTTGTCAGGGATCACAGTGAGCAGGCAAAAATCATGTTTGTTCCCCTTGCAGTGTACAGCCGGATGCCAGTGCAGGCGCTACCGGTGCTCCCAATAAGGTGGGAGTTAGACACTTTCATGTATCTAGGAGTGGGCATTTATCATGACCCCCACTGTTGCACAAGCACAACATGCAAAAAGCTGTGGACAATGTAGCAAAGTCCATGGACTTCTGGGCTAGGTTGCCGCTCTCGCAGATGGGGAGAGCAGCGTTGCTCAAGATGGTTCTGCCCAGGCTCTGTAATTATTTCACTAATATCCCGTACTAGATTCCCAGGGCCTTTTTTTTAGGAAATTAGATGGAGTGTGTCAAAGGTTTCTATGGTGAAACACCAGATGCAGGATGGCACTCACTAAACTACAGAAGCCTTATGATCAAGGAGGGATTAAAGTTCCTAACTTCGAAGTGTACTTCGTGGTAAGGCAAATACAGTTTGTCACGGGATGGCTGTCAGATGAACAAATGCAAGACACCCCACTGTTACGACCTGCGTGCACCCCCTACTTCTTGAAAGAGGTAGTGTGGATAAACGCAACACAACCATTCAACACCCCCCCCCCCCTCCTCCTGACACTAGGCATAAAAATATGGAGGAGAGCGTGCGGTTTGTCAGGCAGTACATCACCCTACTCCCCCCAAATCCACTAGTTACACCGAATGCAAGATAGGCAGGCTGGTTGATGGTGAGGAAGTACTGGGAGCCCCAGTGGGTTGCGACGATCAGAGATCTATTCGAGGAAGGCAAACCAGTGGATTGCGCAACACTTGCGGTAGAGACAGGGCTGCACAGGGGCCAACACTTCTTGCATGCCTCCTTCCTAGCACAACTGAAACCTAAATGGCCATGGGGGCAAGGGTAACTTAAGCAAGTCGACACGATTGAAACACTTTACGACATGGCAGTGGACATGCATCATCAAGAATAGGAGTTCATTATGGAGCAGGGTGGGGATGGGTGGTAACGACACGCCAACGCTGGGAAAGTGAATTGCACAAGCCAATTTCAGATTCAGAGTGGGCTAGGGCACTAACATACCACAAAACTGTCTCCAGAAACGCCAGATTCCAGTTAATACAACTATACATAACTCGCAGAGCATATTTAAACCCCTGCAGTATTGTAAAGTTCCACAACGCTCCAGAGCAAAGATGCCCGAGATGTGGGTTGGTAGATGCAGACATGGTGCACATGTTCTGGGCATGCAGCATGATCCAGCAATACTGGAGAGGGGGGGGGGAGGGGGCATAGGACAAAAGCTGGCAAGAGCGGATTTAACACCGAATACAGAGTCCCCCCCACTGCATGCTTGCACGGGACATGTTAGGTTGAAAGAGCTAGTATATATCCTAGCGAAACGTAGAATAGCAATGCACTGGAATTCACGCCAAGATCTGGATGTATGCGAGTGGTTGGGTGACCTCCAGAAAAGGTTGCAAGTGGAAACTTCGGCTTGGCTTGAGGCGTCCTGCATGGGCCATAGCAAAAATAATGTGGGTCTAGACTCCTGGAGAACAATGCCCCAATATCTGTTTGCTTCAGAATACACTGTCTACAACCCAGACGGAAGAACTCCGTTCACAAATCCCAGCAGTGGTGTAATGTATAAATAGGTAGAATGAGTAATTCTGTCGTGGGCAGCTGATGTTGGGACAGGCACAGGCTGATGGGTAGGGATAAGTTGGGAACGCAGACTGTATATTGCAATGACCCACTGGCATTTCCAGGAGTATCTGTTATGTAAAAAGGTCATACATAAGTAATAGATAGATAGATAGATAGATACTTTGTTAAAAGGGATGTTATGGTTAAGTTGCGCTACTAAAAACCTATGAAATTCAGTGAAAAAAAACCTTTGTTAAAAGGGACGTTATGGTTCCAAGTAAAACTAAAAAAAAAAACGGAAATCCGCCAGTTATGGTGAGCTAAGCAACCATAACTCGTGCTACCACCATGCACTGCTAGGACTAACACCCAGGACATCAAAGATGACATCACAAATGTATTGATGACATCACATGTGCATTTACTTTTCATACAAGGGGTTGTGAATGTAATGTTGGCAAAACACTATCAGGGATTATCGGGAGATGCGTAATAAACTACATATTTCATTATGCAATGTAGTGTTCTAAAGAACATTCCATTGCAGTGTTCTTTCTAGTACATGAACCAACTCATACAGAAATGTAGGTATTGGCTGCAGCATACATCATAAAGGTGCAATAGTTGTAATTTTCCAAAGTTATATAATAAAACGGTAAATGTTCTGTATCAGACTTTTCCGTACTGTGAAACATGTACTAAGTAGCTAATGATGCATCACTTACTACATATTTTGACTTATACACACACAACATAAATAGACTACAATGCATACAAATATGGGGCTTATATATGGAGAGTAAAGTAAGCAAACAAGAGGCAGTATCATTAGCAACTGTGTATAACCTATATGATTGTATTCACACACAAAAATGATTGCTGCGTTTCAGGCCTGCTTCTTCCCCAATATATGTACATCATAAGATGCGATTAAATTCTAAGGAAAGTAGTGTAACAACATGTGAGAATAGCAACATCTATAAATGTAATACCTTTTGAATGTTAAGTTTGTGACTGTCAGTAAATAAAACCACCTGGCCTAGATATGGCAGTGAACAAAAAAGAAGGGACTAGACATGTGATGTCATCAATGACATTTGTGATATCATCTTTGATGTCCTGGGTGTTAGTCTTAGCAGTGCCCGGTGGTAGCACGAGTTATGGTTGCTTAGCTTACCATAACTGGCGAATTTCAGGGGTTTTCCGGTTTTACCTGGAACCATAACGTCCCTTTAAAAAAAGGTTTTTTCGGGAGCCACCGGGGGCGCTGAGATGTGCTGACGCTTCTCAGCCGATCTCCACCCCAGGGCGCTGCATTTAAGAGCTAGGAGCTCCCCCAGCCTTCATGTAGCCCGGCCCGGACCCCCCCTGGATACCTCTGATGAAGTCAGGAGCCGGTGGAGCGGAAATTTGGTCTTTTTTGGTGCCGGGAACACAAAGATCGCAGCACCGTGTCGGGAGACGCTCTGAGCCCGGAGAGCGTCTCCACTGTGAGAGGCCTGGCCTGCCCCGAGGTGGGGGAGGAGCGGAGGCCTGCGGATCGCTGTGATCTCTCTTAGCGCTGTGATGACTACCCCCCAGCGAAGTGGCGTGCCGTTGCGGGAGGCCTCCCGATCGGCTGGAGGAGGCTCTGGTGGTCGGAGCCAACGAAGAGACCCAGAGCGGGAAATATCGGAGGGAGTTCGTCCCTCGCGGGCCCTGTGCTGTCCTCCGCTGGCCTGGCAGTGACAGTGTGGAGTGGCGGAGGGGGTGTCGGCCCGGGGGCTGCTGAGATGAGCCGCTTGCGGGGCCTGTTTGTGTCTGCCGGTGCCCAGGCTCGGTTTTGGTGGCGGCCCCTTTCCCCCCTCTCCCATCCCCCCCAGCGGTGTGGCCATAAGGAGCACGTCATGCGGCTCGCATCCTCTGGCCGTGAGGATCATTCTGGAGGAACGTCTCCATTGCTGGTTGCCCCCGGTAGTATTCCGCTGGAGGACCCTGGTCCTACGTTGGGGCTGGTCGGGTGGCGCATGTGGGACCCCTGGGCTGCTGGGTGCGGAATGTGCGTTTTGGAGTCTGGAGTCTCTGAGCCGGTGATTGTGATCCAAGTGTTGGTGGAGTTTTCCCACAATTAATCAAGCCTTCCTGGCTGCATCTGGATTTACAAGGCCCCTGCAATTTCATTTAAAAGTGACAATGTGGAGGAGTTGATTTACGTTATGCCAGGAGGTGTCTGGCCAGCATTCATAGAAGGCCTTTATCATAGCGGATCTGGCCGGCTCCACTCTTTGGAAGTTTTGTCACCTGGGTTTGAGGAGTGCCGCGATGTACCAGTACTACTGGAAGTAGTGTCCTAGTTGTTGGCTGTACCGACACCGCCACCCCCCCCCTCTATTGAAATAATACACCCCTGGGGAGATTGAATATTTTAGCCTGGCCGAGGGCCTATTTTTGGCTGCGAGTGGTGCGCTTGCTCAGCTCCTCACACTCTGCTTGTTGGAGTGGGGTTCCAGCTCTCCTTGGGAGTCCCTTGATCGTGTGCCTTCCTCTGCTGTAACTGGGTGTCCACGGCCTCCTTGTGAACGGAAGGGTTTCCTGTATGGTACCGAGTTTGTGGCTCTGGAGGGCGCTCCACACACGTTGTGCTATGGGCCCTGAAGTAATGTAGATGAGCGGCTGAACCCAGTGTCATCTCTGCTGAGAACCCGAGGGGGTAGGACATATCAGATTGGAGATCGCCCAGGAATTTGATGCTTGGGGTGCAGGCGCTGCAGAGATTCAGACGGTCCTCCTCTCAGGATAACATTCCCACCATGCAGGATGCAAACCAGTCTGGAACAATGGACCCTTCTGATATGGGTCGCAATATGGTGGCTTTGTTGGAGGAGATCCGCGGCTTTCGCGCGGATATAAGCAAGAGACTAGATTCCCTAGACAAGAAAGTAGATGTGGGGGATCGGGTCCAGGCCCTTGAAGCTAACCAATCCGCCGCCGACCTTTTTGAAACAGTTCGACCTCAGTCTTGTGGAATTGGAAAAAAGGGAGGAAAAGATTTTGCTCAAGCTGGATGACTTGGAAAATCGAGAGCGACGCTCCAATCTCAGATTCCTGGGAGTTCCGGAGCAGGAGGGGGAGACACAGGCGGATATTAGGCAAAAGATTAAGGAAATAATTAGTTCCCTATTTGGGGGTGAAAATACTGATGTTCCTACCATTGATAGAGCCCACAGAGCTGGAGCCCGCAGAGGAGACCCTCGCTCGATTCTGGTGAAATTTCATTACTTTGTTGAGAAGTCCAAAATATTGGAGCTGCCCCCGTAAGGGAGGTCCGATTGACTGGAAAGGTGCCAAGATATCCATATACCAGGACCTGTCCACGTTCACTCAAGCTCGTCGAAGACTGTGTGGCCCCCTAACGAAGTGGTTGCAGGGCAAAGGGGTGCGATATAGGTGGGGGCATCCCTTTTCGCCTTTTGAGTTTAATGGCGAAAAGTATGCTCTTGTATCAGAAGCAGACATCCAGAGGGTGATGAGCAAACTCCTGAGTGATCCTCCCATGGAGCAGGAGGCAGGTGGGGAGGGCTCCAGTGAGGCTAACCGTAAAGATTCCCCGGGGTTTCAGGGGCGGTGGCGTGTCCGGGGACACAAGAAGTATAGAAAAATGATGCCCCCCTCTCCAGGACCTTCGGGGACCTAACTGTGGGGTTCTTGCTGTTTCCGTTTCTATCTCACTCCTCGTTGGAGGGCCTTGATGTTGGTTTTGGGTTTTTCCATGGAACCAGATTTTGGAAGCTAGGGGGTGGCTACATGTCCAAAATGTTCCACAATTTTTTTTTTTTCCTCTCTCTTCTCTCAGATGGGGGGCTCTGGATGGGATGAGTTCTCTTTGAGGTTGTTTCGCCCTGGTGGGGGCGATCCAAGGTGGCCTGAAGGCTCGACGAGGTGGGGTCGCAGCCTCCTCAGGCGCTCATAGACTGGGATTTTGGGGTTGGGGAAGGCGGTTCGGGGGATGGGTGGGGTGTTAAGGCTACTGAGGTTGTTGAGTTGAACTGTTTTTGCTCTGTTAGGATGATGTGCACAAGTGTTCCCGAGCTAAGCATTCACGTCGGCCTCCAGCAGGAGGTGGGTAGAGCAGGGTGCGGCTCTTATGGGTGATTCTATTTATTCTTTGTCAGTGGGGTCCCTGAATGGGCGAGGTTTGAACTCTCCAACAAAGAGGTGTCTGGTTTTGAGAGAGTGTATCAGACTTAAGCTGCATTTCTTCTTTGTTCAAGAGCCACACTGGATTAAGGGGAGGGAACCTGTCTTTAAACCCATGGCAATTCAGCATCTGTTCCGAGCTTCCTACGAATCTAAAAAGAGAGGGGTTATTCTCATGGTTTCCACTGATGCACATTTTACTCCCAGGACACACAGGTCGGATCCGGAGGGGCGTTATATTATGGTTAAGGGAGAAGTGAGGGGTTGTATGTACACTTTTGTGGGTGTTTATGCCCCTAACGAGGCCCAATACGTGTTTTGGTGGGGATTGGGGCAGAAGATTAGAGACTTTGCAGAGGGAACGATAATAGTTGGGGGGAGACTAATATGGTATTATCCCCAGATAGGGATCGGAAATCAGCTAGACACTGCCCAGATCTTAGAGCTCAACAGAAGTTGGCAGATGCATTTGCCCAGGTGAATGACGAATTGGGATTGGTCGATGCTCACCTGGCTGGTAGTAATATAGACCCTCTCTACACTTATTATTCCTCTGTACATCAGTCCTTTTCCCGGATCGACTATGTGCTGGTAGATTCCTCAGTTTGGGAATATGTCTCCGATTTTAGCATGGAGGCAGTTCCTTGGTCCGACCATTACCTTGTTAGAGTCACTTTGGGAGTCCCTCTGCCAGCTCAGAGTGTATCGCGTTGGATATGCAATGACTCTTTGTTAATGGACAAAGAGCTGCGGCAATCGCTCCTAGCTTCGATCAATTATTACTTCACTCTAAAACGATACAGGTGAGGTTGATATTAGAGGGGTGTGGGACGCTTTTAAAGCTGCCATTAGAGGCGTTCTAATAGGAATGGGGGCTAGGAGAAAAAGGATCTGCTCTAGTGAGGAACGTAAATTGAGGGAACAAATTTGTGCTATCCAGCCGGGAGGTAAGTTAAAAATCGCAGATGGGTCCTGCTCAGCGTGATCAGCTCCAAAAACTTAGAGCTAAACTGGCGGCACTGTTGGTTGGACAGACGGAAAAGAAATTGGCGTTTGTGAAACAGTGTTATATGGAAAAATGGGAAAGGGCAGGCAAGACTCTGGCCTGGAAGTTGAGAGAACTTCTTAAGAGTAGGAGAGTCCACAGCATTATTGATCAGCGGGGGGATAAATGGTGGGAGGATGCTCAAATTGCGGAGCAGTTTAAACTATACTATGAAAAACTTTACTCGGATGTGGACCGATTTTGTGATTCGCTTCCGCTTCCTGGTCTTTCTCGAGAGAGCGCTGCCACCCTAGAACAGCCCTTCACTCCAGAGGAAGTGGTCGAGGCTATCGCTTCTCTGAAAAGGGGAACCGCTCCAGGGGACGATGGGTTTACTGTCCGATTTTTTTAAGGTGTTTCGGTCCACTTTGGCCCCATTTTTGGCTAGGTTGTACAACGGTGCACTGGAGTCGGGCTGCCTTCCACCGTCCATGATGTCAGCCCTCGTAGTCATTCCCAAGGAAGGGAAGGACCCTTCGGCGTGTCAATCCTACAGACCTATCTCTCTGAAACTTTGACGTGAAAGTTTTTGCTAAACTTCTGGCAAATAGGTTGTCTGGGCTTCTCTCCACGTTGGTTCATGGGGATCAAGTAGGCTTTGTCCCCGGACGCCAGGGATCTGATAATATTAGGAAGATGTTGGGCTTGATGTACGAAGTGACCAGGCGAGAGTCAGAGGCTTACCTCCTCTCGCTGGACTCCGAAAAAGCTTTTGACCGCGTCGAGTGGCCATTTATGGCGAAAGTGCTCCAGCAGATGGGTTTTGGCGACAACTTTTGTGGGTGGGTTTCAGCCCTATATAACGGTCCATCTGCACGGGTGTTATTGAATGGTTGACGGTCATCAAGTTTTTCACTATCCAGGGGAACACGTCAGGGGTGTCCACTTTCCCCCCTGTAGTACGCTCTGGCTATGGAGCCATTTGCCACGGCAGTCAGAGCGGATAAGGCAGTGACTGGGGTATGGTGTGGGGACCATGAGTTTAAACTATCCCTTTTCGCGGACAATATTCTGGTGTACTTGACTGACGTCAATGCTCCTCTTCTGCGACTGCTTGAATTGATTCGTTGCTTTGGGACGTTTTCTGGGCTTAAAATTATCACCACCAAGTCCTGTATTATGCCCATGAGCGAAAAGGACCAGAACACCAAGGGTAAGAAGGACCTACTCGGCATGTGAGTCGAGAATGTCAGTGTTAAATATCTGGGCACCAATCTACCGAGGGATCTGTGTAGGATCTGAGTTAAATTTCCTCCCCCTGCAGGCTAAGCTTTATCAAGACTTAGCGAGATGGGCTCCCCTTACTCTTTCAAGGGTTGGGCGTTTGGTCACTATTAAGATGAATGTCCTCCCCAGGTTTCTCTATCTTTTCGCCTCTCTCCCCTGTCTTATTCCAGACTCCTTTTTTGCGTCTCTCCGGTCGCGTATTCTCCGCTTTGTTTGGGATGTATGGGATGGTAAGAGACCAAGAATTAGGTTTGATACTCTAACACTTCCTAAGGCGCTCGGAGGGTTCGGCCTCCCCGACTTCAAGTTGTACTATAAGGCAGCTCAGTTGCGGGTAATGTTAGAGCACCTACGAGATGACTTTAGGACATACTGGTCATACGTAGAGGATGTGCAGGTCCATCCTTATGAGGTCAGGGATCTGCTTTGGTCGCCTCCGCGCTCTCGTCCAGAGGCTGTGCGGACACACCCGATTCCATCGGTCCTATGGGCCTTGTGGAAACCAACTGGGGAGAACTACCGGCTCTCATCTTGGCCTTCCCCCCTCTCTTCCTTATGGGGCCCCCCAATTAGCTTAGGAAACAAAGGTTTTAAAGGAACCCAGGCATGATCAGACCAGGGGATTGAGAGGGCTGCCCAATTGTTTGTTCAGGGGAATTTTATTGACTTTCCTCGACTATCTGGAGCACTTTCAGAGACTCCCCCCTCCATTTTTGATTTCTTGCGTATTAAGGGCTTGCTCACTAAGGCTGGTTGGGGAACGTCCCTTTCCCGCCCACTGACTCCATTTGAAATGGTCTTTGTGGAAGCCGGATCCAGGAGAAGGTCTATTTCTAAGATCTATGATTGCAGCTAACTTAGAGGGTAGGCAATCTTTCAGACAGGTGTCGGAGGAGAGACTGGGGATGTCCATTGACGAGTCTACATGGAGCTCTGTTTTTGGGTCTATTTTTAAGGGGAGGCTCTATACAGCCGCGATGGAGCATAATTTTAAAATTCTTCATTCCTGGCATCGGTCAAACTGTCTAAGATGTTTCCCAACGTGTCCCCTATGTGTCCTAGAGCCTGTGCTAGTAAAGGAACTTGGTTCCATATGTGGTGAGAGTGCCCAGTCATCCAGGTCTATTGGGCGGAGTTGTTAAATTGGATTAAGGGCATTTTGGGGACATGTCCCGCCCTCCACCCTCTGGAGATACTCTTGGGTACCCCCTTACCAGAGTAACGACTCGCCCTTCACTAGAGTGGAGGGGGCAATGCTGAGGGCCGGAAGATTGGCCTTAGCCCAGAAATGGTGGTCCCCTCAGGCCCCAACAAAAGTGGAATGGCTTAATAAGCTTTTGACTATTTTTACGTATGAGAAGTTAACTGCTATTGTCAATGATAGCATGCCCTCTTTTTTACAGGAATGGACAATTGTATTACTAAGTGAGGACTGCAAAGTTTTAGCGCTCTAATCGTTCTTGAGCTCTGCTCAGGGTGTATACATCTGAGGAGGGGGATCATTCGGTGGTTGAGATATATGTTTACACTGTTATTGAGAACCTCACTGACAGAAAAGATCACTGTTAGCCTGTTCTAGTATAATGCTGTGGCTCTTCCTCTTGTGCACTTTTGTAATCTTAAAATCTTTAACAGTTTTTGTTGATTCCTCTGTAGCTCTACAGTTGGGGAGGGGGTGGGGGGGACAGAGGGGGGTTTGGGTGGGGAGGAGGGGTGGGCTTTTGTGTCAATTGACTTTGTCGTGGTGGGTTATTTTGCTTTCGATATTATTGTTGTCATTGAAAAAAAGTTTCAATAAATACAAAGTGGAAAAAAAAGTTTTTTTCACAGAATTTCATAGGTTTTTAGTAGCGCAACTTAACCATAACTTTCCTGTAACGTTTTTTCACTGAATATAGATATATAGATAATGTAAATTTGATAAATGTTTACTAGGATGCCCTTAGCTTATATACATATAACAGATTATACTGAACCTCCTACCTGCGCTAGTGGGTCCGATATGCGCGGACCATGCGCCTGTTCATGGACAACATCAACACTATCCAAAAACTCAGGGGGTTATCTTACATTGCTATATCATCCCAAAAAAAAAAAACACTAAACATGTTAAAAAAGCAGCACATAAATAAATTACATTCAATAATAAATAAGAAGTGAAACAGTGTATGTAAGACACTAACAGTCCAATTACATAGCATAAATAGCATATGCAACATAGTGGAATATACCAAAACACAATAAATATGCCTCCAACAGAATTACCTCACAGAAATTGCACAGCAAAAATCAACAGGACACCTACGCAGCAGTAACAGCAACACTTGGCAAGAAACGAGTACACTACACTTATAGTATATATTTATAAACTTTCTGTATTAGGTACACTAAAACTAATATTTATTTTTTCTACACAGAAATGTCCAGTACTTTGGAATGGCTGGAAGAAAATGTTCCTCGGGATGAAATGAGTGAATACAGTGTTACTAATGGTAGACACTACACTTCTCTATATAAGCCAATTAATAACCATTACTTTATGTGAACTTAACACATTTTTTTTTTTAACAGACCAGACATTAAGAACAATATACCAAGAAAGACATTAGAAAATCCTCTGCAGCGAATGGAGCTAAAAATGGATCTGTTAATGAAAAATTTCATTCTTATAAAAAAACTTTGTGGAGGACCATATAAAAGACAACATTAAATATCACTGTCCCACATGTACCTGCTCCCCCCCCCTCTCCACGTCCCACCCAACCATCCCCAAAACCTCCCCAGCGAGAAAAACATTTTGATGAGACTTCCATCCCTTCCTCCCCTACCATCCATTATGTCTAAGCCCCTATTTCCCCTCTATTTGTTTCAGTTTCTGCTTCCGCCTCTTTCGTAATTTTTATACGTTTATACAATAATAAAAAATTAAGTGTGTTAGTATATTCCTCGGTGTCTGTGTCTAAGGTAGTTAGGGTGTCAGCGGACAGCGCGACTGCCCGGGATGTCCTCAATTAACTAAAATGGGGGTGTCCTAAGGACACTATACCTGTTCTAATTGGCCGTAGTCAAAATGGGGGTGTCCGCAGAACACAAAAGACGTCCACAGGTTCTTAGCTATGCAAAATAAAGTGTCCTAAGAACATTTCCCCTGTTCGCATTGTCCATAACCAGAATAATAAGTCTGTAGAACACATAGCCCGTCCGCAAAGTTCTAATGCACATTTGTTTTGTTCGGGGACTGGAACACTGTCCGTAGAACACCCGCACGCATGCGCATTTGATGTCCTATGGACAGCCGTCCCATTTACCAACGTGTCCTCGACGTCATCATGTGAGCGCACCTGCGCTAAACGTAACGAACACTGGTCGGGCCCCCGGACACCTAAAAAATTCTCAGCAATCCAAGGTATTTTCCTGGGAAAGTTCACCCTTGCACATGTCCCACACTATGTCCCTGGTGATCTGCATACTTTTTGGAATTTTTCTAGCCCTTTCTTGGTGTTCGAAATGTTTTTGCAGATGCTTCAGAAACCCCTTTTATTTTGTATTTTTTGGGGGGGGGGTCCTCATTTTCCTTCAAAAATCTTCACTTCTCCAAAGCAACCCTTATGTTCCAAAACAGCATGGCATGTCCCATAAAAGATAGACATGCCATTTTATTTAAAGTAACCAACATTACCAGGCTCAATGTTCTCATTGTTGCAAAAGAACATGCCAGCTCTAGTCATAAAAGCAAACATGCATCAGTTGATTAAGCACCTACCAACATTTTGCTGAGGACAAAAAACATAACTATTGTTCCATACTGCCCTAGGAACCAAAGCAGAAAAAATAACCTTCGCATTTGGAAGCACTTTCATGGCTGCCTGAACCAAGTTTTGCAGATCTTGCAACAAAGTAAGGGCACTGACATAGCCCAAATGCAAAGCACCACAGTGCAGGACAACCACATATGGACTATAATACCTAGCCACATCCTGACAAACTTCTACCATTGTCTGCAAATTAAAACCAGGCACAGCGCACCACACCACTTCCATTCCTTTTGTGTCAAAATGGTTAGCCACATTCCTAGATTTAGCATAGTGCTCCAAACCATTCACAAACATATCTCCAAGCACCACCACCCTGACTTTCTCCACCTCAGCCATGTTCGCTACACACAGCCTCTCTCAATACGAAGCAGAATCTCAACACCCGATTGGCTAATCCTCAAAATACACTCCCATTTCATGCTAGGTAGCCCCTGGATGTGCATGTCCTGTCTGCAAACAGCCGTGTGTAGCGCGTAAGTAACACTGGGGCAGCCTTTGTACCCTTTCCACTTCACTCTCTGCATCATTCCCTCATTGGCTACTGTTAAGCAGTCACACAACCATCCACCAATCACATGCAAGACCTCTACATCTAACTCCATCACAATTCAGCACTTTAGATGTACTGTTGATCACCAAGTACAATTGCACTGTAACTGCAAAACACCTACAGCAACTACTTGTAAACTCTCCAACATTTCTACTTGCAGATTCATGCACATCCACATGCATGAACAGAAAGTACAGGTATGAATATTTTTTCAACAGTAAATCATACATGCCAACATTCCGACCCACCTGGAAGGGACATTTTCTCTGAAAAATCAGAAGACAAGACTTGTTTCATAACAATGCATTGGGCAAAGATGTATTTTTCGGCGGGAGAACCATCTGCTATGATCAAGTGTCACTTGTAAAGTTGTCTGCTCTCCAAATTTTTATTTACCCATATTATTAACTGCAATGTGCAAACTATTATTTTCTTCATTCATTCTATAATTTCTGTAATCACTGCCACATACTTAACCACATTACAACCATGATGGTATTTAATGCATTATAGTGCATACAATGTACTTACAATTTCCTTTCTATACATTATGCAAAGTTCACAATTCTATCATTTCAACTTATTTTACAAATGACTATATTAGTAATCAGACACCACACACAGTTATCTAACAAAGTGTCATTTCATGCTAAAAGATGGGAGAAATAACAGTATAATTATGGAAAAAGGCTTTCTAGTGTGTTATAAAATTACACTCAGCCAGGATGAGTACATGCACCTTTATTTATGCAGACAGATAGCCAATATAATTTCAAAGGCTCCCAGCTGAAACAACACCACTGCCCCTACAATTTTTCTTCCAATCTAGACAGCTCTTTCATTCCAGCTGGTTGCCCATTCCGTTCTAGATTTCACAACAGCATTCAACTAGGCACAGGTGCAGTCATATATATCACATAATTTACAACTATGTACAGTATTGTAAAGCAAGACATACAACATCTCCCCCCTTCCCTTCAGTCTGCAACACAATCACCAGGTCCTTCCTTGCAATCCTTACTTTATTTCAGACTCTCCCATCTCCAAGCACCAGAGAAACCAGTACTCCTATTTTTGAAACTAGATCCCCTAAGCAGCCCACATACCACAATCAAAATATTTGCTTCTATGGGTGCGTTATGCTGCGGTGGTTGTAGCCAGGGACTAGAGTCTTGGGTGCATGGACCAATGCCTACGTCACTTTGGCCATGCACCCAAGACTCTAGGCCCTGGCCACAACCACCGCAGCATAACACACCCATAGAAACTGACACCTACCAAATGACCACAACCCAAAAACAGAATACATCCACCTCAAAACTATCCACTTCAATTAACATTCTAAAAAATAATTACTACCAACTAACAAACTCTTCAATACATACCCTCTTCACCCAACGACCCACAACCAACATCATACTAAAGTAAAATAGCCAGTATTGCGCCCAGAGTTAGAATGTCCGCGGACAACCAGGGTGACCGCGGACATTGCAAACACATCACGGCCTTCTCCCACCTAAACAAATACAGCATTTGACCCATATCTTACTGCCCTACCCTCTCCAAAGACTCATACACACCAACACTCTCCAAAATTGGATTTATGCTCACTTCAAGCGCATGTCCGCGTATCCAATATGGCGGGCATATCGAAACAATTTGACGCACCTCACGCCTCATCCCAGCCCATCATACAACACATCACGTGTCCGCAAGACGATTATCCAATCAGTGTCCTATCCGCGGAGCGAACAGGAAAGTGTGCCCGCGGAGTGGACATAGATATCACTCATTTTTTTGCCTTACATTTTGTCACTTTAAAAAAATAATAATACTGGACGGATTTGCACCAAATTAACAAAAGCACACTTTCGGGACCAAGCCGCCGCTCCTGCCGCTAATTTGGTGAAAATCCGTCCAGCGGTTTGGGCTCTAGGCACTACAGACATTTTTTCCCCATTAGGTCTATGGGAAAAAAATTAATTTTGGGAGCCCCCATATACCTTTGCCCACCATTACCAAACTTTGCAAAAAAAAAAATCACAGTGGGCCATATACTTTTTTTTTTTGCAAACTTTGGTGAGGATTCGTCTAGGGGGAGCAAAGTAATAAGCCGCCCAAAAAGTGCTCTTCCTATGGGTTTAGAAACTTAATCATAACTACACGGCCACTACAGTGGGCCATGAGATATATATATATCTATCTATCTCTTTCTCCTGTGGGACCTCTTGATAAATCATACGCCCCGTTGCTTCCGTTACTTGCTTCCAAAAAGTCGACAGGGCAGAGCAACTCCACAGAGCATTCATAAATCCTGCACCATCACATTTACACCTGGGGCGCCGCCCGTCACAGGAGCAATCAAATTTCTTCGGAACCAATGCCATCAAGTAGGCCTGATGAAGAATTTTAAACTGGTTAAGCTTAACCCGGGAGTTAATCACCACCTTCTTAAAGTATAAGCGCATGTATTGCCACCTATCACCTAATTTGGAGCCGATATCCACCACCCATTGCAACCCGCATTTTGGCACCTCTCTTCAAACCAATCCCTGAACCATGTGATTGTTGCGACTTTCTTTCTTGTATTCACTGCATTAACCAAATAATTCAGTGGGGGTTGGTAGAATACCTGAGACTTAGAGGGGAAAGATGGTGACCAAGCACAGAACTCCAAAAATACTGAAACGCCAATCCAAATCCCCCCCCTCCCCCCAAGCTTGGACCTTACTTGTTCCCAAGAAATTAACTGCTAATCAGCATAGAAACCAAACATATTGTTCACCCCAACCAGAGACCACTCCTTTTTAATATGACCATCACACATCCCAAATCCCAAGCTCGGCTGTATACTGGGCAGACACCTGCATTCTCCGACAACCTCAGCATAAACTGTGCACGCCGCAGGGTCGAAAGGACACTTATTAATCTCCCTAGAAATCAAAAAGCTCTGTAATGTGTACGCAAGGGCAGCCCTCCTTTCAATCCCGACATGTGGAAAAAACTGAGAACCTGGCATCCAATATCTGGTGAACGAAACCCGAGCTGCCAGGTAGAACATCTCAATCTCTGGCACATTTAGCCCCCCTTGCTCCCAAGATCCCGAGAGCATTTCCCCCCCATCTAATTCTGGGTATCTTCGGACTCAATACCAGCTTAATTATAATTGACCTCTGATCTGCAAAGAACTGAGGGCGGGCCCATACCCGGACGTTGAGAAAGAAATGCAACAGTTTAGGGAAGATACATTTTTTTTATAAATCGCCATTTTTTGCCATTAGAGAGAGTGGGAGCGCCATCCACCAATCTATTTCACACCCCGGAGTGACTCCAGGTAAGCCCAATAGTTATCCATAAGAAGGTGATGGTGGCTTCTACTCACTAATATCACTAAATACTTCCCAACTGAACCTCTCAGAGCCCTGGGGTTGCCAAGCGGCCTCGTTCAGCTGATACAGGATCGACTTCGCCCAATTAATCTGCAGTCCTGGTATTCCCCCAGCAACTTCAACCTCCTGCAAAATAGGCAACACATTTTTATCTGGGTCCTTGACAAAGGATAACATTGTCGCGTAGAGGGAATTCAATTCCTGCGCTCCTCCCAACGCTAGTGCTATGTGTCTATGGAATGCCCTTCCGCGCACCGCCAAAGGTTCCATAGCAATTGCGATTAGATACGTGGACAGCCGACACCACTGGCACGTCCCGCGCCCCAGCTGAAAAGCCTCAGAGTGCATACCACACAAACCTATCTTTGCGGTCACCCCAGAGTATAGAAGTCTAACACACTGCTAATAGTACGGCAGAAAACCCACCCTCTCCTGTACTGCAAACAAGTAGTCCCATGCAACTGAATCAAATGCTTTTTCCATATCCTAAAGCGCACCAATCACTTGGACTGAGGGATCGATCTAAGCCAACATGGGAAACAACCTCCTCAAATTAAGGGCCGTGGAGCCAAGGGAGCAAGGGAAGTAGTCCTTCAGCCAACATTTTAGAAAATATTTTCGTATCCATATTAATGGGCGCAATCCAGGGGATCCTTATCTGGCTTTAGAATCAATGATATTATTCCCTCTCACGTCGTAAGGGTAAGGGGATCCAGACTGCAAACTCCCTTGCCACACTTGAAGCAAATACTCAAACGCGTACATCCGAGCCCCGAGCCTTAGCAGTCGGGAGATCTCTGATCGCGTTCAGGATATCGTCCTCTGTGATGGGGGCACCAACCACCTGCCCAGCCTGTACATTCAGTTCCACCAGCGCAGCCTCCTCCACAAAGAGTCTCATGGTACGCGGCTCTGCCTCACCCCTGCCAGCATATAAGACCCCATAAAACTCCCAAAACTCTGCAAGTATTAGCGCAGATTCAGAGACTAATGTACCGTCTCTAAGCCTGATCACAAGGACATCTGTTTGGCCCCTCATGCCCCACCAGCCCCAACCAACCTGGCCAAGTACCTACTTGGCCTCCCCTCTTCCCCATATCTACATGTCATGAGCACGAGAAACCATACTGCTCCTTCTACCTCTACCCTAAAGCGGTCAAGAGTAGTTTCAGCTACCATCAGCAACGGTGCAGAGGGCCAAGACTCAACCACAGACTGTAAATTCTCTCAACTCCAAACTTCTTTCCTATCGCCTTGAGCACCCCGCTCTCTATGGAAATGCATCGGCCCCTCAGATACACCGTAAACGTCTTCCAAAGGACCCCGGCTGAGGCTACCAACCCCACAATGCATGCAAAGAATGACATTCTACTCTCCTGCACCTCGCTCAGATAAACATCTAACAGCACTTGACTTAAAAAGACAATGGTTCTCAATCTGAAATTGACACAAAAATCAGAATGGCCAGACAGTGTCCTTGGAAGCATGATACAACTGTCAGTGCTACGAAATAGCCCCACCATTACATAATCGATGCACAAATGCATATTGTGCACTGAGGACTAAAAATAATAATCCCCCTCATCTGGGTGCAATGTCCGCCATAGATCCAGCAGCCCAAGGTCCACAAGCCCACCCAGTATTGCTCTGGCTGCCAAAGATGGCGACTTCATATCCACCGTGGACCTGTCCTACTCCACCTTCAGAATCGTGTTGAAGTCCCCAGCTATTATTAATTGGGTATGAGAGTACGCAAGACACAGCCCAAAGGGAGTTATAGAACCCAGAATCATCCACATTCGGGCCTCCTCCTTTCATTCTCTTTTCCCCCTCCCAACTCTACTCTCCTCTCCTCATGCCCGTAACCTTGGTCTTCACATTGATCCCCACCTCTCTCTATCTCACCACATTTCTCTTACTGCCAGATCTTGCCGCTTTCACCTTTGTAACATTCGTAAAATTCGACCCTTCCTAACCTTTCACGCGGCTAAAGTCTTAATCACCTCCCTCATCTTCTCCAGACTTTTCTACTGCTCCACTCTTTTCTTTGTACTCCCCTCCACTCACCTCTCCCCCCTCAAATCTGTCTACCACTCTGCCATCAGTTCCCTCTGCCTTCTCTCACCTCACTAGGCTGGCTCTCATTTCACTCCCAGCTCAAATTCAAGTTACTATATCTAGTCTACAAATCCCTCTATGGTCTTGCCCCTCACTACCTATCCTCCCTTCTCACTTTCTATACTCCTTCTCGTTCACTCCACTCTGCTGACCTTTTCCTACTCTCTCCTCCTCCACCCTGCACCCCTTCCCGCTTCCGCTCTTTCCAATTACTCACTCCTTTCCACTGGAACCACCTCCCCCTCTCCATCCGCTCTTCTCTAAAATCGTATCTCTTCCATTCACCTCCCCAACACCTTTTTGCTTCCTCTCTTTCTTCGGTTTCTACCACTACCCACACCTCCTACTCCCTCCCTCCCTCCCTTTCATCCCTCTCCACTCACGCTTAACCTCATTAATAATGTAAATTGTTCCTTGTACTGTTTTCTGGTTCAATCGTTATGTAATGCTTGTTGTATTTTGCGTGTTCCTCTTGTAAAGCGCTTTGGTATAAAGCGCTATATAAAAAGTAATAAATACTAAAATACTAAATATACATTGACCAAGGTAACTAGATTCTGAGCAAGCGATCCCGACACTTAACGTACCTCCCTTCTGGATCTATATCCTGCTGCATTGGAGCAAACCAGAGTTGATTTATGGACAATAACGGAGACACCATGCAAATATATGGAGTAGGAGGTATACAACTGTGCAGCTCACCAATACTTAGCAAGCATCTCATTCAATTTGCCAGCAGATGCATCTCCTGCACACAAAAAAAACAACAAAAAAAAAAGTAACCTATGCCTCTCAATATGCCACAATCTTACGCATTCTAGCATGATTATTGAGCCCGCTTGCATTCCAGCAAAGGAGGGTACATTTTCCACTCTGTCACCTTAGCAATCCCTGATCATCCTACCACATTTAGATGCATGCCACCTCAGATGGCCCCTGCTCCGACAACAATTGCGTATACTCCGTTCAGCTTCAAAGCAACGTGAACCAATTGTAGGTAACATTCCAATACCCAGGCTCCCCCAAAATCTCACCCCCACCCATAAAGTGACCCCGCCCAGCTCCAAACCCACTCCCGCTGTCCACATTGTGCAGTCTTTCCCCCAGGGCGCCGACACAGGGGCACCGGACTCTGCGACTTCGTTGGACCAACTGCCTCGAAAAGAGGAAGCAGCCCTTTTGTGCATGGATACCTAGCAACTGACCCGTTTCTTGCGAGTCTTGTAATGCTGCTGACAAATGTACATTCCTCCCGTGTGACCACTGATGTGAAGAGGGTCCTCCCAACGTTTCCACAGAGAAAAGAAAAACATCTGTTACTCAATTATTCCACTAGAACATCTCCCTCATCAGGCCCACCACCGACAGCACCTCTAGGTAGGGACTCCAAAAAACGATATCACATCAGCAGGGTCAGTGAAAAGAAAAAAATGTGTCTTATTCCCTTGTATAACTTGCAGTTTGAAGGGTACAGCATTGCGTATTGTATCCCTCTCACTCTCAGCAGATGCTTCACAGTTATGAACGAGACGCAAGCCTGCTGCACTGATGGGTTAAAGTCCTGGTAGAATGATACTCCGATTCCTTTATAACGTAAATCTGTGTGCTCTCGCACCCTGTGCGGAACAAGGTCACGCTCACGATAGTTCAACACCAACGCAATCACCGGACAGGGTTTCTGTCCCGGCCTGGGTTTCTGCACAGAGATATGGTGAGCATGCTCAACCATGATCCTTCTTGACCCTCTATTGCAAACAATCCATCTTGTAATCCATGCTATCCAATTTGGTGTTCACTGATGCAAAGCCGCTTTTCATTTCCACCAGCATTATGCCCAGGTCCAAGGTCTGGCTGGAGGTCCCCTCTGATGTAGTTGGTGCTAGCGCAGCCGCCATGGCTTCCTTCGACCCCGCCAAGCAGGGTTAACGCCATTGTGCCTTTGCACAAGGCTAGGCCCTCCCTCTGCATGAATTTTGGCGACCCTGCTTCTTATTCCCATTTGCCATCCAAGAGTAGCTCCAGGTACCAGAGAGAACTCCTGATTCTCCCACGTGGTCAGCTCAGAGCGAATTGCAGCCTGGGGGGGGATTCACGTATTCCGAGGGCGCCCAGCACAGGCCACTTATGCTCGCCACAATCGCTAACATCTGCTCCCTAAAGGCAGCCCATTCCTCCAGAGTCGAGGACTTCGTTGGGCAAGCCACTTTCCTTGCGCACCATCTTCTGAGGACGGGGAAGGCGACCGATGATGGCGCTTCCTAGAATTCTGAGATTAGGACGAATGGCTGTCGGTGGACATCCCTTTGGACTTGGATCTACAGGACCTAAGAATTTCAAACCCCTACCTACCTGAAGCTTTCCCTACCTGAAGCTTTCCCTTACGCTCCCACAAGGCCTTAGCAGTTAGCGACTGGCATTTGGAACAGTCGTCAGTGTCATGACTCTCACCCAGGCACCACAAACAAATGCGATGCGGGTCGGTAAGCAACATTTTCGACTTGCAGTCCCGGCAGGTCTTGAAGCCAGACTGCGGAGTCGGTGGGGTTGAAGAAGACATATTCACAAGGAATACACGAGGTGTGCTGAGGCTCCGAAGCAAACATGTTTGCGGAAAAAACAGAACGGAGGCTACGGGCGCTGTGCGTCCTATTTATAACATCTGGTGACGTCGCCCTCGACGGAGGCCTTCGAGGGACATCGACCCAACGCCATCAACGCAGGACGCTCTCTGCCAAAAAGATTTCCAAAGTACACAGCTGTGGACATTACATGTCAAAGATGTGGAATACATTGGAGGACACAACCCATTTGAATAATTGTTTTCTCAAAAAACAGATTTTTTAGTCATTTAAACAACCGACTAGGTGGTAGTATTTATCTGTTCATTGTTTAAAATCACAACAAATCCGAGACTGGTGGGACACGAAGTGCATTTATCAATTTCCATATAAATAAGTACTCCCTCCGTTCTAAACAAAAAATATATTCTCAAAGTGAAAATTGGAACCTTGACAGACAAATTATTTACCCATGGTAACGTTCTTTCGACTGCATGTTCCTCCCACGTAGGTCTATCATTCTGCTGGAGAATTGAGACCACTAGGATCTGAGAGCCCGTTCTCATTACGGGCTTCTTACACCAGAAAAATGCAGGATGCCATGGAGCCTAAGCAACCTTAGAAAGTCATAGACCGGGCACACTGGAATTTTTTGGACCATCTGCAAGAGATGTATATACCTTAAATCGGCTGGGGAAGCTTTTCCCGAAGCTGAATCCAGGACTGCACCAATGAATTGAAGCTTATGAGAATGTGTCAAGTGGGACTTCTTGAAGTTCAGGGAGAAGCCCAGCACATGGAGGAAGTGGCAGGTGCGACAGATGATTCCGAGACTGTTCCAGAAAAACAGCCCTGATCAACCAGTCATCTAGGTAGGGGAAGATGCAAATCCCTTACCTCCTTAGACTTGCTACCACCACTTTCATAAGCTTGGTGAAGACCCTCGGGGCTGAGGTGAGCCCAAATGGCAGAACCGAAACCGATAATGTAAACCGCCAACTGCAAACCTCAAGTACTTTGTGCTTCTGATATATTGGCACATGAAAGTAAGCATCCTGAAGGTCCAATGACACCAACCAATCCTGTAGTCTAGGGGGGCCAGAAGGATCTGCGAAAGAGTTACCATCTTTTTTTAAAAATTAGTTTGTTCATTGATTAAGTTAACATATAACAGACACAAGGCAGTGCATGACAGAACATCTTAAATCTTACATTCACAGAAGAATCATGCAACGGCGTGACTGGTCTCTGTAACGGCTGCGCTTCTGTGTTCAGGAGATGTCCCAGCCACATTATATCATCCCTCTGCTTCCCACCGCCCCACACCTGAAACTTTTGGGGGCAGTCCCTAGCCTTGGGTACCCGCTGCTCAAGGGACATACATCTGTACATTTCAGCCGTCCATGGCCTGGTCCATTGAAGGTTCATTGAGCCGGATATCTTGGCAATATATCGCT
This sequence comes from Ambystoma mexicanum, assembly GCF_040938575.1. Lineage (NCBI taxonomy): Eukaryota > Metazoa > Chordata > Amphibia > Caudata > Ambystomatidae > Ambystoma > Ambystoma mexicanum. Next base: position 742,006,244 of record NC_090934.1, read on the forward strand.
TTGCCATCCCCAATGTGACATACGAGAACATTTTTTCATGTTCGGTGAATCCCACCTCCAACCAGATGCCAAATATTGCTAGTTTAGAGTCACATGGGACCTGGGACCCCAATAATGCAGACAGCCTGCTGCAACATTTCCCTCAGAATATCTGCATCTGTGTGCATTCTCATATTATGTGGAAAAAGATGCCGCCCCCCCTCCCCCCAGCCGCCAGCCCACATTTTAGGCAGTTGTCCATATCTGTTGATCCCCCTCGCCCCGGGCCGCTCGTGAATAGTATACCCAGTGTAGTATTTTATATTGAATGAGCCGGAGCCTAGCGGCTATCCCAATCTCCCTTGGAAACAAGAGCACCTCAACCCATTCCTCTGGGGCCAGTGGACCAATATCCCTCTCCGACCTAAGTCGGAACAGGTCCAGGGACCCAAACGCTGTTAACATCCTATACAGAATGGAGGGGACCTTTGTTGCAATACAATCAGGGTAAATATTGGCTCCGATGGGTCAACATTTGGGAACCTCCCCCAGGGCAGGGAATTGGAATCTAACAGCGTGTGCCAGTTGCATATATCTGTAGCGTTCATTGCCCGGCAGCCCGAAGGCCTCGCATAGGGACGCAAGCGGCCCACCGCGTACCACATCAGCCAAACTTCCAACCCCACGTTCCTCCCAATTCCTAAAGTGCCCCATTTGACACACCTCAGAGGGGTGCATGTTGTTCCAGAGGGGCTGATTGAGTGCGAGTTTCCTCCCCCATCCTATGTGTAGGTGTGCATCAATGCAGACCTAGCCATTCATTAGCTGTGCGGTCAAGTAGCATCTCCATAGACATGGTAACCCCAGTCCTCCCTCCCACACAGAGCGTTGCAGCGTTTTAAGCGCAATGCACGACTGTCCAACTCCCAAAAGCAGGCAGCTGATGGTGTAACGGCTGGGGATTTGGGGAGGTGGGGGGGTTGGGGGGAGGACAGCTTAGCTGCACAGAGGACAGCTTAGCTGCACAGAGGACAGCTTAGCTGCACAGAGTTTCCCCTTCCTTTCTAGCAAGGCCTCGACAGTCATGGATTGACATGAGCCACAGTCGTCGACTTTGCAACCCTATCCCAAGCACCAGTCAGACGCAGTGAGGGTCTGTGATAGACATCTTGGCTCCACAGTCTGAACACCGCTTGTAGCCAGTCTTGGGTGTTGAGGACATATTCGAGGAATATGAAACAAACCCAACTGAAATTTGCTTAGGAGAGTATCTCTGCAGCACGGTGGAAAAAGCGGATCTGAAGTAACGGTCAGTGCGGGTGCTTCATATACCAGCGTCGACTTCACGAGGGACGCTACAGAGGCCATCGAGGACCAAGACTCGACGCTGCACGACGATCGACCCTATAAAAAAAAATAAGTAATCTGAAGAAATCTGTAATCCGACTTGAATATCAAAAATAAGGAATAAGGAATACGTGGGATGACAATCCATCCGAAATGTATATTTTATATCTAAAAAACAAACTAAGCAATTACAGGAGTTTTTTTTCAGTGACATGTGAAAAGGTTTTGAAGCATAATAATTTCTTTTTTTCCCCTCGACATAGGGGTTAGCCTTGCAATGGAATTGCTTTGATGACCAGAGACCTGTAATTCTTTAAATGATGGATAGTACTATGGCTTGCAGTAGATCGCCACAAAATCCACTTAATGGCTCGTTAGATATGTCACTTCGGAACCGGGTAAAGTCACAATCAGGGGCCCATCTGTAACAAATACAGTAGTTTTTATTTAATGGTTTTCTAAATGACCGGTTTAATAGCATGGTCTGAGCTTTATCAGTTTCTTGATCTGCAATTTAAAAGGACAAGATATGGAAAATTATTTTCCGGGCAGGATCGGTTTGCAATCAAACGCAAACTGTTGTACACATTTTTTAAGAAACTAGGACAATTACATTTAATTTTGCAACATCAAGCACTTCATCACAAAGTAGCTTCAGTTGCTCTTTCAACCTCCCACTAACTTCCAATGTTAATAATGCATCCATTTAAACACTAACACTGCAGGTAAAGCATCTGATGGTAAGCACTACATGCAAGGTTAATATGACTGGCAGGCATCATGCTGCTGCAATTTACACACATTAGGTCATCACTTCACTCAACCTCTACCTGAGAAAATTTCTTCTTCATTTCATCAAAGATACTTTGTCTGCAACTCCAAAACATACCCTATGACGAACAAAGATATCTTAAATGCAATAAAATTAAAGTTCTTTCAAAATTGTGCTCAAAAGGCATGCATCCATTATAAGAGCACTCAGGAAGATGCTGATTGTGTATACAAGTGAAAGAAAACGTAAGGAGGCTATGGATTGTACAGAAATTGATAGTGGCACTGTATTTTTTGTATTAACTAGTTCCACTCAGAAAAGAAACTGGCAGCACATTCATTATTGAACATAGACATTTGTGAATCCACATATTAAGGAACAAGTTACTTACCTGTAACTGTTGTTCTCCAGCATGGGTCTGGCATGGATTCACATGTTCATGAATATTCCCCATCAGGCTGGGAATCCTCGGTAAAGAAAAAAAAAAAAATCAGTATCAGTTTAGTTTCTGAACTGTCTTTCTGCTAGTAACCACTCACTGGTCTCTGGGTCATACTGCCCCCAGCCAATGACTGCCCTCTACCTAAGCCCCTCCTCTGGCAGCCATCTTCAGATTTGGTAGCACATAAAGTAGCAGTATGGCCAAGAGAAGAGCCGCAGAGGGTTTGGAAGGGAGGGTTTGCATGTGAATCCATGCAGACCCAGGCTGGCGAACAACAGTTACATGTAAGTAACTTGTTCCTTCTCCAGCATGGGGTCTGGCATGGATTCACATGCTCATGAATGCAAGAATACATAGCAGTACACACACATGCACAACCACGGGAGGTGGCAAGGCTCAACAGTAAGCATTTCAACAACTCAACATTAAGCATCTCTTACATCCTCACCAGGTTCATCTTCAAGCAAACAGGTTGCGCAGCACTGCCTGGCTGACTCTGGACTCCTCCCTGGAATCCCAGTCGACGCAGTACAATCTCGTGAAGGTGTGCATCAACATCCACATAGCAGATGTCCAGCAGGGGCACACCGGACAGAAACGCCGTAGTAGCAGCGATCGGTCTGGTTGAATGGGCTCAGGGACGGCCGGGCAACGGTCGGTTTGCCAACCGGTGACAGTGCATGATGCAGCCGGAGAGCCATCTGGAAATGGAAGCCTTCGAGAGAGCCTTCCCTTGGTTCACAGGTCTAAAGTTCACAAACAGCTGTTATGTCTTCCGAAAACTCTGTGCGGTCCACGTAGAACTTCAGCGCTCTAGCCACATCCAGCGAGTGCAAAGTCCTCTCAGCCGGCGACGAAGGCAACAGGAAGAAAACAGGTCAGGTAACACCAAGGGCTTGTTGAGATGGAATTCCACTGGCACCTTAGGCATGAAGGAGGGGTGTGCGTCCTCGGCACTACCCTCGCCTCGTGGAATGTCAGGTATGGAGGTTTACAGGAGAGGGACTGGATCTCTCCCACTCGTCATGCGGAGGTGATGGCCACAAGAAACGCCGTCTTCCACGATAGGAACATCAGCTGTGCCAAATGCAAGGGCTCGAAACAGGCCCCCCCCCCCCATGAGCCTAGTCAGCACCACGTTGAGCTCCCACGCCGGTGGCCAGAGCCTTCACCGGCGGGATCGAGTGGAACAGTCCTTTCATGAACTCCTTCACCAGGCGGTGAGACCACATCGACGACCGCCCCGGAGTTCTGGTGTAGCGGGAGATAGCTGCCAGAAGGATCTTGGAGCCCCGCCTTGGCCAGCGACAGCAAGTACTGCAGCACTTGAGGGGCAGTAATCCGTAGAGGGTTGATCTTCTGTGCACGGCACCAGACAGAGAACCTCTTCCACTTATGTCCATAGCACTTAAAAGTCGAGGACGCCGGGGCGTGGCTTGGAGCGCCACCGATGTGGCTGCTCCCCTGAGGCCCGCCGTGCGAAGCCCGCCGCTTCTGGGCCCCTGATGCGGCTCCGCGCCCGTATACCGGAGCCCAGCTGATCCCAAGGACGTCGGAGGACCTGAGGCCCACCCGGGCTGAAGCGGGGACCACGACGATCAACGGAGACGAAGTTAGCCGCTCCGGTTCACCGAGCCGGCCGCAGCGACGATCTCCCAAGATGGCGGCCGTGCTCGTCTCCCGGCCCTGGAGGGCGGTGAGAGCTTTCTGAGGCCGCATTCGGACGCGGCTCAGTTTCTCGAGCACCCGGGTCGCGGCGGAGCAACATCAGCCCCCCGGACCTCTCCTCCGGTGCTCTCCCTGGGGCGACCCTTGCTTCCGACGCTACCAGCCCGAGCCTGCACTGCCCGACGAGGGACGATACGGACGGTGCCCTTCAGGTAGGAGCTGCTGGGGGTGAGGCTCGCCGAGGCCACGCAGAGAAATCCCTCCACAGCGCCTGAGGTGGGGGCCGTGCCATCACCGCCCCCCCCCCCCCCTCCGCCCTCCAGCGGGCTCCTACCTCTCACCACCTAAGACCCAGAGATCCGGCCTCCATACGCCACACTCCTGGGGCGCCCCGGCCCACACCACCATCTGGAGCCCCCGCTCGGACCCGGGACCCCTCCCACTATCATCCCCACCGGGCGATTCAAGCCTGGGTCCTCGGAGGAGGAGCGGTCCTAGCTGGGTCACATCGAGGGACCCACAGCGGCAAGCCCCGAGAAGGGCCTGACCAACGCCGCCCACCTGGAGCCTCGACCTGGCCACACTCTCATCCCGGGCTGCCCCTGACGGGTAGGCCCCTTCGGCCTCGGAGGTGACCTGACTGCCTACACCTTGGGGCGACCCGCTCTGCTCTCTCTGGCCTAGTCTCAAGGGGGCGCACGTTACTCAATCCCCCCACCGGAACTTACGCCCCACATACCTGCCCACCATCAAGATTTGGAGAGTTCACCCCCTCACTCGAATCCACTACACACCGGCCAAGCTTGGAATCAGCTTCCCTTTTCTCAATCAAGAGCCTCGACGCTCATCCACAGGGTGGGCCGCATAAACCATCTCCCCACCCACGACTCACCAACATGTCGAGACAGTCGAAAGCTATCAAAAATGTGGACATTGCCACCATGCTCACCGCTCCTGATAAGGGAAAGAAACCGGACTCAGTTACTCCCGCCCCAGGGCTCTCCCAGGAGGGGGGTGACTCCCCAGCCACCAGAGGTGATCTGTTGGCGTTTATGGCAGACATCAAAGCCGAGTTTCGGTCCTGCATGTCGGAACTTACCTCCAAATTGGAACAAACAGACCATAGGGTGACCGAAGTGGAGCAGAGACTGAGTGAGATCGAGGATCGCTCCCAAGACCAAACAGCCGCCATGGGAGATATCCAGCAAACAGTAAGAGCCCTCCAGGACAAGTGCGAAATCCTCGAATACAAACAAGAGGACCTGGAAAACAGAGCTCGTCGGAATAACCTCCGTATTAGGGGAGTTCCGTCCTCAGTCCCCGACCAAAATCTTGCAGGATACATAGGAGACCTCTTTCAAATTCTCCTCCCGCATCTAGATAAATCCCAACTGCTGCTGGATCGGACCCACAGACTTCGTCCGCGACGAGGAGTAGACTCCGACCAGCCCCCAGATGTCATAACGAGAGTACACTATTTCTCCACTAAAGAAGCTATCTCCGCCATCAGTCGGTCCGGAGATGAACTCTCCTTTCAAGGTCACCCGCTCCAAATTTATCAGGATCTCTCCCTCTCAACCCTACAGAAAAGAAGGGCTCTCCGACCTTTAACCCTCTTCCTCCAAGAGCGTAAAGTCAAATACAGATGGCTTTTTCCCACAGCCCTGCAATTTTCGTATAATGGCTCCCTCCGGAGAATATCCCACTTAGAAGATGCCGCTAAAATCATGCAGATATCCTCCCCCCCTGAGGGAACCACTTCCCCAGACTTGGAAGCCTCGGGAAGCCCTACGTCAGCCCTCCCCCCCCAACCCAGACGTCCTCCATGGTCCAAGGCCCCCCGAAACAGGAGAAGATAACCCGAGTCCGAGCGGCCCCGGATGCCTCCCGCACCTCCGGCGTCCCGGACGCCCAACGTCCTTTCAGCTATATTCAGAAATAGTAACTCCGGCCCAACACAATCCCACGCTCGCCCAGCGCGGCGGGCTTCCTCCACGGCCTATGCCCCCCCTCCAAGATCCGCTCCATCTTAGAGCCCTTGGATGCAAACGTTATTTTGCCAGACACAAATGGCCCTGTTGGCCTGGGGTGGGGTTACACCCACAATGTTTCCCACCCCGCTAGTTAAAAAGTTGGCCTCCCGTTGGGGGCCTCGGTTAAAACTGCAAGTGCGGTACAGTTCACCTCTCCACCCTCTTCACGATGGCAGCTGATGAACAACCTGGAGTCCCCCCTCCATCCCCTACGCATGGAACCCCTAGCTCCCCGATCCCGGAACACCGGACGCTGAGATGCCTTTCTTGGAACGTTAATGGTCTCAACTCCCCCCCCAAGCGCAAATCGATTCTCCAGAAGCTACAAGATGAGGAGGCCGATGTGGTGTTCCTCCAAGAGACTCATCTCCTCCCGGCAGACTTTGGCCGGCTTCGATCCAGCATATATCCACACCAGTTCTTCGCCTCGGGGAACTCCAAAAAAGGGGGCACAGCGATTATGTTCCGGAAAGACTTGCGCCCCCAGACCCTGGACTCCATGATGTGCCCGGAGGGCCGCTTTGTGGCCGTCAAGTGCCTCCTGTTGGGGGACCTCTACACCTTGGTATCGGCATACGCACCCAACTCAGGACAGGCAACCTTCTATGACTCCTTGGGCTCCTCCCTCTCAAGCTTTGTGGAAGGCCAGACAATAATCGGTGGGGACTTCAATGGGGTCCCAGACCCCACTAAGGACAAATCTAACCCCCCCGCCCTTGGCGAATTCGGCCAGGCCCTCAGTCTGCTGCGGCTCTTCAGAACCTTAGAGGTGGTGGATACATGGCGGGTGCTTCACCCCACCGAGAAAGATTACTCCTTCTTTTCGGGCGTACACCGAACTTTCTCCAGAATCGACCTCCTTCTGGCTTCCCCTCAAACTCTCGCCCTCGCTAATGAGGTATCGATAGGCCAGCGAATCCTATCGGACCATGCCCCAATAATAATGGAACTGAGCATTCAGAACACCCACGCCAAGGCAACACGCAGATGGGCGCTCTACGACCCGATCCTCAATGATATGTCAATCAGAGACAACATAACCACCACCATCAAGAACTTCTTTGAGGAGAACCTAGCTGCGGACACCTCCCTGGCCAATAACTGGGATGCAATGAAAGCTGTAATTCGGGGAACGTTGATAGCCCAAGGCGTGGCATACCACCGAAACCGGAAACAAATCCGTCTATCCCTGGAGGAGGACCTGCGAGCAGCTGAGGAAGCCCAGAAGAAGAGTGGCTGGTCCCCCAGAACACAGAGAGCGCTCCGCTCGGCCAGGAAGAAACTAGAGGCCCACTACGCAGAACACACTGCGCAACTCCTGGCGAAGACCAGACAATTCTACTATGCCAAAAGCAACAAGGCCAATAAGCTGCTGGTGGCCAAGCTAGCTAAAACAAGACGGACCAACACCATTATAGGGCTCAAGGACCCACAGGGGGTGATACACCACTCTGAACAGGCGAAATTACAACTAGCCTCAGACCACCTAATCCAGGTCATGACAGCGCCTCCCCGGGATCGATCAAAGCAGGAGGAATACCTACGGAACGCAGCCTTGACGCGTCTCCCAGACTCCACACGGGAGCAGTTGGAAGCCCCAATAACAGCTGAAGAAGTTGACGAAGCCATCAAGGCCCTCAAATCACGGGCCCCGGGCCCAGACGGATTCCCCCCGAGGTTCTATAAGATTTTTAAGCTCCAGCTCATCCCTCACATAGTGGCCCTGTTCAACTCTTTTAAGGTCTCGGGATCCGTGACCGCCACAATGCAGGAGTCGGTGACGGTTCTCCTTCCTAAGCCGGGGAAAGACCCGAGAGATCCGGCGTCATACAGACCCATCGCCCTACTGAATATCGACGCCAACCTGTACTCGAAGATTTTAGCTAACCGCCTGGCACTCATCCTCCCGGATATAATCCACCCCGACCAAACAGGCTTCATTCTTCACCGAGCGGCAGGGGACAACATCCGGCGGACTCTGAACCTAGTGAACATCGCCCACCGCAACTCCCAAGGCCTTGCCCTAATGGCCCTGGACGCAACCAAAGCCTTCGACAGAGTCGATTGGTCCTATCTGGAATGCACTCTGGAAGCATTTGGGTTCGGCCCCACAGCCCGAGCCATGATCCTGGCGAACTATAAGCACCCTCGAACCATCCTCAGGATCAATGGCATCCACTCAGCTCCGATACCTCTGTCTTGTGGGACGAGACAGGGCTGCCCGCTGTCTCCCCTACTCTTCGCCCTCACAATGGAACCCTTCGCCCAGAAGATCAGGTGCAATGAGTCCATTAAGGGCCTTCAGGTGGGCTCCTCCCACCACAAGATCGCTCTCTACGCGGACGATGTCCTATTGACACTCACCGAACCCAACACCTCAGCGAAACACGCTCTGGCCGAAATAAAGGAATTGGGGGAGGTCACCGGCTTCACTGTCAACTTCACCAAATCAGTGGCTTTAGGAGTCGGCCTCCGCCCAGAGGACAAGGAGGCGTTAACGGCTCTGTGCCCGATCGAATGGCGGGACCACTCGATCCCCTACCTAGGAGTTCTCATCCCAGCGAACCCAAAGGAGACCTATCAGGTGAACTTTCCCAAACTGACCAAGGAGCTGGAGGGGGACTTGAAACGCTGGTCCACGCAGGAGATCTCATTAATGGGCCGGATCACGGCCGTCAAGATGAACCTGCTTCCTAGGTTCCTCTATGCCTGCTCATCTCTATCGGTGCCCTTCCCAGCCCAGGCTCTCCATGACTTACAGAGGAAGATATCCAAATTCATATGGAAAGGCAAGAAGGCCAGGCTCCCCCACAAAACCCTGATTGGCAACGCCAGGCTAGGAGGCCTGGGGGTCCCGGACCTGCAGGCCTATAGGACAGCGGCGCAACTGTCACATCTACACGCCTGGCAGACGAGCACAGCCCGCCCCAGATGGGTGGAACTGGAGCAGGCCCAGCTTCCGCTTCCCCTCCGGTTCCTCCCTCACATCCAACCCTCCCTCAGGGCACGCTGGAAGGACATCCTACTAACAACAAAGCAGACCCTAAGCTCCTGGGATTGGGCTCTAAAGCAGAAGGGAATCCCGAGGGGCCGAGGCCCCCTTTCACCGATCTTTCACAACCCCGACTTCTCCCCGGGATCTCTCCCTCGCAACTTCCAGAATTGGATAGACGGAGGCCTGGAAACCCTGGGGCAGATGTACTCCGAAAACAGACCCCGGACCTTTGAGCGGTGCAAGGAGACTTTTCGGCTTCAAGAAAGGGACAGATTCACATACTGCCAGCTCCGCCACTGGTGTTCGCACCCCCAGACCCTCCAGGCGGCAACTCGCCCCCCGACTCCATTGGAGCTAACTCTTGCGGACCTGCCGGCTAGAGGAAGAATCTCGGCTATATATAGACGTTTCCTGGGGGACTTCTTGGCGACAAAAACTCGATCTATGGCTCAGTGGGAGGCGGACCTAGGCCATCCGATCGATGACCAAGCTTGGGTAGACATATGGTCCCGCACCCACTCTTCCTCCACTTGTGTCACCAACAAGGAATGTGCATATAAACTCACCCTACGCTGGTACTACCCCCCTCTCAGACTCCACCACATGAACCCACAAGTGGACCCCGCCTGCTGGAGAGGCTGCAGTCAACCAGGCTCCTACTTTCACATGTGGTGGACATGCCCCAAGATCCAGCAATTTTGGGCCAGGTGTCTCTCCACCATTGAACAAATCACCGGCTCCGCCCTCCCACTGGACCCTGAGACAATTCTGCTGGGGATCCCGGTCCCTGGAATTTACCCCCGCTCCGGCAACAGGGCTAAGCTCCTCACACAGTGCCTCCTGGCGGGCAAGACGGTTCTGGCCCGCTTCTGGAAGTCGCGGGACGGCCCCTGCCTGGCCCACTGGTGGGGAAAATTGTGGGACATCTTAATAGCGGAAAAGGTTACCGCTGCGAGAGCGGGGTCCCTGCACCGCTTCCAGAATGTGTGGGCCCCAGTGCTGGACTATGATCAGCGATATCCCGCAATGACGTTCAAGCCAATCAACACCCGCTGGGCCCTGAGAGACAAGGAGAATACGCATCAAGCGGGGGAGCTAAACTGAATCTCTGGCCCGGGAAAACCGGAATGAGGGGGGGAAAGGGACTCAAAACTAGAATCTTTTCTTTGCAATATCGTACTGCCACCCGATACTGTCTGTAACCTTTACTGCCTTGCTATAAATAAACATATTTAAAAAGTCGAGGACGCCCTGGCCTTTGCAAGTATCTCCTTTCAGTCCGCCGGGATATCGTAGCCTCCGATCTCTAGTGCTGCAGTAGCCAGGCCTGTAGGTTCAGCGATCCCGGGTTATGATGTAGGATGGCGCCTCCTTCCCTGGGGAGAATATCCGCGCCCGTCAGCAGTTTGACTGGGGGGAGGGGGGACGCTGACAAGTCCAGAAAGTCCAGGAACCATATCTGCCTCCGCCACGCCGGTGCGACGAGGATCATCCTGCACCAGGACCGTCTGAGTTGACTGATGAGTCGCAGAAGCAATGGCAATGGTGGGAACGCATACAGAAACAGGCAGTTCCAGGTGGAAGTAGAATGTATCACCCAAGCTCCCCTGCTGGAGAAACTTGCTGGCGAACCTCCGGCACTTGGTGTTCACCGCCGTCGCAAACAGGTCGATCTGGGACTGCCCCACCGTTGGAATAGGAGATCCACTTGATCCTGTCGAAGTTCCCACTCGTGGCAAGAGCGCAGCTCCCTGCCGAGTGAGTCAGCGACAGTGTTTTTCACTCCTGCCAGATGAAAAGGTACCAGGAACAATCCCTGGGTGACGGCCCAGTGCCACAGGTCCTGCGCTTTCTTGGATAGGGCAGGGGGATCTGGTGCCCCCCTGCTTCCAGATGTAGAACATTGTGGTGGTGTTGTCGGTGAAGATCCGTACCACTTTGCCCTTGAGGGACGGAAGGAAAGACCTGAGGGCCCAGAACACGGCCCGGAGCTCCAGGATTTTGATGTGTAGGGACCTCTCCTCCGGGAGCCAAAGGCCTCTCACGTGCAGATCTCCGGTGTGCGCTTCCCATCCCTCCAGGGAGGTGTCAGTCATCACAGTTTCCTGGTGCGTTGAGGTCTGGAAGTCCATGCCTGCGGGTGCCCCACCACCGGATCGCCTGACGGAAAGTCTCATTGAAGGAAATCTGGTCTTTGAAGCTCCCCGCCACTTGCATCCAACGGGCGTCGAGGAAATCCTGGAGTGGTCGCATCCGCAGCCTGCACAGGCGCACGAGGTAGATGCAAGAGGACATCATGCTGGGCAGGGACTTGATGGACCTCACCATGGCCACTTCCATGGTCAACAGCCGTTGTACCTTGCCTAGGATGGCCTTCATCCTCTCTTCCGACGGTGAAGCCAACCGTGCCACTGTGTCGAGTCTGGCACCCAGGAACAGGACGGTACCAAGTGGGACTTCCCAGATGGAGAATCCCAGTTCTGTGAGCAGGCGGACGGTCCTCGCTGTGTGTTCGACGGAGAGTTCTCTTGACTTTGCTCGGATGAGCCAATCGTCCAGGTAGGGGTAAACGTGGATCCGCTGCAGGCGCAGTCGCGCCGCCACCAGTGCCAGGCACTTGGTAAAGACCCTCAGGGCCGACTTCAACCCGAAGGGCAGGGCCTTGAACTGGTAGTGCCGCCCTTGGACCACGAAACGTAGGAACTTTCGATGTCCTTTGTGTATGGGGATGTGAAAGTAAACATCCTCCAAGTCCAACAACGATAGGCAGTCGCCTTCCTCCAGCTGTCCCAGCATGTGCTGAAGGATAACCATCCAGAACTTCTGGGCTTTGATGTATTTGTTGAGGCACCGAAGGTCCAGGATGGGTCGCCAGCCGCCGGTCTTCTTTCAGACGAGGAAGTACCGCGAGTATACTCCGGAGCCTCGGAGCCTCTTTGGGACGAGTTCTATCGCACCTTTTCTCAGCATGGCTCGTACATCCAGAAGCAGCTGTGGAACATGGTTTTCTTTCCTGGCCACAGGAGGGAAAGGGGGGCACTTTCTTTGGAACTCCAGACTGTGCCCGTGGTCCAGGGCATCTAGCACCCAACGGTCGGTGGAGATGGACTCCCACACACCGACAAAGTTTGCCACCCGGTCTCCCACCGGGGTGCTTATGTGGGGGCCCGACGTCACAGCCGGTTCAATCCTGTTTCGCCGAGGCCTTGCCACCCTGGGATCCTTGACGACGGTATCCACCCGTCTTGCTGCGGCCTCTGTAACCTTCCTGTGATGAGGAACGGGCAGCTTGGCGGTACGATGAACTGCCGCCGAATCCTTCGGAGGCGCCTTGGGATTTGCCTCCAGAGGTCCAAAAGGACGGACGTCGTTGATGAAGAGCGCCTAGGGCACGGGCCGTCTCAGTGTCTGCCTCGATGGCCTGTAGCGACTCGTCCACCACTTTCTCGAATAGGTTGTTTCCGTCGAAGGGCATGTCCAGTACCCTGATCTGCACGTCCTGATGGAAGTCGGTGGCCTTGAGCCAACCGCGCCAGCGCAGGCAATCGCTGTTGCCCATCTGGCGAAAGCCAGTGTCGGCGATGTCCAACGCCACCTCGCCTTCCTGCAGGATTTCAAGGGCTTCCGCCCTCTTGTCGCCTGGGAGGAAGTCCAGGAGGGGAGCGATCTTGAACCACAGCTCCCTGTCGTAGCGTGCCATGATCGCAAGATCGCTGCCGACGAGATGACCCCGGCGTCCACCTCGCTGTCCGGTGGGGAAGTGGAAGTAGATGCCGTCGTCCCTGCCGATTTCTTCTTGGCTGCCGCGGAGACCATCGAATCCAGGGACGGCTGTGCCCTGAGGCACATAGCAGCAGAGTCTGGGACCTGGTACTACTTCTCGTACCGGTCTCTCTTCGCAGGGGCTGTGGACGGGTTCATGTCCCAGATGTCATCCGGTAACAGGACGGTCTTCCTCTTGGCCTCCCGTCATTGGTAGAGGAAACCTTCCTTCTTTTGCTCTTCGGGGGATAGCTGGAAAAGCTACGATGCCCTGGCAATCATGGCGTGAAAGGAGCCAATTTCGTCAGGAGGTGAGGCCCAGGCAGGGGGTGATGGAGATCCATCCCATCGTCACCACCTTCGTGGTCCGTCCCCATCGTTGCAGTCTCCGTTCCGGTCTCATTCCTCAGTGGAGGGGATGGTGGTGAAGGATTCAAGGGAGGAGGGGGGGGGGGGGAGGATGGATTCGCCTCCGCTTGTTCAGTGGGCTCCCCGACGGTCTAGGCGCCGCTGGATCGTCCCCTGGAGGTAAGGGCAACCTTGTCCTCATCTCCATACACGGTCTGCAAAACCATCAAGATTGCTTCCGAATTGTCCTGTGGCGTAGGCATTGGTTGCGACGGGAGTGTCGGCTGGAGCACAGGGTCCTCAGTTTCCTCCACAGCCCGCGGTTCCTCGTCGGCTCCAACGTTGCTCTCCACGGCCGCCTCGTCAGGATCCTTCCCATAGGTCCTGACCTCCTCAAACTTGTCCAAGATAGCTTTGACACCAGCCAGCTCATCCTCGGAGGTGGTGTCTGTGTCCGTTATGGCTACCGTGCCCCCCGACCCCATCTTTTTCATCCCGGGGGTCTTCTCAATAAGCTGGAAAGAGGATTCCCTCTGGGGTGGCAGGGAAACTCTAGGTCCGGAAGTCGTCTTCACTGGGGTAGCCTCCATAGGCTTCGCCAGGGCCGCCACGACTCCTTTAATCGAAGCCTTTACCTTAGGGGGGAGGGTCACCGCCTCACCCCCCCTCGGCTTTCTCTGTCGGGATCGACCGGGGCTTCTCCCAAAGCTTACCCAGGTTCTGCGACTTCCTTTTCCCCCCAGAGCCAGAGCGTTGACTCGTGGATGATGGCGTCGGTGACATCGCGCCCAGCCTGGCAGCCGAGAAGCCGGAACCAACGGCGCTCTCGGTGACCGTGGACTTGCAGTGCTTTGCCTTTTGTTGGGCCCCCGTCACCAGAGCGCCCTCAAAAGGTGTTATAAGACTGTTCAGACTTCTCACCTGCTGCTGGGCTCTCCCCCCCCCCAGCCAGTTGGTGAGCCGAATACGACGGTCCTTCATTGTTCGGATGGACATGTTCTTACAGAACGCACAGTCCTCCTCCACGTGCGACTTGTCTCCGGTGTGAAGGGCCGCTCTAAGGGTTGAGCCTCCCCCCCGCCACCACCGAGCAAACCAACCTACCGCCCCGCCCGCTTACACCCCCTCCAACCACCCCACCCCTCCAAAAAAAAACATCTGGGGGACCTGGACTGCGGTGTATAGCATTGTGCCAAGGGCTGCAACAGAGTGCGGGTCCCCAAAGGGGAGTGCAACGGGCACCAGCTAAAGAGAGGGCAGGAAAATTGATGGGACCTAACAAAGAACAGAGCCCCTGCCTGCCCATGGACTGGTGTTAGGGAGAATTCTCATCTTATGGCTAATTCCCCTTACCTATAGAGCCCCCCAGCAACTTTGCTGGATTTGAAGGGTTTGTTTTTTTCTCCTGCTAAGAGGGAAACTCTTTTCCACTCTTGGGCATTTTTGCTTTGTGTGTTCGAGGCTATTTTTGTGTTTAATGCCTATGGAGTTTCTCTCCCCTCCATAGGAACCATTTTTAATCACATGTGTTACACAGCACCCTCCATGCAGTGGCACAGGGGTGTCGTAGTGACCCCCAAACATAGACTCCATACCATGGGACTGACTACGGTCTCCCAGGGCATGTAAAGACCCCATTGACTTTACTAGTCAATTTCTGTGAACAAAACCAGTACAACCCATCTTACTATGGAGGTACTGGAAAGGGTTAATAGTTTTTCCCTTATGTTCATTTTCAAGAGAGTACCGTACAGTCCCTCTCTCAAAAGTTTCTGGCTGGTGGCAGTGGTTACTACCAAAAATATTCAACCACAAATATTTTCCTATGGGATTTTCCCATTGTTTGAGGCTACCACTTTTTCTCTAACATAGCGCTGGTGTATTTTAATATCAACTTTATTCTGGTAGGTTTTGCCAGAACTTTAATATAACTTTTTTCTCGTGTCCTTCTCTAAACTCCTAACCCAGGTCGGGGATCCTTCGTTCATCCGTTTGGCGGGCTTCTGCCGAGAAGACCTCCTTTCGGCGCCACCGAGTCTATGGTGGTTGCATTATGCGGGAGGGGGAGTAGGACCCCTGGACAGGGTTGCCTCAGCAACCCATGTCGCACTCTATCCTGATAGGCTGGCGGGTCTCCGACCAAGATGACCTCTCCACGGTGTGAGTGACAGCTAGGCTGTATGAATGGGGATTTTTTTGCATAAAAGCAGGGTCCTGAGGACTGGAAGGGCAAGACGTCGCCTCTGGAACTAAGAAGCCGAAGAGGAGAGAAGCCAAAGACATCTGCAACGACTGAACCACCGGTGAAGCCCTGCTGCAGTGTCTCACCACTTTTCTCCACAGGATGAGAGAAGATCTTCACCTGCAAGAGCCTTCTTCCCTTGAGCTGGTGGGGCCAACCAGTTTGCCAATCGCCTTCCCGGACTTGCCTTGGTCGAATCTCCCGTACCCTGTACTCGGAGGCCGGATAGCCAGGCACCAGTCCAGCTGGACCACGATTTAAAGGTGCGTACCTTTTATTCGTCGGGCAGCACCGCGGCTGGTTTCATCCCTGGGTAGTGCAGTAACTCGAACCTTCCTCCACGACGAGAGCCTTCCTTCCTCTGCTGGATCACCCGAACTGCAGGAACTACCAGGAACAACCGCCACCGCAGGAGCCACTTCTTTATTTTAAAAAGGTACATTGTTCCGCCAGGCCGCCCTTTCTTCGCGGTAGCACTAAAAGACTCTCCGGAGAAGTCCAAGCCGCCGCCACCCTTCTCTGCAGAGCCATATGAAACGGCAAAACCAGGTCAGTGGGGGGACCGAGATCAAGGATGTCCATGAGATCATCCTGAAGGAACTCCCCTGGGTTAGCTGACCAACCCAAGTACTCGGTGACCCGAGACATAAGCGGCCGATCTGAAGAATCGGCATGAGTACCAGGCTCCGGCCTACAAAACTCCACCTCCGGAGAGGTGTCCAGTCCACTGTCATCATGCAGTGACTGTCTCAGGTCATCAAACTGGCTATGGCCCGGGATAAGCTCATCTGGAACCGAAACCGGAACCAAGCCGTCAGAGCCTTCATCACCCTCTGAAATGTACCCCAGGCGGGGAGAGGAAGACCTCCGGGGATCAAAGCAGTGCCTGACCTTAGCCAGAGCCTTTCTAGGGGCAAACCCCGTGCCACGGGGCCCCTCCAACACCACCACCTCGAAAGGCGTCGAGGGCGCCGAACGAGTCGGCGTCGACAGAAAAGGCGTAGACGTCAGCTGCAGCGCCGCCAGCATCGGCGGCGTCGACACAGGCCTTGAAGCCGGAGCTCCGAGCGTGTCTCTCGACGACCTAGGCGCCGACGCCCTCCTCGGAGGCGGAGCCTCGAGAGAAATCGTCAACGACCTCGGCGCCACAGGCGTCGATGTCTTCTTCGAAGACGGCACAGGATCACACTGTCTCGAGCGCGTCAATGACCAGGACCTTGAACGGGCATGGCGAGAACGGCTACCCTTGTCCGAGCAGGACCTCTCCCGTGAGCCGTGCTGACCACCCGAGCCCGAAGGCGTACGAGCAATGTCTCGACCGGTGCCGACTGACCCCACTCGGAGGCGTGGACAGACCGGTGCCCTGCGATTCAAGAATCGCTAGCATCTGCTTCCCAAAGGAAGCCCATTCCTCCGGTGTCGCTTGCATGGAGGGATAAGCAACCCGCCGACGGGCGGAGTCCTCGGAAGAGGACGGGGAAGGCAACCGATGCCGGCGCTTCCGGGAATGCCACGAAGAAGCGGAGGAGTGGCGAGACCGACTTCTGGAAGGAGACCCACTGGACTTCCGACAATGACGCGGAGAGTCGACCCTCGAATCATCCGTCGAAAGCCCGCAGACCTCGACTTCCGAGGCTTAGACACCCGGCCTACCGACAGCTTCTTGCGTTCCCTCAAGGCTTTTGCTGTGAGCGACTGGCAGTCGACACAGTCGTCCGTATCGTGGGCCTCCCCGAGGCACCAGAGGCAGGCGTCGTGCGAGTCCGACATCTTGGACCCACAGTCCCCGCATTTCTTGAAGCCCGGACGCGGGGTTGAAGACGAAGTAGACATCGCCACGAACAGGTCTTCACAACAAACCAAACAGGTTCAACAAACCGAGAATTGAAAACAGCAAACTCCAACAAGTCGAGGCGTACTGAGATTCACGAAGCGAACACGTTCGCGGAAAAAACAGAACTGAGGCTATTGGCATCAACCGTCCTACTTATCACATCGGGTGACGGCGGCCGTCGGAGGAGGTCCTCGGGGACAGCGCATCGTCGTCATCGACGCAGGCGCCAAAGATTTTCCGAAGCAGCACAGCTGTGGACATTACCCATCATAGATACATAGATATGGAATACGTCGGAGGACCCAATCCCCTCGAAGAGATGGTTATGGGGAAGAAAACAGGGCATCCTCATTGGACAGGTGTTACTCTAAAGTTATATGAATGAGCAATAAGTTCACAGTACTATGCATGTCTGAAATTAGATTAAATTACCTTCGCAATTTCTTGTGGTGCCTAACACCATTTCAAAGTAGTGAACTCTGTACGTACAACGGTTCAACATGCAAACGATGAAGACAAAGATAACGTATACTCAGTGGATTACTGCTAGTCATTTAGAGAAACCCATGCGAGTTGTTGTGTGCCTTCAAAAAAGGATTCAAGGCTTACCCATGTGAATAAGCTCTTGTATTGTTTCTTAGTCTATGGCAGTTCTGTTAAAAAATAATAAATGGGCCGGATTATAATCCAAGCGTTAAACTATCCTTCGATGTCTTATTTTCAATTAACGGGCAGATTGAGCTTACCCTAGTATTCTACGGTTCTTTAGCGAGGAGACTGGCGTACTGTTCGCGAGCGTGCGTCGCGTAGGGAACACTGATTGAAGTTGTGTTCAGGTTCCCATGGCAACCCCGTTCGGCTTGCGCAATTGCATAGCACATAGCCAGCGCTGCGACACCTCGCGTCCTGTGTCCCCATGGAAACAGGGAGACGGGACGGTCGGGGTATCCATGTAGATGTTAGGTTACGTAAGTTGGAGAAATGTTTATTCTCAATTCGTTATGCGCGCACATATGTCTTAGTTAATATTATGTTTTGAAATGGGTGTATTTGAAAATATAATCTTGCATGTCTGCATTGCTGTCCTCGATGGCTATACATATCTGGGGTAAGTACATCCGAATGAGTAATATGTTCATTAAAATATTTTTTTACGAAAAGGTGTTTGAGATAAAGCTATTGACAGAAAGGATAAAGAGAATCCCTTTCTGAAAAAACACCCGTTCTCCAATCCGCACTTGTAAACAGTCATGGAAATTTAACAAAGCCATAAGTGATGACAATATGTGGTTAGCTCATCTGTGCATAGTAATACAGTCATTCTTCGGATAAGTCATACATAGTGACAAGTGCCTTCCTCAATATAGTTACATTTCACTATTATGTGGCTAAGATACTGTATTGCATAAGAAAAAAAAAAAAAAAAAAAAACCTTATTTCCAGTTGGTATACCCCTCATTGCCATGTGATCACGAGCATGCTTATAGAAAGCATGCCAGTTGATTTCTTCATTCAATCCTCGTGGAGTTTTCAAACCAATAACATCCCCTCCTGTCAAGTTTAGTTTGAATGTTCTCATGTGGGTCATAGTGTATAGGCGCGTTACAAATGCCATATCATTACTTTGAACTACCTCCAATACCAAAAAACAAACGTGTTAGATTAGGTCTCTCTTTGAGACAATGTCTTACAACTGCAGAGTTCAAGTTTGTATTACGTATGCCCGAGCGATGCTCGTTCCAGCGGAGTTTCGCTTTTCTCTGGGACTGTCCTACATAGAATTGTCCACAGGGACACTTGATGCCGTAGATAATGTTTGTTGTGTCGCAGGTGGCAAATGATTTCAACATGATCTTTTTCCCCTGTGTGAGGGTGGTTTATAGTTGATCCCTTAAGCACAGAACTGCAGTTACTACAGTGTAGACACGGGAAAGTTCCAACGCGTTTGGTGTCTAATTGTTTCTTTGGTTGTCTAGTTTGCACTAGGCTGTCCCGAAAGTTTCTGCTACGCTGATAGGCAAATGTTGGTGGTTCTTTAAAGAGTTCCTCTGTCTTTTGATCGCAGGGTTAACACTTGTCAGTGCTTCTTTATGATCGATTTAATGTGACTGCTTTGTGTTGAAAATCTGGTGACAAATACCAATGGTGGTTCAGTTTTCACTTTTCTTGTAGCTGTTAGTAGTTCATTTCTACTTTTTTGATCCACCTTGCGTTTTGCATCTGCTATCTCTTCCTGTCTCTATCCATGTCTTAAGAACTTCTCACTCATGTCTTGGAGTTCCTTATCATAATCCCTTGATCACTAATGATACGTTTTACTCTGACCATCTGGTTGTATGGCAGGTTTTTGATTAAGCTTGGTTCATGAAAACTTAGTCTGAAGTAAATTGTTACGATCTGTTTTTGTATACATGTTGGTCTTTTATTCATGTTCCATGGATTCTATGTTCACATCAAGAAAATGGATGCTGCTCTGGGAATGTTCATGAGAGAACTGAATTCTTTCATCGATTGCGTTCAGATAGGAGAAGAATTCCACCAATTTTGCCTCTGTCCAAATCCCAAATATGTCATCTATGAAACAAATCCAAATTGCCAAATGTGGTTTCCATGTTTGGTGACTCAATATGTGATCTGACTCAAATTTATGCATACATGTGTTAGCATATGAGGGGGCCATTGTGGCTCCCCTTGCAGTCCCTGTTATCTGCATGTAGAACTGATGTTTGTATTTGAAATAGGAGTTTGTTGATATGAAGCATAATAAGATAATGATAAATTCTTTATTCGCTTCTATTTCACCCGTGTTGAAGAGTAGCCATTCAATTGCTTCAATTCCTAAATCATGTGGGATTGGTGTATATAGGTTCCTTACGTCAACAGTAAACAAGATCTGCGACGGTGAAGTAGCTGGAGGAAATGGGTTGTATCTTTGATATAAATTGCAGTTTTCTGGATGAGAGGTTGTAAAAAGTAGTCTATGTACTTTCCAATCTGCTGTAATATGCCGTTAATCCCAGCTGCAATTGGTCTTCCGGGAGGGTTGATAAGATCTTTATGTATTTTTGGCAACATGTATAAATTTGGGATGCGAGGGTTCCTGTTCATCAGAAAGTCATGTGTATGATGATTTATCCATGCGTTCTCTTCAGCCTCATCCAATAGGGTCTCTAAGCTTTGTTTGATTCTCATTGTTGGATCGCTGTCCAATTGTTTGTATGTGACAGTATCTGCAAGCTGTCGTTTACATTCTTTGTCATAATCCTCCGTGTTTAGTATGACAAGTGCTCCCCCCTTGTCTGCAGGTCTGATTGTTATTGAAGCATCGCTATATAAATCTTTCAACAATCTGAACTCATGAGGTTTCAAATTCTTGTGTTTAGTGCTTTTGAAATTCATCTTCCCCAAGTCTTTCAAGACTTGTTTTTCAAAAACTTCCACAGTTGGTATGTTTATTTGAGGTATAAATTTGCTTTTCAATTTAAATTCTTTATAAGGTGACTCATCTTGTGTGGTCTGCGTTCTCGGTTTCATTGAAAAAGGCTTTTAATTTCATTTTCCTAATTAGCTTGTACAATTCTACTTTTGTTTCAAATAATGAGGTATCAAACGTGGGGACGAAGCTTAGTCCTTTTTGGAGTGTCTCTATCTCAGCAGGAGTGAGGATTCTGGATGATAAATTAATCACTAGGCTTTCTTCTGTTGTAGGCGTGTCTGTGGTCCTCCTCGTCCTCTTTCTCTTTCTCTTGCCCCTGCGGGGTTCTTTTCCTCTTCCTAAAAAAAAAACACTGGCAGATGGCCCCGGTCTTGTTTCCGATGGTTCAGGGTTTGCTGTTGGTGGATTTTCCTCTGTTGTTCGAGTCTCACTTGTTTCTGATTCAGAGCTTGTTGGCGTATTAGAGTTATTCTGTCGTGGTCTTCTTCCTGTTGGAGCATATTTATCCATCCAGGAGTACACTTCGTCATTCACATAATCGCAAGTATCTCTTGAATTTCCTGATTTTTTTATTTTCAAGCTCAGTTTTATAATCCGTCAATTTTAGATTTATATCTACCAATATTTCTTCTATTTCTTCCTTTTTCAATTTGCATGAGTTGGTGAGTACTTTCTCAATCTCCTTAATTTCTGAATCTATGGTGTGAAGATTTACGGTGAGTCCCTGAACTGTTAACAAAATTAGATCCAACGAATATCTATTGAGGATTGCCTCCCATCTTTTAACAAAGTCTTTATTCTCTTTGCATAGTGTTGGTCGGAGTTGGATACGTAGTCCTCTTGGTATCAGTTGGTTCTTATAATATCTTCCTAAAGTAACTGCATGTAATTTCCTGTTGATTTCTTTTCTCATCAGATATTCTAATTGCTTAATCATTTTTGTAGGATCCTGATCTGTGGTTGTATTTTTATTGAATACATTCTCACCAATTAGTTCCAAAATCGTGTTTGCTTCTTCTGTGGTGAAAACCTAGCGTCTCTGCTCTTTTTGTTGTGAGTGATTCTATGTCTTCATATGACATTTTACCATTTTTGATTCAAACCGATTGACTTTAGTGTTGTTTTCCAGCGTTGATAGAGATGTGCCTCCGCCTAAGGAGTGTCAAAGAACAAAATTGTTGAAAGAAGGCAAGGAAAGAAGGCAGGCACCACCTGAGAGTAGTTGTTTCTCGTTCAATTATTTAATCTTTATATTTAGTGGAGCTGCCGGACTGTTTTAGGGTCCTGTGACACCTGGTCCCTATGTCGATACACTATGCAAAAGAAAGTTGGATGAACTCATCCAACTAAGTCTGGTGCTCTCCGCGAGAGCTCTTGTAGAGCTTATTCGTTGATTTTGGTGCAAGTTTGTGTAATCTTGATCAGAGTTCTTATCAAACTTTAAATCTGTATATATGTTAAATCCTTTACCTACCTGTTGGGTTGGCCGCCCCTTCCTTTTAACATTGTCTTTCAACTTCTGCATCCACCTTTTCAAAATCGTTAACCAAAGACTTGACTGCAGCTACAAGAACATTTCGCTCCTGGGCTCTTGCCCTGTACCACTGACTCTGGCACAGGCATATTGACATTTCTACATTTATTAGAACTGCCTTCTTTAGATTGATTCTCAATTGATCCTGATCCCCCTTTCCCAAATAGCCACTGCTACTCAACGCATAATCTTGGTAAAACGCCCACGTTGCTGATGCTAGGCCGAAGGGAAGGCATGTGAACCTCCAAATCTCTATCCCCCATCGGAACCAGAGAAACCTCCGCTGGTTGGCTGCTATTGGAATGGTGAGATCTAAACAGACGAGCCAGTCTCCTGTCCTGAGAAGGTCTCGTAGGAGGTGTATTCCCTCCATCTTGAAGTGTCGATAGTCTACCCACTCGTTCAGGCTCTTTTGGTTTATCACGGGTCTGACCTTCTCCCCTCTGTGAACCAGAAACATATAGCTGAGGAAGCCTTCTTCCCCTAATCTTTCTTCTCTCCCACTCGCCACTTTGGCTACTAAGCTGTCTAGTTTGCTGCAGAGTCGTTGTCGCTCCCGATGAGTCATATGCATCACTGCTGGTGCTTGTGCCTGCGCGGGGGTCGCCCACAAATTCTAACCTCATGCCTGTGACTGCTTGCAACACCCATGCATTGTTGGACAATCGCTGGCGTGCATGCAAATACCATCTTGTCCTGCCGCCCACTACTGGAGGCGCGGGCCCTAAAGTAGTCACCATTTGGGGTGCTCCGATGTCTGTAAGCACCTCTTCCTCTGCGCCCCCTGGGGAAGCGAGTTCTGGCTGGGAAGAAATTATCCTGTTGGCGCGATTCCCAGTACTGGGCTGTGGCGTTGAGGTCTTCTGTATTGCCCAAAACGAGCGGATGCCTGACCTCTGTGCCGCCCCGGTCTCCGCAAAAACCCGTCCAGGAAAGATTCTGTGGATGGAACTCTGCGCCTTATCAAGGGCTCAATACATCCCTACAAACTGGGACATTTCCTTGGCAATGGTATCCCCAAATAAGAGCCCCTTTGCATCGCTGCCTGCCTTGTAAGAGGCCAAACCACTTAGCTTATTGTCTATTTTTAGCAATATACCTCTCCTTCTTTCTGCTGAGAGGGCGCAGTTGGCGTTCCCCAATAGGCAAACCCCCTGCTGTGTCCACCTGCCCAGGGTGGCCAAGTCTACTGGCTTGCCTGTATCTGCAGCCTTTTCGGCCAAATTCATTATTTTAGCGAGCGGGCCTGACAGATCCAGGACTTTGTCCTGACAACCTCGCCACGCTCTGTCCACCCCTTTCCTGATGTCCTTAGATCAGAAGATGGTGACATTTGTCACAAAAACGTCAAACTCTGGGGGGTCTGCTATTTTCCCTGACAGCAGTGGTCTGGGGCATTCCGCTCTCATCTTAGCTCAGACCTCTGTATAGAGGTTTCCGCAGGTGTTGCGTCATATTGCGCCACTCTGGGCGATTGCACCCAATCGGAGGATATGGGATGCGCAATTGCCTCTGGATCGAACATGTCCAGAAGGCCTTCCTTTTCTTCCCCTGGAGGATTATGCGTACCTTTAGGTCGAGGCATTATCACTTCTTCCCTGCCTTCATCGTCTGGCGAGTAGCCGGCGTCCTCTCCCCTTCATTATCCACCCCTGGGCCGGGGGTCGAGAGCCCGGCACTGCCGGCCTCATTAGGAAGGCTTTTTTCAGCCTGCTTACCGGGTTGGTCGGCTCTTGGGGCACTAGATCCAGCCCTTCCTCTGTGCTCGGGGGCGTCAAAGAGGTAGACCTCTTCCGAGCTTTTGTACAGCCCTGTTCAACCCGTGTTTTGGGGGGGAGGGGGTCCTGCTGATGTTCCCTCCCCCGGGCTCAATGCCCTCTTTTTCCTGGAGTTTTCAATTTCCGCTTTATGCTTGTTCAGCATGCTCTCCAGACTGTCCAGTCTTTGTGCCAGAGGCATCATACCTTCTGCCACTGTCTGCAATAAAGAGTCTCCAAGAACTCTTTTAAAACTTGGGGACAGATCTTCCTCCATAGCAGGCTGCTCTCCCCATTCCTCTGAGCTACACTCGGGGGAGGTACTCTGGGATACTTTAGGCTGACTGCAATGTGCCATTATTTGACAGAAGCTCTTATGAGCTGTTATAGGGAACTCAGCTTTGTGAAGCCCACCGCTGTACGTATCCCAATCGATTGCAATGTCTTTTTTTTTGTAACCAAACTCCAACTGCAGTGGCCCAGGTCTCCGATGTGGAAATGGAAAGAATAAAGAGAAACTTGCGCTCGTTAACTTACGCGCAGCTATACAAGTAAGTTTGCTTGTCCTACAGACAAATCCACTCCAATATACGCATATGGTTTGCTCTCACACACACGATACACATATTATAAAAAGTACTTCACTCTGAAAGCAGCAACAAAGAAAGAGGAGTTGCGCTTTCAGAGTGTTTCATATAGACTGGGACAGAGCCTAATTGGAGGAGAGATGCAGGCTAGGACTACATAAAAGCAAAGAGTTGTGGGGTTTGGTAGTCCTTGGGAAATGTTTTTAACCTGGAAAGAAACTACCCGCCTTTTTTGGTTGTAGGCCTTCACAGAGGCGCAGAGAAAAACAAAAAACGTGTCTCGAGTTTAAAAATAAGTTAAAAATGTTTAAATTTGAAATTGCTGAAAGTGGTAAAGGAAGTTTAAGCATAATGCCCGCCTCCTGTCTAGCCATAGAATCCCCCACCTGGACTGGGAAATACAGGCTGGCCATGCATGCCGGATTTCAGTAAAGATTGAAAATAACCAGAATATTTTCTCTGTTGAAATCGGCAAGCCTTATTTTTCCCACCAGTATTTGGATTAGCAGAGTCAGAGTTAATACTTCCATTGTTGTAAATTGTAGTTGGTTTTTAATTAATATCAGAAGACCTGACATAGGTTTGCCCTTGACCCCCTTTAACAGCCGGGTTCAGATGAGACGAATATCCATCTATGAGTGGTGAAGTTCTCAGCCAGGTCTCCTGCGGGCACAGTATGTCATGGTCTTTGATTTCACCACCTTCGGTAAATAGATGTGAAAAACCCCTTGTGTTCCAGCTTGCCACAGTGAGGTTTGGGATCAATGGATTGCGGAATCTACGTATTTTATTTTTATCCGCGACCCGTCCCATCAACCATTTCCAGTTTTCTTCTGTTCTTTTGGATGCCTGCCTTTGGTCTTCCTTTCGGCTGGTCACTCCTCTTACTGTTAAAGCTTTGTCTATGGTGTCTGTAATATGACCCTACCTTATCTTCTCTTGGGCTAATCACGGTATTCCCCCTGCTACTAGATCTGCGACTGGGTTGTCTATTGTTTGATAAAGTTGTGATGTCTTTGAAGGTATTCTGATTTTTTTGCTCAGTTAGGTCAAATCCCAGTGGTCTTAGTAAGGTGGCATCCTGCATTAACAGTTGGGTCATCAACAGAGTAGTAGGATAGATAATCACTATATCCGATCGATAGTCGTTAAGGAATTCTACTACTGCCAGGTCGTCCGATGTCAGAGGTCTTAACGAGGGAAAATGATGAAACAGTCTTAGGACATTCGCTCCATTTAGGATTAACCCATCCGATTCTGAAGTCAAGCTTTCTAGCAAGCGGCCACCTTGATAAATAAAGTTTTTAGTCATGTCGGAGCCGCATCTCTGGTCCCTCGAAGATCTTCCATAAGGTTTTGCTTACTCCTCTCTTCTCCTCGGCGAACGTGTCAATTTTAATGGAGATATTCAATAAGTTTCGTTCTCCTTCTCTCAAAATTTTGTCCTAGGATTTGTGTAAAATCACTGGAGCTACTTCCTCCGTATGAGCCATTATTGACGGACAAAGCAGACTTGCTCCATCTTTTGATTTGCTTTGGGCGTTTGTGGCCCCCAACTTAAGTTTAGAAGTAGCCACCTGCTCATTGACGGTAAGTGTAATCTCGTCCCTTTGCTAGTTTACAGAGGAATTATTTTGCATGTGTCTGATCTCCAAGTCTTTTCCCGAGCTTCTATGATCACTCAGTCTTTCAATTTCCAAACAAATTGGTCCGATCAGTCTAATAGGCAATTCTGGCTTTTGGGCAGTATCCACGTGGTCATTTAGTTTGTCTTCATTGACTTCATCTTCAGCTTCATTAACTGCTTTCGTCATCCATAGTATGATCTAAAATCAAATACGTCGATAAGTCCATCAGATCCATCGATGGACTATCCGTTCCTTCGTTATCTTCCATTTCTGAATAGTTGGAGCCCCTTGTAATCAAGATTTTGTTATGTGCACTTTTTGTGAGGCAGATTTCGGATTCCCTTCTGGGATCATGGGTTTTTTGTTAGGAAGTTTATCAGCAACATCACGGTATCGCCTAACTCCATTTCCTCTCTGTTTTGGTGGTAATTTCTGTTTCTTAGACTTTTGCATCAGGTGCATCTTCCCGCAGTCAGCAGTAGTTGCTGCTCCCTTTTTTCTTTGGTCCTTTTTGAATGTATCAGCTCCCTTAATGATTTTTTAACCTTGTCCGGTTCCCACATTGGTAAAAATTGAGCATAATTGTTTTGAATGAGTCAGATTTTGATCTGACATCTCTCTGAACTCCTGTGTGTACTGAAGAGGTTGTTTTCCTGTAGTGTCTTTTTCAGTTAGTGAATTTTGTGTTGGCTCTAGGTCCTCTGATCGGGCCCATCTTTTCCTCGAGCTCCGATGTTATTTGTAACTGGTGATTTGGGAAAACAGTCCCCTTCACCCACTCCCTCCAGGGTCACCGAAATACTATGATCTATGCCTTCAGTCGTGTTACCTCCCGGCTCGGTAGCTTTATCGCTTGGGCCCACGGCCTTAACGATAGCTAATTCTGGTCCCCCTCCGAATGAATTGGTCAGGGTTATTAAGGTCACTTCTTAGGAGTATGGTGGGTCGAAGAGTCTTGACATTCGACAGGATTGTTTTTCTTTGATCAATGGATCTAGAATTGTTTGGAGCAATGCTGCAACCTTTGCTGTACTTGAATCCATGTCTTTCTGTATTGCTTTAACAAAGGCCTCACATAGATCATTTTCGATGTTAACATGGCCAACATTATGGTTTGACCCTTTAGCTGGTCGCCTATTTGTTTATATAGCTTCATGAATGGAGCTAGTATGGATGTCAGCGTAGTGATAGTTGTGAAGCCTTTATGTGGTCCCCGGGACTTGCGTTTTTGGATATAGTGCCATTTTCCTCCTGGTCAGTTTGAGAGGAGGCTTCTCCCCATACTGTAGTCTCTTTCTGGGGGGCCAAGTCGTTTTGAAATGTCCATTCCCCACCAGTCCTTGGGGTGACCGGGCTAACTCACTGACATGCATTGATTACATCCTTGTGGTTTAATGTTACACACGTGTGGAGTTTTTAACAGTGTCTTCCATTGTCCTCACATTCTATATTGCTACTAGAGATCTCATGAGTAGTGATGGATTTCCACCATCTTTCTCTACCAACAAGGCGCTTTCCAGCAAAAGCTGATCCAAAAATGTCAGCTCCTTGATTTCCCCTAAATCTCACCGGGCCATTGTGACACAGCGTTGAACCCAGGTAAGAGATGCCGTTATCGTGAGCAGGGTCAAACCTGGACAGCACTCTTTGCTTCCAGATATTCCTTTCTGGGTGCTGGTAAGGGAAAGCAGATTGCTTTCTTGGGTGCATAGTCCGAGCTTTAAGCTTACCACTAACAGTCGGGCACTGTTTCTGTGTAAGTGCTTCATCCTCCGGCTCCCTCAGGAGCGCTCTCCCCAAGTAAATCCTTCAAGGATTCCCCACGAGTGATCCGAAGTCTGCGTACTCATCCGCGCCACCAACCCCATAACCATCAGTTTGTATGAGGTTGGTGTTTAGGCGTTGGAGATAATGGGGCCCGATGCTGGTCCTCCAGACTAAAAATAGTCCTCTGACAAACTCCTAGTTTCCTTAAAGAGTCACCCTGGGGATTAAGTAACAGGGTTGAGTCTATAGTACTCTGAAGTCCAATTTCTTGAGATGGACTTACTGAGCCATTTAGTGCTCCTTGTTGGCTTTGTGTGTAGTTATACCTGCCAGCTTGTTTGTAATTTGTGTAGTCGCGGCGTCAGCGGAAGTCAACTCCTGTGCCTGAGCTGCTTCCATATGCGCTGCAGTACTTGCAACGGTAACATTCACAGAGTTGACCGGGCATGGGTGGCTAATACCAAGGTCACTCACCTCCTTTCGAGTCTCGTGGTTGTTATTCCTCCACACGATCTGTTTCGTTATCCATTTCTGGTTCCATCAGCGGCCAGCGTATAGATCTGCTCATGTATAAAGGTTTCCTTCAGCCGATGTAACACTTCCTTCGTCGCCAGTTGGGGCGAATGTTACAACTATACGCGCGAAATGAGTGGATGTCTCAATCTGTTGCTAACCAAGGCGGTGTAACACTCCGGCCAAACACTCGGCTTGTGGCGGGTGTTTTAGGCCGTTTGCTCCTCCTCTTTCCTCTGCAACACACGGTAAATAGAGCAGACAGACTCTGTAGATCCACAGCAGGGCAACACAGCAGCTTTATAGACAGAAAACGTAATGGCCCACACTCGGCCAAACATTCCCGTTTTCTCACTACTGTTTTGTGTATGATATGATCTGCATACCCTCATCGCAACCAGATATCAGCATGATTCTCCAAGTATAGCCCTCCTCCTCAATGGAACATAGCCGTATCCCTTCAGGGCAAAGCCACCGACCTGCATACATCTGCAACAATTCACTACTCTACTTAACGCACATCACATCTGCCAATAGAATACAGCTGCGTTTCAAGAAATACATTTCATCAAGCTGGGCACATAATCAGTCTCCTTGCCTTGCTTACCCTCCCGAGTCTATCACAACAAGCATCTGCTAACCAGATCTCCATGGGTTGTTAGCAGGGACTTTGCCACCCCTCCCTACCTTCGAGCTGGCTAAAATGCCCACATGCATTCTAACAATCCTCACACCTCACACTACGGTCATCCAAGTATGTTCACCTGAAAGCGCTTTGAGTCCATACCAATGCATTAGGTGCTAGACAAATGCCATATAATATAACCGTGTGGGAGGCAGTCATCGATCCAATATTGCCCTGTATGAAGTGGTGATCAGACAAAATGAGGGTCAACATCGTTAACTGGCATTTCAGGAAGAACATCACAGCTGGTAAGGCCTTTGGGAAGTTATTGGCTGTTATAAGCCCATGGATCAACAAGATTTTTGTTGGATCTGTTGCAGAGGACAACAGCATGGCCACATTGGAGCATGTGACTGACCGCCCCTTGCCCACGAATTAGTTGGGAAGCACTGTTGAAATAACATTAAATAAACGGAAACTGAATTATCGTCACAAGACTGGAGGAAATGAAATGAAACAGAGGAGTTCCATAGAATTTGCCATGATATTTGGGCTGGAAATTAACTGGGTTAAAAGCAGTGTTGCAAGTTCGCCCCACTGTAAACTAGTGCCTGTGTCAAATGTAATGTGGAGGTCGCTGATGCGCATCATATGTACTGAAAATGCCCCAAGATAACCCAATTCTGGCAGTAAGTAGCTGAAGTGTTGCATACATGCACAGGAGTCCTCCCCCCCGCATTTGACACTACCCAAATGTGTATTTGTTTGGTGACGTAGGCAAGATAGGGATAAAACTCATCTTTAATCTTGGCTGTCTTTTGGCCAAGAAATGCAATATTTTGAGATGGAAGTCCAGATCAGCCCCAGACATTGAAAAAATGTGGATTCGAGAAATGACCTACGCCAACGAATGCGAGGTGGCCTATGGGTCTCTAGTAATGCCATGCTGCAGACTGAAAAATATTTGTGAGCGTTCCAGGTATACTTAACTGCACAGAACACTGTATGATAATGTCCAAACGTAATCTGCATGTATTGATCACAAGTCGTGAATGTAACCTACATGTCTCTGTACGTACTGCTATGATCGATATATAAGCAACAACTCTGTTGTAGACTGTTCTGCAAGTATGTATGTTTTTTACTGCACTGTATAAATAAAGTTAAAAAAACATCTGTGTTGTAACCCTGGTTTGCGCACAAGACACTTAACAGGTGAATTGTATGGGACTCTGGAGAACTCTAGCTGTGGCACATATTTTCCATGTCAGTCATAAGAACATCATCCCGGATACAATGATTTTGTTATCAAAATTGTAATATGTATTCCAGAGGTTTTGTTGAAGACTTTGAAGAACTGCTGTCTCATCTACTTTGGGCTAGCAGGTCACCTAGAAATACCCCTGCATCGTTGAAAGCACCCTATACTATCAGAGCTATTGCAGCGCCACACATTAGGAAAGACCGCTTACAACATGTAGGGTCATGATTTTGAACTGTGTCAATGGAATTAGTCACACAAAGGATGAAGAAAATAATGTATGCAAATACTTTACTTGGTATTCCTTCATCGAGTAGCAGCCAAGGAAAACCACTGCAATTACTGTTGCCGCAAGTCAAGTTGTCTGGTTTTGAATTGTTACGACTACATGGCATAAAACAAACGTCCTTCCTGAGCTACAAAATAGCTAATTCATTATATTTTTGTACCTATGTGATTGCCACATTTGCACTATCACGTCATGCACTGCCCCACACACCCCAAAACGGGAACGTAAATATAAGATAAAGGCGCTCACTTAATTAAAGTGTTTTAGACGTTTTATCCGTTCTGACTTTTCAAGAAGCCTAAATATAAGCAACACACCAACACAAGTAGAACAGGGACAAGTGTCTTATCACCTAGGGGTCATCTTAGACTCCACCCTTTCCTTCTCTCCTCAAATCTCAGACGTCGCCAAGAAGTCCCACTACCAGCAGCACCTCTTCAAAGGGACTCTACCTTTTCTCACTTTCCCCCAGAAGCTCACCGTCTCCAGAGCCCTAGTCCTCTTTAGGCTGGATTTCTGCAATAGCCTCTTCCTCAATCCGTCTTCCTCTACCCTCCTCCCTCTGAAACTAATCCACAAAAGGACTGCAAGACTTATCCTTGGTCTCAAGCCCAGGGACTGTATTTCTCCAGCCCTGGAATCTCTCCACTGGCTGCAAGGATCAAGTTAAAGACCCCCTTTTTTTACATTTGCCACAAGGTTTGCTGGGGCACACACTACATCGAACGCTCTCTTCCAAAATGCCTTCCCTCGAGCCCTTCGCTCAGCTACCGCCAACTCTCTAAGTGTTAGATGCTTCTGCAGGCAGAGAGTGGAGGATAGATCTCTCTCCTCTGCAGGTTCCTCCCTCTGGAATGGTCTCCCTGGCCCTCTCAAACTTGAGCCAGACCACCTGAAGTTCCAGAAGCAGCTCAAAACCTACTCCCTCTGCCTCCCCTGCTGGCCTACCTGTCTGCTGTACTGACCGGTTGCTTGGCTACCCTCAGACCCTCACTGGGTACCAGGCTCCTTCTTGATCAGTGACCCTTGCACTGCCTCCGGTCTTCCACACACTTGGGGCTGTAACTGTAACCCTACAGTCCCTGGTTTCTCCTTGCACTACCCAGAGCCGTGCTGCCCTGGCTGCACTTACTCAGAGCATTGCTGCCCGGTTTTCTTCTCCCCTCTCCCTTGCACTTCCGCCCCCCTCCCTTTCCCCTTGCATTTCTCGTTCTTGCACGATCTGAATGACACAAGGCCTAGTAAGATAATTTGTCTTGTCCTCCCCTCTGCCTCCCCCCCACTCCCACTTGTCTTGTCGCACAGAGAAACACTTGTGTACAGGCGCGTTATAAATGACATCATACATCAATATGCTGTTAGAATATAAACACAAGTACAATAGAATTAGTTTGCAACACTATAGGTAGTTGTACCACATTGAGGGAGTTGGGTTGCAGCATACACCGAGAAGATAACGGAGAAATACAAGATGCTGAATACACTGAAAAGATTAAGAGATACGTACACATAGAAACAGTATTCCTGAAGAACTATACATGTAGAGGTCCCGCCATTTTGCAGCAAAGGACCCATTTGAAACTGCACAATGTGTAATTTTAGAGCTGCCGCAATGCAGGGCTTAGATTTGGCCCATTTTATGAAAGCCCTTCATGCCTGAAAGCATGAAACAGCAAAGGTCACAGTGGAAGGGAGTATATGATAGTGCTTGACGAAGCGGCTAAAGAGATATTGTTCTCATGACACACAAGCAGTTATGTAGCAATCATTTCTGGTCCAAGACAGACAGAAGCCTTGATCAGTAGGTGCATGATGCCACAATAAGAAATATTTCCAAAGACACCAAACTAAGTTGCATATGCAGTGCCGTCTATGGCCAATTAGTGCCACTATATCCTGTACCAAATACTGTAAAACAGAAGAAATTATCCCCAGCAGACAGAGCCCCATGAAAATGGTTATTCATCCCATGACCCTCTTAAAAGATGATGTACCTGTGTCAGGAGTGAGTATCGAGACAAAAGTTGCCAAGTAGAATATTGAAGGTTGGGGAAGCGGTCTTGGACAAATGGGGCCCTGGCATGATAAATGAGATGGGAGTATCTTTCGGTTCTTGAAAGCAGGGGTTTGATCTTTGTTCCCGGTCAGGCAATCAAATAATAATTGGACTGTCTAGGACAGCTGCAACATTCAAGGCCACATTGAGAGGTGAATGCCAACGGAATTAGGTATTCTCATCACTGTCAGTATGCAGTGTGCCTGCCAGCCAACCGAATTGTGTGGCTGTGATGCGATTGTAATGACGACTGTAGTTGGAGGGATGGATCTTGGAAGGGTTATAGATAATGGATTAGCCAATTGTAGACTCCAATGTATAGGTATCTACAAGGGTTTTGATTAGTGTAGCCAACTATTATGATAGAAAATGTCAAATGTATTTTTTTTGTAACTATGCAAATCTGGCCAACTCTTTGTTAATAAAGTGAATAAAGTGGTTTGTTCTTGCACTTGGCGCACTTTGTTAAGGGACTGGTTTTCCCTGCATTAATACACAGACAACACATCACTTTGGGATTTGAAGAAATGGGCAGTTGTGGCACATTACCTGCATACTACAGGTATCTGAAACAGTGCCGGGGGAGGACAATGCTACATCGAGGGTTCATAAATACTGGGAGAGATTTACCTGATGGATGGAGCCTAGAAGAGTTTGGTTAGCTTCACCCAAACTTTTATCAGGAGCTACTTTCAACTCTCCAGACTGGGAGGTGGTACACCAATAAACCCATGTGAAAATTACCCAAGGCACACATTCATTTTCAAACATTGATTAGCAGAGTTTGCTCATTAAAATTGTCTTTGATTAGTCAAAGGTATGGTAAAGAATTGAACCGCACGAGCACTGCGGAACCGGGTCTCAGGGTTCAGATGGGTTGGTAGCATGTAAGCTTCTTTTGGTGGAATTCAGGACCTGTCTTGTGGGGGGTGTGGTGGGAGATGCACATGGCCTTGAAAGTTGCCCATTGGCTGATAACCAGTGGAGTACCCCGAGGCCAGAGGTGAGGTGTTCTCTGGGAGAGGGGGCAAGGCGAAGCCTCGCAGCAGAGTTTTGGATCAGTTGACGCTTTCTGAGCCGATTAGCGGGAGCGCCCAGACGCAGACCTACTCTTACACCCGGATAAGCATGTACCGCAGGGGGTATCTCTTCTGGCTCGTGGGGGTAATTGGTTACTACTCGTAGGCTTCTTCCTCCCATACTAGTAAGCCCAAGAGAGTTCAGCACCGTGTTAAGAGTCTAGCACTGCTTCGAATGTGCAGGGGAAGTTGCAAATCTAGTGCCTCCTTATATAGCTGGCTCACGAGCACAGTGAGCGCTACTGTGTGCACGGAAGCCTTGCATCGACTTAACAACAACATAAGTTGAGTGCCTCATGGCGGATTCCCGCTGCTTCGAAGCACTGCAGTAATAGCTCTTCGTGTTATCCAATGTAATAGTGTCAGATCTATGGACCTCGGAAAGATGAAGGGCTGAGTCGGCTCTGCCAGGATCTCCAGTGTGCTCCCTTTCTTTGAGATAAACGGTAAACCCTTGACTATCCACCACCCACCCACCCACCCACTGTGAGGCAGTTGCCTGGCACTTAACACCAGGTGTTAGGTTCTGCATTCATCAACCCTACTAACAATTTCCACCTCTGCACCAAACCTACAGCACAACAAACCGCACAAACATCACTACACTGCAACAACAAAACAAAAACACACAGTCTTGCACAACAGTACACGACGACTACTGGCCGCAAACACCCCAGGGCCAGCCAACGGACCCACCGGGCTGAGGCCGCCAACAGCACATCACTGCTCTCTTGCACTTTTCCTGCTTCCTTCCACTAACTCAACCTCCCCTCCTCTTTCTGAACCGCCAGAGCACCAGGGGACCACTCCGGTGGGGATAGTGCACAGTACAAATGTCCTTTAACATTAACATTGATTAGCAAACACACTTGATTAGCAATTTTGTGATCACTTTTTTTTTTAAATGCCACCAGAAGTCATGTTCTTTTTCAAGTGTTCACTCATTAATATGATGAATCTTATTACCCAACAAAATGAAATATAGTTGACAAAATGAGATTTAGATACACTAACCTAAAAATACTGTAAATATGCATTATGTAACAACTCACATTTTATGAAAGAACATGACTGTCTTTAAAAAAAAAAATATGTAACACATACTGGTCTTCGCCAGACAGCATGTAGTTAGCTACATAAAAGTATTATCCCGATTACGTCGGTTTTACAATTAGAAAAAGACTTTACATTAGAAAAAGACAAATCTTGCCTTGGTCTCCCACACAGGCCTTTGGCAGATAAGAATGGAAGAGATGATTACTGCTGCACTCTTTCCATTAGCCCCTTTGAGTTTGCATTGAACAAAGAGGGTGGAGAGAGCCCAGATGGCAAAAGAGGAATGCAGGGTGAGCATGCCTTCATTGAACATGGCAACTTAAATAGCTAGGTTTGCTACACAAGTGTCAATTTAATTAGCAAACCTACAGAATTGCAAAGCAAATTGCTATGCAACACTGCTCATTGTATGCCTTGTTACCTATGCGTTTGTTTTAGAATTAAAAATAAATCCTTTTATCCCTTGCTCCTCAACTATCTCTGGTTGAATAAAGAAAGGCACAGTATTTGGAAGTCAGATAATAAACACATGTTCAGTCTCATCTAAGTGCTCTCCCGATAGCACTGTGGGTGTTACATAGGGATGATGTGGCAGGCAGCACCTAAAGATAAGCGGAATGTATATGTGCCATCGTTACTCACTATAAAGAAATACTATACTGTCGAGAAGGAAAAATAAAAAAAATAAAAATAAAAAAGGACTCCCAACCAACAAATAGGAAACTGGCATAAAGAAGCTTGCCCTTTGCTTTCACGGATAAAAACTCTAGGGCTATGTTCGGATCAGTGGTGCCAGCAGTGCAGTGGCGCAGGAATCAGATCTAATATTACTGCCTGGTCTGAAGCTAAAGTTTAAATATGGTAAAAATGCATCTTTTCATTTGAATTATGTGAAGAGAAGTTTTAATACAAAACAATCACTTTTATAGTTCAAATATATATTACAAGTACCTTAAAAATACCTGAAGGGAATGTGAATTGCTTCGTGACTTCTTAAAATACATTTTACCCCAAACTATTCTCTGCTTGGCCAACACAAGAGCCAGCTCTATTGTGTTATTAAGTTGCTGCCTCTTTCTGTCTGGGAAATTGTCCCAGTAGACATACTAACAGATTCCACTATCCAGGTAGCCCCCATAAAGGAAAGGGGATTTTAGCCAATACCTCTCCACAGAATTTGCAAAGCATCGGGCACTACCATATCATATGTAGGAACTGGGCCTCTTCCGTCCCATATCTGGGGCAGATGTCTGGTTTTGTCAGAGTCAATCTGTCTTCTCTGTGGTGTCAAACAGGTCCTTTGTAAAACATTATACTGTACAAGTCCCAACCGGAAATGTTGAGATACTACTTTCGTGTTTGAACAGGTCTATTGCCATTTCTCTCCTTCGAATGGCAATCACAGGCCTCGCTCCCAATCCTCCTTAACTTTCAGCTCCTTCCCTTTCTTATCCCTATGCCTCAGCAACAATTGATCGGTTGGCCTCCATCCACAAGAACATACAGGCCCTTCAGCAGAGGGGATGATGGGGTTCCACCAGTAGCATATTCAACACATTACATGCCCTGCCAGTTATATCTGCATAAAATTAAAAAAGTGACCCCTGTTCAGGCCCAAGGATGTATACAAGTCAGGAAAGGGCCTCAAGTACCCACTGTGGAAATGTCAGTTTCTATGTTCCTTTTCATTTTTCAATGTAGTACATGACTTAATTCCCTCACTCTATACAATGCATTGCATAGCTTCAATTTTCGAAACTATTGGACGACTTATTTTTCTCAAATGTATTTTCTGCCGTGTTCTCTGCACTGTGTTGGGGGTTGTGGATCCAAGCCTCGATCCCTCCAAGAACCAGTTCTACCTGTGGTTCAGCTGCAGCCTGGAACCCCTTTCTACTCTTCCTCCCACCCTATAATTTCCATCTCCCCTCTTTCCTGGCATGAAGCCTGAGCCCTGCAAAATGGGTTCCAATTGTTGTGTCCATCATGGGTGGGGGGGGGGGGCTATGGAAAGCCACTTGTCCACCCCCTGGAATTATCCTGCCCTCTGCCAAGTCACCAAGCTAGCCTCTGACCTCTTGCACCCTTTCTGGGAACCTCATCCATTCCCTAGTCCTGCAATTAACCTCCCCTCTGGGCCCAAACTGTCCTGCACTGTATAATTCCGATTTCATCTTCCCTGACCTGGGAATCACAGACTCTAGTTTACCCTATTGTGGGAATGGGTGGGCTCCAGCAGTACACTTATCCTCCACCCTGTAATTACCTGGAAATATATGCCCAGCCCTGCATCCCAGCTCCCAGGAAACCACACAAAAAACATGTTGCTGGCACACCCAACAAACCAATTGTATGTTCCTGGCTGAGGGGCTGGCCCTGGAGCAGGGCGCGAGCAACAGCCTTACACAAGCCGGTGGAGAGAGGACTGTTGGCTGCTGGTGGTAGTGTACTGATTGGGGGAGGGGAAGGCAGCAGAGCTCAGGAGGCCTGTTCAGCATCTACCCTGGTCTTTCCTCTCCATCCTTCCCCACCCTTTCCTCCTCAACATGTTCTACCTTTACACCAGTAGGATTCCTGGCCTCTCTCCCTCTCCCTGCGTCGGCCTCCCTCTCCCCGCCTCTCTGCGCCGGCCTCCATGTCCCCGCCTCTCTGCGCCGGCCTCCATGTCCCCGCCTCTCTGCGCCGGCCTCCATGTCCCCGCCTCTCTGCGCCGGCCTCCCTCAACCAGTGTGTCTGTGCCTGTCCCCCTCTGCCTGAGTCTCCCTCTCCTTGTAGGTCTCTGTGCCCCTGCTCTCTCCTTTTCTTCTTTCACTCCCTTTCTCTTTCTTCCCCCCCCCGCCCCCCCCTACTGTCTCTTGCAACTCCCTCCCCTTGTTCCCTTAGGGCCACATCCCCCCCACCCCCCTTGCATTCAAGCGTACTCCCCAGGCCCCGGGTTCCATACCAGTAGGTGTGCCTAGCTAATATGCCTGCCATCATTGCCTCGCCTTGTGCCCACAAAACAGTGCAGGCACTCACCTGTGTCCAGTGTGTCTAATTTATCCTGCTGGCAATGAGTTTACTCCTCTTTCTGTAGTAAATCTGTTCCTGGTTTCATCAAAGACTTTGGTGCCTTCATTGTGTTCCCACTTTTCATTGCAGCCTGCCTGTTATTGCCAGAGAGGTGGGGAGGGTGGGGAGGGGGCGAAGGGTTTGGACCTAGTCTGTCTGCGTACACAATGCAGCCCCACCGGACCGGTTGACACCCTGGTCCAAAACTGGCTTCCCCATTTTGGCTTGCCTCAGACTTCCACACCACCCTCAAACATATTTTGTTAAACCTAGTGCTACCCAGTCTTTAAGATGTTTCCTACCCCTGCTCCTCATGTGGTCAGTGTGCATGCGGATGTGCGAGAATACATATTCTCACAGCCCACCCTTCAATTCGCACACCTACCCAGATGTATCAGCTGGGGCCATTGGGTATCCTCAATAGAGCACCTAAATATATCTTTGACATTACAGGTTCGTATCGATCTAGCCAGCAACCTCCATTCAGTTGTACGGCACATTAGGAAAATAATACAAATGTCAAGACTCTAGGAAGAATCACCAACCTGGTCAACACAACCCTTCCCATAGGTGACAATGGCAATCTATTCCAGAACACTGCTGACTTTTCTATCCCCTCAATAGCATTCAAGGTGTCATCAGAGTACATATCATGAAAGTGTCTCCTTATTTTAATACCAGGATATGCGAGCGCATTATGTTCCTACACTACTGGTGAACTGGGAAGTTCCGAGGCGGGAAGCAGCGCCATGGAAGTCAAAAGGGAAAATGCAAGATATACTTTTATTAATCCATATCAGACGACTGACGTCATCAAACACTTCCAACAACCAGGGTACATTTAGGGCCCAATTCATAGAATCCAGCGCAGAAGTAGCGCAAAGTTCTGCATGCCGAGATGGAGTGTGTGCCAGCCGTTGCGCAAACCAGCAATTGCGCGGCATGCATATTCATGGATTTTACGAGGCATCAGTAGCTGTGGGGCAATGAACATAAAGCAGCGCCAGTAACGCCCCCAACAGGCCCCGTGCCCAGGACAAAGCCAGTGAAATGCCTGCTATGGCACAAGGCCCCGCGCCATCCGTGGAAAAGCACACAGCCTCCCCACCCCGTTGTAATAGCGTGACAAATCAGAGCGTCAGAGTGTACCCAGGTCACATCAGCCAAATCACGTGGAAAGGGCCATCTGCACTACAGCCAAAGCGTGTATCCCGGTCGCACCAGACAAATTGTGTGTGAAGGCCCACAGGTACCCAGTCCGCATCTCAGTGAAATGCGTACCCCGCTCACACCAGCCAAATTGCATGGGAAATCGATACACGCACAACTCCCCTGGAAGCAGACGCCTCCTCATGGGACAGGCAGACCCCATCAGTGGACCATACCCCGCAGGCAGCCCACACCACATGGACCCCCCGCCTCCCCCACCAACCGTGACCATCCCCTGCAGTCAGCCCACACCACATGCCCCCCAGACCCTCCCCCAACCCATCATCTGTAAACAAACTCTGCAGGTAGGCCACACCACATGGGGATCCTCCCGCCCCATCAACCGTGACCATACCCCGCGGGCAGCCCACACCACATGCCCCCCTCCCACATCAACCGTGACCATACCCCGCAGGCAGCCCACACCACATGCGCCCCTCCCACATCAACCGTAACCATACCCTGCAGTCAGCCCACACCACATGCCCCCCCCCAGTCAACCGTGACCATACCCCGCAGGCAACCCACACCACATGGCCTCCCCCTTCAACCGTGACCATACCCTGCAGTCATCCCACACCACATGCCCCCCAGGCCCTCCCAACCCATCACCTGTGAACAAACCCCGCAGGTAGGCCACACCACATGGGGACCACCCCGCCCCATCACCCGTGAACATACCCCGCAGGCACCCCCCCCCCCCCCCCCCCCCCATCACCTGTGATCATACCCGCAGGCAGGCCCTGCATCATATCCCCACTCCCCACCAGTGACGGCAACCATTGGTCATGCTCACTAGTACACGGCCCATGGCATGTGAATCCTAATATCACACATGCATGTGTGCACACACATGAGCAACATTGGTGAACAGCAGGGACACGCAAATGGGTCATGGAGGAGTGAAACATGCACCAAACCATTGAGACCAGACCCCACTTAGATTTCAATGTCTAAAAATATATTAAAAAACATGCATCTAAGTCACACACAGTAAAAACATCAAATTAAACCTGCATGAACCAAATCAAAAACCAAAAGAAATTGAAAACCAAAAACAATGTGATGTAAAAAATGAAACTAAAAAATGTGGTCTATGTCCATTAATTTATGTACAAATAAAATCACATAACATAACCATTCCTTCATGGTGAAAAAAAACAGTTCAAATTAAAATCCAAATATTTACAACGATCCAGGGTCCATGGTCCCAAAACATGTAGAAACATCCTAAAAATCCAATCAACAAAATAACTATATACAGGATGCAGAGCAAAGTCCAGGAACTCCAAAATAAATGTGAAAAATAATTAAACCTACTCCTAAAGAATTATATACAAAGGCAGCGGGCTACTCCATCTCCTCACCAAGCTCTCTCATAGTCTCCACGAGGGCATCATCGAGCACTGCGTCCACTTCCACTAGGCGGTCCTCCGCTTCCCCCTCGATGGCTTGCAGAGACTCCTCCATCCTCCTCTTGAGCTCCCTGCAAGTCACCTTGAGGACCTCTGCCAGCCTCTCTGCCTAACGCAGTGAATTCTCTGCCCTGGCCATGGTGAGTCGCGCCTCCTGTACCTGCTGCCACTCTGCCCCGATTTGCTGCCCAAACGCTCCAACACGGAAGACATCATTGTCGTAAGGACCACGTTTGCCTCCTGCCCGATAGCAGATACCTGCCCCTCTGATGATGAATGCCCGGCGTCCTGTTGCTTCCTACCCTGAGCCTGCTGCTGCCAAAATGCCCGGTGCCTGCGCCACAAGGACAACCTCCGCGATGACACCAAGCGGGGCCGTCGTGCACATGCCCTGCTGCTTGGTGACTGCACTTCCTCCATTGCCATATCTCCTGTTGCAGCAGTGACCACCTCTGCTGATCCTCCTTCGTCTCCCGACTGTGGCAGGGATGTGATGTATGTATGTTTGTTTTATTACTTGTAGTGCGCACCAGACCCAAGGGTAACCGGGCGCATTGCATACAACAATTTACAGCTTAGTTACAGAAACACATAGGCACATGTGGCGACAATAAATATACAAAAAAAGGCAAAAATAATGGTACAAATATTTACAGTCCTTCTCAGACAGGCGGTAAATGCAGAGTGGTAGA
This sequence comes from Ambystoma mexicanum, assembly GCF_040938575.1. Classification (NCBI taxonomy): domain Eukaryota; kingdom Metazoa; phylum Chordata; class Amphibia; order Caudata; family Ambystomatidae; genus Ambystoma; species Ambystoma mexicanum. The sequence continues at coordinate 742,047,621 of NC_090934.1, forward strand.
TGTGCAAAAATACAGTCAACAGTGGGGGGGACAAGCGGAGTAGGTTCAGGCAGTAGTCTGTTATTTGTCTGCGTCTTTGATCCACCTTGTAAGGTTGTGTCGGAAAGTGGGGCATGGTTGATCTGTCCGCAGGGTGGTTGGTGGGGAGTTCCATAGTTGGGCTGCTTTGACCTGGAATCTCCACCAGACTGACCGCTGGGGTTGGGACAGGTATACAGGGGGCCCTGGTGGTATCTGGGCCGGAAGACTGCAGGGAGGACGACTGGTGAACAGAGGAGGACGACGGGAGGGGTTGAGGGGGGAGTTGGGGGGGGTGGGGGGCGCAACAGTGGCCAGCACACGTACGAAATTCATGACCAGGAATTGAGGTAGCCAGTTCATGAGGCAACAGACATCAGTGTGATGATGCGCAAGCCCCGATTAGAAGCCTGCACATCACAAATGGAGTGTGTACGCCACGCGATACCGGCTAGCAACGGTTCCACCCTGTCACGAATTGCTTCATCCACTGGTAGTGGTAGATCTGTTTACATGGATACATCGGCCACCTGCGGATGGGTCCGGCCTGGGGCATGCCTGCAGGCGCATACTGGTGCAGTCACAGTTCCAGGGACAGAATAAGTCACAAGTCGCAGGCCCCTCCACGGTGACCTGCACTGCCTGTGCCCCCTGACCCTGGACTCCACCAGTCACCACTACCTCATCACCCCCGCCAGGTCCCATGTGCTGGGCTGATGTGGCCCCCCTCCTCCTCCACTACCACCACCACGAAGCTGGATGACTCCACACTGTCTTCCGCATGGGATTGCCCCTGTGTGGGCTCACCTGTCCCTCCCACTGCTGAGGAGACCACAACCAACTTCACCCTCTTGGGCCTCCCCGCAGCAGCAGCCGTTGTCGCGGACGCAGCACCAGTGTCCTCGTTCCCGGAATGGAAGGATGACTGGGCCCTGCGTCTGTGGCTGGTGGAGGCATCCCTGCTACGGTGGTCCACATCGCCTTCTCCGCCCACTTCTTCCATCGTCGCTGTGGATAGGGCACCAGAACACAAACATCAGGCTACTGAACATGTATGTATGTGTGTGTGTTTCTCAAATGCAAATGTACATCCGTGGCACTGTCAAACGTCACAACCATCATCACCCTCTACTACACACAGGGAAGTGTCATTCATACACATTCACAAACATGTCCGTCATTGTGTATTCAGCTCACACGCATCATGGGACATAGAATTTTATACACACACACACACACACACACACACACACACAGTCATGAGGCAGGCCATGGAGCTATCACATCACCGTGCACTCGAGGGCAAATTGGCAGCATGAGGCAATCACAAATCCTGGGGAGGTGAGAATGGTTGTCAATAGTTGGCTTTGTCCATTTGTCTGTGTCCAACATGCATGCATGTGCATGGCCATTTGTATACACCAATGAGCCATGTGTTGCCATGCCTCCCAGCTTCCAGGTCCCAGTGTAGGGGTGACATTCTGAATATGAAACTATCATGGGTGGACCCTGGATAGTTGGCATATACAAAGATAATGATTCCCTTGGCATCACATACAGCCTGCACGTTGATGGAATGCCAGTGCTTGCAATTGCGATAGATGTGCTCTGTGGCCCTAGGTGGATGTAGGGCTACATGGGTGCAATCGAGCAACCAAGCACTTTGGGGAAGTGCGCCACCCCATAAAAGTCCTGGACCACGGCCTGTCTTTCTGCGGGTGTTCTGGGCATGTAAATGTGCCTGCAGACAGAGGGGTGTGCAGTCATGATTGCCAACACCTGCTGTAGGCAGCGTGACTGCGTGGGCAGTGAAACGCCCCCAACTTATGACAGTTGTCTGCTGAAATGACACAGTGGCCAATAAAATGCAGTACATTGAGCACCTTTTCCAAGGGGCTCAGTGCTTGGGAGCATGGGGTGGGTGATGTAAGGTCATCCTCCAACTCAGTGACCAGGTCCAAGAGGATATGAGGTGGAAACCTATACCTGCCATAGAACTGGTCATAGGGCATCCAAAAAAGGCTGGTCGTGCAGGCCCTGGGCATCTGCATCTCCTCCTCCTGCGGTCTCCCACGATCACTGCTGCGATAAATGGTACATTCATCTTAACTGTATACACGTGTTTATTTTTCGCACGCACTTTTATGCATTGTTTTGGGTGCGCGGTGACGCTTATGCCAGCTTTTGCGTGGCAGACATGTTTCTGGGTTTGCGCATCTTTTACCCTGTTCGATTCCGTGAGTACGTGTTGGTTGAGCGCGTGTGGGCGTTGCGAGTATTTTACTGTGGTACTTCCCACTTAACGCAACATTTATGCTGGTTGTTCCCCATTCCACGTGTGCCGCCCCATTTTCAGCTACCTGCGCTGTGCGTCTCACGAAAGGCGTTTGCGGTGTCACTGACGCGTTGAGCCCGTGCCGATTCCGCGCACGTCTCAGGTAAGCCACGCGCAATGTGTTCCATGAATCGGTAAACGTGCGCTTGTGCCCGTTTTCACGCGCATGTTCCCCTTTTTAGGCGCAAATTATTCCATGAGAATGTCATTCGCATACAATGAGATTACATGCCATTCTAGAATCCCTCAAAGCCACATCATATGCGGACAACATCCTCGTTGCCTCCGTAGACTATTCCTACTGAAGCTCTTCTCCCCTTACCTCACAATAATCAGCAGCTCCCTAACTCAAGGCACCTTAACCCCTTGACCAGACAAATCCTCCCGCTTCTCAAGAAACAAACACTGAACCCGGACACCCTTAGAAACTACTGCCTCCTCACTCATCTTCCCTTCCCAGGCAAGATCTTTCAGAACGCAGTATCCACACAACTCATCTAAACACATCAAAGCAAACCATCCTCTTCAGTCCCATCAATCTGGCTTTAGACACAGATGCAGTACAGAAATGGCTACCGTGAAGGTGATCGCTGATGCCCTTAAAAATTCTTGACAGCCATCCTTGCCTCCTGGTTCTCCTTGACCTCTCAAAGTCCTACTCAGGGTGCTCCTTGACCCCTCAACATGTTACACTGTAGACCACCCGACACTCACCAACAATCTACATCACTGCATGACGGGGGTGGGGAGGGGGGGGGAAATCAGTGTGATTGTCCTCAGCTGGTTCAAACCATACCTTGCTAACCACCACCAGTTTGTACAAAAAGGATTCCTCCAGTTCACCAACTCTACTAATCTCCTGTAAGCCCTGAGGATAAAGGGCGAGCCGACACCGTTTAGCTGTTTGGCGAGAGGTGCGTGGTGACAGCGAAGAAATCGCCTTACCCTTGTATACTAATCCCGCATGAGGTCTATGGAGCTAGCAGAGCCAGCGTTGGCTGTAATGGCATCACCGAGGGCTAGAGGTCAAACAAAATGCTCCGCCAGGCCTGAGGAACGCGCTATGAAGCGCTCTAGACAGAACCACGTAAGTCGATACTTTTCATGTGCATCTGTCATGGAGGATTTACATAAACCGGATGAACAGGGTGACTTAGCGATAGCACCTGATGCTATAAACATTGCAAATGACTTAAGAGACTCATGCAGTACTTCTTTGGATCCCACCCTATGTGGGGTTATGCCGCCAATTAACTCTCCACAGGTACGCCCCATGCCTTTAACTACAGCCCAGGTAGCTCCTCCCTTGGCCCACCCTGCTAACGGTCTCACCTTGGAGGCACTGGTGGCGCTGGCAGGGTTGACCTTCGCGGTGGGGGGCATTGCAGCCGCGCCTTCGCTCGGCGGCGTTGTTGCTTGCATGCGGGATTGAATGTGTGGCCGCTGCGCGACCTAGCGCAGTGGGCGGCTGCCTCCTCTTCCCCTTCAGCGCCTTTCACCGCCGTCGCAGTGCTCATTGCTTGTGCGGCGTTCGCGGTTGTGGAGGGGCGGTGCGTTGGTGCTGCTCCTTCGCCCAGGCCAGATGATGAGCTCGATGTGGATCACGCTCCGCCGAGACCACGCCCTGCTGCCTCTGACGTTAACCCTTTCGAACACAAGACCTTACAAAACCAGCTGGACCTCAGCCGTCCAGACGGCAGTACGGCTATAGGCGCTGATAAAATTGCTTGCATTCAAAGTACGCATTGCAAACAATAAATTCTCGCCGGCATTAACTCAGGCTACGACTAAAAACCATACTTAACTTTGCCTACAGGATGAGGTGTTTAATGTAGAGCCACCATTGATCCTTTGTTCACCATCTATTGAGTGTGCTCTCTTATCATTCAATGGCAGTTTAACAGGGCCATCTACTGGTCCTTTTCAGGAGGAACGAACGACAAGAGATGTTGGTCTGAATAGGCGAAACTCATTAGAAGTTGTAACTAATGTTCTACAAAATCTTGTCATAAATAAAGCTCGGTCTTCAAAACAACTTCAGGATTCTATCCTTGAAAATGAGTCTCCTGCAAAAACGTCTCTGAAAAGAAATTGTAACAAACTTACTGATGCTAATAAAGACATCTGGGGGGCTGTCGATTACAAACGCGCCAGAACGGCAGAAGCTGGGTAAACCTGCTGGAATCTCAGAAAAGACTTTGTACCAATCCCAGCACTAAGCATCAGTCTTGTTATAACAAAACAAAACAAAAAAAAAATGAAAAATCATACCATCAGTCTAATGCGGACTCCACTACCGATGAGACTTCAACCTCGGATTCCTCTTTTGTAGATCGACCATTTCCTAAAGTTAGGAGGACTAACCCCGCTACCGGCCGGACTTTGTGTCCAAACGAAGAGGGACGAAAAGTGTCAGGGGTTCGAGTGGCCTCATGTGTTCATGTACCTATGAACGAATTGCAAGCAACGTTAATTTCTTCAATGGCTATTTCTTTGGCGTCTTTTGCCAAACTTTATGAGGCTATTAATGAAAACACAAAAGATTTAACGACCTTAGTAGCCCAAATGAACTCAAAACTGTTGCACCTAGAAGAGTTGCATAGCTCGCACAACAACAAACAGGATGGGGGTAACCCAAAAATTGCTGGCAGCCCTCTTCGGCAAATGACCAAAAACGCAATTACACCATTGATAAAAAAATATTTGCGGTAGTGGCAAAAGAGGCATTGGCACTCTTCAGGAAAAACCACACGGATATAGTAGCAAATCTTCAACCTAATCACTTAAAGGGCATGTGTACAACACCAATTGATCCAACTTCGCTTTTCAATGCACAACCCCAGCCGCAAATTTCTACAATGGGCCTCGAAGATGTTGCCTCAAATCAATTGTTAGTCCTTCCGGTAGACCATACAGACCCCAAGGTCAACAGCCCTGCGACTTTAATAAATGTGACTCCAACGTCTTCTGAGTCTGAAAGGGGTGCTGTGAAGGGCAGATTGATTGATGACCTCTTACCATCTATACCCAATTGTGATCAAGCTTCTTATAAGCACACAACGGGAAATGCTGCAGAAATTTCATTCAATACAGCTTTTCAACAATCAAGAACCTCTGCCAACATGGCACGGCTCAATGATCAAGTGGCGGGTAGCTCTGCAATTCGAATTTCATTTCCCGATCCGTGTAATGCCCCTCTGTTATCGATCTAGCCAAGACAGTGTTTTTCCTATCTTCAGTGGTGCAGATTCCATTCCTCAGAAAATTACGAACCAGAAGAACCATCAGCTGCCGCAAATAAAGACGACTAAAAATCTACCTGCGCGAAAGACGACTCAACTAAGCGGTGCACGAAAATATTTGAGGAACATCAATGTGATATAAATTGTAGAGAAAGCTAACACGCTTTCATGACCGCAATTACCAACTAACGTAATTAACAACACCTTACCCACTCTACCTGTTGTTCTACTTGAAGACGCAGTGATTCAGATTGATGACAATCGCACAGGCTCTCCCAGATGACCTTTTGCAGGAGCTCCCAACATGCTTGCAGCGCAGAGAGTGGTTGCCTTACCAAACAACCCGGACAGCTCAAGAGTGTGCCCCAAGATGAGTCTACCCCACTCTATAGGAGACCACGAAAGCCGGGTTGAAGTTTTAAACAGTGGTAGAATTTGTACAATAATCCCTAAATCCGCTGATTTGCCCACAAGTGATCTTGCACCCGTGAGCCCGGCATTTACCACGTTACAGGAAAAAAGGGGGAGGATTGCTGCCAGCTCACAAAAGGAATTATCTTGGCATCTTGAAGCCCATTCGATCGCCTCCGGATGCTGCCAATCTGGAATTGGCGGGAGACCCTGAAAACACTCAACTCGGTAACAACATCTCTAACCATACGGAATCCATTAAGACAACCAACGAAAAACAGTTGGTAAGCCGTCGATTGGACGTAAAGTGTATGATGCAGATCGACACTTGGACTACACCTTGGTGGATAAACTCATGTTGGAAAGACTCTACTCACGTGACAAGTTGATCCTGAACCGCACTAACGTAATAAGACTATTACCCCATATCCCACGCTTACAAGCATTGGGCTCTCGGCACATAAAAAAAACGGTTGAGTTCCCCGACAAAAACCACAATGACAAGGTGATATTGCATGTAGATTCAAACATCATCGGAGGTACCATCCTTGAAGCAGGAGACGCCTTATTGTCACTGGGTTTTGATATTTACAAAATCATGGACCCCATTATCAAAAAAATGAACGAGAAGAGTTCAGTCATTACATCAGTCCAAACTACTTATGGCATCCAATCTCCCACATCTATGAAGATCCAGCCTCATGCCCTAGTCGATCAATCATCTGCTGTACATATTCCGTTACCTGAACTCATACTTCAAAATGGACTTACCAGGCCAGGATCCCACTAGGTTTCATAGAACCGTTGACAATACTGAGATCGTATTATCAAGCAGTCCTGTTCTTAAAGAACAAAAAGGCGAATGGAACTGGCTTGCGAAATCACTGAATGAGAAATCTAGAAGTTAACGTCAGACGAATGCTGCGGATCAAGTCTGCAGATTTGCATCATGGAACACGTGAGGTTTCACTCATTTACTTAACAATTGGCTGCAAGACATTCATCTCACCTGCCTCCAAGAAACATGGAGGAGTGAATTAGCAATTTCCTCAGAATTTGAATGCGCCCTTAATCCTGCATGCAAGGCGGAGAGAGGGCGTCCAATGGCAGGCCTTTTACCCATGATTAAGCGTTCCTCGGGCTATCGCTTAATAAAACCCAACAATCACTCAAGATACATCCAAGTATCGGAGATGGGTAAGGCCAATCTCTCAAAAAACGTGGTGATGTGATTAGTGTGATAAACATGTATTGGAATCATGAGAGAGAGTAGGTAGCTACTCATTCATTGATCAAGTTTCGACAATTATCTACAGCCTGATAGAATCTACACAAAGGGCCAGTATAATAGTATGTGAAGATCTAAATATGGACTACTTCAAGCTACTAAAATCGGATAAAGCCATACTAGAAAAGGAATGGCTGGATGAACTAAATGCACGAGGATTATCGATGCTAAACGGTTGTACACAAGGTGACATACCTCCGGGCCGAACCTGGCAGCGTGGCGTGGTGATCAATCATCCACTATCAACTACATCAGATGTACTTCACTCATGCGTGAAAACCTTGAAAGTCCTCTCCATGAGGAATGGTGACCACGAAATGTTACAAATGGAATTTTTAACGATCGAATCTCATCTAGGGTCTAAATGGACAACAAAGGTGCAGGTCGAAACAAACCGACTACGATTGAGGCTGAATGAAACTGAGGTGGCACAGCTATGTAGTCAGTTTAGGACAGAATGTCCAGAGATTGAATATGCATCCTTATTGTCTCAGTTCAAACCAAAAAATATAGGATTTAAACAACTGTCCTTTATAAAGACTCATTGCTTTAACCTCGAGGTTTTGCAGCGAAAGAGACTGATGCAAGCAGGGATACGTAGGAACAATCAGTTGCCAGTGGGCATAAGAATTCCAAGAAATCGGGCGTCGAAACAAAGCTACAAAAATTGGCTAAAGGGTCACAAACACCATCTACAACAACAAGACGCTGAGGCGATGATGAAGACCTTAAACAACAACAACAGTGGGGAGTTCTGGCGCATTATTAACATCGAAACATCGCAGACCGCATTGCAATCCTGTCTGGTGTCCGAGACCGAGTAGTCGACACATTTCGAGACTTTGTATAGTAAAAACAACGATACCTCAGAACCATCTATCCCCAACGAAACACTGTGGGACCCAACGTTCTCGAAAGATTAAATCACAGACCTAGAAAAAGCAAAAAGCTCTAGGGCACCTGGACCAGACGGCTAGACAAATTCCACCATTAAACAGTTCCCAAACCTTTGGGCTGAGTTGTGTCTCGAATTATTTGAGAGAATAAATCAACAACGCCAGACACCCACCTCATGGAAGACAGCGATTATTGTACCAATCTTTAAGAAAGGCAATAGGACTTGCCCGAAAAACTATCGCGCAGTGGCATTGTTAGACGTCTTGGGTAAAATGTGTGCAACCATGCTTAAAAAAAAAAAAGCTGATTAAATGGTCACTAACACCAAAACGAGTAGACTAAAGCCAAGCTGGCTTTGTTAAAAACGTCGGATGCTTGTTAAACCTACTAATCCTGAACTTGTTAAAGATGGAGGCCTTACGTACGAACTCAAAAGTATATCTGGCTTTTGTCGTTTTCTCTTATGTGTTTGACAAGATAGACCGTGAGATACTGGCAAAAGTTGGGTTCCTGGGGTTGCCCTGTTGGTTTGCTAGAGGCAATCAAAGAGTTACACACAGAAACCACAATCAGAATCCGTTTGGACTAATTGGGCAACTTGTCTGCACCGATCAAGACACATAACAGAGTGAAACAAGGATGCCCTATGGCAGTGGCAATTTTCAGGCTCTTCATCTCAGACATTGGCGATGCCACAAAAAGCAGTGCGAGCTTTTCCACCAAAGTATCACTTGTCGCTCGTCAGTTGGTTGCTCTATACAGACTATTTGGTCATACTAGATGTGACCCCTATTGGTCTTCAAAGAAAGCTCAACGCTGTACAAAAATATGTGACCCTATGTGACCCTGAACAAGCTGAAAATTAACACGACGAAATGTGAAATCTTGTTGCTCAAAAACCTAAGTGCGACTCCACACACGAAAAACAAAAGTTTGTCTGGAAGTTGGGTCAAGATGCCCTGCACGTCTCCTATAGTGTAAAATACTTAGGCATGTTATTAAGCGCCAGCATTTACGATGGCCTGTGCGCCTTTGAATGTAAAATGAAATGCCATCAACTGGCCTGTCAAGCTCTGCTCCTGCATAAAAGATTTGGTAAGTTCTTATTAACGCCACTACGGAATTTCTACGAACTGAAAGTGTCTCCAATTCTAACTTACGGAGCAGAATATGCACTGGGCTGTTCTCACGCTCAGTGGTCAACGTTGGAGAACACCTTCTGGTCAGAAGCACTAGGCCTACCGAGAGGTATATCAACCGCTTGTATAAGATATGAATTAGCTCTAACATCTTTACATGCAAGCATCAGCTGGAATCTGTTGGCCTTATTTCGCGAATGAAGAGCATATGAGAAAATTCTCCACGGTGCTTCTTCAGACGGGATCGATATGGTTTCAATGTGGATTAAACGCTGCGAGAATCTTCTACTTGAGTAGGACATAAAGTTGGAAACTTTACATGGCCTAATGCAGTGAAATTGAAAATCTGGCAGGCAGGCTGGGAAGTAATGTGCTCCAAGAGATCTGAAGCCAGTTCGATGGGTAATGCCCCAACTGAGACAAGAGGATTTAATGTCCTCCAAAAATATATACAGCTGTTCCCGAATCCCAATGCGAGAAGACTATTCTTGCTGTTCCGCCTAAATGCCTTTAAAACTAAAGAACGGACACGTACATGGGCTTGCAATGTACTATCAGATTTATTGTGTTGCCTTTGCTCCCGCGAAGTGGAGTCCCTCAAACACCTGATGCTGTTTTGGACCGAACTGAAAAATGTGAAATCAATTCATTTGGTCCCATGTGCTGAGGATTGGTGGGTGAGAATGTTCACCGGCACAGATATGAAGCTGATAATCCCACTGATGTCTCCGTTAGCTGTCATTGAAGACAAGCTAAACATGTCCGAGTATGAACTGACTTTGGAACAAAGGTCTTAAATAGAAAGATGGTTTTTAACCACTTGGTTGTTGTATGATTTGATGACAGGATGACAGGATGCGAGTGAAGTTCTGTATTATGTTAAAGGTTTGTATTGAAACTAATAAAATAAAAAAATAAAAAACGCATCTACCCGTGACCTTCAAGCTTTACATGGACCTGCTTGGAACCCGCCTTGCTCCATACAATATCCACATTCACCAATACGCAGATAGCATGCATCTCTACCCCAAGATATCCTCCATAGAAGACATACACAGGGTCAAGGCCCGCCTCTCATTGATCCAATCGAGGATGTCCCGTGCTTACCTAAACCTCAGCCCCTCCAAGACTGAATTTCTACTGCTAACTAACACTTAACACCCAGATATCGAAACCCGATTCTCTGCTATGCACCTCGGGGGCTTCACAGCTTAGCTAGCCACCTGCGCCAATTCCCTTGGGTTGGACATCGACAGATGCCTCTACTTCAAACAGCACATAGCAAGGAAGACACAAACTGCTTGGTACCAACTTTCTCTCCTAAGAAAAATAAAATAAAAATCAAGCCCTTCATTTCAGAAAACAACTTCAGATCTGATGTCCAAACCGTGGTCCTCTCCCAGCTGGATGGAGGCAATGCCCTTTTGGAAAGGCTTCCTTCAACTACCCTGACTCCCCTTAGATGTGTCCTGTGTGCTGCAGCACGAATCAAAGAATTGGACCACATCACTCCGACCCTCATCTAATCTAACTGCACTGGCTCCTGCTGCAAGCCTGTAACTTGAAAATCCTTCTGCATCATCTACAAGGCTGTCACCCTGAAGTCCCCAAGCTACCTCATTGAGAAACCCATCTCCCGAAGCCTAATGTCCAACAGAAGTAAGGACATGTGCAAACTTAAAACTGCGTTGGTGCAGCAAGGAAAAAAACAGAAGACAAGCTTTTTTTTCAGGGTATGCCCCCAAGACTCTGGAACCAGCTCCCCATCAACATCCGACCTGCCCACTGGCTTCTATGGCACAGAAAGGAGCTCAAAAAACTCTTCAAGGAATGGCTCTTTCCCAACACCCATGTCTGGACACTATCCACTCCCCACCTTACCTAAGACAGGGTGATCTGATCCTCCACAGTTTCTTCCTCTGGTTACTTGTAAATCCATTGCTGAATATTGCTAACCCTCCCCCGTTAGAGCCCCACTCTTTTCGTTCTATGCTCCCTAACCATAGCCTTCTCCCTATGATTGTAAAGCACTGTGTCGCTTCCCGGAGCTAGGTCTGCGCTTAATAAATACCATAATAATAATACTACTACTACATACCTCTCACCATGAACCGTTATCCCCATTTTCATCATGTCTCTATGAAGCATAAATGCTGGGGGCTCAAAGGCTATTTCGAACAGAAAACAAGACAGTGGGCATCACTTCCTCATTCCCTTCCCCACCTTCCAACCATCGGAGAGCATTTTCCCTGTATTCACCGTAGCTGAAACAGAGGAAAAGAGCAACTTGATCCAACGCATGATAAAAGAGCATAGTTTAAACTTCTGCAAAGTAGCCTACATCCACTCCAAGCGAACAGTATCGTTGGGTGATCTTCACGTCAGTATTCAACATAGACAACAGACAGTCTGATCCCATTTTGCACAGATCTGTACCCTGTTTGGGGACGGGAACTATCAATGCTTACCACATTGATAGGGGTAAAATGCCAGTTTCAAAGTCATGTTGAAAAACCTTCAATCTACTCCCAAACTTTGCCTTGCATGTTTAAAAAAATTCAGAAGGGAGACCATCCGTTCCAGGAGTATCCACTGTGGGAGAGCCCGAATAGCACTCTCCATTTCCAATAGGGTGATGGGTTCATCCATCTCAGCCATTTGCATGGGGACAGCCATTTGCATGGGGACAGGAGTAGGTACATCTAGCAATCCATGCATGTCCTCCACCTCCTGCGCCCCACCCGTGATGTCACTGACATACAAGTTAAAGTAGAATTCAGCAAAAGCCTCAATTCCCAGCAGGTAAATGGATCTAAAGTCCCTTCCGGTACCAACTGACAGGATTACTGCATGTGGTTGTTCATTCTGGATAAGCCCTGATAAAAGCCTTCCAGACTGGATGGCCATCTTGTTTGGGTTACTCACATGAATGCTGTAATCATGATCCCAAAAAGTCTCCCATTCCGCTTTAAATTTCACCCTCAATTCAGCAAGTACACCTTCCTTGCAAGGCCAGCTCTCCTGCTCTCAATGTTTTATGGACTTTTCAGTTTCCTCCTTTTCAAGGAGGCCCCAACACCACATGGAACAGAAACAAATTCCTCATGTGATAACTATGAATGCTTCCCACTTCACTCCCACGTCTGCAGTCAAAGCCACATTGATCTCAAGTACTTACCTATTTCTATGGCCAGAATGTCCCTGTAAACACTATACCTTAAGTCCTTCCGCCCAAAGTCTCCACAATGAAGCACTAGCGCTGGGTTCATTAGCCTGGATCCAGACAAATACAGGCAAGTAGTCTGATCGTGTTCTCCACATATAGTTAATGCCTCTACACGTGCCCATTTTCTGTATCCATAAATTTAAAGTTATTTATTCCTCTATATACATCACAAGGGCTTGAGTAAAAGGAATAATTCGGTCCATTCGGATTTCTCAATCTCAACACATCAATTAGACTAAATTTATCCTGCTTGTCTCGCAGTGATGGACGCCTTGGTCTTGACCCTAAGCAAAACAGATCTATACAGGTCCAGAGCACAATTAGAGTCACTATACCAGAGCCAAGTGGCCTGTCGATATGTACTACATCTACACAGGATCCTGAGAAATAGTTTGCTTGTGTCCATGCAGGGTTTATAAGTATTGAGACAATTCTCTGCTCTCCAAAGAGCTCAGTACAGTCATATCTCCCTTCAGTGTCTCAGTGCACCATACTGACTGACATTGGAGCAGGGTATTGTTGGGAAGGAGGCAGCCCCCAGACCGCCCCCCTAAGCGCTTTAGAGTGAGACGAGATGCATTGAAAGCACTATGATGGGCCGGAGGGGGGGCGGTGAACATTGAATGGACCACTTCCCAATACATAAATATTAGTAATCATAAGTATAAGGTAAGGGCTGCACTGCGAATGAAGCATTGTATGCACTAGGCCTAAATTGCGAGACGAGGGAAAACTCCAGCCATACTTGAGCTCCCAAAGCATGACCCGGCCCATCCCGAAGTGACCACTAGTTATAGCCCATATAAAAACTGACTGAACCTTAAAATCCCTGAATTCCATGGCACCAGGTGCCCTTTGATCACCAACCCCAAATTAACAAGTCCTGAAATGTTCAAAGAGGATGGACAGGGCACCTCGTTGAGCGACTGGTATGATTTGCATTGCGAGGTGCTGGGACGGATAAATTATAGTTCAAAACTATGGTGGGCCCTTGGAGTCCGATGGCACGGAAGGGAGGCAGTGAAGTGTGTGTAGCTTAGAGTGCCCCAGAACCTCTGATGTGCCGGTCTTGAGGCCTACCAGCTGCACTGTATATTGATAAAGTAGCATTACTTTAATTTGTCATTTAATTCAGACGTGAGAAGAACGATGGACTGGGCTGGAACCAATGATCTAGAATCTGTTATGGAGCAGGTGGATCATGTATAGGTGCACACCAACCAGCTGCACATGCTTTTATTACATGTATTGCATCTTCTATGACAATGTTTTCCTTTTTAAGATTCTGCTTGTACTATTCAGCAGAATATTCTTAGCAGAAGAGTCCTTTGCTGTTGCCCTCATCTGCATGAGAGATTAAAACTGGTTATCCTTACAAGATCGGGGGGGCGTGGCTAGCTGGCCATGGAATAGGACGAGCTGCGCGAGGAGCTCCTGATGATCCGACTCTAATTTTGCCAAAGTTACCCGTTGAAACTGCAACAAGCGCCTAGAACTTTGGGGGATCAGGCGTCGGAAGCCGCACGACAAGTGAAGTTCGTTGGAGAAGCTCATAGCCCCGGGGAATCGTGAGATATACATGTTTTTGTTGGTACGGCTGTGTGACCGCTTCGGCACTAAGATGGCGGCTAACAAAGGAGAGGCCTCCGAGGAGAAACGAAACTGATCCCCCGGAACTGCGGGACATGGCTGGGAGAATTGCCTGGAGGAATAGTACAAAGGGGACATATGGCAGGGTGCTCGAACTAGCACCATGAGATAGCCCAGCCTGGAATGCGTTAATGGAGCCTCGACGATCTGACCGCAGGAAGAGATAACATCGGATGCTTGGGCGACAAGGCCTACGGGAGTTGAATGAGGAGTGTGAGGCCATAGCCCACCCGTAAAACAATTCGTAGTGCCATCTCGAATGTGAGCTAGGAGACCTGGGAGCCAGACCATTGTCGGACCACGGATAGGGCAACAGCTGCACTAAGGTGGAGTCGTACAGGAGTAAAGGGCAGCGCCATGTCGGCTAAAGGGTTGAGAGTCAAGGCTAAGCAACCCACGATGGAGGCTTTCACGAAAACGCAGTGGACCCCCTCAGCATCGGTGCACAGCATGGTCGCGACCCCTGCGGAGAACGCCCCCAAAGGGGACAAGCACCAGATCCTGGAGGCCATAACGGGACCGAGTGCCAAATGGGACCTGGCAATGGCAGACCTACGCACAGCTCTAGAGAACAAGATCGATGCTGTAGGTACAGAACTCACCCTGCTACGTCAAGCTGTCAGGGCGCTTGCAAAAAGGACCAGCGGTCTGGAAAGTGGGGTGAAGATTAACACCGATGTTAGCACGAGCAATGCGAAAGAGATTCATGTCTTAAAACAACAGGTCGCCAACCTGGAAAATCGTGTGGAAGAGGCGGAAGGAAGGGCGAGGAGGAACAACATTCGCATGGTTGGTCTTCTGGAGGGGGAAGAAGGCCAAGACCCCACAAACTATGTGGAAAACATGATCCTGCAAGGGATCGGAGCAGGGAATCTTTCGCAGGGATTTACGGTTGAGAGGGCGCACCATGCCCTAATGAGGAAACCCCGGCCGGGGCCCCTCCAAGACCGATCATTGCGAGGATCCTGAATTACAGGGACAGAGAGAAGATCCTTGAATACTTTCGTAAGGGCGGCACGATAGAGAGAGCATCTACCAACATCACAGCATACCCTGACTATACGATACTGGTGCAAAGGCAGACATACAGTTATTTCGTCGTCAAAAGAAGGCTGAGGGCGGCGGGAGTCAAATATATGCTGCTGTATCCGGCACGACTGAAAGTGCTGCATAAGAACAAAGCGATATTTTTTGATACCCCGGAGGATGTTGTCACATGGCTGGACCTGCAAGGCTGCCCGGAACAAGAAGCGGATAGTGATCGGCAGGATCATACCGAATGAAGATTTTGTAAACACGGACATTGTGAGACTGAGCGGGATGAGGACCCTGAGTGTACAAAGAAACTAACTGACTGAACTTTCAACACAATCTGAGCACAGTGCTCGACTTGGACTGGAATATAGTGAGTGTAACTAATTGGTTACTGTATGGCATCTGTATGCGTAACGTTTTCTTTTTTGAAAGGAGCAACAAAATGTGGACGACCTACCCCAATAGATTACTAGTTTCAGCGGCCATTAGGGCGGCTTTACCCTACTGAGCCCCGAGTAGAAGCTTGTGCTAGGCAGGGCTAGATGTGGGGGTGCCTGAGATTCAGGAATGGAGCTGGGCAACGGTTGGGGAGGGTATTGTTGGGGGAGGGGTGGGTGGGAAGAAGGTGGGGGGATGGGAAGTTGAGTGTGTGTGGATTTGGGGAGTTTAAGTTTTGTTTTGAGCCTATTTGAAGGAATCAGCATGTTGTACTTAAGGAGCAAGAGGGGGCAGAATCGGCGGAGGATTGAGAGGGTGCTTATTAACGACCTATGGGGGACCTCAGGATAATAACGTGGAACGTCAGGGGCCTTAACAGTTATCTGAAAAGAAACAAGATCATGATGTATCTGAAAAGGCAGAAGATAGATATCGCACTACTACAGGAGACATACTTGACGCGAGAGAAGTTGGACTTGGTTAAGAGAAAGTGGAGAGGGACTGCAGTGGGCTCGCCATACTCTGCATACGCTAATTTGGGTGGCACCGCATGTCCCGTATAAATCGATACAAGAGCTAGTTGAAACTGATGGAAGGATGGCGATATTGCGAGGGTGGAGAGCAGGGAGGTATGCATAGTAAACATGTATGCCCCCAACCAAAACACAGCAGCATATTTCAGAGCCCTGTGTACCAATCTTAGTACGTGTATAGGGAGCGCGGTGATCTGGGGTGGGGACTTTAATTGTGTGTTGGATCCTGTGGTGGACAGATCAGACGGCAAGGTGGGTAAGCCTGGCCCAGCGGCGAGAGCGTTGCAGACACTGCTAACCGATTTTGGCTTTACAGATGCGTGGAGGATGAAACATCCCACAGAAAGGCAATACTCGCACTATTCAGCCCCGCATCAACTGCACACTAGACTCGATTACGTCTTTGCTACAGCAGATGTGATGTCTGAGATTACCCAAATCGAATATAGGGCTAGGGTCCTCTCGGATCACTCGCCCCTGATCCTCGGATGGCAATATTGCCCCCTGAGGGCGAAGATCCCTACATGGCGCCTCCGAGCGGAGGCGCTTAAAGATCCAGTATTTAGAGAAGATAAGGGAAGAGATTACTAACTTCTTTGAGGAGAATACTGGGAGTGTTGATTCCGCTGGCACATTATGGGAAGCGTTTAAGGTGGTGATGCGGGGGGCGGCCATTGCTAAGTCAAGAGGGTTACAGGGTGGGGTCTTGGCTGACCTGCAGAGGACGGAAACCGAGCTAGAAACAGCATTGAAGAGCGGTGACGTAGACACGGAGCTGGTACTCCAACTACAGCAACAATGTGCAGGGCACTGGGAAAGACTCTGCAATCTCAATTATAGGAAATATGGAGAGGCAGCACGCGGGGGGAGATAAGACAGGCTGCCTTTTGGCCGGGCTATACAAAAGCGAGACCCCTAGGCCTCCGATTAGGACCATTATTAGGGGGGACGGGGCGGAAGTAGCCACGCAAGAGGGGGTTAACAAAGAATTTGTGGAATATTACAGAGTGCTGTACGGAGATGAGATGGGTGACCAACGCAGGATAATCGAGACATTAGAAGACATAGGGCTGCCCAAGATAAGTGAAGAGGAGATGGAGGAGTTAGATGAGCCAATCACGTTGGAGGAGTTAGAGGAGGTTGTGAAGCAGTTGCCTACCTGTAAGACCCCGGGAGCAGATGGGTTCCCCAGCGAATTCTATAAAGTATATAGAGCAGAAATCCTCCCCCCAATGCTGGACATGCTTAATGAAGGACGGTTGCCTGATAATACCGCTGCCCAAGCCCAATAAGCCAGAGCATAGATGTGGTTCCTATAGGCCTTTGTCAATGCTAAATCAGGACAGCAAGATTCTCACGGCTGTCCTAGCAAATCGACTGCAGAAAGTGATTGGTAGACTCATACATCCTGATCAAATGGGTTATGTCCCGAACAGGAACATAACACACAACCATAGGCGACTCCATCGGGTGGTCGAATGGGGTAGTAAGAATGAGGGTGAGATGTCGATAGTGTCTCTAGACGCAGTTAAAGCTTTTGATTTGGTCAAGTGGTCGTGGCTATTGGCTGCTTTGTAAGGGTATGGTATGGGGCCAGGCTATATCAGATGGGCTAAAATGTTGTACAGTGAGCCGCTTGCCAGGGTCCGTACTGGAGCGGTGATATCCGCGAGATGGCAACTTGGTAGAGGCACCAGACAAGGGTGCCCCTGGTCTCCGATGCTTTACATCTTAGCCCTGGAACCTCTGGCGATATGCCTTAGGGCACAGAATGATGCGATAGGCATTGAGGTAGGAGGGGAACGACACTTGATATCCTTGTACGCAGATGATTTGTTGCTGTACTTGCAATACCCAGAAGAAAATCTCTTATACATACTTGAGGTGATGGAAAGGTATGCAGAGTTGTCGGGCATATCGGTGAACCCCCAAAAATCCGTCATATTCCCGCTGGGTAGCTATAAGGGGACCCCTGTAGATAGACTACCGGTGCTACAGGTACCATGGGCAACTAGCTCTTTTCGTTACTTGGGCGTCGATGTATATCACACGGTGGAAGAAGAACACAGACATAATACGGAAGTAGCCGTCGAGAAAATTAGGAACAGCATGCAGTTCTGGGCAAGATTGCCCTTGGCGATGATGGGGCGGGGAGCTATGCTTAAGATGGTGGTTCTGCCCAGACTCCTGCATTACTTTAGTAATATCCCATACATAATACCCAAGAAGTTTTTTAGTAAATTGAACATGTGTAGGGATTTCCTGTGGCACGGTACCCGAAACAGAGTGGCGCTTTGGAAATTGCAGAACTTTTATGAAAAAGGAGGTATCAGACTGCCTCATTTTGAGGTTTATTATTTGGCGGGACAGTTACAATATGTAGCTAAGTGGCTTTCTGATGAAGTGACCCCTGAGCACAGGGTGCTTGGACAGGACTGCGCCCCGTTTCATTTGAAAGAAATGATTTGGCTGTCTGATACCGAAATGAAGGGGCGTCCTGCGATGTTGAGGCTTGGATGGAAAGTTTGGCGTAGGGCTTGTCGTTTGATG
Organism: Ambystoma mexicanum; assembly: GCF_040938575.1. Taxonomy (NCBI): domain Eukaryota; kingdom Metazoa; phylum Chordata; class Amphibia; order Caudata; family Ambystomatidae; genus Ambystoma; species Ambystoma mexicanum. The sequence goes on from NC_090934.1 coordinate 742,066,383, forward strand.
GAAGTCCCATGCCCGTGCCTCCCGCAGGTACCACTGGTTGCTTTGGCAGGAGGGGATAATCAGTTGAGGGTGATTGCTAGGACCTACTGGGAATCGGTGGGGCTGGCAACGCTAGGCGATGTTTGGCAAGAGGGATCCATTAAGGAATTCATAGAACTCAGCAAAGAGGCGGGGCTACACACGGGCCAATATGTCACGTACATTAGGTTGGTACGGATGATTAAGAACACCTGGCCAGAGACAGTTTTGATAGAAGAACCAGATGCAGTTTTGGGAGCATTATACAAGATATCCGAAGGAGGTCATGAGATCTCGAGACTGTATGAGATGGTGATGGCTAAGGCGGGGAAAGATTTGACACATCGGAGACTGGACTGGGAGGAGGAAGCGGGGGCCCCGATGGAGGATGGGGAGTGGGAGCGTGCCCTGGGCTACCACAAAAAAGTGTCTAGGAATGCCAGATTAAAACAAATACAGCTGTATGTAACGCATAGGGCATACATGACAACCTTGAGGATATCCAAGTTCCGAAACGCTGGAATACAAGTGTGTCCTAAATGTAACCTGGAGAACGCCGACATGACACATATGTTCTGGTCGTGCCCGATCATTAGGTGTTTTTGGGGAGAAGTGGCGCAGAAACTGGCTGATAAAGGGGTTACTCTTGTCACAGACACGACCTAGGATCCATTGAGGTCCGACTTGCGCGAATCAGCCCAGAATCGACTACCCAGAGCCCCCGGCAAATTCCAAATTTGGGGAAAAAACAAAACAAAACACAATTTTCAGACATTTCACTCTGCTCAACCACCGAAGCACGCTGCCAACAACAGATGTCATACCTTCCTGCGTTCCCACAGGTGTCCCAACGAAAACAGTACCTCACATGTGTGGATTCACCAATCTAGCCGAAAAGGGAAAAGGCTAACCCACTGATAACCACAAAAGGGTTTGGGGAGAGAACCTACAGATTTGGGCATAGGGTGTGCAAGCCACCAAGGAAAACTGGGAACCCCATGCATTTCTGAAAAGAGGGCACTAGTAGGAATCCACAGAGGTCCAACTTGCGCGAAGCGGACCAGAATGTTTTACCCGGAACCCCCGACAAAGTGAAAAATGTGGGTATTTTCGGCACATTTCAGACTTTGCCGGGACTTCTGGGTAATAAATTCTGGGCCGATTTGCGCAAATCATACCTCTGCGGATTCCCACGGGTGTCCTCGTTTCGGAAATGCATGGGGGTTCCCTGTTTTCCTTGGTGGCTTGGACACCTGAGGCCCATATCTGTAGGTTGTGCTTGTCTGGAGAAAGTGTGAAATTCAGGTGTCAAAACAGACTTGGGGTTACCTGCATTTTAGGCTTTCCCCTTGGCGCCCAGGTAGGTGCACCCACACATGTGAGGTACTGTTTTCATCGGGACACCTGTGGGAACGCAGGAAGGTATAACATTTGTTGTGCATATGTGGTTTTTATAATGTTTTGACCCATTTTCTGGTGCCCTTTGTCACACAACCCTTTCGTTTCCCAAATGGGACCTATATTTAGTCGCTGCTTTAAGCGCCATACACTTTTGTAACCTGCACAAGTCACCTACCCTTGAAAAGGTCTGCCTGTGCTTTCAAAAAATGTATGCTTGACGTTCCTCACCACATTGATTTTGCCCGATTTACACATGCTAAGTGCGTCTGTTCAGGCCGTGAGCCTCTGACTCCTGTGTACCATGGCTCAGTGTTTGGCTTGTGGTATTGCTTGTTTTGTAAAACCCTACAAAAAATGGTTGCTTTCCTAACTGCAAGAGTCGGGGAAAATGTAGCGGAGTATAGCTTTTCTCAAAATTCATAGAAGCCATTGCCGTACCAAGCCAACCATGGCCAACACATACCTTTTATTCGGTCATTTTCACCCTTTTCCCCTCAATCTATGGCATTTTCCCCTACATAGTTGTTGCCTGACCTACGCAAATCACCCCTAACTAAACTTGGAATTTTGTCTACTTTTCAGAAATATATGCCTTTCTATCCTCCAATTCGGCTTTCCTACCCTTTTCTTCCATTCCGTCCATGCATGCCCAATTGGCAAAAATGGCCAAAATCGCCTACCTCTCAGAAAACATTTGATAACCACATCAAACGTATTTTTTTTCGTTTCCACTCAACCTGTTGTTGAAAGCCAGGAAATTGGGGAATTCAGCACAGCAAACCATTTGTTCCTAGCTCTTACAAGGAGAAAAAAACCACAGGCTTCTTTGTACATCATTTTATTAGCATTTTTTGGAAAAAACCCACATTTTCGCCCTTAAAGCAACCTAGGATTCCTGGGTGGCGTTACGACCGCCTACATGTGGGAAAAAAGGAGCCAAATTGGCAGAGATCTCATGTAACAAAAAAAGTTACAAGGCATTGAATGGCCACATACCAAAATCACCAAAAAAGGCCCTGGCACTGGGGGGGGGGGGAAATACCCATGGCACTTAAAGGGTTAAAAGGAGGAATACAGAAATAAAAGTAATGGTCTCATGTAAGAACTAGTCCTGGAACAAGTAGTAGTTATTTTATCTTATTGTATTCATGTTCTATTGGATGAAGAACAGGCCTTAGGAGGGGCGGTAATTGTGTGAGTCGCAGTGTGGTGTGGCATTGGATGGCTTTGTGGAGTGGTGTTTGCGCACAAGGAAGATGGACAGAAAAGGGTGGGGGTTGATTTTCTTTTTTGTCACACGTAAGCAGCAGCATGTGCGATAGGGGGACTTTACAGGGTTTGGAAGAGCTAGACGTCACCAGCATGCGGGGGGGGAGGGGGGACACCAATAGTGTATATGTACAAGGCCCTGCCACTGTATCGTGACAAGGTGGAGAAATACCATAAGCATTGGATCGTGGGATCGTGGAGACAGGGGGGTGGGGCGGGGTCCCCTATAGGTGGCCAGAGCAGGGGTCCCACAATCAGAGCGTGTTGGAACACATGTCTAAATTTTCAGTAGCCAAGTATAAGGGAAAGCAGCTACAGCAGAGGAAAAAAAAAGTCTTAGACCTCTGGCGCATGTTTGAAGATGCAGAAGACCAAGGGGATGGAGCGGGGGTACAGATACAGAAAGATAGATGGTAGCGGAAGCAGAAAAGGCGATGGTGGGGCACCAGCGGAATGCAGCGAACTATATTCCTTGGCAGCGTGTCCCGCAGACGTGTACTCAAATCCAATCTATATACCCACTGCCGTAGGGAGACCTTCAGCACCAGTAACACCAAAGGCTACCGCTCCCCCACCTCCATACATACACTGGCCTGAAGTATCAGCATCCAAGGGTTTCCGGTCAAGGGTGTTCTGAGATAAATTGGCAGGATTATTAACAGAATTGAAAATGATACAGACATCCCCAAGAGCAGTGAGGCATGTAAGGTTGCCGAGAGACGGGTCGGGAGAAAGGAGGTCAGGGGAGGTACTGCTTAGGATGGATACTGAAGGAAGACATGCATGTGTTGAGAAGGAGGGCGTGGACGATTCTTGGACTGGAGAATACAGCGTTGGGAACCAATGTGAGGGAGGACGACAATGATATGTTTGATAAGGGTCAGGGTGAAGGAGAAGAAAGGGGTGAAGAGGCAGTTGAGAATCCCCACTCAATCCCTCAAGTAGAAGGTTCATGAGGGGGGTGGGGGCAGGTTGAGGAATGGGGCCGGCCGGCGTTGATAAAGAGGAGAGGAGTAATGAAGAGAGGGGGAGGTGGGGCGAAAATGCATATGTCCCTCATACATACGGGGGCAGGGAGTACACAGTATGTACCCTGGCCCCAAATGGATAAAAACAATTTGATTAAGGCTCGCTCACAGCAGGGGCGAGCAAGTGGATATATGAGTTTGAAAAGAAAACAGCATAGGTGCCCGTGGAACTAGGGGACATCAAGCGTTGGATGGTTGCTATAATTGGGGACCAGGCGGAGGACGTGTGGGTTAGGGCTGGATATCCGGGAATAACCCTGGGGGACTATGCACACGTTGGAGCATCATTTAATGAAATTAGAGCACAGATATGGTACGTACTACGAAGGGATTTACCAGACACCCCCCGATTTGCAGTACCTGATGCAGTGTACTATGGGTGACTATGAGGACTCAGCTAAATGTATTCTTAAATTGCAAGAGATGTGGAGAGTGGAGAGCTGAAACGGATGGATGGTGAGATCATTCAATGCCATTTTTCTATTTTATTGTGAAACGGGGCTTGTCAAAGAAGTGCAGATGGCGCTAGATAAGATTGTGGGGAATGAAGCAAAAGGGTGGCCAGAGCTACAGAGTATAATAGAGCACCATTGTAAAAGAATCAAGGAGCAGGAAAGGGAAACAGCCCAAAAGGTGTCAGGCAGAGGAAGCGAAATTGGTAGAAAAGAAATTGGCAATGGCCGTTTTTCAGGCACCTGTGTTTTACGCCAGTACAGGTGGAGGGGACAGAGCACCCAATAGTTCGTGAGCGCCACTATTGCTGCACTCTGGGCTGAAGGCGGACAAGGACAATGGGGCGGGGGGCAACAGTATCCTGACTCACAGTGGCAACAAAAAGGACTGCAGCAAGGAAGAGGAGGGTTCTGAGGAGCAAGGGCGGGGGGGGGTGGTTTGGACCATCACAATGTTGGAATTGTTTAAGGTGGGGGCATTTTGAAGGTGGGCAGTCATAATTTCGAAAAAAAAATGTCGACAGACAAAAATGTCGACTTTCGTTTTTTTAATTATATATTTATTTTAGGGGTTCGGGAGTTAAAAAAAAGGGAAAAATTAAAAAACAAAATTTAAAAAAGGGGTGTTGGGGGGAACCCCCCCCAATTTAAAAAAAAATGCATTGAAAAAAAAGTCAACATTTTTTTTTCGACATTTTTGTTGTCGAAATTATCACTATAAACCCATTTTGAAGGGAAAGCAGGAGCAGGTCTGCCATGGGGTATAATTACGGGTCACAGCAGCAGGACCAAGGACCCCAAGGGCCACTAGGACTAGGGTATCTACAACAGGGTCAAGGATACCAGAACCAAGGGGATCCACAGGGGCAACACCAAACATATAATCAGCAGTCTTTAAGCAGTTGATATGCAAGTGCAGCATCTGCCACAGCAGCAGGACGACACTGGTCCGGTGAGTAGGGTACCGAGTGGGGTTACCGCTCCCTTTGGAGGAAAAGCAGTGATGGGGGGGGGGGGAGGGGGGATAACCCCTTCTCGTTCCTTGGAACACACACATACATATATATATATATATATCTATCCCGATTAGGAGAACCCACAGAGAGCACTCGCGTGTCCGATCTCATCTAGGACCATCCACCCTGAACAGAAACCTTTGCTGGGGGCGGAGATGGGAAACAAACATTTCATACTTCTGGTGGACTCTGGTGCAACTAAATCATGCATCATGGAGGGACATTATCCCTCATCATGAAAATGTCTTGACGCATAGGGATTCTCTGGGGCCATTTCCAAGGTTCCAAACACTGAGGATCTGGATGTAAGGGGGAGGGTGGAGTAGGGTGCACCCTTACTATATTCCGAAAGTTCCCCTGTTAATTTACTGGGCAGTTGTTCTCAGAAAATTAAACATGACAATATCATTTACAGATCGCAGTAAAGTTTGCTCCATGCCTGGGATGTGCGCTATAAGAGCGATGTTGAGAATACACACAATGGCAAGGGAGGTGATAGTCCGCGGGACTCCTGTGGAGCCTGACATGTTCATTTATGGTATTACTGTGCTTGTGGAGGCGGTGCCTCAGATTGCTAAACCGTGTTGGCAAGTGCCCACAGATTTCATTTTTTCATCCAGCTGTGTAACCAGCGGTGGTGGCAGGAACAAACTTATCGCTGGATTTACAGGGATTGTTGGTCTCCAATAAGAGGGTTGTCATGTTAGGAATTGACAGACAGGTAAGTGGCGCACACTGCTCTGTATATATTCAAAAGTACAGCTAAAAGAAGTGACGGATGACGATTTGTTCGAGAACAATGATAAAGAAAAGATGGGGAGATAATATTAGAGATTTGTATCCTGTGACCTAATGATACAGTATCAAAGGGTGCAGTGCCCATGATGGCAGTACTAACCCCACCTCTATTTCTTGACGAAGACTTGCAACACGTGCCGTCACAGTTGTGGACTACAAATCTGCATGATGTGGGGCGCAAGAAAGATGTGACCCCTGTGCATATAACACTCTAGCCAGGTGTGGTGTTGCCCAGGGTAAAACAATATCCATTATCAGAGGAGGGTATTAGAAAGACAATACAGGCCTTACTGGACCAGGGGATCATTGTGCCATCAACGTTTCCGTGTAACACAGCGATTTACCCTGTCAAGAAATCAACAGGGGGAAATTGGAGAATGATCCAGGACTTGCGCCCCCCTCAATGATGTGGTACAGAAGAGAATTTCCAGTCGTCCGAATCCTGCGACAATTTTATGCAGCATCCCCAAAGAAGCCACATACTTCACTGTAGTGGACTTGAAAAATGCATTCTTCTCGATTCCACTCCATCTTGAGTCTAGGTATCTCACAGCATTTACACAGGGCCAGATCCGGTTCGAACATACTAGGTTACGTCTGGGGTACTGCGAGAGCCAGAGCATTGTTAACAGAATACTGCACGCTGATTTAGGGAATATTCAGGTGGCCAGCACGATTATTCAGTACGTAGACATCTGTTTGTGTGCAGGTACAGTGAACAGCACTGCCAAAGAGATTCTATTGCACTCTTACAATTGCTGGCCTACAAGGGGTACAAGGTTGACAAGGCCAAGTTGCAATACTGCCAACAAGAGGTTCTCTATCTGGGACAGTTCATATCAGCAAATGATAAAAGGATACTACCACATAGGGCAGTGTCAGTATGCGCCACCCCCTGATCCCGCCTCAGTTAAAGAAATGCTGAAGTTTCTGGGCCTGTGCAACTACTGTGGGTCATGGATCTTAGAGTATGTGGCATACACAAGTCCACTTTTGCAAGCCTTACGGAAGCACAAAAAACAAAGGACAATAAGTTACATTGGACGGAAGACATGATCAAACAGTTTGACGATTTAAAAGAAGTCATTAGTTAGGCACCCGTACTGGCCACCCCAGACGATAAGCAGGAATTTGACTTGTTCTCACATTCAGATGGCCAGTTCATAACTGCAGTGTTGACACAAAAAAGCACTACGGGCCATAAGCCATTGGCCTATTACAGTAGCATGCTGGATTCAGTGAGGTAGGGGCATGGACATTTTAGCTAACCACAGGTTTCACACTTCTTTTTCTATTGAAACACTACTTTATACAGTTCCCTGGCCTAGCAACACTAATCCTTCAACTACCCAGCGGCTTTGCTGTTAATAAAGCTGGGTGCACAAATCCGGATCACCAGCCAAGACGCATACCGGACCTATTCAACAGAACAGACGTACAGCAAGTCTGCTCTGCCAAGCATTTATTCGGAATATGCTGCCTTCTTTCATCATCAAGCGGCTGCGCGATCACTACCTGGCACTGTGCAGCCTTGTAGCGCAGTTGCGCAAGTAATCCGGCCCCCGATCGCCTAGTTCACTCATGCCATATTCACGCTGCATGAGTAGGTTACCTCGCAACCTTGCAGACGCTGCAATATGCATGCCCCTTATTTAAATATGCAGCCTTCATTGAACACCACATTGCTGCCCCACCACTATCCGACATATAGCAGTCACATTGAACCGTTTTGCGATGCACCTAAACAAGATCACATAGCTCACTCGTGCTACATTCACGCCACATTGGTAGGTTGCCTTTGCTCTATATGGCAACAAATATGCTGTAGTACCAGTGGAGTACTCCCCACTGGTCACTCCAATCATGTTTTAGCGCAATTCATGTGCCATCTAGCAAGTTTTACTATACGGCGCACAACCATGCGGCCTCCATAAATGTGTCTGTGATCTTAGTATAGAGACAAGGATACAATTGAATAGGTCTAAGGGAAGATCACCTTTGCACTCTCCTTCACACCCTGTGTTCAAAAACAATTGAATACAGAAACTCAGTTTGTGGTCCCCTATTAGGGAATCTTCCGAATTTTATATAAAAGGTACAATAAAATGCATTGGTTGACAACTTAGATTTTTCGCCAAATTTTTTCCTAAAACACACATACAGAACGTGATGACAAGAGCATAAACAGTTGATGACTAAAATGAGCCAATCGCAGCTACATCAGCAATCATGACTCCGATTTTCTTATGCACTCAGAGTTCCAGCACATTCCGTGATCTCGAATTTGGTTACCATGGCAACCACTACCAACATGTTACCAGACTAGACCACAATTATGCAAAGGTCCATTGTATCTACCCAAATTGTTTATTTTTCACTTTGGCACCCTAGCAACAGCATTAGTTACGCTAAGCTTCCTGTTTTCCCTGCCACGGAGTGACTCAGCATTCCGCACAGAGCCCTGCAGAACACGGTATGCACGAAGCGGCCCGCGAGCGAAAGAAACTACAAGGTATGCATTGAATGCCGCTACCATTCTTACACGAGTCACTAGTGTGTGTCAGGTTACTCATACTTTGACCTCTTTTAGGACTGTGAACTTCATGAAGATATCGCAGATCCCAGTCCCTAATGAGAGGTAAGCTCTCCAATTACAATCACAGGAACAACATATGTTTATTCATTTTCGTACGTGCTATATTCCATTGATGCTCTTGGGGAGACTATATTTTGTCACCTCTTATTTTACCTTAGGAACTTCGTCAGGATTATTTACCTGAGGCTATACTAGTGCCTGGTGGAATTTCCTCCACATAGGTAAGCTGTTTATTTCCCCCCCCTATTTCACACATGGTACAGCAAACAATTTAGTTGAATCTATATTATCCTCACTCAAGCTCTCTCCTAAACAGTTTTCCTTTCCCGGTTTACAGCACTCCACGATTTCCCTCATACAGACTTCGTCCTGATGAATGCCGTGGTAGACACGAGGCTCATCTAGCCTGCGCAGACGGCAGAAACACCCTGGTGTAGACGCACCTTTTTATTCACAGTGCAGCATCACTTATCAGAAAGAACATTGTGTTTTTTTGTCTTGTTTAGAATATGTTCAGTTACACCTACCCTATTGCTGTCTATTAGACCATGACAGTAAGAGATTCACCCCTTGATTTGATACACAAGCATTTGACTTTATTTCTGTTTATGCTCTTGTGATTACGTTCTGCATGTGCGTTTTAGGAAATAATTTGGCAAAAAAATCTAAGTTGTCAACCAATGCATTTTATTGTACCTTTTATAAAATTGAAAAGATTTCCTAATAGGGGACCACAAAGTGAGTTTCTGTATTCAATTGTTTTTGAACACAGGGTGTGAAGGAGAGTGCGAAGGTGATCTTCCCTTAGACCTATTCAATTGTATCCTTCTCTCCAAGTAGCCCTCGTGGGCAGAATAGGTTCCTCGCCAGGAGCCCAAATTCGTACATCTATGTAGTCTTAGTATAGACAATAAAAGCAGCAGCTTAAAAATACGAGGTGGTGTCACCCCAAGCAGTGTCCTTAAGACGCCCTATTTACACTTCTACGTTTCTGAACCACTTACAGCACCTAGCTGACCCAGCTCTGCTGATCCTGGATATTTATTGACTTTACAGTAAGTCCTGCGCCTGTCCGAAGCACTCTACCAGGTAACTGAATACTTAAAGCTTGCCCGGTCTAAAACGGATACTAATAGTCGATTCTCATGACTAATGAGGTTCAATAAGCCCTTATTTCATTACTCTGCAGCAACCACCAGAACATTTTTGAAACGCGCAACTGCACAGACGATAGTCTGTTTTATTTCTCAGCTCAAGACACAGAAGAAATAGTAGGTAGGTGACAACCTCAGATACTAGAGCCCCTTCTTCATTGATCTTACATACACCAGATACACCATTCTGACACAATTTATTTGTTTTTACCTAGATTCAAATAATCATCTATCACCAAACGTGTTTGATAACAACTTCCCACTGCCCGTAGCACCAGTGTCCGGAGGAAAGTTCAGAGGCTTTTGTTTCAAACTGTGCTAACCAGAAAATGTTTTCTGCTTGACCCTTGAACTGGAAACACGCAATAGTATTGACAGATGTAATGTGCGGTTATTGTTTGCAGTACATAAATTCACACTTTTGTTACTAACCTCACTCTTTTATGATGCAATGTTCGCATGTTGTGAATGACAACTCAAGTCATATGTTTATTTTTTAATGTGATACTTTATTCAGAATACATTTTAACATTACTTTAACTTGTTAGTTTGCTCATGCATGGCTAAGTAAATACATTTTAGCCCTCTGTTGGTTGTTCGCACTACCTGTGCGTTGAAGGGAGAGATAGCCTTGACTCATGTCTTTTGTTGAACTGATACAACCCTCCAGAGTCAGATTCAGCCCCCCCAACAAAAACAAAAAATAAAATAAAAAGATAAATAAAAGAGGGTACTCAACCATTTTTTTCAATACAAAAAAGCACTATGGGCCAGAAGCCATTGGTCTATTATAATAGCACGCTAGATTCAGTGAGGCCGGGGCAGTTTGCGTGCGAACAAGCTTTAGCAACTGCTGCTTTTGCAATAGAGAAAAGTTCTACAATTGTTATGGGGTGCTCAGTTATGTTGTATGTGGAACATTCTCTATTTGCCATGCTAGAAAGATCAAAGTCCACCCTGACTAATCAGAGATCTTCGGTGTACGAGATTATTTCAAAGCCTCACATTCATGTGGTTAGATGTAAAACAGTGAATCCGGCTAACTTTTTAACAGTTATGCCCACTGTCGAAGATCTAACAATGCCCGGCTGTGCCACATAGGAGGGGGAGGAGGATGATAATGATATCCCCAAAGCAAAGTATTGCGCATTGACGGAGAGTGAGGATCTCTTCGTCAACGGGTCATCCATAATTGATCAGGAGGATGGGTAAAGATATATACAGGGGCAGCGGTGGGTGGTACAACTTGAGGAAGTGGAGCATGAGACAGTGGTCTTGAAAAGATTGCCCATGCACTATTCTGCACAGGTGGCAGAACTCCTAGCGCTCATCAAAGCATTGAAAGAGTCTAAAGGGTGCCATGTCACAATATACTCAGACTCGGCATATGTCACAACAACTGTGCATGGCGGTCTATCCGGCTGGAGGGGGGGTGGATCTCCAGTGCAGCATGCAGCGCTGCTAGCAATGCTAATAGAAGCATTCATTATCCCAGGCATCTGTTGTGGTGGACAAGTGCGCCACCCATACCAACGGGACATATGAAATATCAAGGGGGAATGCAGCCACTGACGCGACAGCCAAATAGGCGGCTTACACGCCAAACAAAAACGCCTGATGAGTATGTTGTGACTGCTCCACCAGCAAGCGAACATCCAGCACCTTACACAGCATTGCCCTACTCCCAGATTATCGAGTTACAAGGAAGGGCACATGAAAGGGAGACAGCGTTGTGGTTACGGAGAGGTTGAAAGCAATCTTCAACAGAACTATTTTCTGCAGACTTATCTCATTCAAAATCTCACACAACCATCTCTCGCACAACAACCCACATGCACTTCACAACACCGCAACAACACATAAGCAACATCAACAGCACACGAGGACTGACATCGATCCAATACTCACACCGAAGCTCAGTACCCGGTGTATACCGAGTTGAAGCTGCCAACAGAACACCACTCCTCATTATCCTACTCCTGCTTCACCTACTAACCCATCCCACCTTCTCATTTGCAGATCCGCCAGAGCGCCTGGGGACCAACTCCGTTAGTGATGGTGCGCGTTACAAATACCTTTAACATTTAACTATTATGAGACAAGAGCTCTGGAAAGATATTAATGCCCTGGGATCTCTTAACAGTAGCTTTTGAAAGGTTGCATTACTCATCCAACAGTTCAAAGCAGCACATAGCAGCAGCTATACAGGAAGATTGGTTTATACCAAATATTCAGGAGCGTATCACAGAAATGGTCGTACATTGCACAACATGTAAAGGTTTCAGTACAAGGATGACACGACGGACGTTATGGAGCACCTTGCCACGTCCTACTGCGCTGTTCCATTAACTACACATAGATTACGCCGACATGGGCAAGTGTTGCACTGGCACCAGGGATCTCATAGTAATGGTTTGCCCTTTCTAAAAGGTTGGTGGAAGCAGGGCAGTATGCTCACCCGGATGCCAAGTGGGCTGCTAGATTTTTGGTACGCGAGGTTTCCACTCGATGAGGTGTGTGCGAGGTTTGAAGTACAATGGCACACATTTTTCAATGCATTGTTTCAGCATGTCACAGCACTACTTGGCATCAAGCACCGGATGTGTTCAATTTACAACCCACATGCCAACGGCGTTGTGGAAAGGATCAATGGACTTATCAAAAGTAAACTACCCAAACTGTATATCACGTTGAATAACTAGGTGCACTGTTTGCCCCTGGCCCTCCTCAGCCCAAGCACACCGCCCAGCAAAGACCACCATTTGTCACCTCACAAAGTGGTCACTGGTTGGCATTTTCACACCCCCATATCGCCTGTAAAAAGAGCTTCAGGCGCACATAGGGCAGCAGCAGTGTTAGGCGAGGAGTTCAAAGATTATTTTAGCACACTAACTAGGGCAATTAAATGCATCTCCGGACAGATTGCACCTCCCAGGATTGAGACAACAAACACTGTATGTAGCAACCATGACGGCAACAGATCCCAAGCACATGACCACAAAACCGCTGCTGCCTGGTGATTTCATATAAGTTTGTAATTTTGTGCGTAGGTGGAATGCTTGGTTCCACGGGCCCTACGAGGTGGCGTGTTGCACTCCCCTTACGGTGAAAGTGAAGGGCAGTACAACACTACAATGGGGGAAACAGTGAAAATGTAGGAGATGGTCTAATAATTTCAAACAATATGATGTAATTTTCGATAGCATTGTTAAAGCCGGCATCCCTGAGAGCGTGTATAGAATGAAAAGAGAAGTATGAAGAAAGTAGGATACGTATCAAGGGTTGGGTTTGGATGTGATGGAGGATATCCGTCATCTCGAGTTAACCAACTCATGCTATTCCCACATGAGTGGTGTGGGAAGAAACAATGTGAAAGGAAGCTGTTGTGTGTTCACTCATTTCACACACGTCAGGCGATCTCAAGGTGTTAGTACCACAAGCAGTTCCAATTATAGGGGAGCAATACCTAGTTCTTCTTGCGCTAAGCAGAATAAAAGGAATGTTCCAGGCACAGTGTGCAACTGCAAATGGTGGGTCCAGATATTGTATAGTGCAGCAGAGATTAAAAAAACATCAAGTGTGTGGAGTTTACGCCCTTTCACTATCTGATGGTGAAAGGGCGTAAACATGTCCATAACAACTGGCAGGACACCACACTACCTTGCCTGGCAGAAGGAATGGGAAGATACAGCAAGGAAAGGATAGCACAGGTGGCCAATTTCTGTGCACAAACATGGACAGAGCAAATCACAAAGCTGACGTCGATTGCAGAAATGGAAAAGCTGGTGCGAGTTCTGAAGGAAGAAGAAGAATATAGACTGTTTCTGTAGCAAGGGTGCAGTCTTTGTCGGCTCCAACGTACGTTGCACCAAGACTCTCCTGATAACAGTCATGAAGAAGGGAAAAGCGGCAATGATGGATTACTACTGGGTCTGTGGCCAAAAAGCTTACTTGCACCTACCACCATCATAGAGGGGCTGTTTGCTGGCCACATTGCACTCAGTGCTATTATTAATCTCAGAACACCTGAGGGGCGCACTGCCTGTCGAGGGGCCAACTTGTCTCCCCACATTCGAAAATTAAGATAAGGGCCTGTTGCCCACACAAGAGTTCCAGATCCTGCCAGGAAAAGGACAGTTCCAACAACTAAAGAGGACGTAAAGATTGAATTGCATATCCAAAGACACTTCCGCATTGCTTGCTGAAATACCGGAAGAATATACAGGCTCTTCAGCTCAGCAGAATCCCTTTTCTCATCTTTACTTTTGCGAGGAGTGCAGGCCGCAGCAAATGGTTGCAAATCGTGAGATGGGAGCTGGTCCAGCTCGCGAACGATACAGAGAACGGGTTCAACGTGATCAAGGTGGAGTTCCGTACATTGAGACTTGACGATGCAAAAACGATGTGTTGGACATGTTAAGAGCAATGGGAGGAGGGTTATGCAAAACATTTGCGATTCCTGCTGCACCGCGAGAGACAAAAGATATTGAAGTACAGACGGATATCCCACAAAGTGGCCCCAAGTATAAAATGCTCCCTATCCTGTATAGAGGTGAAGTTGACCATCTATACCACACTATCATTTCTCCACCCCATGACAGAGAGGTTTGGATGCACCTGGTATGGGGTTCGGGGGTGCATCTATATGACTTGCTCACCTAAGGAATATGGACGTGCAGGGGAGAGTTTGCGGTCAGTATTCGGGGTGTGGGTATCGATAAAGGGAACAGAGCCATACTTGGAAGCAGTAACAAAAGGGAGGGGCATAGAGAAGAGGGCAGCCCCATCCCACGCTTGGAGTGAGGCGAGATGCATTTAAAACACTATGATGTGCCAGGGGGCACAGTGAAAGGACCATCTCCCAATACAGAGGACCCCACTTCAATATAATCAAATATAAACAACCACAGTGTGGTGCAACAGTGCTATTTTTGTGCAGATATTAGTAATCATAGGTAGAATGCAGCATTGTATGCACTAGATCTAAATTGCGAGACGAGGGCAATCTCCAGCCATGCTTAAGCTCAATCGACAACGCTTATTCATTGTTCTAACAGTGTTGCAACAATGTGTTTTACTCAAGAGGAATCTGCCCTAGAAGGCCGTGATCACAGACCAGCGCCAGGTGTGCATGTTTTCTCACACTGGCCAAAGCGTGACCCGGCCCATCCCGAGGTGACCACGAGTTGACAGTCCATATAATATGGACTAAACCTTAAGATCCCTGAATTCCATGGCACCAGGTGCCCGCTGACCACCAACCCCAAAGGAACTAGTCCTGAAATGTTCAAAGAGAACAGACATTGCACATCGTTGAGCAACTATCATACAATTCATATTGCGTGTTGCTGGGAGGGATACATTATAGTTCAAAACGAGGGTGGAGACCTTGGAGTCGGATGGCGTGGAAGGGAGTGTGTAAAGTGTGTGTAGGTTAGAGTGCCCCAGAAACCTCCCTTGTGCCCGTCATGAGGCCTGCTAGGTGCACGGTTTAGTGATCAAGCAGCATTATGTTAGGAGTGTAGTTAATTTGTTCTTCGACGTGAGAAAGTGATCACTGCAGCATCCACGTGATGGAAGACGTACAGACTGGGCTGGAACCAATGACCTGGCATCTATTATGGAGCAGGCGGATCATGATAGGTGCACACCAACCAGCTGCATAGGTTTCTACTGTATGTATTGCGTCATCTACGACAATGTTTTCCTTTACAAGAGTCTGCTTGTACTACTTTTCGGCAGAATGTTCTTAGCAGCAGAGTTCTTTGCTGTTGCTCTCATCTGCGTGCGAGATTAAAACTGGTTATCCTTACAAGATCGACTTGGGCCTTTCTTCCCTAGCGGGTTGTAATCTCTCTGGTGCAAGTGTCCAGGGACTTGTCTTCAGTATACTATCCAAATTAGCACCCCCCACCCACTTAGCGTAGGCAGAGTAAGAGGATCCATATCCCTGCCCCCCACTTCTTAATCAAAGCACAATGGCTAACCAAGAGGAGGTGTCTCTTCTGGATAAATGTTATATCAATCCCAGATCTCCAAGTAATCCCAGACCCTGCATCTTGAAGTAAAACCATTCAAGCCACGTATATTCCAGGGCACACATTTAGCCGTCCCACACCTTACAATATATCAACCATAAACTCTGTCCCGTCCATGTGGGGCCTTAACTTTGAGTCAGCCAACCCTTGAGGAAAGTTAAAGTGCAGTCCCCATCTCATTCCCACCAATATGCACCAACAAGTTCCTGCAGCTGCCATTGCTTGCCTCCCAGCTGTATACTAGAGTCTAGCAAACATTGTATAACCATAACTAAACAGTGTTCTCGACAGCAGGAATCCATCAGAGGGACCCAGAGCCAGAAAGCGACCATTAGCACGCCAAGTACAGTACAGAGCGTCTAACTAACCAGGACACCATCTGGCAGGGAGGCACGAAATACGCAAAACATACGAATGGGGACTCTAAGCAAAATATATCCACGACCGTGCCTGGAAAGAACACTTGTATATAGAGCAACTAAGAGGCCGGGATATGATTCTTGTTTAGGTGAAAAGCAAGACTACAAAGTGTATTATAAGCATAACCAAGCGAACACATCACTTGGCTGGAGGTGAAAGAATTCAATTCACATCCATAGTACATTAGAAAAAATATATATTTATTAATTCATTAAAATATACCATGAGAGTTGTAAAATCTCATAATGTATCAAAAATAGGAAACAATAAAAAACAATTCAGAAGAGATAGAGAAAAAAGCTGCTAATAATTCAGTTGAACACAATTCACCACTAACAGTGTACAACAAAACCAGACCCACTCATATCACCAAATACTCCATCCATACTGCACTCATACATACCTAAAATACAATGGTGATCACAAAAATGCAAAATGTGCATAAACATAAACCACAAATTAATTGGGTTAAAAATAAATAAATAAATAAAGCACCATTCACTAAGTCTAGTCAGTATTAAACATACTGCTAGAAATGAAGTTTCTCAAAAATTAGAAAACTTAATGGGTCAAATTAATTGACAAACAAAACATTAATGAAAGGGCGAATCAAAAAACCGACATGTTTCTTCATTATTAAGTTGATTGTGTAGAAATTCATCAGGGAAAACGAAGGTCTGAGGTCTTCGCGATAGAATGGTACAGGATTGTTACAAAACACTGTATGGCTGTCTTGACCTGCCACTCTCCTCTAAGCAGACTCCCAAAACACTGGATGGTCTAGTTAATCACAGGATGCTTGGTCAAACACATCAAGACTCTGGGTTGTTCATGAAAGTTCCTCGTCTAAAAGACGTACGCAAAACTCTTGGTTGCGATTAAGCAATACTGCGCGTCATTGTGCAGGTCAGAAAGAATCACTAGTCCGATGGCAATGGTTGTGGTTGTGCCTCAAAGTCAGCATATAGTAGTTAGTGCGTGTAGTAGCGTAAACCCCGTCAGCACACAGGTTACTGTGGCAGAAATGGCAGCTCGGAGATCCGCTGCTTCTGTCTGTTAACCGTTTTCCCTCCCAAAGCAGAGGTGCCAGAGCTACAAGGCCGCGACTATTATCGGCGCAGCAGTCTCTCCCCCACCGGTCCTTGCCGCTTAACCTGGCGCAGTCACTGGGGAGGTTCTGGTAGCCACAGAAGGACGGTCTCCGCAGAAGAAGGCCACGCCTCAGTGCTCCTGCACCACCTCATTGTAGTTGTCTTAACTCCCTCCTCGCCCCGGCATAGGTCGTTAAGATCAGGGAGGCACAAAATATACAGTTTTCGTAGCACAATGCCAGTTAACCAGAACTACCAGTGTGCCATGTGGTGTTCCAGAAATATATGCATAGTCCAACCCCAAGTGGGACTATACTCCAAGGGACACTTTTTGCTGGTCGCACCTTATATTTGAACTGCCAGCCATTGCGCTAAACCATCCCAGATTGTGCCAAATTCCCCATCAAAGGGCTCAATGTCCAAAAATCCCACAGAAGTCATTCCCAAATCCGCCATTCGTGAGAGCGAGCCCGTGAATGATTGACGCAGCATGCGCTCCCTTCTCATATGTAGCATCTGTAAGGGGTCAGAAATGAGAGCCGGACAAAAAGTGGTAGAGTTTTTACCATCAGACTTCTTTATTAAAAGGAAAGGGTTGGATAAAGGACTCTCTGCCCCTATCCTGAAGAAAGTGTCCCTGCCTAGGGAACTAAAAAACAGTGTCTCTGATCGGCAAAATTATATAAACTGTCCTCGTCTCCAAAACATATCTGACCCCCGCACTTAAAATGAACATCTTAAGAGTAAGGAAAAAGTGTCTCCAACTTATGTTTAACCAAAATGTTGAAAAGTGAAATAAATAAATAAATCCACCACACCACATAGTTCCTCCAAAAGAGAAATCCTTGGATCCAAAGGGTAGTTCTCTTCCCCTGGATTATTTCAGGAAGGATGGCAAAAATGTCTTACCCCAAATAACGTTTCCTTAATGAGGGCCAGAATGTCTCTTGCAATCAACAGTTTCTCAAGGTTGGCACAAGTGTCTCCTTATACAACTGCTTCAAAGATGGCAAAGTGTCTCTCTTAAACAACTGCTTTAACAAGGACTTCCTGGCATTCTCCCTTATCGGGAATTCTTCAATAGTTTCCTCAGATCTCCTGGTATACTCTCCTGCCAGGTATCTTTCCCCCAAAAGGCCAACTGCCTGATGTATCCAATTAATCAGGTCTTCAATTTTTTTCTTTATTTCCTAGTATAGTAGAGTTGTACCCTGTACTGTCTATACTTCATTAACTCCGGATTTAACTTGTCCCAAACTTCCCCACATGGACCTCTCTCATATGAAGACTTGTCCAAGTCCTGCTTCTTAACTTCACCAATACTTATTTGCTTAGGGCAATGCTTGCTCCAACATTTCCCCATATGAACCTCATCTATGGAGACTTGCGCAAATCTGGTCCTTCAGCGCCTTCACAACATTCATCTGTTTGTAATCGCATTCCCATATTGATATTTCAGGCATGAGGAATTGTACAAATTCAGTCTAAGTTACTTGATTGATCTTCAAAATACACGTTCAATTGTCTGTGTGCTTGTTGGTACGCCCCGGGGTTCCCGCCATCTCTGGGGCAACACACTGCTGTCTCATGGCATTTCTGACCTCCTGCACGTCTCTGCAGCGAGGCTGGAATGCAGGCATGGCATTCTCTGCCTGCCAGACCCACTTTCAGCTCTTCCCCCCCACGGTTTCGTATTCACTCGCTGGTAAAGTGGCTGCTTTTCATTCCAACCGTGTCATGCACAGCTTTTCCTCAGCTGCTGGGCCCCTCACAGCTTTTTCTTGGAGCCTGCCACACTCCTCTGGGTCTCTCGCCACTGCGGTGCAAATTGCTGATAAGCGGTAGCTAGGTAGCACCTGTCCTGTCACTTCAACACGGCCTGCTCCCTTGCATCCGCCATCACCTGCAGTTCTGCGTTCGGCTTTGGCCAGGCCGAGTCTCCCGTCTCCACCTTCCGATAGCCAGTGAAAACATCTTTCAATGTCCAGTGCACCCGATTGACCTTGCAACAAGTAGTCCACACGTCTTGCTTATGGTTTCTCTCAGTCCTCATTAACTCCTTTCTCCCTCTTCCCTTTTAAAAAAAATAAAATAAATAAACTTTATTTGGTTAATTTTCAAGTATAACAAAACATGTTCCAACAGTGCACCACATGTTTCCCGTCCCCAACCCCTCCCCCGATGGTAAAATAGGAGGATGTACAACATTCGTACGATTGTGCAAAAGAATCAGCATAGGGCACCTGCCCAGGAAGTGGAAAGATTGACAAGACATTAAGCATTGATGTAAACCGCTTGGACAGTCTCAGTCCGGTGCGGACATTTGATAGTTGATGTAGGGTCCCCCATATGTCCGCGGGCCTCGCG
Organism: Ambystoma mexicanum; assembly: GCF_040938575.1. Lineage (NCBI taxonomy): Eukaryota > Metazoa > Chordata > Amphibia > Caudata > Ambystomatidae > Ambystoma > Ambystoma mexicanum. Next base: position 742,086,031 of record NC_090934.1, read on the forward strand.
TGAAGGGGCAGAGTCTTGATAAAGTTTGATTCAGTGTCTTGACAGTATGCTATGTCTTGTAGCCATTGCTGTGAGGTGGGGGCCACCCCTCCTCAGGTCATGGCAACCCTCCATCTTGCTAGTACCAGCAGCAGGCTCGTTAACCTCCTCCTGAGATTGGCAAGTCTCTGGTGTAACCTAGCATTGCTACCTTGGGGCTATGCTCCATATGTTCGCCCACTATTGTGGAGGTTCGCTCCAGTGCTTCCCTCCAGCAGATACTTTATTGTTGGGCACTCCCAAGCCAGATGTAAACAGGCACTCCCAAGCCAGATGTAAACAGTCTGCTGCAGGTGCGCTGCATCATTTGCATGTTGCTGGTATGGTTGGACGTGGACTGCGGAGTCTGCCCGGGGTGCGGTACACCTGGTGTAGAAGTTGAAATATATCAGTTTATAGCGCGAATTTAAGGACACCTTCTGGGTTTGCCCCAGGACATATGACAAGTCTTCGTCCAGAATCGTGACTCCCAGCCCTCCAACCTTAAGAAGACCCAGCCAGCTCCTGCGGGTGGAGGGCTGGCTGCCAGCTGCCGGCCCCGTCCGAGCACCGATCGGGCGTTGCCGTGTCCAGCTGGGGGGCACCTCGCCTGAGATGCTCTTATTAAGCGGGGTGACCCGTCTGCTCAGGAGTGCCATGGGCCCGTGTGGAGCAGACAGGCCAGTGGGCAGACTGCCACAGGCCTGCTTGAGCCATCCCGCTATCTGACTGGGCCTGCTGGCTGGTGGCGAGGTCCGAATTTATACAAATCTGGGGCCGAGCAGGGCCTGATGGGAGAAAGGAACTGTGCTACAACGTGCTCTTCTGCCGGAGCTTCCCTCACGCGGGACAGGCAGCTCTGCAGACCCTGCCTTCTCACCCTAGCTTTGCGGGGCTTCCAGAACTGACCCCAACCCCTGCCCTCTTGCTTGCAACTCATACTTACCTGTCAGCGGAGAATCTGTGATCACAAAGGCAGATCTCCAAGGGTGAGGCTCACCCATTGCACATCAGATTTGCTGACCCCTGCTATGTCCCCAAATGCGGGATACTCAACTGCCTTATTTCTGGTAGTGGGGGACTGCTTTTGCACTTTCCCCTGATTGATTTGTGAAAGAAATAAAAGGTAAAGTGTGCACTAGGCCTGTTAGGTTGCATACTTTAAGATTGTGCTCACATAGCATTTATTCAATTAGGTACACGTTTGGGTGATCGCTTTTCCACATTTTATCTGTTTAATTGAATTATGCTTCTTTCATTACCACAGAAGTAATGTGTATTACAGAGATAAGATGCCACATGTATGTATTGGGAAAACTGCACATGCTCAGGCAGAATCAATCATGCTTTGTACAGGACAATGTTGTCCTAAATTGGGAACAGCCAGCATAGATATGTTGCTACAGAGGCATATTTTGGGCACAACCAGCATGACAATGTGTTACATCAGTGACAGTGCCGTCTTACACTGTGGACACACTGATCATTAAAACGTGTTGTGTTGTAAAATGTCCCTGGCTGCTGTTGGTGACATGACATTTTCATGTTCCCCTCTAGAAATGATTGTAAATTTATGGCTTTTTGGTCACCTTTTCTGCTGAAAAATGCACCATTTCAACCCCATATTTGAAAAAAAAATTCTTGGGGAGGCAACCCAACGAAACCCTCCCTAGATCCTTGTAGCTCCCTCGCTACGCTCGCTCGCCCCCACTAATTCAGAAAAACACGTACACACTGAAAGAAATCACAAGCAACTAACCTTTGATCACTGCCCCCCGACACCAAAAGCTATCTTTGGGACTGCATGGCTATCACTGCCTGTGATGCTATTGTGTCAAATGTCACACAATATCACTTTTTAATACATTGCTTTGGGTGAGGTTGTTAACTTTTGGCTTGCCGGCCCACTGGATGACTAAAAGTTAATGCTTCGGCCCCACATTCAAAAAAGTTGGGCAAGCCTGCTCTATGCCATGCCTTAGAGTATCTAATGTACGCTTGTATGTAGTTGAGAATATTTATAATCTGCGTACTGTAAATGATTGTTCCATTATGCTCTAATGTTGTTTCCTTTCTTCGCCCATTTACGACTTCCAAATTACCCTACCTCTTTTTGCATCCCTCCAAGGCACTTACATGCAGTTTTATTGTCCAAAACGCCAATAGATAAAATAAAATATAGGAGATGTTGGAGTTGGACAGCACATATTAAGATGAAATAGGCCAATGATAAACACTATGAATCACGAACCAATAGATTGTTCCGCTTAGAATTACAAAAAAAAAAAAAAAACAGCGGGAGAATGCAACAATTTAAGCTAGACAAAAAGTGAAAATGTCCCTAAAAATGTGTTTTTTTAAACGAACACCTGCAGAAACAAGCAAGCAGTAACCACGCTTTTTAAAAAACGATAACACCAATTTAAGTTAACGTACATTTTGTTTTCCAGATTTCAACGATAACAAAAAGGTTTCCTCCGTATGCAGTGCTAAAGGCTGCGAATGTGCAAGATAAGGTAGGGTCTGCAATTTGCGGATCTCCAGATGTGTTTGACGACGACTCCCATGATTCCTCACCATACTCTATGCTGGCTAGGACTAATGGGATTTGTAGTCCACAAATTTGACAGCAATGACTGCAGAGACTTGATAGCTTTTAAAAAAATGAATGTTAAATTTATAAAAGATACATATCAAGATTACTCAAATATTCCAAGATTTTCCAAGTTTACATGTGTAATATAGTTGTGCTGCAAGAACGATTTAGAATGACAAAATAATTCAATATATTGGTCATTAAACAAAGTAACTGGTGCTTTAACAACGAACGTGGGACACCCAGTACATAAGTTTAAAGTAGCTAATAATCCACTTGAAATAAAACAGAGCCAAAACATACATACAGAAACGAGCTAGAAAACCTTGACGTTACGCACTATACCGTAAAACACCGCAAACCAACCCGTTTCCCATTACTACTGGGTAATAATTAAAATGTTCGTTTAATTACACACGGGAAAATATAGGCGGATGTGCAAAAATGCTATATATATATATATAAATAAAACACACACACATCCCACCCCCCCCCCACTCCTCCGGGAAATTGGCCGCGTTTCTCCAAACCTACCAACTATTTTCTTGACTTGTTTCAAGAACTGTAATAACCAAAGCAGATTGTATACATCGCCAATGAATATATACTTCTGGGAGACTTAAAACCAACACGTAACTATAACACCGACAAACTGAACGATTTATAAAATATGGTTGAGAACAAACCCTGCATCCATCGAGCAACAGGGTAAAGGTGAATTAAACAAGAGATAACACACAAGCAATATGTTCGGTTGTCATATCTGGCAGAAATGTCCCCTTACCTCTTTGGGCACCAGCTGATGTTCCTCGCCAGGCAGCATGTCAGCTAAAGGTCAAGTCACACTGTGAACCTCAGTCAGGAACAAGAACGAAGTACATGCATCTTTAAAACTAACCGAAAGAATGAACAAAAACAAACTCTGACAGCTGAGACTTAAAACCACGCAACGCCAGGATCTGAAAGCCAGCCTATCACTATCACAGACAGTCTGGCAAGATGGCCGCCATTCTCGCGACACCTTTGGAAAGGGTAATTCAACGCACTACAAGACATTTTGGTACGGGATAATTAAATATACAGCATAAAACCCCTAATACAATATAAACATAGAAGAGGGATCGGTATGAAAAGAGCTTTTGCCAGGATAGGAAACAGAAAACGTAACAGCCATCTTGGGGTGGAGTATGTGTCCCATTCTACAATGCAGTGTTAGGTAGAAACACAAAACGAATCTACCAACAAAGAAACATTTTTGTTAGTTTTAATATTTAGATTTGTCATTGTCGGCAGTGATATATTTTGGGGAAATACTTTTGTCAGATTAAGTTATTGCGTTAATGTGTTTGTTAGTTCTGAAGTCATTCAGAACAAGTACTCTTGTGTCAAGTATTTCATCAAGGCGCGTCAGTAGGGTTGATGATCAGTTTCCATTTTTGGAATCCGAAATTCTTTACTCTCTGGGGCCAAGAGCATTAACCCTTAGTAAAGCATACATCTTTCGGAAGCCCTCGCTTATTATGACGGCCGCCTGGAGCGTAGACGTCATCAAACACTTGCTTGGTCTTGCGGACGCCACTGGCAACTCTTTGAATTCTATTTGTGTACAATGACATTGCCAGTGCTGTCTGCCGCGGAAAGTCACCAGCCCGTCTGGGCAGCAGGCATTGGAAAAGACTGCCAGAAAAGCATTACTGCAGTCTCTACTGGACCCAGTCACCCACATCGGGAAATGTATCATGTTTGTAATTTAGCTCACCGTACTGTAGCAGTTTTGACAACTGGTGGTGGCTCAGTCAGTGGGCAGTGAAAAGGACGTTTGATATGCATTTCCCCCGAAACGCACCCAGGGTCTACTGTAGTAAGGAGGTGAGAGACAGTTGTCTTGTTGTGCATTGCAGAGATTCCGACGCTCCATCCAATGTAGTCACTTTTTGCTATCTGTCAGAAAATCCTATCGGTAGGAAAATCTGACAGGAATTGTAATGTCATTTTTTGGGTATACAGTCCTTTTGCGCAGGATTTTTCGTCGCAGGACTTTTCATTGCCGTTTTTTATCGAAAAAACAATCATTGTTTTTTTTGGGGGGGGGGTTTAAAAATTAAATAAATATTTGTGGACGAAAGAGAATAATAAAAAAAGGGGGTGTTTGGGGGGTAACCCCCCAAAAAAACAAAAAAAAAAATGATGAGTTTTTTTCGATAAAAAACGTCGATGAAAAGTCCTGCGACGAAAAATCCCACGGCAAAATAACGTAGAACCATTTTTTGCCACCTGTCAGAAAATCCTACCGATAGGAAAATCTGACAGGAATTGTTATGTCACTTTTTGCTACCTGTCAGAAAATCCTACTGAGAGCAGGCATTGGGCAACCCACCCAGGGGTAGAAAAAAGTGACAGAGTAGGAAAATCTGACAGCCTGACCTGTCATTTTTTGCTACCCGTCAGAAAATCCTACTGAGAGCAGGCATTGGGCAACCCACCCAGGGGTAGGAAAAAGTGACTGGGTAGGAAAATCTGACAGCCTGACCTGTCATTTTTTGCTACCCGTCAGAAAATCCTACCGACAACAGGCATTGGGAAACCCACGCAGGGATAGGAAAAAGTGACGTGGTGGGAAAATCTGCCAGCCTGACCAGTCATTTTCTGCTACCCGCCAGAAAATCCTACCAAGAGCACGCATTGGGCAACCCACCCAGGGGTAGGAAAAAGTGACAAGCTAGGAAAATCTGCCAGCCTGACCTGTCATTTTTTGCTGCCCGTCAGAAAATCCTACAGAGAGCAGGCATTGGGCAACCCACCCAGGGGTAGGAAAAAGTGATGGGGTAGGAAAATCTGTCAGCCTAACCTGTCATTTTTTGCTACCCGTCAGAAAATCCTACAGAGAGCAGGCATTGGGCAACCCACCTGTAAGGCAAAATTATATGCAGTACCCTTTGGGAGCACCACACACAATTTTAGACTACAAGTGACAGTACAAATTCACCTTTGGTACAAACCTGTACTACACAGTAAAGTGGTAGCGATGGCTGAGCAGCCAGACTTACCTCAAGAGTAAGTGAGCAGTATGAAATAGTTACACAAAGGACAGCAATTACTATGATTCAAACACACACTGACTCAAGGTTTCTGAGTAAAAGAATATACATTTATTTACACATCAGTTGTATAACATTTCACTAAAGTAAAGCAGTTTAAAAATCACACTCTTAATACACCACACTACTCCCAATAAGTTCCACACAAGCTAAACTCACAAATGAAGTGGGAGCAAAATGGCACTCCAGCAATTTAAAAGGGAGGGAAAGACAAAGTTAAGTAGAAATTGAACCACACCAACAGGTAAGTACTCAAGGCAATTGAGCAAGAGGAACTACAGTGATAGAATCAGGTAGAAAAGGCTTGGGGCCAAAGTCAATAGGACAAAAGTCTTTTGCTCAAGATCACACAGTTCAGGGTAGTTCGCGGTAAAGTTCATGCCACGAGTTCCGGACGAAGATGGTCGGCAGAAAAGTTAGTGTTAAAAGAAGAGAAGGACAAGCCCTCGGATTGGAGAAAGATTTCACACACTTTCACCTCGGCTGAACAAAATGAACAGCCGGATTTGCACAGTACCTTAAAACGGAGAGGGAGCTGTAGCTGAGGCGGACGTTCCTGGTAGTTCCTGCAGGCTCACGGTTCCTGAAATGACTGTCGGACTGACAAGAAGTAGGAAGACTGGAGGGTCCTGCACTACCCAGGGAAGAAACCAGCAGCAGAGCAAAACAACAAATAAAAGGTACGCTCCTTAAAACCCAAGCAGGGTCTGACCTTCCTGGCTATCCGGCCCACTGTAGCTCTGTACCGCAAATTCGACCAGAGGAGGGGTCCTGGCTTGAAGTTTCGGCAAACTGGCTGGTCCCACCAGCTCAAGGGAAGAAGATTCCTGGAGGATCCTCTCTGTCGGAGTTTGAAGATTCAGACCTGCAGCAGGGCTTCTCCGGGCGGTTCAGTCATGGTAGGGGTCCTCCTCTGTCAGCTCACCATTGGTTCTTTCGTTCCAGTGGCGACTCTGCCTTTCCAGTCCCAGAGACCTGCTTTTTATGCAGTTTTCCCCCATTCACACAGCCTGGCTGTCAATCACACAGCAGGGTGGCTGTCCTGGCAAGGACAGTCACCCAGCCAATCAAACAAGATTGCGACTTGGGTTACCAAGGGAACCCATGGCAGGGGTCCTAAGACCCCTCCCTCACATCCTGCCTACCCAGACTTTCAGGCGCCTTAAGGAGGGCTTCTGTGCAGAAGCCCGCAAAAAAGACAGCAAATAAAAGAAACCAAACCTGGTTTGGCGCACTGAGTAAAACAGGAGAAAGACTTTTACAAAAAGAAATGACGAATAAACCCAGCCGGAACTGTAATAAAATATATATGGTCAATCGGGTTTATGTTTGAGGCTAACAAAATAGCCTAAACAATACCACGGTTATTTAAGATAACCGCTGTATGAAAAATAGGGTAGTTACCACTGCCCCCAGCCAAGTATTGATGAAAAGGGAGCAAAACAGTACTCCAAGAGAAACAGACAAAAAGGGATAAATATTAACCATTTCCAATACTCCATGTAAGATGGGGTGTACTGGGTCTGTGGTTAAAGAGACTAAATAAAGTTAATGGCAACTTTACCTTTTCTGGGGGACAGTAGTCAGCCCCAGAAAATGGAGTCAGAGTTGGGAAGTCTAAAAGATAACCCTTTGTCACTGCACTGAAGGTGCTGTGTAACACACAGTACAAAGATGATGCCTTTGGAGTAGGTTAGGCTCCATAGCCCAAGATCACACAAATTGTAAACACACACACAGAAAAACACATGTAAGAGTGGGGAAAAAGGCTCACACTCTTACCAGGTGAAAAAAAGAAATCCTAGAAATCCTGCAAAGCTGCTGAGGTACTCAGTAGGAAAGGGAAATTAGCCATTCTGGAGCATTCTCCCTAACACCACCCAAGAGTAGGAAAAAGTGACAGGGTAGGAAAATCTGACAGCCTGACCTGTCATTTTTTGCTACCCGTCAGAAAATCCTACCAAGAGCAGGCATTGGGCAACCCACCCAGGGGTAGGAAAAAGTGACGGGGTAGGAAAATCTGACAGCCTGACATGTCATTTTTTTTCTTACCCGTCAGAAAATCCTACCGACAGCAGGCATTGGGCAACCCACCCAGGGGTAGGAAAAAGTGACGGGGTAGGAAAATCTGACAGCCTGACCTGTCATTTTTTGCTACCCGTCAGAAAATCCTACCGAGAGCAATTTTTGACCGTGTGCAAGGAAAGTGGGGGTACATATCAACGGCTAGACACTAGGCACATTTGACAATCTACAGGATGACCAAACCGTGACAAAAAAACTCATCATGTTGGATCATTCTATGCATTTCGGAGTGCTACTCCATTGCTGTAAAAGATGTCCCTGAAAATCCCAGTCCACCATGGGAGTGGCAACCACTTCGTCTCTCCAAAGAGGTGTACCAGTGAAGGACATTTGCAATGCCACAACTTGGTCCTCCCTCCATAATTACTCAAAACATTGCTGATTAGACACCCTATCGGGCAAGGACTCTTACTTTGGAAGTGCAGTTCTGCACAATATTTTGTGTTAATTAGACTTTCACAAAAGAATCCACTTCTCCCACCTTCATCTCCAAAACTGCTATCAGAGTCTATCAAAGATGAGGAATCTGTTGGAGGACACAATCCAGTAGAATAACACATGTAATGTTTTTCTGACAGATGTTCCTCTCACCTCTGATCTTGGGTGAATTTGTTATCACTTCTCTCTTTCAACGCCCATGCAGGTTATTTAAGTCTTCAAGACGGCTGAGCAGAAAGAGGGAAAAACTAGGAACTGAGACAGCTAGCGCAATGTGTGCTATTATACTATCATCGTCCTGTCCGGACGTTGGAATGGTAACTGTCATGGGATGCTGTCATAGGATGCTACTTTTGGGGTAGGACCAAGCTTGATTTGCATATGGTTTTTCCCCTTCTATAATGGCTTGGTAGGCTGAAAAACCATGGACTGGAGGGTTGCCCAGAGCTTTGCCCTTGGTTATGATTAATTCAAAACCTACCAGTCATCACATTTCTGTTTTGCTAAAGTCACCCCGAGTGGGACGGGTATGCCCAGACGTGGGCCCCGAGTCTGCCGGGCCTTGAGACCCAAGCTACTCCTCACTGATGACGCCCAACAAGGCTGAAACATGTCTGGGGATGCGTGTGGTCTCGTGCAGAAGGGATGTGACCTAGCAGTTTGGGCTGGACTGCCCCTTTTGGGGTAGGACCAAGCTTGATTTGCATATGGTTGTTCCCCTTCTGTAATGGCTTGGTAGGCTGAAAAACAATGGTCTTGAGGGTTGCCCAGAGCTTTGCCCGTGGTTATGATTAATTCAAAACCTACCAGTCATCACATTTCTGTTTTGCTAAAGTCACCCCGAGTGGGACGGGTATGCCCAGACGCGTGCCCCGAGTCTGCCGGGCCTAGAGACCCAAGCTACTCCTCACTGATGACGCCCAACAAGGCTGAAACATGTCTGGGGATGCTTGTGGTCTCGTGCAGAAGGGATGTAACCTAGCAGTTCGGGCTGGACAGCCCCTTTTGGGGTAGGACCAAGCTTGATTTGCATATGGTTTTTCTCCTTCTGTAATGGCTTGGTAGGTTGAAAAACGATGGTCTGCAGGGTTTCCCAGAGCTTTGCCCGTGGTTATGATTAATTCAAAACCTTCCAGTCATCACCTTTCTGTTTTGCCATGGGATGCTGAAGCCGCACAGCGCCCCCTGCTGGCAAAATATTTTCAGAGACTGCATAGGAGGATACCAATACATCAAAGATGAGGTATCTGTCAGATGAACATCCACCATGGGTAAGTAATTTGTTCTTTCCATCCACTTGCATCGGTAGAACCAGGTAGTAGAGCTGTCTCAGTGAAAACACCTGGAATTTCACCAGACTAAACTACTGCTCAATGTCTTTAAAATCCTTGTAGGTTATTTGAGGGTGGCCTACTGGGTACCTCTTTGTTTTGTTCACAATGGATACAGCCTTGTGAAGTCATAAAAATGTTACTGTATTAGTGCTGCCCCCATACAAGGCGTTTTGCGGCACCAGAGTCTGTGAAAAAGGGTGTTGCTTCATGTGCTCAGAAAGCTTTGCATCCGATTCTAGCATGGACACCGTCTCATGTTCCCACAATGTGCATACTTTCATCCCCAGGCCATCCAATGATACACTTTATCATAGTTCTACAATGCAGATGCACGTGAGCTGTTATTGTTAGTGGATTTAAATCATTTTATGGTTTGCATTGGGAGCAACCGTGATAAAAGCAGCCATTGAACTTAAAGGCGCCGGGTAACCCGTCAATTACGGCAAAGCCATCCAAATAATATGGGCCCACCTTATGCCTGCTGCCTCCCCGTAATGCTGTTTGTATGAAGATACCCTCACTTTCCATACAGTAGGCACTGTGTGCACAGCGTGGAATAACATTTTCTGAGTACAGTGGTAGAGGTTGTAGGCATTAAGGCGATGGTCTCTGGTATGTTCAGCAATGGCAGCATAGAACCCAGTATTCCAGGTATGCTCAGCAACCCCAGCATAGGGCCCAATGTTTACCAGGTAACCCATAGCATAGAGCTCAAGACGGAACTAGCATCCCACATCAGTACTCAACGTATGCTCAGCAACCACAGCATAGAGCCCAGTACTCCAGGTATGCTCAGCAACTGCAGCATAGAGCCCAGTACTCCATGTATGCTCAGCAACCGCAGCATAGGGCCCAATGTTTACCAAGTAACCCATAGCGTAGATCTTAAGATAAAACTAGCATCCCACATCAGTACTCCAGGTATGCTCAGCAACCACAGCATAGAGCCCAGTACACCAGGTATGCTCAGCAACCGCAGCATAGGGCCCAGTGTTTAGCACTTAACCCATAGCATAGAGCTCAAGACGGAACTAGCATCTCACATCAGTACTCAAGGTATGCTTAGCAACTACAGCATAGGACCGAGTACTCCAGGTATGCTCAGCAACCGCAGCATAGGGCCCAGTATTTTACAAGTAACCTATAGCATAGAGCTCAAGACGGAATTCGCATCCCACATCACTTTCTCAAGGTATGCTTAGCAACCACAGCATAGGGCCGAGTACTTCAGGTATGCTCAGCAACCGCAGCATAGGGCCCAGTGTTTAACAAGTAACCCATAGCATAGAGCGCAAGATGGAACTAGCAACCCACACAAGTAGGCAAGACCCAAGAAACACCAAGCGCCCCATAGCAGAGTCCACAATTAATCCAACTCCCCACAGCAAGGATCAAGATAAACAACGAATAGCATTGTGCCCAAGCTTTCATCACCCTGCAACAGAGCCCACGAGTTACCCAGAAACTTATATCATAAGACTAAACTATACCCTGCAATGAATAGCACTGTGCCCTAGCTTCATCCAGCACCGCGAAACAGGGCCCAAGATATACCCAGCAACCCATATCATAACACCCAAGATATAACCTGCAACAAATTGCATCGTGCACAAGCTACATCTGGCACCCTGCAACAGGGCCCACGATTTACCCAGAAACCCACACTATACCAAACCCATACCATAACACCCAAGCTATAACCTGCAACGAACAGCATTGTGTCCAAGCTGCACCCAGCACACCGCAACAGGACTCACGATTTACCCAGAAAACCATACCATAACAAACCCATACCATAACACCCAAGCTATAACCTGCAATGAACAGCATTTTGTTCAAGCTACAACCCCTTACCCCCTGCCCCGGGCCCATGAGTTACCCAGAAACCCATACCATAACAAATCCATACCATAACACCCACGCTATAACCTGCATCGAACAGTATTGTGTCCAAGCTACATGCACCCACCCCCCGGGCCCTCGAGTTACCCAGTCACCCATTCCATAACAAACCCATACCATAACACTCACGCTTAACCTGCAACAAACAGCATTGTGTCCAAGCTACAACCATCCAACCCCCCCGGGCCCCACGAGTTACCCAGTCACCCATACCATGACAAACCCATACCATAACAAACCCATACCATAACACCCACGCTATAACCTGTGTCCAAGCTACATCCAGCACCCCGCAACAGGACCCAAACTTTAGTCCGGGCCCAGAATGGCCTAAGATTTACCCAGCTGGCAGCAACCCATAGCACCAACAATAGAGCTGGGAAATTACCAGGGCACACTGCTATCCATGTATACAGGCAGCACTCGAACAAAACCTGGGCCAATTCAGTTAGCACACTTTTTTTGCTATTTGCGTAATACTGAATATTGAAAATAGGTTTTGCAGCAGTGCATATTACATAATGTTTTTTTTCCTCTGGGACAGATGGAGCATAGGGCTGTTTCCCATGTTGGTGCCTGCATTCGGGCAGTGTGGCAATCAAAGCTTTCTAGTAAATTGGCATGGACATATTTACAAACAACTTTGCAACAGGGCAATGTAATCGAGAGAAGGGGCGTTCTCTTGTTTTATTGCTGTTTACCTTAATAAGAAGAGTAAATAAACATGGCTCCACTTTTCAACTCTGGGAGATGGGAGGTTTGCTGGCATCATTTAGGAGCTGCTCTGTGTAGAGTGTAGTCTTGGCAAGGAAACAAATGCACGATGCATGCGCAGACAGCCGAACTTATCACGAATATGTACGTGTATGTGAACTAAGTGCATTATTATCACATTAATAATGCACTTAGTTCACACACACGTACATATATATTTGGGATGGATTCTTTCATATGTTTTGCACATTTAGTGCTTATTAGAATCCTGGGAGCTTATAAATACACGGTCTGCTGCGTTTCGTCCGCTGGGTTTGTGCTTTTTGCGTCTGTGTTCGAGTCGCTCGTAATGCAGCTTCACCTTGTTCTGTTACTTCAGTGAGCCTGGCTCTCATCAAGTTACAGAAACTTCACCCCAGGGACCCCAGAAAGACAGGCACACCATGTTCCTGGTGTCAAAAAATCCTATCCATTAAGTACTGACTGAGCATGCGCACGCATGCTCAGTCAGCAAGATAGGATTTTCTGACAGATAGCAAAAAGTGACAGTGGAGTGACTATGCTGAAAATGTTGGGGGGGGCATGACAACTGAAGGAGAGGGGTGGGCTGAAGGGAGGGCGGATGGTGGCTCTGAGGGATCGTTCTTATAGTGGTTAATCAGTAAAGGTAGAATGTATGCCTGTAGAATCTACATATGTAACATGGTTCGAGAATGTAGCCATTCTCGAACCATTCTTGGATGTGAGGTTGGCCCGGTGGCGTTAGGCTCTGGGGGCTCTTGTAATAAACCTCATATAAATGATATATGCTGTATGGGGCACTTCATTACAATTGGCGATGAGGTACCTTGCAAATTGAGCCCCCGGAGTTTGTTCAGCACTGCAACTTGAACAGAAAGGCTGCACCGCCCAGCGCCAGATGGCTACATAGACAGAGAGGGACTGCCACCGAAGCAGGAAGCCGCTTGCCGCCCAAATAGTATCCGCACGTAGTGAACGAAGTGAGCCGCCGATACATTTATTTATTTATTTATTTGGATTTATAAAGCGCACATCTGCCCGGGGGCATTGTGGCGCTAAAGAAGTCTTACTTGTTACAGGCATACATGGTGAATATACAGATACAACAGATTTGCATAGAAGCATATTTTCATACATTTGCTGTTATTTCCATACATACAGTGGTGAGAATACAGGTGAGGCGGGGTTAATTGAACAGCGTGGTTTTGAGTAGACTATGGAAGGCATGGTATGATTTTTCGTTCCTTAAGGCGGTGGGGAGTGCGTTCCAGTTTTTGGGTGCTAGGTGTTGGAAGCTGGACCCTCCGGCTTTGCTTCTTTTAAAGGTGAGTACTTAGGTCTGGTTGGTCATTTGTGACCTGGTAGGTCTAGTGGAAGTATGGGGGGTGATCCTTTCAGAAAGATAGGTTGGGGCATTGGCAGAGAGGCATCTGTGGGTGATGGCCATGGATTTGAATAGGATGCGCTCTTTTATAGGTAACCAGTGTGCTTCTTTTCTGGCTTGGGAGATGTGCTCCCTTTTTGGAATGCTTAGGGCTGCTCTTAGAGCATTGTTTTGGGTGACTTGCATTTTTTTAATGTTTTGTGCAGACGTGCCCAGGAAGAGGGTGTTGCAGTAGTCCACTTTGGTACCTTCTGTAGCTCTGGCTATATTCAAACAGTTTTTCGAGGATAGGAAGGGTTTAACGGCGTTGATTATCTTAGTGGTGAGTGCAGCAGAAGAGGCTACAGCATTGACTTGCCGTGTCATAGAGAGAGTGGAGTCAAGATATACTCCTAGTGTTTTTACTGCAGTGGAGACTGTGATGGTGGAGTTATCAACGTTAAAGGATTTGTATAGAGGCAGGAGTTTGTTTAGTGTTTCTTTGGTGCCAACTAGTAGGATCTCTGTTTTGTCCCCGTCAAGGCAAAGTCCATTGGCTGCCATCCAGGTTTCAATGGCTGTGTATATTTTTGTTAGTGCTGCGGCTTCTTGTTCATATACCCCAGTAAGGGGTAGCAGGACTTGTGTGTCGTCAGCATAGTTGGTGTAAGCTATGTGGCGATGGTCGAGGTCATTGAACAGTGGGAGGGTGAAAATGTTGTATAAGGTGGGTGCAGTGCAGGATCCCCGTGGGATGCCACAATGGATAGTGGTTGGGGTAGCGTTTGCCAAATCAGAAAAGACTTTCATAAGTCGACCTTTGAGGAAGGATTTGACCCAGGAGACGGCTTCAGGCGAGAAGTGAGCTTCATTTTTGAGTTGCGTGCCTAGGATGTCATGGTTGACCAGGTCGAAGGCAGCAGATAGGTCTAATAGTAGGAGGAGAGCCGTTTACCTTTGTCCATGATGTCGTTAAGTTGGATTTTAAGGTCTAATAGGGCCGATTCGGTCCCATGCCCCGGGCGGAAGCCTGATTGCCTTTTGCCTAAGATGCGATTTTCTTCGAGGTAGTGCTGTATTTGTGAGTAGGTGACTTTGTCGAGGATCTTGAGCAGGAAGGGAACTGTTGTGATGGGTCTATTGTTGCTGGCGTTTTCATATAAAAAGAAAATGAGGAAACATTGACTGGCATTACGGATCAGTGTGGCGCGAGAGCACAGCGTCTTATACATCCATAACTATTAAACCCATTAGAGTAAAGGACCCTAAAGCGCGGCATAACATGGTGGCCATTTTAGGGACACAATTATATGTATATGTATAACCCTAGCAACAAAGCTATGGAGCATGTGTGTTCACGTATCAGCTGATAAGCCGAATGGCCGTGCACAGTAATTTCAATTATAAAGTCATCTTAACTGTCAGGAGTGGCACTCTATTAAGAGTGGCACAGGACACCCAGAAAGGGTTTGGGTGGTTGTGCCAAATAAAGTGGACAGATAAGAACACAGACAGCGGAAAGGAAAGAGAACGAAGAGTAAGCAAGAGTAGCAAGGGAAAAGATACAGAATGAATACCCTCTTGGGGTGTATGCAGATATAGGAAAAGAGTATTCCACGAACCTTGGAAATACTCTAGCCTTCTGCACAGTTTGCTATAACAGAGGCCCACGCTGTTTGCTCATGACTTGGAACAGCAGCTCTGGGTGTCTGTAATGTAGAAACAGGACAAGGAAAGGGGCAGAGGTTGACTGATGGGAACCAACAGACAAGCTCTGTACAAAAGGGTCTACAAACAGTACAAGAGAAGATACTACAGACAAATCCAGTAAAGGAGGTGATAGCAAACTAGCAGAAGGAAATGAAAGGAAAGTCGTGTAACAGGATAGGATAGCAGAGGACAGTAAGGAACAAGGTTGAGAGCTCAGAGGAGCAGGAAAGCAATGAGTAAGCTCACAGGAGTAGGACTGTAAGGTAGAACGCCCAGAGGAAAAAGGGCTTAGGGCAGCAGAGTAAAGCAGACTGCACGGCAAGGATCCCGTAAGGGCCGGGCAGTAAGGAGTGAACCCTGAGGGACAGGGCCGCTAAACGTAGATGGTAGCAGAGGACTGTAGAGGGCTGCTAGGCCGAGAACCCAGCGGAAAAGGTAGGTAGTAGGCAGCGGAGCGTGATAAGCTGCAAAGTAGGAAGGCCCAGAGGACAAGGGCTGAGGCAGGAAAGCAGCAGAGCGTGATCAGCTGCAATGTAGAGGGTCTGCAGGGCAAGGGCGGAGGCTGGAAGGCAGCAGAGCGTGATCAGCTGCAATGTGGGGAGCCCAGCAGGGCAAGGGCGGAGGCTGGAAGGCAGCAGAGCGTGATCGGCTGCAATGTGGAGAGCCCGGCAGGGCAAGGGCGAAGGCTGGAAGGCAGCAGAGCGTGATCCGCTGCAATGTGGAGAGCCCGGCAGGGCAAGGGCGGAGACTGGAAGGCAGCAGAGCGTGATCGGCTGCAATGTGGAGAGCCCGGCAGGGCAAGGGCGAAGGCTGGAAGGCAGCAGAGCGTGATCCGCTGCAATGTGGAGAGCCCGGCAGGGCAAGGGCGAAGGCTGGAAGGCAGCAGAGCGTGATCCGCTGCAATGTGGAGAGCCCGGCAGGGCAAGGGCGGAGACTGGAAGGCAGCAGAGCGTGATCGGCTTTAATGTGGAGAGCCCGGCAGGGCAAGGGCGAAGGCTGGAAAGCAGCAGAACGTGATCGGCTGCAATGTGGAGAGCCCGGCAGGGCAAGGGCGAAGGCTGGAAAGCAGCAGAGCGTGATCGGCTGCAATGTGGAGAGCCCGGCAGGGCAAGGGCGAAGGCTGGAAAGCAGCAGAGCGTAGCAAGCAACAAGGCAGGGTCCAAGCAAGAGTGAAGGTAAGCAGCAAACAAGATCCGTAAGAAGAAGCAAAAGGTGGAGGAAGGACTCTCAGATGCAAGAGGCTGAGCCACTGCAGGCAGCAGCCTTTATACTGCCTAGCCCAGCACAGAGGCAGGCTAATTGGTTGCACCTGGCTAAACACACCTGGAGGCAATCGGCCACCTCCCTTTCTGTTCCTGGGCTGGTGGAAGCAGGGCAAGTCTCTAGGGCTTCTGGGGGGTGTAGTTTCATTGATAACCAATAGGAACAGCCAGGAATCAATGCTTGTAGCCAGGTGCATTATGGTATGCGTAGTTTGTTGGAAATAATAATTAAGCAGCAAAGTCTCGCAAATGGGAAATAAAGTTTCCAAAGTAAATATAGATAGATCCAAGAGTCTGTTGTAAATAAATGATAAACATATAGTCCAAATTGAGCGTAAATGGATGCGCCCATGGCGCAGGCATGACATTAACACGAATCGCACAGGAAATGTAACAATGAATGGCAAAGTGTGATCGCGTACAAGAAATAAAGTATAATTGTACGGAGAGTCAACAAAACACGTACTGCACAAAAAAATATAAACAATGGATGGCAAACTTGTGAATGAGAGATAGTAAGAGACTATGGGGGCGTGGCCTATGCGCATGGAGTGAGGACGTGTTTCCCTCGAGCTCACGTCAAGATCCTCCTGATGATCCTTTATCCAATCTCAACAGAAATAAGTTTCTGCAAAGTCTGAGCGATTTCACTCTTCTTCGTGACATTTTCATTAAAAAGCGGAGCCGGCATCCAGGAAAACGTAGCTCCGAATCTCCTGCCCTCGGGGACCCAAGATGGCGGCCGCGAAGGCGTCCTGACTCCGAGGAGGAGTAGGGGCCGAATGCGGCATTGAGGAGCCTCCCAGATCCCCGGAGCGCGGAGTGGCTGAGGAAGTTTGGAACCCTTACACACCGTACCACTAAGGCAGCCTCCTACCCTTCATACCCCGTGGCTCGTCACCCGCTGGGGCTGCCTGCACGGGCTACGTGGTGCGGATCCTGTGGCCTGCGCGACCGCCGGAGGTAACGTTATGCACCAAGGCCCCTGCTGGGCGGGACGTAGCCTGCTCGAGGCCCCGGGACCTCTGCTGCCCCGCCCGCTCCTGGTCCGCATGTGTGGGGCTGCCCAGGGATGGACGCAACATCCTTTAAGCACCCCCGGCGGCTAATCCAGACCCCACGCACAATTTCAGCCCAAGTGGCACTTCTTCAAAGCATGGGGCTCAACGGGACCAATCCTGCTACCACACGCCCTGCGCCCACACCAGCCAACTGACGCCTCGAGATGGGGACCGAAGCCAAGATAGTAGAGAGAACACTTCATCCCGCGCTGCATCTAACAAGTAAGGAGTAACACTCCCGGCACTTCTCTAACACTAGTGACTGGCAATACCCACGGAGGCTATATAAAGGAGCCAATCTCCAATCTCAGGCTTGCAGAGGCCCCCTGCCACCCTTCTTGTATTGCCACCCATGAACCACCTGTCATCACAAACTGCCTGAGCCAGGGGCCTCAACCTAGAGCCCGCACATAGACACGCACAGCCCATAGTCAACCCAAGAAGGAAAAGGGACGGCGCCATCTTTAAACAGGCACGTTGCCCGACTCCCACAACTCCCCCATTGGTGCATCAAGGCCTCCAGCACATGAGCCCATGTACAGGAGGGGCCAGAAAAGTCTACATAGCACTGTCCAAAGTACTACTACGGAATAGTGCACCACACAGTAGCCGTGGGACGTAGAGCTGGGGCAGCGCCTATCCCCGGGACGCCTCTCACTCCAGACTACGTGGGCACCCAACGCCACCTCCCCAGCACATGTAATTGCTACCCCGGAGGACAGCTGGTGAAGAAGTGCGCCTGCAGCTTGGAACCCCATCCGAACCCCGACCTACCAGTTGACATCCACGCCACAAGCAACTATGGCGAACTCCAAAGGGAAAAATAAAACCACTATAATGGAGCCATTCAGTGCAGGGAAACCCAAAGAACCATGCCAGAAGCCCAAAGGGACCTCCGCCGAACCACAAACACCAGATGATAACGACAAGGACAACCAAATACTTGAGGCCATCAATGGACTTTGCTCCTTTATAGACGCGAAAATAGAAGAAGTGAAAGCGGATGTGAAGCTGATGCGCCAAGATATATGCAACCTCTCGACCGAGTGTCCACCGCGGAGACGGCGCAACAGGAGACAACTGTGACCCTTAAGGACATACAAGGTAGGGTGCAGAAACTCAAAAGACGCAATAAGTTCCTAGAAGAAAGGGCAGAGGACGCCGAAGGGCGCTCCAGACGCAATAATGTGTGCCTTCTCGGAATTCCTGAAGGAGTGGAGGGCGCCAACCCAACTGGCTTTATTGAAACCCTGATACAACAAGAAATAGGCACCAATCACCTCTCGCAGGGTTTCACAGTCGAAAGAGCCCACAGGTCTCTGCAGAAAAAAACCACCTCCAGGATCCCGCCCGATGATAGCCCGTATCCTGAACTTTCAAGGCTGGGAAATCATTCTATGCTTCTCACGAGAGGGAGGCGAAATCATGAGAGACGATCCCAAAATTGCTATATATCCGGATTATACCCCGACGGTACAAAGGGCGAGGAACTCTTCTGTCCCAATCAAGACCAGGCTGCGACAACTGAACATCAAATACATGCTGATGTATCCCGCAAGTCTTAAAATAATACACAAAGGCAGAGCAATCTTCCTAGAATCCCCGGCAGCGGCCACCATGTGGCTGGAACATAACAACTTGGCAGCCGGGGAAGAAGATGCACGGCAATCCACACACTAACATCACAAGATCACAAGCAGGATCGCCCGAAGATGGATCAATGAAATAGGCCGAGCCAAGGATAGCAAAAACGGGCGGGAGACGACCACCCTGCCAATCAGATCTACGGCACCCCCCGTGTACGGACATGCACCAGCACACTGCTGACGCTTCCAACCCGCTCAAGATGACCTGGAAGGGCCTTGACAGAGCGGGGGCACTCGAGCAACGCAGAATCTGCCCAACTGCTGGGTGTAGTTGGTCCACTTGGACGAATTTCGTTTGTTTCACCCTTTTTTGTTCCTGGTTAGAACGTCCCACAGTCCTCAACATGTCCAAGGTGCGGAGACGGAAGGCACACCACAAAAGGTCAAGGGGCCAACCCCACAAATATGACAGCTGACATTAAGGTGTTGACATGGAATGTCGGAGGGATGGGCACTTATATGCAAAGGAACAGGATAAAATCCTTCCTGAGAAGAAAATATATTTCCATCGCAATGCTTCAGGAAACCCACCTCATCGCAGAGACGGACTCTCGGCTCCCAAACTGGTGGGAGGGACAGGGCTTGGGCGCTACGTTCTCCAAGTACGCTTGAGGTGTGCACACGTGGATAAATGGGAATGTACCCTTCAAACTCTTGTCTAAAGAGGTGGACCCCGAAGGCAGATACCTCATACTCCGAGGAAGCATTGAACAATGTGAAGTGTGCCTAATCAACACTTACCTCCCCAATAGCGGTACCGCAGCGTACCTGGCCAGACTACAGCTGAAGTTGGCCCCTTACAGAGACTGCTTTTTTATATGGGGCGGCGACTTCAACTGCCTTCATGATCCTATCCGCAACAGAGCTGCCCCCCCACCGCAATCGACCAGCCAATCTTCCTCCATTTTACGTAAAGTCATACAAGATCTGGACCTGTCCGAGGTGTGGAGGGACCTGCATCCGGAAAGTAGGAAATTCTCGTACTACTCTGCCCCGCATGAGGTGTACACTCGTATAGACTACTTATTGATTGATAAAGTACACCTCCCCCAAATAGACTCTACCTCTTACCTAGGCAGAACTCTATCTGACCACTCCCCGCTCCTTGTGGTTTGGAAGCCGAAGGAACCTAGACCACCCATACCGATGTGGCAGATGCCGGCGGACGCCCTGTCCGATGTGGCATTCACAGAGGGGCTCCGTGACAAAATAACAGAATACATGGACAACAACGTGGGAAGTGTGGACAGATGTAGCACCATTTGGGAAGCAATGAAAGTAGTTGTAAGAGGGGAGGTCATAGCCAGGGCTGGCACTATCCGGAGAACCCTCAAGAAAGAACTGGAAGACAGAGAGAAGAGGATCACACATCTGGAAGCCACGATGACTAAGTCAAAGAACTTGAAGCGGAATTGTCAGTGACAAGGAAGGATTGCCGAGAGACCTGGGCTAGATTGGCCAAATTTGACTACATCACTAAAACCACCAGGGCTTACTCAGAAGGGGATAAGCGAGGCAGGCTACTTTTGTGGCTGTGTAAAAAAGAGAACCCAAAACTCCATGACGCCATGATACCCCAGGACGATATCTATGATACGCTGGAGTAAATAGACCTCCCCAAAATAGAAGAAGCCCAGTGCGACACATTAAATCAAGAGCTTACAATTGAGGATATTCAGGAGGCGATCAAAGCCCTGTCCTCCTGTAAAACCCCTGGCAGCGACGGGCTACCCCCCGAGTTCTACAAATCATTCACAGCCGAGGTAACCCCAACGCTACACAAGCTCTACAAGGAAGCCTTTGAGACTGGAAAACTACCAAGCAGCATGAATGAGACTCTAGTGATCCCCACAACCAAACCTGGGAAACCGTCCTCCGAGTGTGGTTCCTACAGGCCAATAGCCATCCTTAATTACGATATAAAAATTCTTACGACTATACTTGCTAACAGACTATCAAGAGTGATTGGATCCTTAATACATAGCGATCATAGCACAAACTACAGGCATGTCGGAACCCTACGCAGTAGTGTCCCTGGACGCCATCAAGGCGTTCGACTCCATTTACTGGGAATGGCTCCTGGCCGCCCTGAAACAATTTGGCCTGGGCGAATAGTTTATCCGCTGGGTCGAGATCCTTTACAAGGCACCAGTGGCCAGGGTTAAAACCGGGAGGACGATTTCGGCACCATTGGATATTCAGAGGGGCACCAGGTAGGGGTGTCTCCTTTCTCTGATGTTATATATTCTGGGGCTTGAACCACTGGCCATATACATAAGAAAGCAATTTTCCAACGCAGGTATAAAAATAGGTGGCCGATACCACGTGATCTCACTGTATGCGGACGACATCCTACTCTACCTTAGAGACCCACAACTAGGATACTTACAATTCTGGAGGTACTAAGAAACTTTGCAAGAGTATCAGGGATATCATTCAACCCGGAGAAGTCTCTTATATATTCACACTGGCACAACATCAGCACTCCCAGAGGTTGGGATGAGATGGGAACCACACACATTCCAATACTTGGGCATCAACATCTGGCATACCCCTGAACAGACACATGGGGGCAACGCCCTGGTGGCGGTACAAAGGCTCAGAAAATCCCCAAAGTTCTGGACCAAGCTCCCACTGTCACTGATGGGCCAAGTGGCCATCTCTAAAATGATAGTGCTGCCATGCTTCCTGTACTTCTTCCAAAACATTCATTACTACATCCCGGCCGCCTTTTTTCAGCTGTTGGGCTCACTGCTGAAAGACCTGGTGTGGGGAAACTCTAGACACAAGCTCGCCCTGGACACATTAACGTTACCGTAGAGAGCAGGTGGAGTTCAGATACCGGACTTGGAAAGATACTTCCTGGCTGCCCAACTCACCTTCGTGGCCAAATGGCTAGCAGATGACTCCACCTCGGAGTCCGACCTCCTGACTCAGCTGATAGCTCCGGTCCAGCTGAAAGAGATCCTTTGGCTCCGATGGAAGCATTCACCGAAAGCCCCCCTGCTGGTTCAGCTGGGCCACAAAATATGGGACAAATCACTCAAGCTGCAGAGGACTGAGAATCCATATTCCCCAGGAACGCCAATGAGCGCTGACGTCTGTTCCAGCAGGGATGAACTAGTGCTCACAAGTTTGTGGGAAAGAGGCGGCATCTATACTTGGGGTGATATGTACGACAGAAATTCCTTTAGAGAGTTTAACTCCCTAGAAACCAACAAAGGCCTCCCCAAAGGCCAATACCTCTGTTACTGGAAAATTAGAGGAGTCACAAAGCAAAAATGGAGCGAGTGGCCAGAGGAACCGGAAGCGAACCCGACACTGACCCTACTGCGCAACCTTGGAGACAGCTGGAAGCCCACTTCCAGGATATACGCCCAGCTCACAGATAGACCCAACCCCAAGAGCGACACCCTGAAGAACTCATGGGAAACAGACTTGGGGATAAGCTTTACAGAACAGGAATGGGGAGAATCCTGCAGTTTCCCAGAGAGGTATCAAGAAACGTGAGATTCAGATTAATCCAATTGAACGTTCTCCATAGAACTTACATGACCCCTAATAGAATCGCCAAATTCAGCAGATCCCCGCCCCCCATCTTCCCCCGATGCAACTCGGAAGATGCAGGAATGGCACATATGTTTTGGAGCTGCCCAAAGATTCAGCACTTTTGGACAAGGATCGAACAAGCGTGCAGACGAGCAGGCTTGACCCGCTACGAATGGGAACCGAAGGAATGTTTGCTGGGATCCTACCCGAGGATAAGCAAGCTCAGGCAAGGTGTGCAGTCATATTTTCGAAAGTTATATTTTTGAAAATCATAATGTCGAAAATATAACATCGAAAATATAAATGTCGAATTATCAAAAATTCAAATTTATTTTGATTTTTTTTCGAATTAATGTTAATACAAGGTAAGTGTCACAATATATCCCATATGTTATTAAAGAGTAGAATTGGTATATAGTTATTTATAACTATTTAAACTTTTTAAAAAAAATATAATAATATTTTTATTTACTATAAACATTTGATTAAAAGGTAGTAGAATCTAAATTTTATTTTAAAAAAAAATCAATAATTGAAGGTATATCCATGGGGGTGGGGAGATGGGGTGGGGTGGTTTGGGGAGGGGTTTGCGATGGGGGGCGTTAGGGCAGGACCGCCTCCCATAAAAAACATTAGTATATGTGACATTTTACATTGGTGTTTTAGCATTGGCTTTTCGATTTTTTTTTCAACATTTTATTTTTGAAATAATGACTTTTTGTATTATATGTATGCGATTTAGATATTTGAATTCAACATTATTTTTTTGAAATTTTTGCTTTTCGAGATTTTTTTTTCGAAATTATGACTATAAACCCTCAGGCACATCGTCAAATTATGGACATGGCCTGCATACCGGCCAAAAGAGCAATTGCTTTGACTTGGAAATCCCCGAACGGCCCCCGCTACACCAAATGGTTGAAGGATCTAGATCGTTGGTCGGAAGCGGAAACCACACTATGGGGGGAAGGAATCATTAAGACTGGAGAAGGCCCAGTCATGACCTACGAAGCCTGGAAATCTTTGATATGGGACATGTTTTACCCGTCTGACGACAATCCCCCTTGAACGAGAGCCGTTTTAGCTACAATCTCAAGACACAAGTTTGATTCTAAAACCTCATGTTAATCCGATCTGCTCTGCCTGGGAAACCCAAAACCCCCTTGCAGTGGACTGTGTGCCTGCTCCGCTCCCCACCAGACCAGCTCCGGCAGCAGACATATGACTGTGACAAACTTCGCTGTTGTTGGTTTAAGTTCTGTTATTTGTTATATGTCTCCTCCCCTCTCTTCCCCTCACCTTCCCCCTTTTTTTCCTTTGATAAAATTATCTACGTTATAACTATTCGTTATGTAACGCTTGTTCAAAATTTCAATACAAATATTTCAAAATAAATAGTAAGAGACTACACTTATACAGAGTGCACGTGAACTGAACCCCACATCCAAATTATCAGTAAGGTGTCAAGCTTGGGAAAACACCTCAAGGACTTTTCAAACAAAACAAAATTGTGAAGTAAAGGGGCATCCACACTATATACCAAGCAGTCAAAAGCATGAGGTGCACTTGAAAGTTGTCGATGCGTTTAAGAGTACAGTAAAGATCACATTTGAAAGGACATTTTTGTGTCTCACCTTGTAGAAAACCAGCAATAAAAAAAAGCTACACCCACACCATACGAGAAAGTAAATTAGACAGTGACAATTAATCTCATTTCCTATCACAATGCAGCATGTCACAGCACCAGTGTCATGACCCTTGCCCTGGCCCTCACTGGCAAATCAGCCTTCCAGTTAGGGCCAGGTCAAAAGCCTTTAAACCTCATCCAAGACTCTCTTGGAGTCAGTCCTGGCGCCTTTGGCGCCAGACTCATAACCATCATGGAGACCAACATTAGAATGGGACTATTTACTTGGGACTATTTAACTTGGGGGGGGTTCAGCCAACATGGAGGCACACACATAGCTCAGTTACAAGGAACTGAGCTATGCGGTCTAGTCTTTTGGGTGTGGCCGGCCTGGGACTACTTTACCTGGACTACTTTGAGTGTGGCAGGCCTGGGACTATTTTATCTGGACTACTTTACCTGAGACTATTTAAACCACACCCAAACAGCAGAACATGCTTTGCGTTATTCTGCCGTGGGCAGCGTAACGCTCACCGTGTCACGTTCTTTGATGCCAGTTTACCTGAAACCAAGGACCTGCAGAAAGAGAAAGAACACTACGAAACTTACCTGGAACAGTGTCCTGTCTTCAATCCATCGCTGACTTCAGTTCCACTCACCTGAAGGTACAAACTCCATCATTCGGCACCACATGCATCCTAGAATACCATAAACTGGAAAGAGGAGAAAGAAAGACAGCATTAGTAAGCGTTCACTGACGTTTCCTCTCGAATGAAGAAAGCCACACAATTCTTACCTGGGTAGTCATCTCCTGGTCAGTATCATTGCTGGAACATTACGGCGCTCAGCGAGGAACATCGCAACCTGCAAGGAGAGAAAAGACACAGGTTAGCAATATAAAAGGCAAAACAGCGCTGCGCATCACGTATTACTCACCGGACAGCATCATGCACACCACGGTTTTGCCTACCGGCCCATGCTCATCTTCAAACTGCATGACAACACCAAAATACCTTTCCATACCTAAAAGGAAAGAAGCAACACATTATTATTTGAACTAAGAGAAACATAAGAACTGTATATAAAGACTGTAAAGCAGCAAACCTACGGAGTCACAGCAGGCCTGGATTCCCACAGGGGGGCTTGCACCAGTGAAGTAACTTGGTTACTGCTCGCTCCTCACATCTACACACCCCTACCATGAGGAGCAGGATGGAGAATCCACCTTTCACAATATTAAGGTGAGGAGAAGGCCCAAGGGGGAGGAAGTAGTTGAGGCCAAGGGAGGTGGGAAAACATAAAGACAATCTGGTATTGAATCCAGCTCTCCTATATTGCAGACACATCTTCAACCATATGCCTTACCAAGGGACCGGGAGAGGGTTCGAGAGTGCAAATCATCCAACCAGGGCTGGGTGGCGTCCCCGTGGATACCAGGTGAGCGTAATAACCAGTACAGTTTCTCCCACACCCTGGAAGTCCTACATGTCCCTGGGAGCAGTGGATTCACTGTTTCCAGGCATACCTAAGGGCTATTGGTGGTAGCAAATATAATCACAAAGAGGCCACATTGCTAAACTGCATTGGGGCAGAGGCGTTAAGAATTTTCAGAGCACTCCCTGAGTTAGATGGCATGGAAGGTGGCTCCGGTGACAACAACCGCAAGTTTGAGTGTGCACTAGGGAAGCTCGCTAAACATTTTGGCAACAAGACTAATATTGTACTGGAAAGGTACAAATTCTTCTCGAGGCGGCAGTTGAAAGGCGAGTCGATAGACGCTTATATGGCGTCTCTCAGGGGACTCATGTCCACATGCAATTTCACCGGCATTGGCGAAGAATACTTAAGAGATTAGCTTGTGTTAAATGTAGCAGGCTCGCGTATACAACAAAGATTGTGGCAAACCAATAATCCGTCACTGGAGCAGGCAATGGAAATAGCCAGAAGTATGGAACCTGGTGAGCGCTGCATGATGGAAAGGTTGGATAGGACCGAAGATAGGGAGATCAACATGATTCAAGAGGAGTCGAAAGACGACACAGAAGAATCTTTGGTAGCGATGGTGAGGAGGAGGACCAACAACAATTCAACAGCCAACTCTAGAAGAGGTTGAGATGCAGGGTACAGGAACCAAAATCAAAGCCGTTGTCTAAAGTGTGGCTGGTAAAGACACAATGATAGTGATAAGGAATTCCCTGCAGCAGATGTAGAGTGCTGCAAATGTGGTTACATGGGCTATTTTGGCAAGGTCTGCAGAAATATTCGTGGCAGGATGAGCAGAGTCAGCAGATACCCCTTCAGCAGAATACCAAGAAACACTGTAAGAGCCATTGAGGAGGATCAAGGACAAGACAGCATGCTGACCATCAACAGTAAAAACGCACAACATGTACAAATACTCACTGTCTCCTCGATAGAACAGAATAGGGGACCATGGGTAAACATGCAAATAAATGGGATATCCTTGCCTATCATGGTGGACACCGGATCCCCGTACACCATAGTGGATGTCAAAACTTTTGTTGAGGTACTGTCTGGCAAACTGCAAGAGATTCAATGCACTGGTGTGAGAGCAACAGGATATGGAAAGACTCCCATAGATACCATTGGATGCACCTGGGTCAAGTTGAGGTTCCGGGACAGAGAAACATATTGCAGACTGTACAAAAAATGAAAAAAGGCTCATCTTTAGTAGGTTGGGAGGAACAAGCCGCTCTATGAGTCAGAATTCATCCGGGAGAAGACATTCCCATCCTGAGTGTGTTAAAAGACAATAGTGACATCAAAGCTGCTGTCATGATTCCTGCCCCTCATGTCCCCAGCCCTCCAAGATGTCACGGTGGAGCCAGGCCACAATCACCTACATGGCCCTCAAGGGCCTCTCCATGCCTCCAAAGACCCACTTGGAGTCAGACTTGGTGCTTGTGGCACCAGACTCACTCACTCCTGTAGGATAACATTGGGGATTGGACTTGTAGTGCATTGATGGGGACAAGATGGATGCCCCCACATATTTTCGGTTCCCAGAACTGCATGTGCGGTCTAGTCTTTTGGTTGTGGTTCAGCCCAGAGACACCTGGGATATCCAGAGACTATTTAAGCCACACCCAGGCTGAGAAACATGCTTTGCGTTTTCTGCACCTGCAGCGTGACACTCACCGTGTTCAGATCGGTCTCCAGTAGGCCTGCATCTTTCTTCTGCGCTCAGCTCCTGCAAGAACAAGAACACCGTTAGGAACAGCCTTACCTTGCGGCGCTTCTGCCCATCATTCATCGCTCCTTCTGTTCTGCGGGCATCTTTGGCGGTGTCATTCCCATCCCAGCACGCCACTTCCTAAGGAAAAGGGAAAAGAACAGAAAAAAGGAATTAGTAAGCATTCTGCAAATCTTCGCTTATTTTTAAATACCGTACAAGCTTCAAACGCTTACCTGAATCCCAGCCGCTCAGGGGAACTCTGTCTCCGGAACTTCTCATCCATCTGCAAGAGGGAAAAGACACTCCAGGTTAGTGTGGAAACATCTAGAGGCGCCGCATACCGCGCTTACTCACTGCATTTGTTTTTCATAACCGGCATCCACGCTGAAAATGTCGCGGCACCTAAAAGACACAGAAACAGAACTCAGTTCAATGCAAATACGAAAGGGGTGCATCGCGCATTGCGCTCTCACTCACCTTCAGCACTACTCATCTCAGCAGCACGCCGCCATCCCCGGACGCCGGCCATCATCTAAGGAAGGAAAGGAACGAAGTTAGAGAACTGTTCAAAAGACTCATTATACTTACCTGTCGGACTCTTGCCAGTGAAGTAACTAGGCAGCAACGAGCCCGCATCAATCAATGGGCCCCTGCGCTGAAAGCAGGACGGAGAGCACACTATCCAAGAAAACAAGGTGAGCTGTGGATCAAAGGGAAGGGTTGGGCCCCGGGGAAGAAGGGGTTCAAGCACACAGAGACATTAGGGAGTTAAACTCTACCAATCCTGTGTTTCAGGCCCAGTCTCCAGTCAAATAGCCTCCATGGAAGGGTTTGAGGTCGTAAGAGGTCAGAACAGGCTGAGTGACGTCCCCGTGGATACCAGGTGAGCGTTACAGCTGCACTTGCAAAACAATTTCCCAGAGTATTTAGTGAGAGAATTGGACTCTTAGAGGGTTTTCAGCATAAGATACTTCTCAAGAAAGGAGCTATACCCATTGTGCAGAGTTAGAGGTGTTCCAAATGGTATGAAGGAAGCATTGAGAAAAGAACTTTCACGTCTATGTGAACAGAACATAATCGAGCCCATAGAGGGTTCGGAATGGCTTGCCCCAATAGTGTTGGTGAAAAAAACAGATGGCACCATAAGGATGTGCGTGGACTTGAGAGACCTTAATAAAAACATCTGGCTAGACAGGCATCCTCTCCCGAATATAGGTGAATTATTAACAACAATGAAACCAGCCAAGTTTTCAGCACGGTGGACCTGTCCTAGGCTTACCATCAGATAGCTCTAGAGGAAAAGTCCAAAAGCCTCACATCATTTGTCACTCCTCTAGGTGCATTCATGTTTAAAAGAATGCCTTTTGGCCTTGCTTCAGCTGCCGCGGTTTTTCAAAGACTGATGACATATTTATTTGGAGGCCTTGAAGGCTTACACTGCTTCCAAGATGACATTTTGATATCCTCCAGTACTGAAGAGGAACATGATGCGAAACTGATGGGGATTTTGCAGGTAATTCAAAAAAGTGATCTGACTTTAAAACTTGAAAAGTGCAAAATCAAATGTGACAGAGTGTCATATCTAGGGCATTCAATTGATGCCAGGGGTATCAGCCCTAAAGAGGAATTGATGAACACCATATTGGGTATTTCTGAACCAGAAAACAAAGATCAGCTAAGAAGCTTCTTAGGTATGACAGAATATTACTCTAAATTTGTAGATGATTACACAAACAAAACCCAGAACATGAGAGATTTAACGAAAAAGTCAGAAAAATACATATGGTCAGATGAATGCAAGGACGAATTTGAACGAATAAAAGCTGCCATTAACAAATCACCAACATTGAGAATGTTTGACTGCAAGGCGAAAACCATAATTTCAGTGGATGCTAGTAAAGTTGGCCTAGGAGGTGTATTAGAGCAGCTCCAGGACAAAGGTATGGTAACCATTGCATTTGCATCAAGAGTTCTGAGAGGGGCAGAATTGAACTACTCCACGATAGAAAGAGAATCCTTGGGGCTAAAGTGGATCCTAGAACATTTTAGAAATTTAGTATGGGGTCTACCCATTCTCCTCAAGGTCGATCACAAGCCGCTTGTGCACGTTCTACAGTCTAAAGCACCTCACTTGATATCACCAAGGATTAGCGTTGGATTTTGGACATAATGCAGTATAATCTCTGTATATGGTATACGCCAGGTACACTAAATCCAGTAGCTGATTGTTTTTCCAGATTGCCAACCAACTATGGAACAGAGATAGAGTCCATGGATGATGATATCATTGCCACCATAAACCTGGGCATTGCTAAGGAGGAATGGAAGGATATGGCTGGCACAGATCCAGAACAAGTGGAGATCAGAAAAGTCATTGCTAGTGATTGGAATGATTATGACCAAAGTCTGGGAGAGTTTGTGCAAATCAAAGAGGAGTTATCAATGGACTCAGAACACATTTATAGAGGTGATCAAATAATCCCTCCTGTGAAATTAAGAAGCAAGATACTTGCCCTGGCCCATGAAGGACACCTAGGAAGGAGTTGGACCAAGAGAAGAGTAAGAAGTAACTATTGGTGGCCCAGTATGTGGAGAGAGGTGGAAGAGAAGGTTAAACATTGCACTGCATGTGCCACAAGTGATATAACGAAGAACTTAAGAAAAACCCCACTGCAACCAGTAGAAGCTCCCAATAATGTATGGTCCAAGTTGGCAATCAATGTCATGGGGCCATATGAAAATCTTGAACTGTTAAAATATACGTTATAGTCCTGGTAGACTATACTTCAAAGTGGGTAGAGTGGGGAGTGGCGGAAGGGAGTATTACCCCTGAAAAGATTTTGGACTTTTTGAATGAAATTTCCAACAGAGAAGGCGACCCCAAGGAGTTAGTATCTGATAATGGGTCTCAGTTTATATCACTGGAATTCCAAGGATTCCTGAAGAATAGAGCGATTGAACATATAACAACTTCGCTTTATCATCCTATTGCTAACAGACTTGTAGAGAGAAGGAATACATTTGTAAAGAGTGTGATTCAATTGGCCATAGCAAACTCCCTTCCATGGAGAGAAGCTCTCAAGGAAGCCCTGTGTGCTTATAGGACAATTCCACATTCCACCACAAATGTAGAACCGTTTACCATGATGCGTGGCAGAGTGGCATCTAATCGACTGAGCCCTGCATGGATGTTCATGGATACAGGTGAAGCAAGGTTGGATATTGAACAAATATTAAGAAATGTAAGAGAGAAACAGGTGAAATATAAGGACTATTATGATCGCAGGAATGGAGTGAAGGAAAAGATCATCAAGGAGGGAGAGTGGGTTTGTATCAGAGAACCCAAGAAAACATTGAAAGGTGAAACCAGATTCAGATCACCACGGTGGGTAAGGAGCTGTTCTGGCAAATCAGTGGTGTTGGAGGATGGGAAGAGATGGTCTTGTGATGACTTTGTGAGAGTAGAAAAAAGATTTCAATAGACCAAGCACCATTAAGAGCAAAAACAAAGGAGCACCAGACCACATGAACAATGAAACTTTCAATAGACCAAGCACCAGTAGGAGCAATATCCAAGGAACATCAGACCACATGAACAATTAAACTGTAAATAGTCGCCATGATGGAAGAAATGAAGTTCTTAGTTCTCAAGAGACACCGTAAAATGATTCAAAAACTTCAACAATAACTACTTTTACTACTAGTAATAGTCATCCATCACAGTCTCATTTTTCCTTTTTGTATAATCTGGGAAATGTTAATTTTAACTTGTCTAATTCTGTCTTTGTTTCCCTTCCCTTGCTGTGATCCTCTTATATCTAATGTAATCTTAAATCGTTTGGTTTTCAATATAAGGGAAGGAGATGTTATAGTGGTTAATCAGTAAAGGTAGAATGTATGCCTGTAGAATCTACATATGTAACATGGTTCGAGAATTTACCCATTCTCGAACCATTCTTGGATGTGAGGTTGGCCCGGTGGCGTTAGGCTCCGCGTGCTCTTGTAATAAACCTCATATAAATTATATATGCTGTGTGGGCCACTTCATTACAATCGTTTTGGCCAAATTGTTAAAAAAAATGTGGTTGAATGGTAGATTTGACTGAATTCGGTCACCACCATTAGTTCGAAGCTGAAGATACCGAACATGAAGAGCAGTGGTTGCAGGGGTGGCCCTCTCAGCACATGTTCGGTATTTGTGACTTTGCCGGTTGCAGGGGTGTCCCCCGCTTCCTCAGCATTGGTGGCAGGGGACCCAACAAAATAAAAGAAGAAAAGGGACACTGCAGCGTCAGATCCGACCCACGTTAAAGGGATGGATCTGACGCTGCAGGTTTACAGGAGAGGCAGTGGATGGAGAAAAGGTAAGTGGGGGGCTTATGGGTGTACTGGCAGTTTGAGGGGGCATGGGTTTGGTTTTTTGTACCGATGTAAAAACGCATTCGCAGCGAAAATGACTATGGTTAATTCTGCAGTGATTTTGTACGACAGTCAAACAACCTGAATCCCTGAGGGATAACACTAAACTTCTACACCACAAGAGTCCATTGCTGATGCTCGTTTATAACTTTCATAAGACTGGTGGCCTATCTTTAAAATTCTATTGGGCCCCCACACATAGTCAGCTGGCCTGCCACGCACCCAGTGACACAACATAACATTCACAAACTTAATTCCAATAGAACATACAAACAATACATTATTTATCATTCATTCAGACACAAAAGTCAGCACAGATATGCTTGCACACACTCTCACTCAAACACAAGTGCACCCAGCACCCCCACTGCCATACACTGTGTGCACACGACATTTATATGTACATTTACAATAACACATGGAAACAGTGGCGCAACGTCCATTGAGCAGACCAGACTTTATCACCCCCTGATACCTGAAATATTGGGCGAACTATATAGCTGAACTATAAAGCCGTGGGCGAAAGGAGCAGATTCACTGGAATATCAGCAATTTGCCTGCTTTTTCCTTCCGTTCAAAGGCAGAAACCATTGGTTAATGCAGTGCAGTGGGTGACCAAGTATAATAGGTATAGATTTTCAAATGCCATATATCTCCAAACTTGGGTTCTGCACAGCACCTTATATGTCTACGTGCCGACAAGATTCTGCTGATTAAAATTAAGGTTGTTTTCCTGTGTTCAAATGGCTCCAAGCAGTGGAGTACCGAGCGGCTGATTTGCAAAGGGGTGGCCAAGCTGACCCCCGCCCCTCTGTAGCTCTTTTAAGAGCCAGACCGGGACATTTATCATTGGGACAACTGTCCCATTTGGCACCTCAAAGAAGGAGCCCAACGGCAAAAGTGTCCCGCTGGCAGGGCAATGTGTGCTGAGTAATTCCTGCTCAGCACGCTCATTGTCCTGATAGGAGGACACCTGACCCGTTCCGAATGGTAGAGGTGTCCCACTGCCAGGACAATGTCCCAAGGAGCACCGTGCAACAGAGGGTCCTCACGTTGCTCTGTATCAACAGAGTAATACAAAGTGAGCCATGAGGCGCTGATGGGAGCGAGGGGGGTACTATTAGCAGGGACTTTTGTCCCTTTAGAAATGTGAATGGGAGGGAGTGATCAGAAGTGAGAAGGGTGTATAATGTTGCATGCTTTATGAAATAATGACTAAGGCTTTAAAACCCAAGGGGAATGTGTTAGATTCACATTAATCTGCATGATGCTATTGTGACTTTGTATGCAGAATGGGGAGAATGAACACTTGTGTACGAGCGCGGTAGAAGTAAAATATCAATATCAAACTAAAGAAGCCATACTCTCATTGCTCAACATATTTCTATGACAATGTATATAGTGTATGGTTAGTTTACTATGAAAGGCTAGTTTATTATGTAATGTGGTTTGCTTCCAATGTATTGCTATAAATAAATGTTATATGTATTATATAAATAATAAGCACATAAAATGTAAAGCAAAACCTTAATAAATATCTATATCAACCAAGCCTGGAACGATGTGCACGGTCGCTTAAATTGTCCCCATCCCTGTTTAACCAAGTGTGCGATCCTGAGAAAATTATTTAATCACATTGTGACTTATGTGCAGCTCTGTAAGTGATTCTGATTCACTTCACAGCTTATGTTAATGCATCATGCTATTATAATGGAAAAGCCTAATGACTATAGAGTTGCTCCACATATAACAATAGTGTAATTTAGGTATTTTGCACCACAGTTATTTGTCACTTGGTTTATTTATGGCAACTTATTCTAAAGTCACTTCCATGGTGCCTCCAAGTATCAAAGACTGATGATGCGCCTTGCAATGTCCTTTTCTGTGAAGTCGCTTCTGTTGGTGCAATTCATATGCTAATTAGGAAGTTTGCATGTATTTTGCCTCAGAGGGCTTGGACAGAGCTCCCCAACAAACATACACAAACACAATAAAATGTTTTATTTTAATGTACCCCAGCCCTGCTTTCAAATGCTGCCTGGGCCACGTCATATGTTACACCGACCTAGCCTCTTCGCACTCACGTGCCTCCAGACAGAAACCAGTAAGCTGAATGAGCTTCCTAGTTCCTGTCTGTGTGTCACACAAACACGAAGCCGGAAAGCGATGCTCTGTGCCGCTGGCCCCCGGAAGTGCTGCTGCTAGCGCAACAGCACAGGCGCCAGGCCCTGCAACACCCAGTTCAGCACCCTGCCTGCTGACTTTGAGTCAGGCCAGGTAGGGTGAGGGATAGAGCCACGCAGGGCATCCCAGCCCTGAATGTGTTGCAGCGTGGCTGCCAGGCATCTCTCCATTATGTAATGAGACAGCGCAAGCCTTGCTGAGCACCCCAGCCGGGCTCACGCTGTCCAATTATATAATTGATGATTGCGGCCCCCCTGCCCTCCCTCCAAAAGATGGGGGGGACAAAAAGGCATGCCACAGAAGTTGGGGGGGCAAAACCCCTGTCACCCCCTATAATTCCGCCCATGGGCGCCGGCCTGCATGCGGTGCTTGCTGCGCGGTACATAAAACCACAGCCACACTACTCTGCTGGTGCCTGCGACTGCCGCTCCGTTTTCCAGAGGTGCCATACCTTTTATTGCACGTCACCACGCTAGCACAATAACATCCCTCTTCTTTCCATTTGATAATACAAATGCAAACGTATGTATAATTCTATCTTTAACACCAACAGTTCCATGTTAGCGCATATAGTCACTTAGCTTTCCAGATGGCCTCAGCGCCGCCCTCAGGTAGTACTAGCCGTGCTGCTGATCCGCTGGGTTGGGGGGGGCTGATTGTCTGTGCCCCTTCAGGCTGCCTGGAGGTCTGGTGCCATCCTCCTTCTAGGCCCGGCTGCCTACTTTGGCTGTACTGGGGGCCTAGTGCCCTCCTCCTTCTTGGCTCGGTACCGTCACCATTATATCTTCCTCCACTTTCTCTCCATCATTTTTTTGATCCAGCTCCTCTCTCCACACTGTCTGGGGTACTTTATTGAACCATGATGCGCTCCTTGTAATGAGTCTCCCATCACGGCTTGCAGTGATCATAGTTCCTCTCTGTTTGGTCACTGTCCAGGGGGTGGTCTCGAAGAGGCTCGTCAGCTTGGTCCTGGATGGGATCCAGAGGACCAACACCTGATCCCCCAACTTTGGTGTGTGACTTCTTGGCTCGCCGTTTACTGCTCATGTGCTTGTTAGCTCTGACCCTTTTGTCATGTGCCCTCTGCTTGTTCACAGATTTTGCATTGTTATGGCGGTGGTGATTTATGGAGGATTGTAATATTTCTATGAACATGATGTCAGCTGGGGGTGTATCGGTTGACGCATGGGGCATCACCCGGTAGTTTTGGAGGAACCGGTATAGCTCGAACTCCCATGGTGCCCCCTGGGCCCTTGCAATTGTGAGGACCTTATTAATCGTTCTCATAAAATGTTCTGCATCGCCGTTCGCCTGGGGCACCGCAGTGTGCTATCCGGAGAGCATCCTTTTACTTGGCAAAATCGGCCCCTTGGAATAGGGCCCCATTGTCACTTTTTAGGTACCTGGGTAGCCTGTGTGGACGGAACATCTTTTCCAGGGCTGGCAACATTGCTTCCGCCGCCATTAGTAATGCTTGTGGCCATTTTTGGACTCTCACTTTTCATCTGACGAATAAGGCATAGGCCGTTGGCAGGCTTTGCGAGCTCAGCAGAATCCGTGGACAACTTGGTAGCGAAGGCAGAGTAAGGTCACACAAATATTATTATCGAAGGAGATCACTGCAGGGAATAGTTATGGTATTGTCCACTGAAGGGCGAACTGGAAAGGGAGTCGGAGCGCATTGCAGGTGCAGTGGTAAGGGGTCCTGGGAAAGAACGCGAGGAGAATAGAGCTGGGGTTTTCCACTTCTGACTGGATTTTTCCACTCTTTGCCACCTTCACCTATGATCTGCTCTTCGGCTGAGGACAGCCATAACGAAGAGATGTGGGTAAAAGACCCCATAAGAATAAAGAGGCTTATAAGCAGGATAGCAGTCAGAACTTGGATCCCCGGGTGAAATAGGCTCGCTGAAAGGGAGGACACTCCGCTCCAGACCCTGTTATTGCGCGTGATCTCTTGTGCCTACCTGCTGTGGCACTAAGCAGTGTTGCAGAGGCTAAGATGAAAGTGTCTCCAATAACAGCGCTGACGGTGAGGTGCCTTCTATATTATATCTATGTATAACCAACCTTTTATTGATCTGGTGTCTTATATTTTTATTCATGAGTGTGCAAGTATATAATCCTTATATCGACCTCTAAACGTGTATATAGTATAATAAACAGCCTATAACAAGCCTTTTAATAATCCTCCTTATTGACTCTTATTTTTTGCCTCTCTAAGTCCAATTGCTTATTGTGTGGGATTGGCTGGGAACTGGTAAGTCTAAGGTGTTCCCCGAACAGGGCCGGGTAAGAGCACAACACTGTTGAATGGACCACTTCTACCTCAGTGTATCGTGAGTGTTCGTAGATGACGACTAGGAGGTATGACCCGTCGTGTACTGTGCAGAAATCAACACTCACTGATTACCAGCGTGACGTGCCTCTTGGGTGGACTGAATTGGTTCTGGTAGCAGCGGTAGCCCAGTGGCCAGGCACGGGACGCATGAGGAGATGATTGCCTCAACCTTTGCGTCAATCAGTGGGATCCACACTCAATCTCTTACCCGTGCCTTGGTCCTCACCATGGCCTGGTGGCCTTTGTGTGCTAAGGCCACTATTGTGTCCTACAGCCTGGGCGGTACAGGATGTGTGCCCCTCTCACTATGAGGCCTTCGTCCATGATAGATAGCTTGTGACGGGCAGTGAACCCCCTACTAGGAAGTTCTTTTCATTTGGTATGCAGTTGTGGTTGTTTTGAAGGAAGGCGTTCCACTCCCCTGCCAGTATGTCATTCTTTGTCAGGGTGCAACAGGGGTCGCTATTAGTGGCTTTCGCCAGTTCTGATGTGCTCACAGCCTTTGGTTTTGTTGCTTCAATGACCAGGCATATGTGTTCCTCTGTTTACACGGGTTCCTCTGTTTACACGGACTCCGAGATTTCCACTGCAGTGGTGTTTCGAGGATGTCTGGACAAAAAGTCTGCAGGGTTGTCCGCCCCCGGTCTGTAAATGCGGTTAAAATCATACTGTTGCAGATGCAGCAACCATTTCCCGATTTGTGCCGCAGGGTAGGGTGCAGAGCCTGTGAAGATGGGGTTCAACAGTGTACACTCTGTGAAAGTCTTGAATTTATGTCCATACAGGTATAGATGGAAGTGCCTGCACCTCCACAGGACGGCAATGGCTTCCTTCTCGATGTGTGAGTAGCGTTGTTCTGTGGGAGCGAGGGCCCTGGACGCGTACGCCACTGGTTGTGTGCCTCCTGTCAGGGTTCTTTGTACTAGTACAACCCCTAACATCACAGGGCTCGCAGCCACGAATAATTCTGTTTGTAGGCGGGTGTCATAGTATGCCACGGTGGTGCTGGCCAACAGCGACTCCTTGATGCTTTCAAAGGCCTCTTGG